>NC_143012.1:239730553-240448053 GCF_055824585.1 Amblyomma mixtum
TCGAGTCGGGCGTAAACAATCGTCTTCGTACTTGGGCGACCTCCAGCTGGTCGCAAAAAAAAACTGAAAAGAAAAACCTTGAAGCAAAGGACGTTAATGACGAAGTAAGCAGCGCCGCTTTCCATTGCCTCCATAGATCACGTTCCCGTGCTGCCCTGGTAGGCTTATGAATGTTAGTTCCGTTGCTGCAAAGCAGAAAGGTAATCTGAGCATGGGTAGCTGCAAAGTTGTCGTTGTGATCCTCAGGAGATAACGCACATAGCCACTGCGGAGGATTAGCTAAGGACAAAGGCGGCGACTCACAGAGGATGACCGAGAAGCGTTTTTCAGAAAAAAAGTCGGGGAAGATTACTGACCGCTGTATGCCAACTGCTTCTTTTATGCGAAGCATATTACTAGAGCTACACTACAGCCCGTCGAGCGCGGCGGTGGAGCTACCATTGACCTTTAGCGTGACCACGTGACACCACGTGACAACATGACGTCACAGCAGAGGAGAGATGGGCTGCCGGCTCGCGCGGTCGGCCGCGGCGGTGAAGGCTCTACATCAGAGGCGCGGCGGCTGACCACGTGACAACATGACGTCACAGCAGAGGAGAGATGGGCTGCCGGCTCGCCTTGTCGGCCGCGGCGGTGGAGGCTCCACATCAGAGGCGCTGCAGCTGACCACGTGACACTACAGCAGCGGTATAAAGCTGAGCTTGCCTCGCTCTCCGGGCACTTACGAGGCGGCCAGGTGTTGGGATGCCGCCTAGAACCAGGGCTGATTTGAACGAGAAGCGAAAGCTTCAGCGTGCCACAGAGACCGATGAAGAGCGGGATGAACGTCAACCAAGGAAAGCCATGTATTACCAAGCCTAGCCATCAATATGCTTCGCATCTGACTAGGCTTAACCTTAGCTAAGCCTCAGCCATTTTTTTTCTGTATCGAGCTCACAAGTCTCTTCTACGTTATTCTGGTAAAATTCTTCGAAGCCCCATTCGAAATTCGAGGCGTGCATTTGACCCAGAAGGCCTTCAAAGAAAACTTAGCTATTCGCTCCTGAAATAAACCCGCTGTTTCATACTGTAACCAAATCGAGAGGAAATAACGGAACTGCTCATAGCATTGCGATGTTCATTCAAGAACTGTGGAAATGTTCTTTTCCATATGACCTTAACAGGGAGGCACGCCGCTGTGATGATGGAATACCGTACGCTAAACTGGCCAGCAGTCACGAGCGGTTGCCGTGAGAAAGCTTCGCGCTCAAAATGCGTTTTGTTTCGGGGCGGTTTGTTGGCCTGTGTGGTTGCGGAAGCAGGCGTGGCCAAGTAGATATCTCAGTTGAAGGCCTGAATTTCCAGTTTCACATCCTCGAATAGTTTTGTTTTTGTCCCCTCGATAAGTGATCCCATATGCACTCAATTTTGCCGGTACCGCTTGAGCTGGGATGTGCCTCCTTAGTAATCAATCTCTTGCAGGAATCACAGGATCGTCGCGAGTTCAGGAAGCCGTTTTCCTACTTCCGGGAAGTAATGTGGGATGTGGGTGGCCGAACATTACTACTGCATCTTCAGGGACGTCAGGTTAGCATTGGGCGTTAAAGTCTTCTAAGTGGAACACACACGGAGAAGATTAGACGGAAGCCTCACCTGGATAATACGCTCCGCCTGCGCAGCCTAAGCGTGAGTGGGAGAGTGAGCATACAGAGCAGCCCAAGACAGTATACGCATGATGTTATGCGTCTTATCTGCGTAAGCAGCATTGGTTGTCAGTATATATAGCTTTTACTTAGATCGCTTTCCCAAAGGTTCTTTGAATTTTATTGTGCCGATGCTTGCCCGTTCCGCTGCTACGTAGATTTCTGCAGGGCGAGTGCTTTCTGGACGGTGATTATGGGTGGCTAAATGGCAGATAAAGATTGTGGAGCCTGGAGGCTCGCAAGTGAGAGATGCATCTTCACCGGGGGGTGCTTAAAGGGGTGCTCCAGTGTCCCGAATGGCTGCGTAGTTCCCCGATCCTTCGGCGCGGCGGTGGATGCTACACACAGACACACACTTGAGTAGAAGTAAAAAGCAGGAATTAGTCACCATAGACGTTAGACAAAGAAGTAAAATACAGTAGGTTCTTCTCGTGTTCTTGTCGTTTTACAATGTGGACATTTGGGCTTCGCGGGAAAGCATTGAGATGCTTTTATAGACACTTTTGGTTCACTTTACGAGCCACGTTTTTTTTTTTCGTCGTCTACGTAATTACCCGGTGCTCAATGCTGCCCATCGCATGTGGTTACCGTGTAGATCTGGCGCCTTATACCAAGCTGACGTACTAACTCGGCATTACCTCTGGCCTGTTTTCATTAGAAATACTCCCTGTTCTAAGAGGAGAACTAAACGATGTTTTTAAGAAAATGTCTGTTCTAACGTGCTGACATTGTGCCTTACAGTGTCGCATGTAGGCCTAGCTATTTTAGAGTTGCTTCTGAAACTATGCAAAAGGTGTGTCACCGCAAAATGAGGCACAAGAATGCATTCGCGAGACGGACCAGATAACCCACTGTCACCCCGATTGGAAGAAATTATCAGCTCTTCAAGTGCATTACTGCATCCGTTGTGTACCTTAAAGAATTAAAAAAGAAACATTTCCTCGATGGCTACCTACTCGAGCTTTCATCCGGCTGTATTTTTTTCTAGACTTTTTCATTCCCTCTTACATGCGTAGGCTAAATGTGCCTGCTCTCAACGTGGGTTAAGTGAGGGGGAAAATTATCTGGTTCCATCGGAAACACGCGCTAATGGTCCTCTGAAGCATTAATTCGTGCCAAAGAAGAACAGCAGCCATTAATTATGAGCAGCTTATTTGCGTTACACGAATGTTGACATAGCTGAGTATATCCGAAGGCCAGCTTCTCGACATGCCCTTTCCATTCCTTCCGGAAAACCTACCAACGCTTTCTTCGTTCGCCTGAAACTTTCTGTCTGTAGTTACCAGCGGCTTCACGTACTCTCACCCATTCACATGGCAAGCGTGTGTTTTTTACGCAGGGTCAGGTTGAAGGCTATCTCTCATTGGTATCGCTGTCACAGAGCAGCGTTCCAAGCTGACCTGAATGGGCTCCAGCTACGAGCTATAAGTTCATTAATAGCAGCCAACCCACATGGATCTTTGTGTTTTCTTCGCACACAGCTGAATACTTGATATTGGTATAGATAGCAGCCGTGGCAACGCAAAGTGCACGGCAAGCTTGCGAGAATATATCGACTCTATATTTTTAGCACTTAGCGACTAAGGGGGTGAGTGTTGCTTTATGTGTTTAATAGGGACCCAGGCTAAATGTTTTCCATTCAAGCTGGACGTTCGCGACGCCAACTCATTAATTTCAAGAAATGATAGCTTCTTTTTGCAGTGGCTATTTATACATTTTCGTCGCCGCGTTTAGTTCCGGCGCATGAAGTCCGGATTACAATCTTCGCGTTTGGTGAAAGCCACGCGTTGCCTTTATACTTCCCGCCCCTGCCGACAGCGTACCACAGGAAGAAATTTCATAGTGCTACCACGCATAAGGCATTGTTGTAAATGGTGGGGCTTCCGTACTCATTCTCATATGTTGCGAGGCGACAGTCACAAGTGTAACAAAAGCATCTAACAATGCAGGTGTGGAAGCTGATATTCCTAATGACATATTGGTATAAGTAATAGTATGTCTCAAAGGGACATAGAGTGCCAAAAGCGCCGTACAAGTGCGCACTGGATTAATTTCGACCACGTGGAGGTTTTAACATGAATAGACATCTCTCTGTACACGGGCGTCTTGCATTTCGCCTCGGTCTAGACGCGACCGGCCTAGCTGCGAGTGTACCCGCGTTCTAAGGCTCAGCATCCGAGTTCGCTAATCACTGAACCACCGTGGCGGGAAACCTAGATGGAGCCGCTGCGCTCCGGAAATAGACACGCATTGTAAGACAGCTGTGAGACACAGTAATAGTTCTGAACGTAGAGCAAGCCGTCACCTTCAATGAAAATGAGAGATGATGTCATTCACCAGGCCTTGAATTGCGTTCGAAATGAAGAACATGAATACGGTGATAACTGAACAGCACGCGGGGGAGCGGGCACACAAACTAAAGTACAAAAACAGTGTTCTCAATACGATTCAGGCCATTTGCGGAAAATTCACCAGGTGTATTAGTTTTTCTCTCTGCAATGCCGGCGTTGCGAACAGATCAACTAACTTCCCATAAGAAAAGCCAAAAGCTACCACTGCAGCCCACAGGTTGATAAAATTATTTCCCAAAACATCCGATGTTTAAGCTTCACTGCATTTGTGTCTAAAAGCCCACGCGGCCACAGAGATACCGTTCAGCAGGTATATGTGCTTGGTCGCAAATCCCGATACCCAAAATCCAAGAAAAAGCGGTGGACTAAATGACGAAAGACTGCCTGTGCTGTAGTACACAGACAAGAACGTATTTATAGGCTCCCACATCAGAATGGTGTATGTGTGACTAAAAAAAAAACAATCTGGCTGAATCATGGTGTGCTAATAGAAAAAAACGTTAGGGCTGGTTTCCAGCGAATTTTTTGTGCCCGACAATGGCTTAAACACGTCGTCAAATTTGTGTTAAACAACTTGCCCGCGGCAGCTCTAGATTTAAGGCTTTGTTTGTTCACTGATTTCCGCATCGTTTACTGTTTCTGGAGTAGCGATGATGTAGAGCTTGAGAGCAGTAAAAAAATCTGCAACAAATGTTTGCGAGACGTGGAAAACTTCACCTCGGAGCAAAAGAGGCGTCCAATAACTTGGTGCTATGCACTATCAAAGAAAGAGAAAATGTTTCTTTTAACTGAAAAATCACCATTGAGGGAAAAGCGCATTCGATACACTTGGACGGAGGAACCGTGAGAAACACTTTCTTATAAATTTGGACATCTAGGAAAAAAAGCCCAAGAGGAAATTAAAAATGAGAAGCACATCTCGTCGCCCCCCCGTCTTCTTTTGATGCTTGACAAGTTCTAGCACATGCCTTTTTCGATCTACGCCCGTTAAAATGCTATAATCTCTGCTTTTCTCCTCTACACTTACTTTCAAGGTTGGTGACTTTTTAAAAAGCAAACGACGAAAACGTGCAATACAAATAATGTTCATAAGCAATCGCAGAAAGCAAGCCAAGAACAATGTTTATATTTTTGCTTCGCCGCCGCTCATATCAACTGCGCAGTAAATATACTCGGCGAACGTCAATGAGATATCACATGTCCGTGTCATCACAGTTTCTTTGCTAATTGCGTGCTTTCAGTTGTGTGGCAGTAAATGCTTAATATTAACCGATAAAAACAAGAGAAAGGGCCCACAAATAGTAGTTGAAAAGATGCGAAACTGGCTCTGTGGTCAATTTCCGGCCATGCATGAGCAGAACAACATTGTTGTAGTCGACGGCCTGACGGCATACCAACTGGTCAGGAATTACGGTTGCCGAAGTTCACTCGTCAGTGACCATGATCAGTGACCAGTGAACGTCATCAGAACAGCTTTAGGAATTGCATACCACAAACAAACCTGTTCGTTAATGCTATGCATAGTCTTTACGATCTATGTGGGGATAAATATAAAGAAAGCCCCTTTGGGTTTTCTTATCGAGAACTTGTTCTCATACGGTGGCAGGTAAGTGTCTCTACAAGTTACGCTAAGCGAATGGAACACCGAGAACTTTTTCAAGCGACATCAAGGTGTGCAAGTAGAGTGCAGGTTCCATAAATCGAAACCTAACTCGTGATGCAAACCAGATTTGAAAGAATTGAAATAGAGGTAAAAATGGTGTCATCTTCATCGATATGGCCCATCGGTCAATGTCCACTATGTTAACTTGACCGATTACTCATCAATCACGCCGCCCGGTGGTCACATAATTATTCATGCGAATCGGTATTTGCCATTTGTCTCATGGACTAAACACATGACACCGTTTCGCCGTTACGTACCTTGTGGCTATCAATACCTGCAAAAAAAAATTGGCAGTGGTTTAGCTCTGGTCAAACCTGGAGGATTGTGAAAGCAACGAGGAGAGGGAGAGGAGATGGAGAGCGCGCGGCAGCGGCGGCGGCTCCGGCACGCTGGCTATGCGCTGCTACTGCGCATGCGCAACTGGCTAGGGCGGCGGGGGCACCTCTGAGCGCCTCTGAGTCACCCGCGCAGCGACGGCGGCAGCGCGTCAGCTGTGCGTCGTTGATGTGACTGCTCCTCGCGCAAGGGCAGTATGGCCTTTCCTCAGCTCCGCGAAACGGCCACAAAATCATTGTCATAATAGTTAAAATTCGCAAATAAAACGTATCCAAGCAGGCTTCAAAGAAATAAGTACCTGTAGAAGGTATGCGCCTCCTCCGTGTGAGTCCGTCACAATTCCGGCTACTCTTTTCAGTTCTCTTATTCGTTTGTGTACGCCGCTGCATATGTAGTTTTGTCGACACCTCTCTCAGTCACTGATTCACTCTGCCGCTTCGAGTTCCATGGGTAGGGAGCACTTTTGGAGCCACTCGGGCCCTACCGGTTATCGAGGCAGCTATCGGCTCGAGACGACTGCCGCTGGCAGCAGTGCTTGGCTTCTGCTGCTGCTGCTGCTGCCATCCGCAGCGCGCTGTGCTCTAGAAATTGCGCGTCGCTTCGGGACAACGCTGAGCCATTTTATTCCGGTCTGCATTGAAAGAGGGGCAGCGGTGATGAAGGAGAAAGCGTATTCGCGAGTGCGCTTCGCGAAGCGCCGATATAGCGTGTTTGCTCGCTTACAGGTGGCTCGCGTTCCTGTCAAAACTATAGTCTCGATGTCAACATCGGCTCTGATTGGCGCCGTTTTTCTCTTGTGTTGAAGGGTGGCGCGCAAACAAACAAAAAATTCGCTGTGGCCTAGCTTGGTTACGCCCGGTAATTGCGAAAGCAATATCCGTACCTACGCCACGGTTCAGCTGGTAGTGTAGCTGGTGGTGGTGCTTGTGGTTAGACTTGTGGCGATGCACCTGTTATACAATCCAATCCAATCCAATCCAATCCAATGTAATCTAATGTAATCTAATCTAATCTATTCTAATCCAATCCATTCCAGTCTAGTACAATCCAGTCCAGTCAGGCCGCCGTTCATGTGCACCGCCGTCGTACACGGACGGCGCGAATTCGCAAAGCAATGTTAACCCGCTGGTGGTTGGCACAGCTACTGCTTTCTAGCGACGTGAGTCGAGCCTAATCTCTTCAGCGTAACGCTACAATCGCGCTCCTAGCGGAGAGCGCAGGAGTTAGGCGCCGGTGGTGGCACCGCCGCGGCTTGCGACGGCGCGAGTCGGTCGCCCTTCTCTTCGGCGTGATGTCACACATGACGTCACACAGAGGTCAACTAAAGGTCAATGGTGGCACCGCCGCGCCACGGCAAAGGCTGAAAGTGCAAGTAGTGAAGCTTTCGCTTTAAAAATAGAAAAATATTGGAGCTGTCCGCGGCAACTGTTGCACTTACCTCGAGCACGTGATCCGCAGCCCGTAGAAATAAAAGGACGGACATGGAGGATGATAGGTATTGTGAAAAAAAAGATGGGAAGGAGAAAGAAGGAAACCCGTGGAGTTCGAACTGCATATAAAACTATGCCAGCCATTTCTCAAGGAAATACTTCCTTTCAACACCGGTGGGGCGAACACAAGCGCAACACAGTGGACTACAGTAGAGCGCTGGTGCGCCTTTTGACACCGGTGTGCTATAGTCTCTTCAGTGTCTGCAAATGGCTTGTGTAGTTGTATGTGTAGTCAGCACTGCGCTATTTTTTCCTTGTCCCTCGCATCCTTCTTTTCGAGCTACTTCTCATCGCCCATGCTATTTTTTTAAGGCAACCATTAATTGTCCATTTGAGTAGATTCCCATTTCCTGAACTTCAGGAAACCACTTGATCTTGGCCTGCACATTCTTCAAATTTTTTTTACTATCTTCCTTAGGCATTAGTGAAACTATTCTCCGCTAGATAGTGAATTATTTTCACTCGCGTAAGCAGCAAGTTTTTCTGATAAGGTTTACGTCAGCTCCGAATCGCATGCTACCGAAGGGCCTCTAGGCTATGTACTTGGGCCACTGTTCTTTGTTGTTATTACTAATGGTTTTCTAACATGCCTTCACTCTATCATCAGCTTACATGTGTAAGGTATTCTCTTGTAAAGTGCTTTGCCTATATGACGTATTGCTCCACAGTGCGACCTGGAAAGAGTTCCTGGATAGTGCAACCAGTGGCGTATGGCTTTTAACACCTGAAAATGTTATCAAGCATGGTTTATGATAAAAAATAAAAAGTTATTCCGCTCATTTTAAGTATATGATATTTTACTGAAAAGCACTGAACACAGTAAATACCTCGGCATTACGTTTTCGTAAATGCTTGACTGGTTTAATCATACTGACTTATTTCCCGTGTAATACTTGCCTCCTTCTACGGTTTTTAAAGCGCAATTTTAAGCATTCTCCTTCATCACTGAAAGTAAACTTTTTTTTAACTGGCATTGGACTTATTTCAGGATATGCATGTGTAACATAGCATACTTACACTGTAAACCTCTTAGATAAAATAGAAAAACTCTAGAAACAAGCAGCACAGTTTGTAACACGGGACTATAATGTTACTGTCAGAGGCTCTGAAACACGTGAAGAGCTGGGTTGGAAACGCTTTCTTCCCGCAAAAGAAAACAACAAAAAACTTTAAGCATGAAACTGCGTACCAAAAACTACAAGAACTAAAGCGGTATTTAAAATCGCTGTTCATTACGGAGCCGCATTATATTAGTCTAGAACAGAATGCCCCGTCGCAGTGGCTCAGTGGTTACGGCGCTCGTCTGATCACCCGTAAGACGCGGGTTCGATCCCGGCCGCGTATTCGCCAACTGCAGCCTGTACAGCCACAAGGCTTGAAACCACGGTGAATTGATCACGGTGACTGAAGATTGTCACAACGGCTTACCTAAAAGGGATAATAAATCCTCTTAAACGGCGTTATATGCCACTAAGCATCACGATTTGCGACCTAAAGGGAAATAATTGGAAAAAATGAAATTAAAAAAAAACAATAAAACTACAGTACAGCGAGCGGAGTCGAACGGCCGACCTTCCATACGCAAAACGAGCCTCTAATCCACTGCGCCATAGCAGCGATGTCAAGCTGTCGTTCTGAATGGATATTTATAACCAGCCTTAATGTGGCTGCTACCTGCCGGTGGGCGGCGCTGTCATCGCTGGCTGTACCGGCTGCATTTGGCGAACACGCATCCCGGCCGCGGCGGCCGAATTTCGATGAAGGCGAAATTCTAGAGGCCCGTGTGCTGCGCAATGCCAGTGCACGTTAAAGAACCCCGGGGGGTCGAAACTTCCGGAGCCCTTCTCTACGGCGTCCCTCATAGCCTGAGTTGCTTCGGGACGTTAAACCCCAATAAACCAAACCAAACCAGAATAGAAAATGCTAAGAAAATTGCGGTTTGCAAGTGTGGTTGTAATGAGGTTTAATATTCGTTTTTCTCTGACGCAGCGACTGAGATCAGCTTTCTGTGTTTCATTCGTTGTTGCTTTCAGTGTTTATTTGTTACTGCATTCTTTGATGTATTCATGACTGATTTAAGGTGAACACCTAACCAATGGGTGAACACCGTTCATGTAAATCGCCCTACAATAACGCCTTATTCGCGAAGGAAGCGTAGGTTATAAGTGCACAACTGAATTATTGCTGAAACGTATCGCCTGTTTTAGGGTGCTCTGATACTACCTGTTAAGTACTACGTCTGCAAAGCTTCAAAATCCTCATATGCAATGGTAGTCGCTGGAATGTAAGGAAGCGCGAGTTAAAATTCCAAGGTGGTCGAAATTATTCTGGAAGCCTCTTCTAAGGCGTCCTCACTAGCCTATCAGTCGCTTAGGGACGTTGAACCCTATAATTAATATTTTTCGTGCGGAATCAAAAGTCCTGAACTTGGCACAGTATGGAAGGAATACTTTTCATCACCGCTATCAGCTACAATAAAAAAACAAAGCCCGATGGCTGATGTGCGTTCTCACTGACAATGTGAATTGCGTTGTATGCGAAAAATACGGTATCTCCACATCGTACGGATTTGACACGCCTTCGCATGAATATATATGCCCGACTAGTGCATCTGCCAGCAGACGGGTTTTGTACGAAAGAAAGAAAGAAAAAACAAAACAAGTTTTCGAAGTGCCTCTTTTTTTGCGATGCGATTCGCGATAAACGGAAGGCGCATGCGTAAGTGGGGGAGCTGAGTAATCGAGGTAAAAAAATCGAAATAAAACTGAGATATTGGAATCCGCAAAAGTGGCTCCACTTGCCGCCTTCGACAGCTCTGCTTGCAAAAGGAGATAAGAACGGCCTACTCGCTCGCATTATTTGTTTCCTCGCAACCGATCTGTGCGCATGGCTGCGACGGTGAGGCTGTGAGGACTGCCTCCAAGTTACGAGTTGACACTGCCGGTTATTTTTATTTCAAGAGCGTATTTGTTTGAGCACGAAGCTCTGGCACAAAAATTTGCATACCCCCCTCCCCCCGCCCTCTTCTACAACCCTTCTGCCATACTAGGATTGAGCAACACCCTGCCTGGGCAAGGAAAGCAAACGCGTTGGAAACATCGCAGGCAGTTTCGGAGGAAGTCATATATCTAGGAAACTTGGCTTGTTTTCGTTTCCTTTTAGAAGCGGATGCCTTGTTTGTTTCGAAACTACTGCGCACGGGGCCGGAATAAGATTCACAAATGTTTAGTCTGACAATACGGAGAATTAAAATGTGAGATGCTTGCTCTGTCGCATTCCAGGTCGAGTCGAGCTCACCACGTGGTCTTTTAAGATGTGCTCTGCATGCGAGCGTCAGCTGCTAGTGATATCCAAGCGCTGAATCTTGCGTGACGCCGAAGGGAGCTCTGAAAGTGAAGCAATGGGGCGTTAAACATATGATACGCGCGGAAGTATACGGCCAGTTGTTCGGATATAAACAGACGCATTGGTATAGTCATCATTCTTTAAAGAGGCATGGTTGCAGCTTTTTTTATTTCAACCACGAAAGCCGTTTATGGGGTCTCCCTTTGAGTCATCGTGTAAATGATGCTCGTTGCTATTGTAGTTCTCTTATCGCTGTTACTCCGCTGCTTGGCTTGCCTTCAGCTCAAGTGGATAGGTTACAAGCCAAGGCAAGCCTTGCCAACAAGAGAGAGAGAAAGAGAAAACTTTTTATGAGCATAGATTAATTCGCAGGAGCCGGGTGGTCGGGGCAACTAGTCCAGAGCTCCGTTTGTGGCAGCTGACTTGCGGGCTATAGCGGGATGATCCAGGCTGACTGGTCCAGGTTGTCGCTGATCAGGGCCTCTTTCCACTGCTCTTATATCGGGTGTGGCACTATTAACGTTTCGTCCGGTTTGAGAAAGAGAAAAATAGATAAAGAGGGAAAAAATTGAGGGAAGAAGAAGAAATAGAAGAAGAAAAAGAAATAAAGAAACGAGACTAGCGTCCCCATAGCCTTAGTCACTTTGAAATGTTATACCCCCATGAAAACAAAACGATGCAAGAATAGAAGAAAGGTAAGGGGAGAGAATGGAGAAATGAGACCGTCGAGGACGAGAAGGAAAGCAAAGGCTGCAGGTTGGCGCAGTGCAATGACTCCTGAAGTTGTAGTTGCAGACCTGACAATCACAGATTCGCATTCCTCGGTTCTGCGCTTGTACAAACGTACAGTGCACGAGCTACGGTTTCCCCTCCCGGCCCGTCTCAAAACCTTTTCAACTGGGAATATGGCCTCAAAACATCGTAGGATAAAACTTGAATGCAACAGACATCCCGAGGTGGATGGCAAGCTATTTTCGTCCAAGTAATTCAGGGTTATAAAAAAAGAGGTGGCTGAAAGAGGATTTCTAATGAGGGGAATTAGACGGCGATTTCAGCTCAAGAGCATCTCAGAATGAAACCTAAAAGGGAACGCACCCACAATGATAATGATAATTCTTTTCTAGCTGTTAGTACTTCCTTAAAAAATACAACAAAAAGTACAATTAAACAGCATATTCCAACCACTCTCTTACGCGCTCACAAACGCATTGCGTCAGAGAAGCAACGTAAACGGCGTCTTTTAATTGTGCTAGCACCCGTTCGCACAAATATTCTCGCACTTTCACTCGTGCCCACAAAGCAACACTCTTTCACCTGTTCCCACGGTAGCCTGTCTTCGCATGGCTGCCGTGCTATAACCACCCACAGGTTGCGCATTTCTCGCACTCGCCTTACCCTCCTCCCTTCCACGGTAACCACCCTCCCAGTGCTTCCCGCGGCACTGACCCTCTGGTTGCGCACTTGGGCTACTACTGCAACGGCGCGAAAGCCATGGAGCAGGCCTTCAACAGCGACAGCTGTGAATGAAGAGCAGCGCAAGAAAGACAGAAGAGAAGAAGAGAGAGAAAATAGAGGGACACAGCGGCCGTCATCGAATGTTTGAACTAAGCCATAGCCCACTTTAGTTAGCGTACTTAGAAGCTCGGCTAACGAGCTTAGGCAGTTGCATGAATATGCAACCCTTAAATTTCATTACAGCAACCTAAGTAAACCAGTGCGTATGTTCTGTCTTACCTACGGCTTATTCGAACTTAGTTTCTGCACGAGGGCTAGTACTGTGCAATCAAGTTGCGTTCGTGGCTCCTTTTATCAATAATACACATCCGAGCTCGTACCTACATCGACGTTTGTTGTCTTTCTCCGAAGTTTTAGTTTTGCTTACTGCCGTTCGCCTTTTCTGTGGGTGTAGACTGCTCTGATCCATTTTCGTATAACACAGGCGAAGAGAAAATTTGTAGACTTAAGCTAACTTGCTTCAGGCATTAATCAGCGGAAGATGTTGTAGTTTCGGGTTAGCCACTTAGCCTGCTGTTTGGCAGTGGAGCCTACATTTTCAGCCGTTACAGAAAGCCTACCCATGCTAATGCTAATCAGTGAAATTGGATCTGGCCACTCGTCGCTTCCAACGTTCTATCTCTTGCGAGCTTTCATTCCTCCTTCTCTCGCCTATACGTGGACAGGGATATTTTCCTCTCTTATTTGTCATGTTTCATGGTTGGCATGTGGCGGTCATTACATTCTATCATTCTGAATTCCCCCTAAATTTATTTGTTCACCTAATATATATATATATATATATATATATATATATATATATATATATATATATATATATTAGTTAGTATGAATAATTTGAATTAAAGAAAATAATTATTTCACTCTGCCGATTCTAGAGGAGAATGGGGGGCTATATGGCTAAACCATTACTAATGCAGATTTCGCTGTAAAAAGTTGGCTACCACGATTCTTTCAAGAAGCCTGCTGTGCTACCAGCATGGTGACGGTAAACGTCAAATGTAAAATGCAAAGAACAGCCGCAGGAATTTTCGGCTTGGTAGGCAGGTTGCGCGAGTGTTCAAATGCGTCTTATCTGCATTATTTACGAATGCCTTTTGAAGTATAATATTTTCGGCGACAAGAGCATTAAGACGATTCTTGTGTGCTATTCCTGCAGTTATTGTCAAGCTTGTGTCTGAGCATGCAAATGTCACTGTATTCAAGATGCCTGTCCTGACTTTCAGAACATTGTCTGACCAGACTGGTGCTGACATTGTACATGCGCGAATGAATGGGATGAAGTTTAAAAAAAAATATGAAGTGAAATTACGTCTCCTAACGTGCGGAGATGCGAAAGCTGTGAGCGGTACACCACCTGCGCCGTCTGCTAGGCCAGCGCCATACATTGCGAAGGGGGGTTCGTGGGTGCCGCATGATGGCGCTACGACTGCACGCCAAGCATGGAGGAAATTTACCGGAAACGGAGGAAATTTCCACAACTGTTAAGATGCACATAATTATTCATGTAGACCATAGTACATGTCTCGAAGATACGTTTTTAAGAATTGTGCATTCACTAGACACGCCTTTATTCAGCTTCACACGTCGAAGTGTCGTGGCGGAGACACCAGCAACCTGCCAGATCTTCCTACTGGTTTGAAGATTTGATGAATTCCCTATAGTTTTTGTAGTGTTTTCTCTTATTGTGGCAATGAAAAAGTGTCATGACGGAGTGGCAGCGTGCCCTTCTCGCACGCCGGCCATCCGGGTGCGATTGCCACGTAGACTCCAATTCTTTTTCCTTGTTCTTTTCTTACGATTGACAGTTCGAGTGGACACTTTTGCCGACAGCCTCTGCCAAGAAGGGTTTTCGCCTTAATATCTACTCGAGCGAAGGAAGTGTCGTGCCCCTTTCCACCTCAAGAGTCAAGGGTAGACAAGCCAGCCATGCATGCAAACCATTCATGCCAGCTGTTCGTGCCGCCCATTCATACGAGCCATTTTTCATATTCGTACAGCACAAAGCTGAGAGGACCACGCTTCACAAATCGCGCAATTTCCAACAGAAAAGACTCGTCTATTAGGAAACAAGTTTTAGAGGAAGCAATTCACGCGCAGCGAAAATATGTCTCCGTCCAAATTATGCATGAATCAAAGCGAGGAAAACTTTTTAAACGTGCCTTCTTTTTTAGTTGTAGGCTTTCGGCTGTTTTCCAACTTATCCTTTGGCACTCTTTCTGTTTTCGTGTCGTTTGCTCAATAAAGTTTGGTACGCTCTGATACAGATCTGCGTGATTTTCTCCGCTTTCCATGTAAGCACCCTTGTGAGAAGTGAGCGACCTCGCAATTCTCGTATCTCTACTACGGCAGTCTTGAATGCTTTATGACTGCCACGAGTGAATATAGGAGGCCGCTGGTCGCGCATCATAACGGCGGTCTGTCTGGCGTACTGTAATAGGTATACAATCCATGTAAAGCATGGATTATGAATGAACTGCACAAAAAGAGCACTCCTTCAGTACTACTCGAAACGCATTGATATGCATCACAAGTAAAATTGTTGAAGCGAAATAAGGCTAAGGAAATAATGACGAATAAAGTCGCTATGCGCAATGAAAGAGCTGTATCTACAACTGTGCGGCCTTCTTAATGGTTCAGAGATGAAAAAAACTTAGTCTTATCTTCCATTGGAGAAAGACATCTTTTCAACACAATATTTCATGAAGTTTCGAGCGGTTCATTCAGCCTAGCAGATGGACGTAAGGAATCAGCCACAAAATTACATAGCCCGTATTGTGGTTTCAGTCTTTATGTTTTAAACCTGGCATGACTTTTTCTAGATATCAGTGTTTGATGAAAGAAAGGGCGGGGGGCGTTCTCTGTGCGAAGGCAGGATTTTATCTCAGAGGCAATTTACCTCAAAGGCAGGGTCAGAAGTTATGTAAAGCGTCAGTTGATCAATGGCTTCTAAAAGCTGACCAGTGTGATTGCTGTGTACTCATCCCCTACACATGCATACTTTGCATATACAGCGTGCACCTGAGCGGTATTAGCACGGTTTAAAGAGGCGACAAAGAAAGAGATCTAGTGTTTTTCAAACATCACAATATTTTCTCTCGTAGTATCTCACCAGAGGCTGCATATCGCATTCACTGCCAGCCAATAGTGAGGTCCGGTCGCCAAGCATCAAATGGCCGGGTCGCTTTCCACAGACGCTTGGAAGCTGCGGGTATGCCTGAGTGGCCAGTGACAGTGGACGAGTCGGACGCGAATTGGCCATTTTAAAATGGACAGCTTATAGTATACGGCCCCTGGTGCCCTATTTTGTAACGTTCCACTTCCTTTACATTTTTTTTTGGTACTCAGCCCTTGGTCACATGCTCGGATTGCCGTTGGGCTTAGAGCACACGTCACACTTGTGATCTAAGCATGCCCATGATACTATCTGCTTATATATATGCGTCTCGAGCCCATGTCGCACTAGCATCCGCTGCCGACCGCCACGAGTAACCAAAGACAAAGACACCTTGGACACTCCTAACATAGAGGTTTAACGCCAGTAATGCAGTCTTAGCAAAGAAACTAGGTGTCATTTGTGCTACAGATTGGACCAGCGTTGCCTGTGTGACTCAGCCGGGCTGGATGCGGTTGTGCGAGGCTGGCTAGCGGTGGCGTAGTGACCACACCTGCTTTGTCTGTGATCGGCCTTTCACTCCACTACCTGCTGTTGCTTTTGTCACATTTACGTCACGGCCAAATGAAGTGTAAAATGAAAGAGATCGTTACAAAATACGGCCATATGGCTCCACCACAATAACTTTCCGGGACTCCCTGGCAGACTCGTGCTGGCGCTCGCCGATAACTATCTGTATAGCTGGTTCTTAAGACTCGAATTGAGGTGGCTTTAAGGAAGCTAGGATCTTTTCCCGTCTCAACCTGTTGAGATAATAATAATAATAATACTTTATTGCGCCAAATATTAAAAAAAATGTACAGAAATCCGGCCTGCCAAAGCCTCATAGGGCTTGAGTGGCAGAGCCCGACAGGCAGCGGAACCGCGCAGACATACACACAGGCAAAAAAAAAAAAATACATTCAACATAACGGACATCAAATCAGTATGGTGGTGAGAACAAAATAGACACAAGACTCATGCTACATGAAGGAAAAAAAATCCTCATCACATTAAATTGCAAGGGAGAAAAACCAAAGTGGCATGACAATACCTCAGATCAATGCCCTAAATACAGCAGTAACCAATGAAATCACAAGATTTACTTGACAGGTGGTAAAGGACATGCATGATGTCGTAAGCCCTCTAATTAATGTATCGCAGTATCTTTTTTATTTTGTATTTAGTTTTTGCCCGGCGAACACTTGGAGGTAACCTGTTAAAGTGAAAGGGAACGTAATAATCTCTTACACGCCTTCCATATCTTGTAGACCGTCGGGGAATACAAAAAGGTTCCTTCGGTCGAAGAGACCGTGTGAGAACATACGGAATCTTCAGATCCTCAAGGATTGAAAATCTGCTCTTCAAAAGTTAGAGTGCGGGTTCCCTACTAATGCCTTCTTTATTAGCTCGCTCCGCATGGTGCATAATCTGCACAACAGAGGCTTCTCCGTGCGATTCCAATGGGTGCCTCGCATATAGGTGTCATAGGCAATGAGGTGACGGACAGTCTCGTCTATGAAGTGCTGTCAGGTAATCCAGCAAGAAAAATCCCTCAAGAGGCCAAGAGACTCCTCAAGGAAACAGTGCTCGGCCATTTTAGCCCACTGTGGAGTTCAGAGAACAAGATATGTGTGACCAAAGGACTAAAAATATCCCATGAGATATTACTACATCGCTCTGCTCGTACCCCTGCGTGAATGTATAAGACAGGTCTGGCGTCGTCTCTGCGGTGTTCCACATGTAATGTGTGCGGTGATATCGAACATTAGCTCATGTTCTCTCCAGTCTACAACACGGAAAGGTGTGTGTTGCTCGCTTCCTTCAAGAATACAGTAGACCCTCACTGCTCCCTTTATGACATTTTCTAGCGACGCGGGAAACAGTTGTATAGAAAGGAGGCTTCACGCCTTCTTTTAAAGTTTCTCCAATACTCGGATTTGAACTCCAGATGGTGAAAGCAGGAGTTCGCTACTGACTGTTATAGGTGGTGATGTTTAATGCTATGTAGATCAGTCACGTTTCAGGTATGTGTCAGGTGTGCGCATCTTATTTAACATGTAAGTTGGCTACGATGGAGGAATTGCCGTCAGAATCCGGAAGGCTAACCCCACCAGTTGCTTGTAACAACCTCAACCTCAACCGGACGCAGAGAGCCCGAAAGTATTCTGCTTCGAAATTGCGAGCAAGCAATCTGACAGTTGGGGCAGCCGTGAAAAAATGCCTTAAAAACACGAAATCAAGTAACAAACCACATCTCCCACTTTGTAATTTCTTAATCGCAATTTTTTCGGGAGAAGCTATTCAGATGACTCACAGGTCGTCATACCTCGCAGACAGCGACAGCAGAGCGACGGGGGCCGACAATGTCCACTTAGTTTTAGAAGGCTTTCTTTCACCGCTGGCGAAGCTGCCCCACATCACTGGCCGACGAAGCCGCCTTTATCGGGTTCATTGCCGCTACTATTACAGCGCTTGTGGCTCACTTCTCGTTCTTGGTCGCGACAGTGTGGACTCATAGGTAAAAATAAGCAAAACGCAAGGACACGGCTTAGAACAAAAGCGGAATTTGTTTGTTTATATGTGGAAGTCGGCGGAGCAGTCATTTTGACCACTGAATAAAAAATAAAATAAAAGAGTACCTAAGACTGTTTATGTGCTGTGAAAGCTAAGGCATTAATGCTTCATTGCTGGCGTCCAACCTCGTCGCAGGTTGTGCACTGAGAAGTCAAACGAAGTGATTCCACAAACGCTGAATCCACAAAGGCCCGGGTGAAACACTCCGTCACTCGGTTCGAATATTTGTCGTGACCGAGCCTCAAACTTGACAAGCCGATGTTTGCTACGTCCAACTAGAACGCGTATGAGAACACCCGGAACGCAGTACGACACACGGTATATATAGAACGACGTGTATCTGATTGTCCGAAATGGTGGTCATCAGCTTGCTATGTGCGTCGTGCGGCCTCTTCATGACGTCAGCCTAGTTTCCTTGCCATCAATGAAGTTTTCTGCACTATCTGCGAGTACCCACATAACACACGCCGCTGGCTTTTCTCCTAATGGGACTAGTAAGGCTTTCGCATTAAAAATTATTTTTTAACAAGTTCTTCTAATTCCATAAAAAGCGAAATAATATTTTGCTATAGTCCTAGCTTTTCTGCCGTTTTGGGTTACAGATCGGGGCTGTTTTACGTATTCGTAGAGTTGAAGCAACCATATTTCTGGCGCGATCTAAATCATCGTTTTGAAGGAGCATATGACATGTATTTAACACCCAGTGTACGAAGCGCACGCGCAACTTTGCTGAAGCGGCCTCTTGGACGCCGAAAGGCTTAAAGCGTCTTTCAGATTACAACCGCCACTCCCCAACCTGCAGTGAGTTGATCCCCATGGGATTCATTGATCATTCAGAATGACCGTGGGATACCGGCCAATCCACAATTAGTTGAAATACAACTGACACTATTGGCATTGAAACTGCCCGTTCGACAGGAGTATAGGTTTACTGTGGAGTTAAAAGCCCTGATCAATCCAGCTTTCGAAGGCAGCGAGACGGCCTGCGTAGTCACCCGAAGGACAATAAGATTCGCATCTCGCTTCTACTCCGTCTATTTGTTTGATCTGCAAGCGGTGCGATGTGTCGTGACCTGCATCTGTAGTTGTGCTAGAGTTGTCCCAGATTTCGCATCTGCCAGAATGAGAGTGAGCGAATGCATGTGGCTGCGAGAGCAACCCCTTTTAATTACGTAGCTCTGGCTAGTCGGCAAGCACTTATTTCAAATGCGCACTATGTTCTATTCTTACCGCCAAGATAAAATGCCGCGAAAACACGTGTCCTGGTTTTGCAAGCATGCATACGTTTATACTCTGTTTCTTTCTTAGCGCAATTTTTAAACCTTCAAATGTCGTCACACACGGAGTAAGATATCTTGTAGCCGCGAAAACAAAGTTTAATCTTTTTCATAAAATACGAAGTAGAAGGGTATGTGCAAAATACTTATTTCAAGAAACTCTTTCGAGATTCTACTCTATTTACGACCCAAACTAAAAATATATAGACACAACAAAAATTGAAACGAGAGAGCAGCGCATTAGTACAACGAGGGCACTTTTTACATGAGCTGCTCGGTCAGTAAATTTTTTTCTTTTTTTAATTCTAGAGGCTGTAACGCTTCCGTGGAAATCTGAGTGAAAGCTCCTTCACACCTCTCTGAAGTTAATCCGTCAACAGGGGCTTCCGAGGTTGATGGGAAGTTAAGTTCAAAACACATCCGGCCTCGAACTGCCTTTGTAATCGAAACGCAATAGCCTCCGCGCTAGGAAATGCTAGATGCTCTCCCGAGATTTTCTGAGTGGGGCGAAGCGAAGAAGGATTTCAGTACTCACGTCAAAGACTGTAGATGCGGCGTCTTTGCCGACAGAGTAAAGTGCTTAGAGGAAACCAATTTTATCTTCTCTTTACCCTTTCTTTCTTTTCCTTTGTATAAAAAGCAGAGAATAGAATGGCTCGACGGACTAGCCTATACATCCTGTCGTTTTCACTTCAAAAAGCCGCTGTGTCAGAAATGGTCTGCCGTTGTGGCAGGTTTAAGCATGGGATTCTTAAAGACCACCATTTTAAATATTAATGCTGCTTGAATTAAAGGTTGATCTGAAACAAAATGGCAAAAACATGTGAAGAATGAGACTGAAATAATATCTTTAGAAGCGAAGTAATAGAGACTGGTATATCTGTGAGCACGTTCCCGCTATTTGTAAAAAAAAAAAAAGCATCAAAAGCAGGGACTCGAACATGCCCATTTGAAAGCAAGAGGCCTGCGATAGGAAAGAAGAGCTAAGAAAGGTGACGTTAGCACGCTTGAAGAGCGGTTCTTTTCGTAAACGTGAGATGTCCATCAGTTTCGCGCGCATCATGTTGACAGAAGTCTTGCACTTCGCAAGAAATGTGCTTTACAACTAGTTGTAGTAGCTGTTCTCTGTTTGTCACTGCAAAATGCAGGAACACAAAATAGCTGGTATTCGTTGCGACCATCTGGAAACTTATTGCTACGGAGATATTGAATATAACCGCTTCCCTGATACTGGCACAAATTTCGAAACATCTCAGGGATGTTGCAGCTGATATCAAAAATATAAACAGAGGCGATTGGTTGATATAGTGAAGAATTAGATGCAGTCTCGAAGCTCAGACAGAGTTATGCCCTATCAGGTTCATCTTACCCATGTGTACCATGAATCTGATGCTTCAGGCAAAGATGTATGAGCTGGAGAACTAAACCAGAAGATAAAGTTTATTCTTTAGCGGCATTTCCGAAGCTCACGGGGGAACGAGTGAATCGCTGGGAAAGTACTTCCGCAAAATAATTTTCCAAGACTTTCTAGAACTCAACACTGTGCCTATGGAACGTATTATAATCTCGGCAAGCAAACAGATATCGAAATGCGACCTATGAAACTGAAGCATTTTGATGAATCCAAAGGAGGTAGGAAAAGAGCTGAAACGATAAATTGTGGGCCCAGCGTAATGAGCACTGCGCTCTAAGAGTGAAGTTCTCCACTTTCTTCCTCAGAATTTTCTACAGTCGAGTGGCGCGTTTCAGTAGTACCCGCTCGCATGTTTCTCAAGATGTGCACCATGCTTGGCGTACTCGACAACATCACGGCCGAAAAGACCCCTGGTCATACTCGAGGCAGGGAATCTGCCTTTTTGTTTAGCATAGAGACGTTGGATACCTCCAGTCTTTTCTTCTCGGTGAGAACTATATCAGGTGCTGCCGTTAGGTGACGTGCCGCGCGTCCATTCCGTGAAATTTTTGCCCACCGCGAAGAAGGTGAAAAGACTGGAAGTGTTTTCACGAAAGCGAAAATGGTGTGCGCCACGCCAGCAGTGTGGATCGAGGGTATTAGTGTAAGGAACATATGCCCTTATGTATACTTCGGATTTATTAGATTTATTAGGACGTCTTAATGCGAAAGTTAATAGCAATCACACTCATTGACTTCAAGGTGCCTTTAGGATTCCCTTGGGATATGCTCAGCCAAAAAGACAAGTTTGTTGTCATCCGTGATACGTTATAAAGTAGCCCGTCTGCAGTCATTCCTCCTGACGTTGAGCTTAGGCTTGCAGAACGAGGACGCCTCCGGTCCAGCGGGTGGCTCCCTCTACGGACAATATTCGAGATTCTCGTGGAATCTGGCAAACTACGATGCGCCACCCTCACCTTTGCGGGAATGTATCGGGGCGCGAAATCTATCGACGCGTGGCTCTGAAGAAAAAAAAATCGCAAAAGGGTTCCAAAAGCACGAAAGATATGGGGTGTTCTCTTCAAGGCGCCACAAGAGGAGGCCAAGGCGCCGTCGCGTCTATTTGGCTCTGTGGCCTCAGAATTCTCTCTTCCGCAACAAATACTTACAAAGAGAGGCGATGCGAGAGACCCCCCTTTTACAGGAATCGAAACGAATAAAATAATAGGCGCGTGCTTGGTCTTCCATTAGTTGAAGACGAGAAAAGAACAAAAGAAAAGGAGGAACAATGGCCATGGTGTGACACAAACAGCGCCTGCTTGACTGTCCGCGTCACCAACTGGCGCCTAGGTGTCGAGCAAAACAATCTCGTACGTCGGAGCTTGTGTAATGTGCGGATGCTTACGCGGGTTTCGTTCGTGGGCACATAATTTAAGACACAGAGAAAGGGGAAAGGATATGCATGGCGAAACCGATGCCCTGTAGTGATGAGGAGGTTACGAAAATAGTAGTTCCGTGCGGCTGGATAGGCCGGCTAGATACTTTTTTTTTCTGCGTATTTTGAAATCTCCTGTCCATGACAAACGTCGCAGCGTTTGATAATAGAGCTCTGGTTCGCGGTGGCTGATGGTGAATTGTCGCCAAGTATTTGACCCTGGCGGAGGGGATGACGACGAGAAAAGGCGAACACATTAATCTTCCCCTACTAATCAGTTCCTGGAATCAGTTGACATTCCTTTACTTATTCCTGACTTTTGTTATTTGTCGTGCCTGGAGAATGAAGCAACGCATTTTTGAGCAGCTGTCTCCGGAGGACTTTTAATGCGCAGTACGACCAAAACAACTTCTTATACAAGGAATATATCACATGCTTTAAAAATAAATCCTTCAGCTTGAGATGTGCTATGCATACAAGAGAGACACATATCACTAGAGGCATGAGTTCTTGCACAGTGTACAGTCAAAACGACATAGAAGCTTTCTCGCAAAGTACCTTGGGCTGGACAGCAACACATACAGACGCAGATATCTCGGCACATGGGCACTCTGAGACTACCGCCTGAGCAACAACTCACTGAACGCTGTTGAACGAAGACTTGCATTACATGCATTTATACTAGAATATTTGCAATGGCGCATATGAATGGGGTGCGACAATCAAGTCTAATTACAAAGTCTCACTCTAGATTAGAAGGATCTTCACTGCGCCGTAAATTACTCGCTCACTCTTCGACCTTGAGGGAAGTCCTGTTATTATGTTTGTTTTATGCACCGGAACGTGAGTACAGGTAGCTGCCTCAAATATAATTTGACTTTGTCATTGGTTTATTTTTTTTGCAAACTATGTATGCTGTGTCATTTATATTTTGTACGTATTGCAGCGCTCTTTTTCAGCGTGTGCCATCGTTGTAGGCTGCCATGCTGCTAGGGGGAACGTGCAAAAATACAAATAAACAAATACAAAAATACTTACTTGAACTTATGAAGTACATTATATGCAACGGCTACGTTCTTTCTGTAAAAATAGGGCGCTCATTACTTACTGCATTACGCACTGCGAAAGTGGCAATGAACATTTCAAAAAAATAATCAAAATGCAAATAAAAATGATATATTGCAGGCGTTAACTGCGCTGAGGAAAAAAAATAGAACACATAGAAAATGCATTCGCACAGCTTTCCTTTGTTTGGGTTTGGTTTGGTTCCATCTGCAGTACCGAGACCCGTCTGGTGCTCCTGTTGCATGGTGGAAACCGTTCATATTCGGCAGAGTAGACCTAAGTAGGCGTTGTGCGGAGCTTCTTATACGCACAGGCTCTTAGCTGAATCTACGAGACCACTTGCTTTATTTGTGCGTGCTTATGCATGCTTTTAGTGCTGGTGATCAAATTTGAACTCAAGTGAAAATGAGCTCTCATACAATGCTGATTTTGCACTAGTGGCATGGAGCGCTGTCATGATTTAGCTAGCCTGCCATTGCTTCTTCTGTTCTCAGAGAGAGGTAAATATGTAAGATGCACTTCACTTCGTACTGTGACAGAAAAGCGCGACGTGCGTCTAGCAGATTGGCGCAAAACGAATAGAACTGCTGTTAGCAAATCTATCAATTTATTTCTCTGAAAAGAACACACAATTGAATGAAAATAGTAATTTCGCGCGGAGCACTGCTTTGTAGCTCGAATACTTGGGCTTTTTTTTTGTAAAGCAACAAAAAACTAAACATAATTATGTACCTGTATACCTTGGAGGTATCACTTTTTAAATTTTATTCTTTACAGTTCTTTGAGATGTTTAGGTACTTTGGTACTACACTTATTCTATTAAATAATGTATTGTATTCGACTTACGTACACTGTAACTGCTGAAGAGTGAGAAAGGGAAAGGCGGCCAGTGCAAGCCGTGAACAAAAGCCACAAGTAATTTTCGCCCAGCTCCATCTGATGAAAAGAAACGCTCAAAAATGAGGAAGTAGCATTCGCGGCTGTACAACCATGGTGCCCCTGACAAGAGCTGTGCACTCGACGACGTGGTCGAAGCATGATTGCCGAGCACGCCACGTGCGTTCCCAGGGTAGTCGCTAGTGAGTCGAGTCACGTGCCGAACGGTTGAGCATAACCTCCTCAAACTTAACCTAAAGCGAAAGGACGCGCTTTCAGAAGGCATAGACAGCGACAAACTGGGAGCCCTAAAGCCCGCACCGCGGCTGTGTTTTTTTTTTGTCATCTTGCTTCCTCAATAGTGCGACATTTCTCGTGCTAGCGAGTTGATGTTCCTCCCTTTTGTTCTCCGTTTTTAGTGGGCGTGTACTAAATAGGTTCACTTACGCATTCGGAACTAGGCCGCCTCGCTTATTCATCAGGGGCGTTTGTATGAGGGCATAGCGCTGTGTATACGTTTTTACGCACCCATTATAATATATGTTTTCGTGCCCTGGGGTTTGACGTCCGCAGCTGCCGCTGCACTACAACACCATAGGCTTGCATTTGACCTACTAAACGCTGGTCGGCCAGCGGGTAAGTCAATTCGTTGCAACTTTTATCGCCAGTTGAAAAATATGGCCGCTTGCTGACGACAACCGTTCTATCGAGCATTAACCCAGTTCGTTATTGTGCGGCTGCTCTGCTATGGCAGTGATGTGCATCGGTCATAAAATTAGTGCGTCGAGTAACATTTTGCATGCCATGTCCATGCGCGCCTTTGTATCATGCTGCATGAACGCTCAAACACGGCGAAGAAAGGGGAGGGGTGAGGGGGTGACGTGAAGCTCTTCTTCGCGGAACTGACGTGTTATCGTTAAAGATTGCTATTACTTCACCCCCTAGAAAATAGTTGCCCTCTGCGAATGCAAGATAAAAATAACATGGGACTGTTTCGAAGCTATTCCATTAGCATCTTCGGAATGGAGGACGCAGCTTTTATTCGCCCAGCAGAAAACATTAACACTTTAAAGAGAACACTTATGTGCAACTTTGGTAGGGCCAAATGTGCGTCCAGATGCGTTTGCTCTAATGGTACTTTGAAAATAAACCGCAAATGTAATAACACCCAAGTTAAGCTCTTATTGTGGAACACATTGTACACAATATACACACGCGCATATCTGAGCGCTGGTAGTGGTGCACTTCCTTAAACGTCAGTTGGCGCACCTACTATGGCGCGTTAAGTAGAGGCTGGAGCCGAAATTCTTGTGTTTGACACTGTGCATAGTATTATAAAAAGTGCACTTTCTCTTTATGATTCTCGATGTTAATGTCTTTTCTGTTCTTTTAACACAATATCCATGCTCGTTTGAAACTTTGGAATGAATTTTAATTATTAAAACCGGGCGTTTTTAATTGAGACATAAAGGATACTACGTAGCGGGGAAGGGAGAACGAATGACCAAAAGTACGAAATTCTTTGTCGAAGAAAGACAGAAATTGAAGCGGTCGAGCAGAGAAGTGATTTAAGCCAGTCCGTTCTGTGTGAAAGGATATCAAAGACTGGACACCTTACTCAAGCAACGCTTGAGACCGAGCAAAATGCTCTTTTGTTCAGTTGTTGAGTTAAGAGGAAATTCAGCGTCACTGTTTTTTCGCGGCCAAATTAGAGCAGTGTTCTCAATTTGTGATTCTCCGCATTGTCATCTCTGTCATCAAGTGGATCATGCTCACTTCAACACAACAGCCTCTCGTGCTCACCTCCTGCCCGCACTTTGTTCGGCAGCCTTCGCCATCCTGCAGAATCCGCACCACCATGGTGGTGGTTGTTTTTAGCTCCCCTTTTTCTAGAAAAAAGTATATGCAACCACAGCACGCAAGACATGAAAAAATAAAGGTATTGTAGCACTAAGATGTCAAAGAAGTTTGTGTCAGTGTGTCTTGCGCATGTGCTTGGTCCACATAATATGGAGGAAACTTTATTTCGGGTCCATTTAACGGCTGCACCAGTAAGAAAACACGGTTGCGGCTTTACTTTGGCACGGTGTTGGCAGAAACGGTAGGGTTTACGTGCGCTTAACGGACGGAATCTGACTGAGTGGAAGGCAGGCCTCTAAAGGCAGCGCCAAAATGAGAATGAGACCGGGTTGGCACGTGGGCTGAGTGCTGAGCGAAGATGCCAGCTTTCAGCGTCGGTAGGGGTCTCCAATTTACACCAGGGACGCCAGAGACGCAACGACGGGCATTATTCCGCCGGCGTCTGATGGCATCACGACATGGCGGGCACTCCTGGTCGTCGGAGAGAATGACCTTTAGCTCAGGAATGCGTTATACGAGCAGAATGAGCGGCCACTCTTTTCAAAAGAAGTGCACCGCAGAAAAAGAAAGGCTTATGCGGAATGCACGGACGTTTTTATCACCCGGACTTTCATTTCAGGAGGAGGGCCCTGGACGAAGGCAAGCTTCGACAAAACGCCAACGACCATATCATTATCTGCTGCAAAAGAAAAATCTTGTGTGGGCGTTCCTTTGACGGTGTAGTATAGTGACGGCTTTAATACGGTTCACAGCGGTGGGCAGTAGTCGCGGTGCGTAACTGATGAAAATGATAATCACTGTTGCGAAGGAGTAAAACTACTGCCGAAAGAGCACCTCCTGTGAAACAGGCACGTGTCGTCCACGGTGTAAAAAGGAAACAAAAAAGCAAAAAGAACAGAATAGCACTAGATGATTCTTGTCATCATCTTTGCCATTACAAAACGAAGGAAGCAAACTATCGCACTCAAGTCAGCAGTAGAATTCGATTTCTGCAGACGCGATCACGAGGGTAGTAAGTGTTTTTATTGAATGTTTGCACAATCTTAAGCATTCGAATGATGGCATTGTTCGTGTGTCTAGAGCAGTTTTTTTTTTTACTGTGGTGAACAAAAAGTTGATATTTCGGTTCCTCTAATTTACCTTTATTAGCGCAAATTTTCGCCTGAGGTTGATGGGATGATAATATCACACTTTTTACGCAATAGCAACCAACGTTTGTCATAATAATAAGCAGCAATTGTCCCGAGAGCCAATTTATTGAACAAACTGCTTTTTGCGCTGAAAGAACTTATCGGGTATTATATGTTTTTATTACAACATGAGAAACAATTTCAAGTATGCCTTTTCACAATAACCTAATGTATAAGTACTTCACATGCAAGCCAAGCCTTTTACGGCGATCACTGCTTGATCCCTCCGAAGCATGGTGTCCAGGCAGCTGCCAGTGAACGTCTAGCACAGGGCCGCCACTCTTGCAGCAGCTTTTCGACTTTATGCTAGGTGCTGCTGGCTTTTTTTCGCCCAGACCACGCACGACGCTTATTCAAATATATTCAGTTCGAATATGTTTGGTAGAATTGCTTCACCCCTCCATAAAACGCACCCTCAATCTTTTGCATCCGACCTTTCACAAGCTTCATCCAAACTTTCACAAGCTTAAAAAAGTGATTCAGGCAGTAATTTCTTGAAATACACATTGAAATCCCAGATTACTGCTTGTTCATGAAACCATAACCGTTTCATGAATGCCCTAATCATCCTCTTCACTCGTGGTACCTTGTGTACACTAGTTCTTCTCCTTGTGTGCTCTCAAGGAGAAAAACTCAACGAGGGGAGAATCCGACCGGTGTCATTATGTTCTCGCCACTAGGAGAAATGGTAAAAAAATATAAAAGAAAAGAGGCTATATGGTCTTCGCGAGACAAGAAATGGAGCAGGACGGGGGTGGAAAATACCTAACTGTTGCATGCAAAAAGGGGTATGACATCAGACGACGCAATCTGTGGTGCTTTCTATATTAGGGTTAGAATTTTCCAAATTCTCAGGTCTCAGAAGGGAGGTGAGGATGGCTTGGCTTTCGTTAATGCCCTTTTGCAGAGAGTTAAAATTAAAAATAAAATATGGTTCTCCTTGTTTGCGCTCACGAGCGTTTCTGAAGCCACCCTGCAATAGCGTTAATTTAAGTTGGTCAAACTCATGGCCTTTCTCACGGAGGTGCTTCGAAAGACGGTGGTTAGGGAGGGATTCAGCATTTGAGCGGTGCTTATGAAACCTGAATCGGAAGGAATTGTCTATTTCGCCTATGTATTGCATTCGATAGTCGCCACACTGGAACATGTGAACAATGTTACTATAATCGCAATTCAAATCTTCCCGGGTAATACTTTCGAAATTTGAATGGGTGATTTTAGCCAGTGCTGTGGTTTCATGTCTTTGCAAATTTCGCTTCGATTTTTTCTGCATGGTGTGAAACCCACAGCTCTCGGCTTATTCACTGTTGAACGGATAACATGGTTTCGTAAATTTTTTGGTCTTCTGTAAGTTGCGAGGAGACCATTCAGTAAAGTTTGGAAAGCCGGTCACTGTCTTCTATGATATTGAAGTGTTATTTTTTTGTATTTTCGTAATGTTCGGAGGTTATTTGTGAAGATTAATATGAGATTGCGGCGTTTTGATGTTGGCTGGGATTCCTCAAAGACATCATTACGATTGGTTACTTCCGTCCTTTTAATCACATCGTTGACTACAGAACACGGGTAAGGTCGTTTCTTCATAAAATCCTGCATCAGATCATAATTGTCGTGAAAATCTACCAATCGTGTGCAAACTCATTTGAATCTGATTGCCTGTGAATGTGGGATTGAGGATTTGCAGTGGCTTGGGTGGCAATTGTTGAAATGAAGATACTTCTTTCTGACTTTTTATAAATGCTAGTGTTTAATGCACTTCCTTAAACTCGAACCAAAACATCCAGGAAGTTAATTTAATTGGTTGAGTAAGCGTGTGTGATAGAGATATTTCGATGTACATTTTTGAATGAGGTGATAAACTTAATGAGTTTGTCTTCTATTTCTGTCCGAATTATGATCATGCCGTCCAGGAAGCGTTTGTAAAAGGTTGGGCAAGTTTGTTATGAGGACAGAAAGTCTGATTCAATTTAAGAATAAACATAATTGTGAATAAATAATATACAAGGCTTTCTTTCTCCATACTCTGGTACAGCAGTCGTCGGCCGGCAAATTATCGCTAGCGACCGAGTTATGCGCAGTGACCTGGCTACTGACGTCGCTCGTATGTACGAGGGACACATTTCGACACCTGCTACCAACCCATAAAAGTTTTAGCAGCCTCTGCTTGTGTCATCGTCTCAAAAAAAAAAGAAAGACCGGCGCCTACAATGTAATCTTTTAAACTAGATATAATGGCGGAGGTGAAAGGACAGCGTGCTGATATAAAAGAACTTCATCATTTTTTTTTCTTAAGTGACGGAAGTGAAAGATGTTACATTGCAAAAAAATTTCGAATAATGTTTCTTCCAAGATCGTCTATCTTTTATGATTTAGCCCTTACCAGCGGCGATGCTCTTCCGCCAGCGGGTCGCCAGTGTCTTTATTCTGTCACAGCAGAACAATGACAGTGTTTGACGACACCTAGGTCACATTGCAGCAAAAATCTGATCGTCAGGGGGGCGAGAACGCACCCTTCGTGTCCTCCTTCATATTCGGAAGCAGGTAAAAAACGGTGTCCGGGTTGTAAGATGGTTTAAGCAGAATAACTGTCCTCATCATTTCACAAGCACTTACAGAAAAAAAAATTAGATGCCGGTAGGGCCTCACTTTTACTGGTGACTATATATTATGAAGTCCTCTGCTCCTGAGAAACAGGCTCTCCTAAACTTTCCACGGATCGTAGCTTTTAAGTTCTATTACGCAATAAGTGTTAAAGCTCGTGGAAGTTATAATATTATGGCTCTTTTCATCTGATTATATGACCTCACCATCATTTCTTTGTAGCTGGTTACAGCAGTAGCAGGTGCATGACTGATTCAGCCCGTTATATCCGGTGAAAAGGAGCAAAATAAAACAGAAATGCATGTAATACAATCGCGATACAATCCCTGAGCTCCTGAGGTCTTCCAAGCACTCCACCTTAACTAAAAGGGAGGGTGGCTTCATGCATAAAAGCCGTAAAATTTGTCCATATTTTGGAAGCACTGTACGGAACAAGGTATTTGTTTATGGTGTTGATTCGCAAGTGGTCCAGTTTAAGCAGAGAGCGAACAGCTCTTCCCACGAAGCACAACAAGCTAACATGCCAAAAGCGGCGCTAATTTTGGCTATGGCTATGTTGATACACCACAACTGAAAAACCCTTCTGCCCACGGCGCTTGAGGTGACGAGGATACGTGCCCTCTAAATCACACTTAAACTTTCGTCGTTGTGAGGACAATGTTGGCACATTTTTGTTCGCTCCTTCGTAATGAGGCACGTGAGAAGTCTCCTAGATGGAATGAACCGCTAGCTTAGCTGACTATTGCGGTGCCAGTTCTTTAGACGCATTCAGAGAAGATGCACACTGTAATTAGTACGCACTCGTGCGCCTTCCATTGTATTTTTGTTTCTTTGTTTTTCTCAGGCTTACTCACTCAGCTGTGTTGGGCACACATTAACCCAACCGGAAAGTAATAGGGGTCCGCATTCTCTGAGCAATTGCGCCAAGCTTAGCGTTAATGGCCTACTCCCTGCGTGGCTTGCTAATCTTGCGGCTCGACCCTCCAACTCTTACTTTACTTCTCTCACTTTCCCTAGAAAACTTTCTGGCAGTTAGGGAGAAATCTGCGCAGGTTGTCGTGCCACGTGCTGGCCTAAGGCAGACCAATTTGTGAACCTTTTTGCTCTGTTTTAATGCGAGTGATTCAAGTGACCGTGCAACTGCTTCGTAGTGCTTGGTGTTTTCCTGAAACCATGGCTCTGTGTACAGGAATAAAGGCAGTCGACAGACCGGCACATTTTCCTTCAAGAGCGCTGTTTTAAAACCAAGCTCATAATATCTTGCCTGCCAGTATAACATGCCCGGTGATTGGTAAACTGCCTAATCAGATTGTCTAATTTTGTAGGATTGAGTAAAGAATAAGTGCGAGAAAAAATATTGCAGCGGTATATTCAACGGCCGCTCTTCGTTGATGTATTATGTCTGGCTTAAGGCCTCAAAACTACGCATGGGTTATGACAGATGCGTAGTCAAAGACTTCGAATTGATTTCTACCACTCGGGTTTCTTCAACGTCCACGGTCATCCCATAGACATTTCCGTTTTGACTCTATCGAGATTTGATCCTGCCGATGAGCGCCCAGACCTCCGTGGGTGATGATTACTTGATTATCGGTATTATTGACAAAAAAAGAACTAAAGACGATTCAGCGCAACTGAACAGCTTTGGCCTAGTTAGCGAAATATGCACGTTACCTGAATGTGCTAAATATTAAACTAATTATGGAAAAAGAAAAAACTATGGGGATAATTAAGTCGCCCTCAAAGTGGATTGTGGTAACATTAGATTTGGAATTTCTCCCAGCTTCTGTTGCAACTTGACTGCGTGTTTGCGGCAGTCTCTGCAATTTTCTGTTCAGAAACCGCCATATTATGACTTGTGCCAGCTGCAGCAAGTATCCGGCTTGCTGTTACGCTTGCAATATTTGCGGAAGAAATGGGCTTGGGCAGGGCATGTAATGCGAAGGGAAGATAACCGCTGGTCCTTAAGGGTAACGGAGTGGATTCCAAGAGAAAGAAAACATAGCAGGGGGCGGCAGAAAGTTAGGTGGGCGGATGAGATTAAGAAGTTTGCGGGGATACAGTGGCGGCAACTGACAAAGGACAGGGTTAATTGGAGAGACATGGGAGAGGCCTTTGCCCTGCAGTGGGTGTAGTCAGGCTGCTGCTGCTGCTGATGATGATGATGATTTGCCTACATCGTATCTTTTTTTTTTATTTTTGATTTCGATTCTCTGTCTTGGTGAATATCTAAATACTGGTTTCTCAGAACCAAATGGTCAGTTTGGGATCACATCGCCAGGTCACATGACCTATCTCGACCAATCAATAACTGAATTTCCACCTCCCATGGTGGGCAGGTAACTCACATTCCGGTGGCCACCTTCCCACATGCCACAGTGGGCAGGTTGTGATGACATCGCAAAGTCACGTGACCTTTCTCGGCCACTCATCGAAACTAAGCAAGGATATCCGCGGGGTTTTGGTGTAAAGACGATTCTTCGATGCTATCGCAATAAAATTTCTTCCTAGAACCATACTAGGGACACTTCTTGACCCATGTGGTGTACGGGAAGAGACTACAAGTGGAGAATGAGACGAAGCGAGTACACATAATGTGATAGGCTCTTCCACGAGGCAACGATGATCAGTAAGCGGAAAAAGGAGAGGCAACGTCTTTGCAGTATACAAGGCGGTAATCGCGAAACAACATACGAGTGCCAAGGAATGTTTGTTGACAGAACAACGCTGCTGCTTGACAGTCTGCTCAGGAGAGCAAAGAAAACAAGCCTGATTTGGTTGGCGCGGCCTATTGCTCTAGGAAATGCAGAGAAGGCGAGGCAAGTAACAAAGAAAACAGAGAGAAAGTCGCAGAAAGTAGCGCCTGACAAGTGGGTCAGGCTCTCCGCATGGGCGTAACCTTTCACCGTCGCGAAACAAGAGTACACTGATATCAAGAGTAGATGCAAAAGCTATGAAAAGACATTGATATCGACGTGTGTGTAGGGTGCTTTATGTGGCTAATGTGTCTGTGTTCAAACTGGCCAAATAGTTGGTTGCGAATCACAATTACGTCCTTCTATTTTCTTATTTTATCTGCTATCTTAATTCAATTTTTTTTTTCAAAATAGAGCGTACCTATAACCGTTTGTTTGGCAACATTAGGACAGAATGTTTTCGGATTTTGGACCAACTTTTAAGAAACAGCACATGTGAAGATAAGTACAGTGTTCGTCTGGTCTTATTTTTTTCACTTATCTGTGCACTGCTTTCTTTACCGATAATTTGATTGATTGATTGAAACAACTTTAATTCCCATCAGAAAACGGGCGTCTCCCCCCCCCCCCCCCTTCCCCCCCCTCCGGCACGCAGGAATAATCTGCAAAGGGCGTGCGTAAAAAACTGTAAAGAGAGGAGAGGGCCGATGATAACTATATTGACCAGGCGATGCATATTAAGCACCTTTCCTATTTCAGAAAACCCTATCCTTTTTTGGTTAAGCCGATAGTCTTTATTAACAAGTTGCCAAAGCATGACACGTAATGATTAAAAATTGTGAAATGATATTAGCTTCAAGTGCCCGTGCTCGTTAAGGTCGAAAATGCGACGAAGAAAAACCAGCCGCTAAAAACAATGGAGTAAAGGTCTCTGAGCTTCTGGAGTCACGCTTTCGAACAAACGAACAAAGCCGCCGCCTCAATTTCAGTGCCTGGCCAACTGTTCGTTCACGACGATACCCCTTCAGACTGATGTTGAGCGAAAATTTGGCTATATGCTTCACTGCATAACAAGACCCAAAGAAGCTTTGCTTTGTTTCTTTTTAAAGTCTTTGGACCCTCTAGTCGCCTTACCCGACGCGATATGAAGCCAATGCTGTGGCGCGAGAGGCTTATGCCAAGGTGCTGCAACATATAAAGTCTAATACGTATGCGGCACACTTACTAAGATTTTTTGTGTGGAGTGGCGTTCACAAATGCCTATTCCCATATAACTGAAACGGCAGACTCTAAGGTGTGTGGCCACTGAACGCCCATAGACAGATCTGCATACCTACTATATCACTTCCTCCCTCTTTAACGGTTTCTGGAGGCTGAAAATACCGCCAAGATTCACGTCCCCGAACGCACGACAAGATTCTCGGAACTTGGTCCCAACCTTCATTTTTTTCGGAAATCCATTAAGAAGCTCAAACACTACAGAAACAGGCTTGAAAGCCAGACCACACACTTACTTCGAATGTGCAATGCTTTTATGGACTAAATGTGAGCACAGACCTCTTCCGTACTGTGATATTAATTAAATTTCTTTCCTGTTCGCGGTCCCGTCCTCTGTTTTCATTCACCTCCCCTCATGTAGTGCAGCCAACCGGGCGCTCCCAGGTTAACCACACTGCCTTTCCTTTCTTCTTTCTCTCCCTCTCTCTGTAGAGCCCTGTTTAAGCGTGCTGCTGTCATTGAGTGTTAAGGAATATAAAATTTTTCCCAATTTTATAAGTAGAGTTAGCTACTGTGGGGTCAGACTGTCTTTGCGGCTTTCGTTACTCCGTTCATATGCGTGGTGAGGCGGCGTTTATCTGCGGCTCGACCTTCAAAGTAAAATTACGTCGCATGGCAGCTGTTCAGACCTGGAGTCATGAAACGTTAAGACACAAAAAGAGCTTCAGATAGTGACGCAGTTAATCAGTTTTAAGCCTTATAGCACACGCTCACAGAAGAGCTAAATGCTTGCTCCACTGTCTAGCTACTGGCTGCACCTTCTAATGACGTCACTAATTCAGGCCTTCGTGCCTCCGGCGCTATGTAGAGTTGTGCTTCCGGGTTACTACACGCTCTGCTGGCTTACTGAAATGAATTTTGGCACCCCGTTCAGCGAGAGAAGAAGGATATATAGCCTCTACATCGAACGCATAAGCGTCCTCATCCGTGTTTTATGGTACTGTCTGTTTGCATAGTTGTGTAATGTGCATTATCCGCTGTATACTGCATATTATTTTTTTTCACGTGAAAGCCAAAAACTCTCAGGATCATATTTTTTGATGAAAATGGAATTATGATGATACACGTGACGCTTGACCATGTGCGCCAGAGAAAGGGTGTTCTCTAACACGTCAGGTCGGCAGTACAATTTTACTCAGTATGGGTGCACGAAAAAAAATTGGTTTCGGAGGCAACTCGCAAGTCTGAAATACTCGCATGTATTAAGGCACGTGAATACCCCGCTATTTTGTGTCAGTAACAGGCCACTATTTCATAAAGCAATGCTACGATCAATTTGTTCTCGAAAAACATTCGTCTCGCAAACTTTTGCGCCCAACTTAGCCTTCTCTAGCCACGTTATCCTGCTGAGCCCTGCTCAGGTGGGCCTTAGATGCGATCTCTTTTTAGAAAGGAAAGAGAATAGTGAATTATTTAAAGCTGCACTGATGATTATAAGGCCTGAGGAGGGGCGAATCGCGCAAGCCTTTCTAACACGCCAGCCTTAATTGTGGACGCGTTAACTCCTGATTTGAACGTCGCACCAGAGGCAGCCATTTTGACACAACAATAACTCAGAGGAGTGTCTATACGATACCATGCTTCACCAAGCCGGTGCGCCTGCAGAGAAAAGCGCACCAGCAGCTCCGCTTAACTGCTAGCGTCTGAACAGACCGCTCCTGAGCAAACCGCGCTAGGGATTAGCGTAGCGGAGTGAAAAAATGCTGTGGAGAAATGTCCACTCTCAATTCTGGTTGACCCGAGGATGCAATTAAGCCTCGCATGGTGCGAGCCAAAAGAGTTGGCTGTCACTGTGTTAAAATGAAAGACAAAGTCTGAAATATTTGTCCCTGTAACCAAGGAGTAGCGCATAAATTTGTTGATCTTCCCAGGACCAGCAAAAAGCGTACAGGCAGGCGCCGGTAAAAGGTGGCTGTAAGCGTGTACTTCGGTTCCATAAAGGAAACAAATAGCGACCACTTTTCCGTTCAATAATGGTGATTCAGACAGCTTGTAATACGAAAGAAACGAGTAGACACAACTTCCTCAACAATATAAAGCACGACGTGTTTCTTTCTGCAAACGACGGTAATCGATTTACGGTGACGGAAGATTCCATGTGAATCGTTCTCCTATGATTTCAGACACATCAGACCAGTAAGCTAAACAGGACTGGGCGATGGTATGAGTAAAACGCTGTTGTCTGAAAGTTTCAGATAAACGAATCAGCAAACTACATCCCTAGCTTGCACAGTCACCAATGAGTAAGAAATTACAACTTTCTAAATACTCACGTCGCGTGCTTGGTTTGCCAGAAAATAAAACAACAGCGGGGAGTAAATTGCGCACCAATTCTGTGATCCCGAAACCATGTGAAGGCTTAGCTACTTGAAGCAAACGCACCTTAGAAAAGGAGACAAAGGAATGAATACAGACACAATGAAGCCTGCACTAAACGAGGTGAGTTCGGTTCTATTCACAAAAAATGGCCGAAGCAGCTGGAAACTTTCTAACTCCATTCATATCGGAAAGAGTGATATCATTTTGAATTCGCGCAACTCATGAAGAGAGCCATGTATAGCAATATTTTGTTCAATGCGGAAAATCGTTACTGAACGCTGCTTGCAACATTCGCTTGGCCATCCATACATATACGAAGCAGACTGAGCCTCTTTCGATTTTTTCCCCTTGGAGATATTTAAACAGCAGGGCAATAGATCTATGAGGGGGGAGGGGAGGGGGGCTAAATTTTCTGTGGGATGGTTTTGAAAAGAAAGTGATTCTGACGTTTTTCTGTTTGCTAAAAATAAAATAAAGTTTTCTATCAGAAAAGGATTTGGGATTCAATTATATAGGATCTTACGAAACTTGGCTTGCGTGACTTCCACACTCCCTAGGGTGTCACGCCTCCGAGAGAGAGAGAGAGAGAGAGAGAGAAAACTTTATTTACAGAGGAATTCGGGGCACGCCCCAGGGTCCCCGCACGACCCCACTGCACTCAAGTGTTTATGTTCTGAAGGTCCATAACACTGGCAGCACGGCCGGTGGCGATGGTCTGCACGGCCGGGTCCTCCGAGCGCAGCAGGGTCTCGCAGTCCTCCCAGGTCTTGAGGTTCTCTAGGTCTCGCGGGGGAGTGTCCGCCGGGCAGAGGAAAATGATGTGAAGGGAAGAGGCGAAGGGTTCTGGGCATAGAGTGCATGCCGGAGTGGGGAAGGAGGGATGATAATGGGCTAGGGTAAGGGGTGCAGGGAGTGTGTGTGTCTGTAGTCTGCGCCAGAGTGTTGCGTGTTTGTTATCTAGGGAGGGGTGGGGCGGGGGGTAGAGCTGGCGTAAGGCTCTGTGCGCCTGGGTCAGCTCACTGAAAGAGTGCATGCGCTCCTTCGTGAATCCCCGATCAGAGGCCACCTGAGCCCGGTTTAAAGAACCGCGGGCTAAAAGGTTGGCGGCCTCGTTTCCGGGATTCCCGGAGTGCGCGGGCACCCATATCAGGTCCACTTGGCGGGGCGGGGGGGGGGGGGAGGGGGGGGGGGCATCGGGCGAGTCCAGTATGCCAAAAGCAGGGACATGGACTCGGCCTCGAGCAAAATTTAGAATCGCAGTTTTAGAATCGCTTAAAATGTACCGGGCTTCCGTGCGGGTTATAGCCAGGACAATGGCGGCTTCCTCTGCAGCCTCTGGGGACGTGTCTGGAGGGAGAGGTAGTGTGAGGAGGGCGGATAAAGAGGAGTCCACCACAGCTGCTGTCGCTTCATCACCCGTGCAGGCAGCGTCCACCCACACGGCGTCCGGCTGGGGGCCGTACGCTCGATGCAGTGCCTTCGCACGGGCTCTGCGGCGCTGCTCATTGTGGGACGGGTGCATATTCCTTAGGAGCGGCCTGATGAGGAGCTCTCGGTGAAGGAATCGTGGGATGGCGAGGAGGGTTGGGTCGTTGGCCGGTATTTTGATTCCGAGGGTGTCCAGGATATACCGACCTGTGGAGGTTTGTGTGAGCCTGATGTATTGGGCCTGTCGGTGGGCCTCCACTAGTTCCCCGATCGTATTGTGGAGGCCCAGGCCTAGTAATCTGTCTGTGGGTGTGTTGAGGGGAAGGTGAAGTGCTACCTTGAATGCCTTGCGAATCAAAGCATCCAAAGCGTTTATGTCATGTTTGGATAGGTGAAAGTATGGGGTAGTGTACAGCACACGGCTGAGGACAAAGGCATGAATGAGGCGACATAGGTCGCGCTCCTTCATGCCTCTATGACGTCCCGCAACCCTGCGGATGAGGTGCGATATCGCGCCTACAACCTGCTTGAGTTTCTTGAGGGTGGTGGTGTTTTTTCCATCGTTCTGGATGTGCAGGCCCAATACACGGATGGTTCCAACCTCAGGTACCGGGTCACCATTCAGTTCAATGGCAATGGGGGAGCGGGGGCAGCGGTGGTACTTAGGCCGGATGAGGAAGAGTTCGGACTTCTCTGGGGAGCAAGACAGTCCGATGGTCCGTGCGTAATTTTGGGTGAGGGTGGCTGCTTCCTGTAAGGTGTTCTCTATGTCTCCGTCACTGCCGTGAGTGGTCCACAGGTTGATATCGTCGGCATAAAGAGTGTGCTTCAGGTGGGGAGTAGTGGCCAATTTTCGGGCGAGGGGGATGAGGGTAATGTTAAAGATAAAGGGGGAAAGGACGGACCCTTGAGGGGTGCCGATACTCTGAAGAGTGTAGGAGGGGGAAGACAGAGGGCCGAAGTGTATCTCAGCTGTGCGGTCAGTGAGGAATGCTTGAATGTAGGCATACGTGCGCACACCCACATTCAAGGGGGATAGAGCAGTCATGATCGCCTGATGTTCAATGCGATGAAAAGCTTTGGAGAGATCCAAAGCTAAGACTGCCTTGGTGTGACCCGGAAGAAGCGGGTCGAAAATGACGTGTGAGAGTTGCAGCATAGCGTCCTGTGCGGATAGATGGGGGCGAAATCCTTCCATGCTATGCGGGTAAAGATTGTTGTCCGCCATGTGACTTGTGAGTCTCGCTAACACAACATGCTCTAGGAGCTTCCCAAGGCATGAGGTTAGCGCCACTCCGCACCTGGTGCAGGCCAAATCACAAACTCCATGCTCCGTAATCTGGATGACCAATCGATCACCCACATTACGAAATACTTCAACCAGTGCTGGAGGGAGGGTAACCTGCCGCAGTCCTGGCGCCACGCGAAGGTAATATTCATACCTAAACCCAACAAACCACTTACACTTCAAAACCTACGCCTCCGAGTGGATCACATTTCTCGCTGAATAGACACGTGAACTACTCTGTGGTATGCAGAAATTAATGTTTTTTGTTTTTCTTTTTCAGAACATTTCTGAAAGTAGCTCGCGCGTGCAAAGCGTACTTTAGCTTAACGCATGCAAAAAAAAAGCAAAAACAAGCACTTCCTACGAGAGCAAGCGTTCCACAACAAAACGCTGCTTCAGTTACTCGACTTGAAATTGATTTACAGACCCAGCTAGTGCTTCAATGAGAAAATTATTACTGTTTCAATATCTGCCTCTATGACTTCCTGCTTGCTTGACTTACATTATCATCGCACAGATTTATTTAATTATTTATCACGAGTAGATCCGCCGACCAAAGCATTGACCTGAAAGAAATTTTAGACAGCTCAACCGAAATTTTTTTAGGAAATAATCGTTTTTTTTTGTGTCGCCTATTGAGCAGACCAACTAACCACCCAAAGACGTCACTGTACATGAGCTTCTCAGTTCAGAACTTCTGCAAAAAACAAGGATGAAAGATTGTCTTCCCAACTCCATGTATTACTTCGTAGCGATTTTCTCTATCCTTCTTACACACTGTACTCATTTTCACAACTTGTAGACTGAGAGAGTGGCACGAACCATCAAACTCTGCTTAAGATTTGGGAGAATCTTAGGCCCGGCTGACCTCGTATTTCCCGATCCCTTAAAGATCAAAACCAAGAGACACTTTCCAATGCCTCGTTTCACGTCCTGAAGTTTGAACCGGATTTAAAAAGGTGTGAACCGTGGCTCACGTTTCAGGAAATCCTGCACACTACCAGCAGTGGCCTTATTCGGGTAGAGAAGTGGCAAGCGACGTAAGCTTTTCTGCAACTACGCTGGCATGCGACAGGAACGGGGGCAAACCATTCAGCAGCCTTGCTTCTCCACCAAGCGCCAGAAATAAATACATCTCTCAGTCCGTATCCAGAGGCGTGCTGCATGTAGTCCAATTAACACGACCAAGAGGTAGCCGTGCATGTTAATTCTGGAAAATTTAAGCTGCATTTTTTTTCTTGATACTCCAATCATGGACAATCTTAAACATAACGGAGGAAGTGGGAGGTTATCGGTTTCAGACAAAATTATTTAACTGCGTGTTCCCTTCATTTATCACCTTTTTGTACGGAAAAAGAAATCCATGTTAAAACCTGCGGTGTCTCAAGGAAAAGAAAAAAGAGTATATGAAAAAAATAAATCTACTGAGACCACCTAGTCTGCTTGTATGCTTCCAGCACAAGTAAACAAAGCTGCTTTGATCCTACCTGAACTCGGGAAACTTGGCCCTGTCCCCATGATGAAAGCAAGTGAGGAGTAGCAAAGAAACTATGGCATGACATAACATACTCAGCAGCAAATGGAATGAATACCATTTCCAAAGCCATTTACAAAACCATTTACATTTTCGTCATTTTGTAAAATTGTCCTCGTTTCCTATATTATGTTTTTCATGAATTACGTAAGTGCCATCGACTTGGCACGAATGCGTTTCGAAAGAATCGAGTTGTACTTTTACGTCCAGCACTATTAAAAAAAAACGCGTTAGCGGCACGACGGAGAAAGGCTTTAATTAAACGAGACAGCCAAAATGATGACTTTATTTGTGGCCAAAGTCCATGGCGAAGATTTGGAACAAACGCTTGTATTCTAAGAAGCTTTTTTTTTCTCCTAGGGCACCGGGCTGAGGAGAGAATCTTATATGCTGCTCTCCTCTTCTAGACAAATGTTCATATACTAAGTGGAAAGTATGCAAGAGGCCTTATGAAGCTCTAGAGAGAGGAACAAAATTATCACTGACGTAGACGAAGATTCAAAGCCATCAGAAATGCAAGAAAAACTTTACGGAACATTGGGGAATCAATGGAGGTCATGTCTTGCGCATCTTATTAGAAAGAAAGCTTGTGTTTGTTTGTCATAGCCTTACTGACTCCGTTGGTAGAAGAGCTTCTCGAGTTTCGTCATGCTGCTGTGTAATCTTCCTGCTTTCACTAGCGTTTTATTGCGGCCGCAGAAGTGCGGCCTCAAATGATGCTACAGTTTGAGCTGCGTAGCAACGTTACTGAGGGTAAACTTGTCATGCTGGCTTGACGTTCACGTTTAGTGTTTTGAGAATAAAGTTCCCAGGAAGTTCTTATCTCGGACGCCGTCCTGGTGTGCAACTTATGGAAAGGTGAAGGGGGGAGAAATAGTGCAGCATGGTGGCGATGAAGGAGTGCGCAAACACTACACAAGAATGAATGGTATAAGATTGAGGAATTCAGAGCGCTTTACGGAAACGCATTAGACGAAACCGAATAGTTGCCCATAAATTATTTAGTAAAGGGCTGCAAGTATTACTGAAAGAGGTCAGCAGTGTATTCTTTCAAACGTTGCTGTGGGTAAAAGATAGTATACAAGAAGTGGGGCTTGGATACTTGATATGAAAAGCAGTGCTCCGATATCACGTAAAACAGGAACGCTAAATAAAAAAAGCCTTTAAAGCATCCTACTGTTCATTGTGAGATTTCAGCGTGCTCAAGATAACTGAGGTTTCCGACATAAGAGTTGGCCTTTTGGACGTAATTGTGAAAGCGGTCTGGCAGTGAATAAATGAGCAGGAACAGACTGCAACCCAAAAACTCCGTCGTTTTCAACGCAGGAGCTAAAATTTCGGTCTGCATCGATACGTCGTGCTTAATTATGAAATTGATTGATTTCGAGTAACTTGGTCTATTTTGGTTCATTTTGGTCCATTTAGGTTCGAATTTGTAGCTGATCCGCATAAAAATCTAGCGTGTCTGTCTTAGGCTGCCCTGAAGCAGCTATCGCTACTCTGCCAGTTGACCCATATCAGCACTCACTGCAGGAAAAAGCAGCGGAAGCGCCGACACGGTTTGAAGTTCTGAAAATGTCGGTGGACGCGCCGTCAAAGACGTACGGGGAAGCACAAAAAACAATAGGAAGACGGGTAGGCGCTGGCTAACCGTTTTTCGTGCCTGTGCTTTCATTCAGCTTCTCATACAATGCATTTTTGTCGTGCACAGAAAGGTATCAGTTTTAGAGACATGGAAACCAAGCAGCAAAAAACGCTTACGCGGACAAGAATCTCGTGCCTCTTCTGGCCTTGTAGGGCTCATGCTGACATAAGCTGCTTTCCTCAGGGTATCTTGCGCATTCTTTCTGTATTACCATTACCCTTTTCGCCTGAGACGTGACATCATTGGCATGTCCACTGCTGCTCAGCGCCCAATGCTGGATCGCCTGTCTTGAAGAAGGTCTTTCGTCACGCTTCGTTCCACTGGGCTCTTTTCAGTTCCTTATAGTCTGTGTTTTTTCCTTTTTTTTCAACCTTTTTGTTCTTTTCCTTTCGCAGCGCTTGAGGAGACACGCTTATTGTGCGGCCTACAAAAGCAGGGTACCATTTATGTGATCTAAGCTTTTAATTTCCGCCACTGACCATTCTTCGTAGTTGTTTTTTTTTACGTTCATTATCACTTATAGTGGTAATTCTCACACTGGGCGTTGTATGTTTGTTTGTTTGTTTGCTTGCTTGCTTGTTTGCTTGTCTGTCTGTCTGTCTGTCTCAATTTGGTTTTGTGGCAGGCTGCTCGCCTGCCCACCGTGTCAGGCGGCAGCCCATTTAATCGTAAGAAGCTGCTTGTGAAGAGCAACCTGGGTAGCAACCCATCCCAAGCAACCCAAGTTTCACCAATGGCAACACCTGCCATAGCACCTGCCTTGTGCCACTACGCCACTGCTCACCTGCTTACCGGGTGGCTTACTTGCCAAGGTGTTACCGGTGGTAACCAGGCGAGAACCTGGGGGGCTAATTAGGCGGCGCCACCCGTAAGCGCACCACGCTATGTGGAATGCGCAGCAGCGGTTAGGAGGAGACCGTGATTCGAATGATACTTGTACAGTAGCTAAAAGGGAAGAAGTTGTGGTGGTAATTAGGTGGCGGCCTGGTACCAGCTGTTAGGTCGTAGCTCTGACCGACGATTGACGTCATGCTAGCGAACATACCCGCGTGTGTCGAATTACTGAAATCAATGGACATTTTTGAGTGTCTACTTATTTCCCTCTCAGACTCGCTTTCCACTAGCATTTCGCCTGTTTTCACGAACACGATAGGATACAATACAAAACGCGCTTGAGGTAAATTATTAATTCCCGACACGGACATTGAACCCACAAATACGCCGGAAACTCGTGGCATGAAGTGTTAATGCGCGATAAGATCAGTTTTCCTGGCCGGTGCTGGGGCGTGTCATGGTTTCAAGGGAATAAATAAGACGCATATTAGAAGCTTGGTCATTGCTATACCCGCCCAACTCTAGGCGTCATTTAATTTGCGATGGCCCGCATTCCCTAGGGCTAGACAGCTGTCAAAAAATGTCTAATTTATAAGTCTGCGTCGGGTTCGTGGAGGATCGTCCACAGTGAGATGAACTAGCAGAACTAAAGACAGCGCGAAACTAAACGACTTTTTACGAAGGTGCTTAATTGTCAGCTGTCGATCCGCAGTAAGTAGCAAACCTTCCGTATGGTATTAATATTAGCATATCCCAGCAAGTAGGTATGTAAACACGTGCTCAATGAATGTGAACGGTGGCTCAGCGGTTATGGTGCTCGGCTGCTGACCCAAAAGACGCGGGTTCGATCCCGGCCGCGGCGGCTAGAATTTCTTTGCAGGAGAAATTCTAGAGGCCCGTGTACTGTGCGATGTCAGTGCACGTTAAAGAACCCCAGGTGGTCGAAATTTCCGGAGCCCTCCACTACGGCGTCTCTCATAGCTTTAGTCGCTTTGGGACATTAAACCCTATAAACCAAACTAAACCAAACCGAATGTGAATAATACCCGAAGCGCTATGAGCGCAACCACCACAGGTGTCCCGCTGTGGATTTATGTCTGGAAGCCTAGCGTTCTTTTTTTAATGAAAAGCGCTTTTAATATACAGAACTTTATGTTCCCCGCAGCGAGTTTTGTTCAGCTGTCTTTTCTCATAGTGTGTTCTTCTAGTGGTCTCTCGAAATTAAACGCGACAAGAAACAAAAGGGATCATGAATAAATCACTTGGGCCTCAAAAGCACACGTCCACCAAGGTCTGCTTTGGTGGACGTTTGCAGCTCTGAACTGCAAACGCCTTACAGCAAGCGGCAGCAGGACTATAAGCAGCGCTGCATTTCCACTGGACAGAAAATACCTGTCGTCTCCAAGCGCTTTATCGGGCACCAGCATGGAAGCAGCCGAAAGGCGGTCGGCCTACAGCTTCTTTCTGACCATATCATTGAAGGCTGCACTCAGAGGCAGAATCAGGGAAAAACACAGCATAAATATAGAAAAATAGAAGAAAGATTGAGCCGCAGGTTTTTTTTTTTGCACCGGACACACTGGTGCCAGTCAAGCACTACAAATAAAATAAAACCATGTGTGCAATACCGGTGAATCAGAGCCAGCGAAGTCGGAACTATAAATAGAGCCGGAAGGAGTCGGACAATGTGGATCGAAGTACGGTGCTGGCATTTCGTAGTATGCGCAAGCCAGAGTGCGCAGAGCATGTTTATTGATCGGGGAAAGAACTTGTACCGCTAAGGTAAACAGATCCTGAACTACAGTTTTTACACCAGCCAAGCTCCTTTGTGTTGCGTATTTCTTTCTCGTTGTACTACTGGTGTGTGATAGAAACCGCGTGAAATAAATTGTCCGAGAACGTCAAATTGTTTGCTGCAAGACATAATATCAGATGAAATCACAGGTAGGGCAGATCAATACATAAAGATAAAAATTAGGCGGGACGAGGGTGGTAGGTAGGAGCAGTGCTGAGGCACGTGGAAACCCCTGACACTACGCTGCAGGAAGCATTATCGATGACGAGATCAGTGAATAGCGCTTACCGCCGTGTTCCACTAGGCTCTTTACTGCCAACAAGCAGCGTTAAAAAGAATACCGACTAGTTTACTTGGTTTGACTAGGCTCTACTGTATTTTAATCTTGCTCACATTTTCAACTGACACCCATCCAATCCATATCACGACTGAAACGTGGGCGTGTCGCTTGAAAAAATAAGTGCGATTGCGGAACTTGCGCCATCGTTTATGCCGCGTTTCGAAGGGTTTCATGTCAAATAGTGATTTCCTGGAGTGGACATCCCATTTATTTGCTAGCCTCTTTCGGGCGCAAGCTTTAAACTCAGAAGCTCCTACATAGCGGTGCCCAACCGTCTCGTCTCCTTTTTTTTGTTCTTACCTTTTTACTTCAGGTTTTGTGTGCAGTTTCTTCGGCGTTTAGTTTCGAAAAATAAAACAGGATATTTGCCCATCCATGCGTTACTGCACTTCTTCCTGTCTTGTCATTATTTAGCTTTTATAATATTTCTTCTTTAATATGACTATACAGGAAGATTTCAGGGAAGAGAAAACACTGGGAACACCACGCGATTTGAGCTGGTTGCTATGTCATGAAAGCCAGTGACAAAGATGTGTGAATTCGGCAAAGATGTAAATTTGAAACGAAGTCGATATTTATTCAGGATCAAGCCTGGCGCAATAAATAACTCGCCTAGACAAAATATTTTGACATGCAGAGCCGTCCAGCAAAATGCTCGAATGAGCGAAAAAAAGGCAGGAGACACGAGATGTGCCTATCATTTTGTTGTACCAATAGAGAAAAAAAAAAGAGGGGAAGGGGGGGGGGCAAAGGAGGGCAAGTGTCGCTTTATATAAATGAAGACCTAGCACGTTCAAATGCACTCCAATCCATTTGAAACGACAGCTTATATTTGCTAAGGTTGCTCTTTGCTCTTGGTATAGATTATGCGGTACTGTAATGTTTCAGTGGCGATAATCACAGGTAGGTAATTATACTCAAGGATTCTTTTGTTAACGGCACATGTTTTCCAGGCCAAGCGGGCTTTACATTATTTTAAACTCTTCTTTTGGTTTATTCAAAATATATTTTTATCAAAAACTCCATAACAGCTACATTTCAGATTCGGTTTTGTCTTTTTAAAACGTGTTTGTGAACATTATCAATTTGTAACCGTTATGGGTTAATTATCTAATGTGCTCCAAATTTTCTAGCATTTAAAATATACGCTTTCTTCAAATTATTTAGAAGATCTTAAATTTGAGCTAGATGGTGCATAGTACTTGAGACAGGAAACAATAGCGCCTACAGAGACGGCACACAAGTTAACGACGCAGGACAAGTTAAAAAAAAAGTGGAATGACCTAAATTACGAAGAAGCTCTATGCACTGCGTTGCATAGCTTTAAAGAGTATGGGCGGGGGCTGGTTTTCACGAATGAACTCTCCTTGCGGGGGTTTTTACAGTTTTTAGATCTCAGTGCTACCGTAGGCAAAGATCATGCATGTTGACAGTATGCAGCTGTTCCTTACCAGTCTGTTTCCTTAGGAGCTGTTCCCTTACGAGTCGGCTCATTCAAAAACAGTAAAGCGCGCCATTGCTAGCCTTTGCCTTGAGTCTGCTCCCGTGAAATCGTGTCAACATGCCAGGCAGGCGAGTTTTTAAAAGCAAGTAGAACGGCTGGTGTCGGCATGGTTCCCATGCTCGGTCATCACAGCTGTTGCTGAGGCCCTCCTACGAAGAATCGAAGGCGCCGTGTTTGAAAAGCCATGTGAGCAAGGAAAGCAAGCTCTGAGGTCAGAAGTAGTTCTTTATGTTCACAGGATCGCCAACGATGTGAAGAAGATGGCCAATACACATGGCGTGCAAGTCGTGTTTTCGGCTCCACGGAAGCTTGCGCAGCTTTGCGCATGCATTGGGAGCGATGACACGAGCAACGGTTTTGTGGAGCGCTGAACCGGTGTAGTATACGTTATACTACTGACCTGCGGGAAGGCATATGTGGGCCAAACAGGGTGATGCGTGAAAGACTATGGAGTTGAACACGAGCGGTCGCTAAAAGAAATAGGAGGCGCGAATCTTTCGCAACATTGTGCACAATGCAATGTGTATCACTCAGTAGCAGAACATTCGTCAGGGCAAAAATGCTCGCAGTGGACAAGTGTGAACCACAGTTTCATGAGATCAGGATTCTGGGCAGGAGCAAACATATTATGACATGGGAGGTTTTGGAAGCTTTCCACAGAAGAAAGAGAGGAAGAGATTGTGTGCCTGATACTTCTGTAACATTTTAAGACCGAGCTTTCGTATTTTGAACGTTTTTTTTTATTGTGTGCGGTCTGGTGGCTTCTCAGACGACTACACTTTTGCTGGATATTTTCTGGCTCCTCAACGAATGAAGTTCTATGATGTTAGCGCTGGTCCTGCTTCGTTCTGACGTCTGTTTGTGTTTGTAAGCGCTATTGCTTCCTGTATCAAGTGTCCTCCCTTAGCGAAAAGAGGATGTGCTAAAAATGCATTTCAAACGTATTGTATTAATTTCATATTTATTTCGCATTTTTTTGTCCCTATGCTTAAACTGCAATACGAATGCTTTCTAAGTATACTAGGAATATTTTAAACGTTCTTAAAAATACGTGAAAAGTACATTTTTGCCCGCTTAGCATATTTATAATGCATTAAAAATATAATAAAAATATACATTAGAAATATACAAAAAATATACATTTAATACATTAAAAATGTGTTTACTCGGGCTTAAAAAAAAGTCTACTGGGCGGCTCCATGGAATGACACGGGTTAATTCATCAACTGCAGAACAAATCGTACACGGGTATTTATCATTAATCAACAGGAGTCTGATATTATAAGGTCACGTGATTGAATGGGAACGGCAGATACCTACACACAGCATACAAAGACGACGGTGACGCGGCAAACAGGAAATCCTACGACAAGCGCTACACTTGGCTTGCCGTATATATACCCAGCGAAAGCGACGCACTATTTTGCACGGTGATACCTTTTTTTGCGCAAATACTGCGGGCTTCCAAATTATCGCAGAAGTACCCTACTGGTCGCGTTCGAATCTGGGATTAATTGAGAACGGAATTGCTAGTTGAAACTTGCGTCAGGCACAGGTCAGGAGTCGAACTGTCAACCAACAGATACATGGGCGTGTAAGGGAGCCGGTCTGCCCTGCCACACGGGGTCCTTTCCGCTGGCTTATTCGGACCCAGAAGTACCCAAGGCGCTTTTGCTGGTATAGTGCTATCACGTTCTCACACGGAAATGTTCGAATGACATTGAGTGGAATGGCATTCGAGAATAGGAATGACATTCGGACTCGATGGACTGCCGCGGTGCTGCACGACACTTTCGAAACGCATTCGAAAGCCTCAGCTCGTTTTCAGTGTACAGCGACGACGACGACGGCGGTCACACTAGTCCGACAACGACAGTATATATCACGCTGAACAACAGCATGTAATTATAGTGAAATATCTAGTTTACTATAATATGATTCTAGAGGGACACGTTTTTCAGGCCAACGACACCGACGAATCCGGTCGGCGGACAGTCAGCCTTGTCGGCGGCTGAGCGAGAGCACGGTGATGAGGCGGCGGTGTGTGCATGCATGCTCGCGCTTCTAAATGAGCGAAACGAACGGCTATATTTCACGTGTGCATACCTGAACACTCACCAGCGATAAGCGCTTGCCAAATCAGTTTCAATCGACGACGGCTGTGTTCCCTTCCGCGACGACTAGGCCCAGCGAGTTCGCAGGGTTGGATCTGTGATTTCGGCGGTTGTGAAGAGCGAATCACAAGCTTTAGCGAATGCAAACGGTCACCAGGTGTAGTTTTGGCAACAGTGACCTGAAATCAACTATTGCTTACATCGCAGGGCACGCGTACGATGAACGGGAATCGCCGGTGTGACCCAGACTGCCGAGCCGTGCTTTACGGCCAGCAGCAGTCGTCGCCGTCGCTAGCTTGTGGATAACAAGTTAGGCCGTTTCAGTTAAAGCGAACAGTCGCCATACATACTTCTGGATAAAGTAGTTTAAAAAAAAGTACTGGTCACGTCGGAGAAAGCCGGGACAAGAAGCGAGAAGCGCCAGTCCTGCGCGATGCCAACAACCCGGCTTTCTCAGGCTTGCGATCGCATCATCGCTTCCCACACATTGTAGCACTGCGTAAACAATCACGAGTGCAACCAGTAAAAAAGAAAACAGATTGTTTATTAGAACCAAAGCGCAGATTGCGTTTTATGTTATGTAAACAAGCGATGTAAACAACAGTATGAGTGCAGTCGTCCTCATCGGCGCACTCCCGGGGAAATTTCATGCTGACGCGGTTAATATTCATTGGCGTAATATTATCTTCAAGCACTCCCTTAGAACACATGTAGCATCGTTAGATGACATTCGTCTGGAAGGCATTCGAAGCGCCCGTGTAGCAGGGGTATAAGTGGTGATCACCTTCCTGCTAGAAGTTACCATAAACGAAAGGATGACAAGAAAGGGAAAGTTTTCACTCTTCGCTGAAACGTCATTTTGAGCCCTAGATTGTTCCACGGTAGCTTGAAGTGTAATGCAAATATGTTTACGCGGACAACCCATTTGTTAGAATTTAAATAAACTTCAGACGGATTAATTACGTATTTACGAAAGTACACTTTAAATAGATGGCCAGCACCAGAATGCGATGTCCCGAAACTCGATTTTGAGCATTAGATTGTTCAACGACAGCTTGTAGTGCGCTGCAAATATGCTAATGCGGACTGCCAATTTGCTAGAATTTCAGTGTTCTTTGGACGAATTAATTACGTATTTACGGAAGTACACTTCAAATACATTGACGACACGCAAATGCCATTTCCCGAAACACGATTTCGAGCACTCGACTGTTCATGGCAGCTAGAAGTGTGCAAAGACGTTTAAAAGGACTGCCCGTTTGTTAGGATTGAAATATATTTCGGATGAATTAATTTCATATTTACGAAAGTTCACTTTTAATACATTGACAAGATGCTAAAACTGCATACATATACGTTTACAAGGGCTGCCCGTTTTCTAGAATTGAAGTATACTTTCGATGAATTAATTTCATATTTCCGAAAATACACTTTTAATACACTGACAAGATGCTAAAACTGCATGCATATTTTTTCATGTATTTGAAAAGTGCTCGAAGTATGCTTTAAGCGAGGTATTTTTGGCACATTTTAAAAATATATTTCGAATACCAAGCATGAAATTTCAGAAACGTACTTCCTACATATTTTTAGTGCATTCATGAATACAAAATATGTTTAAAATACATTTTAAATAGACCTCCGTATATTCCAAACGTATTAGTTTTTGCTAAGGGCTTTATAGGGCCTCGTAACATTTATCTCCCTTAACACATGCAGAATATCGGAATAATTGCTCATTTATTATTTTCTACGTCATTTCCTCACCACTTCAACGTGACCGCACATGTTTTTATTATGCGCAGAATTTAAAATCCCAATATCATTAGGCATCATGATCTCGAGAAAAGCCAGCGTCCGACCTTGCGTCCGCGTCACAGAAAAGTAGGTGGAAACCTGTCCATCCAGTTGTGGGTAACCAGTCCAGCGTGGCAGTTCGTAGGGAAGTTATTTGAAATAAATTCAATGCTGTTGCCACCTGCCCGTCGTGGCACCGACCTTCAGCCTATTAGTCGAGATAGATACAGCCTCTAGAATGACTATATGCGCACAAATGAGCCTTTCGGGAGCTCGGGAGGAGAAATCTGGGTCTCGAAAGCCTGAGTGTTGAATGTGTTCGAAGCAGCCACCTTCCGGGGCAACGCCGCATCGCTTAACTGCTGCACCACTGCGCCAGAAGTGGTGTAAAGACTCCCGTTATCTATGAATAAATGAATGAGAAGGGGTACTTGAGTGAGAGGGAGCTCAAATGCTATCGCATTGTTGTCTTAAGGGTAGTTAAAGTGTCGTCCATGTTTTTTGACTCTTGATACAGCATTAAAAACATACCCACTTTCTTTGTGAGAAAGGTCGCAAGAAGTACGTTTTTTAACTTTTGACATGATTCAGAACGCCTTATTTCGATCGAAAGCAACGCATACCGTTGTCGGTAAAAATTTTTTTGTCGCATTAATTACAATTTTTGGCATAAGTGTACCAACATCCCAACCCATTTCAAGCAGTTAGAATGACAGTAGTGCGTACGACGCATCAAAGTGCGAAGGCAAGCAAACTCTTGTCAAGTGTTCTTGTTCCGGGAGGCATTGTTGTTTTTTGGTTGTTAAATGGCGGTAAAATAGAAAGGATAAAAGAGCCACGGCACTTATCACCAGTGCAATCTGATCAAGCCAATAGGGTAAAGCGTTTAGGTTCTTCTCTCTACTGGTGGCGAAGAAGTTTGCAAAATTGTGCGTCATTCTTGCTTTGGGTCCCTTCAACGAAAACTCTACTCTACTTGCGCAAATCATTCAAAAGAAAGTGCGAGTAAAACCTTATTTAAAGTTGATTTCCGAGTGCCGCCTTTCCCATAGAGAGCCGATGCTCTGTGGACAGGCTGCTTAAAGATGGTGTATATTTCCGCCGCTTTTCGGCGCTTACCGATTACCGCTATTTCCATATCGGATAACTATGGCAGGGGAACAGAGCATATCCCACTAGACACGCGTCTCAAGCAATGACAAACGACCTCAATTTTGGTTTCACTTATCGCTGCATAAAGTGATAGGCGAAGGCTAAGCGTCAGTTCTCGTTTAGCCTGATGGATGAGAACTGCTGGTGGATCAGAGAAGGCGAAGTCTCGGCGAATGAATTTTAAATCGCTTAAGGCACGTGCCATGCGCGTATCTGAATGGGATGGCAGGATGATTCATTAACGACGCACCGAAGTCGCCAGTTTTCGAGGCTGTCAGGAATACCACCTGAAAAAAAAAAGGGTGCTTTAAAGCTACGACGAAAAGAAGAGATAAAGGGATGTTCGAACAGAACTGAATAAGTTTTGTAGGGAGGCAACGAAAACTACGGTTCTCTCTAGTGTTTTTAGACACTGACATCAACAAGAATTTGCCACTGAAAGTCCCCAGCTGTGCCACGTTCCAGTCATGCACCCAGCATGCAGTCATGGTTATGGTAGACACTGGCCTTTAGGGCATAATTAATACCAGTATGATGTGGTCCGCATGGTATTATTCAGAAATAACGGCAAGTGCGGATGAAGATGAAAGGTCTTGTCGCATATGTGACCACGTGATGAGATTTTCTTTTTTTTTTTTCAGATGAGCGTTCAAGTGGTATTTCCGTTTTCTGTTCAAGTGAGCTCCAGATGTTGCTGCCTATATTTGTTTTAGTTCACGTTCAGGCAGAGCTCGAACTGAAAGTAGTCGCCAGCTATTTAACTAGAAGCTCAAGCCCTGCGTGGTACTGGCGACAATGGTTCTCTAGTTTTTCGACAATGGCGGCCGCTCAGGGCTGCCTGGAATTCGCTAAACGTGAACAGGCCATGAAAGAGGCGTTGCCTACAAGCGAAGAGGAACAGCGAGATTCAGTACAAGGCTTGACAACAGGGATGAATTGAAGAAAAAATGGTCGAGAAAAATTTCCCGAGGCTTGAGAAAGGCAAACTACTCCATTTCTCTTCGCCGTGGGGGGGAAGCGCTTGCTGCTCAGCTTCAAAATTGTATCAACTGTGAATCGCTTAGGTGTATTGCGCAGGCTGCACATTTGTACCCACTACTGTGACAAAGTACCTATGGGCATTGTTTGCGGCGCTCGAGTTTACGTATTCAGTAGCGGCGGTAGCGGTAGTATATAAATGGAGCCAATTTTCGGAAGCCCGTGTACTAAGGCTTCCGCAAGTTGGAGTCTGCTGCTTTCCCCTGTGACGTCTGATTTCCCGAAGTGTTGAATTCGTAAATGAGGTTTGCTTAAGATGCGGTATATTGAGGTAGCGACGGCAAATCGGGGTGAGCATAAGTAGTAAGTTATACCCTTCATTATCAGCAATAGAGAACGACTAGAGAAATATAGCATAGAATGGGCACTGGCAACGCCAGTCCATATCTTTAGTTTGAAGTTCTGTTCGGACTTCGCCGGCGAGTTCTGTCTCTCTGTGGAAGAGAGGTGTGCCAGTTCTATTGAAGTAGGTGAAGGAACTGTCACTTTACGCATCAGGAGACAGTACAGTTACTGATTCGGCAAGACTGGATTGTTTCAAGCGACCCATTTTTCTCTACTGCAATAAAACCAGCTCGGGGCAGGTTAGGAAGCAGTCAAGGAGCCCTTTCTTAGGCGCTGAATACAGCGAAAGGACGCGGTCTTGATATGCACCTTCCGTTACGGGCTTCAACCATCTTTATTAACAGAAACGCTCAAATCAGGTTAGGTGTAAGATTTTAAAATTTATTTGTGGATTGGGAGTAGAGCTGCCGAGGTACTGTCCCAAGATGTCTGAAATACGGTGGGATTTGGAAATTCTTCGAGTACCGACATGTGCTAGTTCAAATTAGTGTACACCAACCAAGATGTTCCACTTTCACGGCGACAGTAAACAGCTTATGGAAACATAAGTAATGAATATTGTGTAACAACCTTCATGCTTATGCAGAGAATAGTTAGCTTTAAGGGTGTCATTTGTTTTCTGTCACCTTAATAAATCAACATACCATTGGCAGGGGCATATAGACCTGCACGCTCTCTCGGCGAACCAGTTGCTAAATGCAACAACTCGTCGTACAATCCTTGTTTTTATTATGAGCCAACAGTTTAAGTGTTAAAGCATGTAATTATTTCCCAGACTTTCTCCAGATCCTGTAGCTAAACACTGGAATAAAAGCTACCTTAGAGGTCTCATTCACACTGACTACTTACTGAGCGCGGAAATCTGCCTTTACAGGGTCGACAAGACATTCTGTAAAACACAAAAGAAGCCACCCACACACCTGCCTCTAAAAATGATAACGCTGAACCTCCAGGCCTCGTCTCAAGTCAGGATACGCCATCGGCAGTTTCAGAAGCGTGACTCAATCTTCACATGACTACTATAAATAGCCGAGAAATGGCGTACACCAATGTAAGGATATGTTAACGGACGGCATTCCTCTTGCTCGTGCTTTTGTTACCCTCCGGTCTCGTTAATGTTTGTAAGACGTCTGTTTTCAGTGCTTACGAGGCCTTTTACTATGCATTCATTAGGAGAATTCTTTGCTCACGCTCTTTCTGCGCATTAGTTTTGGATTTGCAGCAGGAACTTCTCGGAAAACGGGTCACAAAGATAGGAACACAGAAGACTGCTTTTTACACAGTAGCGTGTGCTTTCGTGTGCATCGTTTCCAAGAAGTTTCTGTGTCATAGATTCCCATAAAAAAAAAAATTAACTTGAACATCGATTCGAGATGCTCAAAATTGACGTTTTACGTGTTCTTTGAATGGGTAGATTATAAGCATCGTCAGAAATAAGTGTTTTAGGAGAGATAGCGCCCAGAAGATATCTGATACTTGCAAAAGAGGCACGAAATATAAAAGTCCTCTGAACGACTAGAAGACTAATTTTATACAACAGCATACAGTCTCTCATTGAGCAGCATACTCTCAAGAACCCCTGTGTGATCTAAAATATTCACAGTGATTTCTTATGACTTTACTAACAAGCGCGGCGCATTGCACTGACGATCGTCCACAGTTACAGTCCAGGAATAGAAAGTCTGCCATGTTGTATTGCCCGACATAGCGCTACGACTGATGGGGTTAGTAATGCGCACTTAATTTTCAGCCCCATTAATTTTTTTTTTTACTGCAGCGGCATGTCTTTCGACGTAAAGTAGCCTTTAAGTACAGGTCGAAGCCGGTTTCTCAAAGGAAGACTAGGAAGGTCCGGTCGTTGTAGATCCTGTGGTCGCCCTGGGGGTAGTTCTAATCGAAGCAGGCGCTTTTGCAGGAGCGCGTACAGGCGCAGGCTGGACAAGAGAAGTAGCCTTGTGTCCAGCTTACAAGCTTATAAGCTGGGCAGAAAATCAAGTAGCCGCCGAAACGAGGATGGAACTTGTTCGGCCACGACCCCTTTACCGCAGGGGTGAGGGCGACACGGAAGCTTTACCTCGATCGAACATCAGCAGTTGAATGACGCCGCAAGGGAGGCAGGTGGCATGCGATTGGACAAGCGCTTCCGTAGTGGGCGGAAATTTTCTTTTTCTACGATGAGTGTGGTTTCCCGGGACGTCAGGGCCAACTGAACGGAACGACGCGAGGTTGTGTTGTGGCTAGCTGTATCCACCAAGGTATATGTGGGGTGGATCTTTTGGTGTGTCCACTGTGCACGTACTGATGGATAGTTTCTCAATTGGCCTTAAATTGTGGTGCCAAAAAGCGGGAGTTTAGAACACAGCTTAAACTAGGAGTCTGTGGCATTCAACTGCTTTGGGCAGCGATAAAACAATAAGCCTTTGAGGGTAAAACTGCCAGTTGCATCCAGTTTTCTGCCATTAAGAAGTCTGTGGAGCAATGTTTTTCTCAAAGGCCTCTTTCTGCATCCTTTTTAATATTGATCTGCCGACCGAAACCTGTTTTCTGGTGTACTGGGGCTATGTGGAAAACCCTTCGCTGGCGCGTTGAGCTGCTATCCACTAAGGATGGCGAGATTTGATGTCTCTATTGACGTAGAAAAGTGGAACAGCCCAAACATTGGTAGGCATGGAGAGGTTACCAAGAGGAGAGCTGCTGTTCTGCTTCGTGAATCTAAATGCATGTCTACCGGTGCCGCATCACTTCGTTATGTGAGAATATCAAGCCAAAACCAACTTCTAAAATCTCTCCGGATGCGTTTAGAAGTATCCCGCAATGTGCTAGTTATTCACGCATTGTTGAAAAGCGTCCTTAACATAACTTTTTAACCGTGGCAGAGTGTTTGCCGTGCCGCTATTAAATCTCCTCATCATAAGCAAGTGACGTGTATTCTTGTAGGATATGCGGAGCCAAGCACCACACCAGATTGGCCATATCTGGTTCTGGTGATAGGGTGCTTTGTCGACTGTATCCTGTGTGATCAGGCCGCACTCCATGTCTCGTTATTCAATTTCATCCGTGTTCAGACTATTTAATACAATGGCAAGAGAAGCCCAAGAGCTGGTAATGCTATCTCACTGTAAAATTGTATTGAAATAAGGAGTCCCTGAGAATTTTTTTCCGCTCTAGAATTGCGGCGGGTTAGGGATACAAACTTTTGTCCTCTTTCATGCGATGCTTATTCTTACCTCTAACCAATAGCTGCATCCCTAGCGTACAGGAATACTGTAGGAACAATAACAGAATTTTAATTCTTAAAGAAGGGGACGACAACCACTTGAAAATCTGTCACTGCTGAGCTCAGTGACAGAATGAGAGCAAGCTGAGGCCTAATCGGCCAGTGGTGGGTGGTGATGGAAACATTTATTGCCAAGCAATGCAGAGGGGGCAAACCCTGCCTCCCCTTACGTGGCACGAGGCAACCAATAGGGGGTTGCCCTTAAAGGGCAAAGGACAGTCCTTGGAGGGCTATCCGCTTCAAGGCGTCGCTAATTATCCGGCGCTGGTCAGCAGCAGCATGCAGAGCTGGCCAGGAGGGTCTCCCAGTATTTATTTATTTATTTATTTATTTATTTATTTAGGACATACTGCAGGCCCAGTGAAGGGCCCTGGCAGGAGGGGCACAATAAACACAATACAAAAAAGCACAAAACAAAAAGTACAAGGCAAGTAAAAAAAAATCAATGAACGGCCTGTTCAATGGCATCAATGTCAACTGTTGATGATGGTGGCAACTGATTCCACTCGTTAATAGTGCGGGGAAAAAAAGAGAATTTGAATATGTTAGTTCTGGCAAAGTAAGGTTTTAACGATTCAGTGTGCCTGTTTCTGGTTGACCTGGACGTTATCGGTTGGAGATACAAATCGGGGGCCATTGACAGTTTGTTAGTTTTCAATAGAAAGAGAAATCTTAACCTTAGTATTCTACGCCGAGTTTCAAGGGACTGTATATTATGTTGAAGCAACAGAGCAGATGGTGAGTCAGTGGTGCGATATTTAGAAAATATAAACCGAACTGCTTTGCGCTGAATTCTTTCAAGGGCATTAATGTTAGTCTTTGTGTGAGGATCCCAAACAGTGCATGCATACTCAAGTTTTGGTCTAATCATGGTGTAATATGCCAATTGCTTAACGTTAGGGGGAGCTTGTTTTAACTTGTGCCTAAGAAAACAGAGATTGCGAAACGAAGAAGAGCATACGGTTTCAATATGTTTATTCCAACTAAGATTATTCGTTAGTGTTACTCCTAGGTACTTGTATTCTTTGACTTCTGAAAGGTGCCGAGTGGGAAGATTATATGAAAAGGAATGAATGTTTCTTTTATTAGTGATCCGCATAAATACTGTCTTGTCAGCGTTTAGTTCCATCCCCCATTTAACGCACCATTCACTAACATTCTGTAGGTTATGATTAAGTAAAATTTGGTCGCCTGGAACTTTAACTTCATTAAACAAAACACAATCGTCGGCAAACAACCTAATTTGAACAGGATGAGAGATGATGTCTGTAATGTCATTAATATAGATTAGAAACAGTAATGTCCCAAGGACACTGCCCTGCGGGACACCAGAAGTGACTGGAAGTTTGTTAGAACAATGACCATCGATACTAACATATTGAAATCGGTTAGATAAATAAGCCGCAACCCAATTAACAATAAAAGAAGGAAGACCTACAGATTCAAGTTTATGGATAAGTTTATTGTGCGGAACTAAATCAAAAGCTTTCTTAAAATCTAGAAATATGACATCTATTTGGCCGGAATTGTCCAGAACTTGAGCGAAATTATGAATTACGGATGTAAGTTGGGTGACCGTAGAAAAGCCTTTGCGAAAACCATGCTGAAAAGCCGATAATTTGTTGTTGTCATCGAGAAATGTTTTAATGTAATTGGCTACGATATGTTCAAGAAGTTTGCAGCATGAAGAGGTCAACGATATGGGACGGTAATTATTAAACAATGCGGCATCACCTGTTTTGTGTATGGGAACGACACGGGCCACCCTCCAATCGGGTGGTAGACTTGAAGACAAAAGAGAAGCACGAAAAATGATAGCAAGAAAGTGCGAAACCATCTCAGCATAACGATGTAAAAATGAATTAGGTATTTCGTCAGGCCCAGGAGTTGCTTTTGTTTTAAGATTCAAAAGCATTGCAAAAATACCAGGTTGAGATACGAGATCGTGCACAGGCTGGGAACAAGAATCACGAGTTGTGAAATTATTTGCAGGTTGGGAAAACACACTGTGAAAATATGAATTGAACTTGTCAGCAATATATTTTTTGTTGGTGAGCAACGTGCCCTGATGCATCATCGCAGGCAGAGATTTTTTTTCTTTGCTTAAAAAATTCCAAAATTTCTGAGGAGCGTTACGAATAAAATTTGGCAAAATGTTTTGAAAGTAATGTCGCTTAGCAGCCGCAACAGCTTTGGTCAAAGAAGCCTGCTTCATTTGAATGATGTTGTGAGGGACACGGGCTCTCCTTAAGCGTTTAAGTTTTCTTTTGAGATGCAAGATTTCTCGCGTAATCCAGGGATTAGATTTGCCACTTTTTTTAGCTCTTGATGGAATAAATTGGTTGATACAATATGTGCATATGTCTTTAAACTTGGTCCAGAGATCAGATGTGTCAGTTCCGACAAAGGTGCTGAGACACAGATCTAAACAATCTAATACACTCTCATCCCTGGCACGCGAGAAATCTTTTACAAACACAGTTTTGGACGGTACGGCACATTTATCAGCGACGAAATCGCATGTGAAATACACCAACTCATGATCAGATAGTCCTTGATGGATCGAAACAGAAAACATTTCAAAAGAGCGGTTCACAAAAATCAAGTCAAGAATGGAAGCAGATGAGCCTTGAATACGTGTAGGTTGTCCGACTACCTGTTTCAAATTGTGACACAGCATAATATCAAATAAGTGTTCAGCATTTGCGCAGTGTCGTGAATGAGATGAGGCCAACTCCCAATTATGACTCCGCCGTGGTTGGGGCTGGAGGTTGTGGGAAGGTAGGCCATGTGAGAAGGGTATGAATAAGGTCTCCCGGTTTCCCACAGAGCATACAGGAGGGAAGGAACTGATCGGGGTAGCGGGCATGAAGAAGAATAGGGTAGGGAGCAGTATGTGTCTGGAGTCGGCGCCAGTGGGGGGCCAGGGTTAGGGTTAGAGAGGGAGCCAGCGGCGCGTAAACGCGCCGGGTATCTCGGTAGTGGGTCAGAATATATCGGAAGGTAAGCAGACGCTCCCGGGATGGTGGAGGGGGTCCAACTCCAGCCCGGAAAGTGAGACCTCGGGCGAGGGAGTGGACCTCCTCGTTACCGGGGACGCCTGCGTGTGCGGGGGTCCAGATAAGGGTTACAGGGCAGGTGGGGTGCCAGAAGTGTAGAAGCCGAGCCGTGGTGTGGGATATCAGGCATTCAGCGAAATTGGATTGGGCGGATTTTGAGTCGGATAGAATTTTGGTGGCAGTGGTGGAGATGAGAACGAGTGCAATGGCTGCTTCCTCTACAATTTCGGATGAGTCTGTAGTGATGGAGCCCGATGCGAGTAATCAGCCAGTGTACCGGGCTAGATTTCGTAGATGCTACTTGACAATACGCAATCTCACACCCCCAACCATGTGATAAAGCAGCGCGCACGCTATAACCAACCCATATGCATAGAATTCCTAGATTACCAAAAAGCGTTCACTTTGTCGAAACCTCTGTAGTGATGCAGGCACTGAGGCAAAAAAGTTTAGAAGAGGCATATGTAAACGAGCTGTAAATTATCCATAGCGAGGGCAAAGTCACGTCATATTCCTTAATAGAGAAGGAGAATAAATCCCAATCAAGAAAATTTTCTGTGGCTTAGCTAAGGTTACGTCTGGATATCTGGAAGAGAAAAGCTCTCGCAGCTTTTCAGCCAACTCCTAAACTACCACTCCTGAATCGGTGTTTCTGCGCCGTCCCACTGTTGCTTCTTCTTCTCCTTCCATGGCGAGTGTCTGCGTCTGTTCTATGGGCAAGCGCGCCTTATATACCCCTCCTTTCAAATGCGCACTGCGCCAACACCACCTAGACGAACTTAAGGCCTCTGCGCTGAGAGCTGACGTCACAGCAACGTCACAAGGATGAGGCCGGTGTCGCGACGCGGCTCTGCTCCTCTAGAGCGGGCGCGCATCGAGGCACCCTAGCCGTGGAAGTCGCAACGGGGCGCGAGAAACCGGTCTGCCCCAAGCATGCCTTCCTTGAATTCCTAGACGGGAATCGGGAAGCCACTGCACGTGGCTCCGGCAGGAGCGGTCAGTCGCCTTTCGTGTCCGATGGTGTGTTCACGGCTTATTTGGCTGCCGTCTATTTCTTCTGTGCGCGAGTGCTGTGATGACGCTTCGACATTAACGCAAAAATGCCGAACAAATGTTGTGTGCCTCAGTGCCGAGGTAACAATAAAACGGGACCAAAGGTTCATGTGTTTAAGTTCCCGCAAGATAAAGCGCTGCAGCAATCATGGATACGTGCCATTCCACGGAAAAACTTCGTCCCTTCTGAGCATTCCAGGGTAAGAGATGAATAATTTTTTTCCATTCGTCCTCTTTTGTAGCTTTTAATTGTAGCACCGCCAAACTTGCAAAACGTTTTGGGTACCTTCTAAATGCGTATTTAATATTTGATCACGCCTTCTTATTTGTAGCAGGCTGTTACTTATATTAGACAAATATTTCTTTTTTAGGTCTGTGAGCATCACTTCACCGACGACGACATCGTGCGAGAGGCGTCATATGTCGACGATGCTACAGGTCGAGTGACGACAGCAGAGTTATCGCATCTGCGCCTTCGGTCAGGTGCAATTCCATCATTATTTCCAGGCTGCCCTAGTTACCTATCAAGCACAAAGACTTTAAGAGAGGAGCCAGAGGCGAAGCGAACACGCCTGGAAGCTGCTTCAATGCAAAGAGGAATTTCTGAGTCAATTCGGACATTTCGCAATGCCGAGGAAGCGGACAAAATCACCACCTTAAGGGACCTTGCTAGCGAAGTCAGAAGCCATATGTCACAGTTCTGGCATGTAATTGAGGCCAGTGAGCGTCTCATGTTGGTGCACATCATAGAGGAGGAAGCTCCATGGATTAAATATTCAATTGTAATAAAATCAGACCTCAGTATCACATTGTTCTTTGTGAAGAAGCCGCTCACAAGACTGGGCCCTAACTTGCCTATTCCGAGTGCAGCCAGAAGCAAACGAGAAATAATAGAACTCTTCCAAAACGTTGAGAATTGGGACAAGGGCTTAAATTCAAATTCTGGCGATGCAAACGAAGACATCGGCGACACTATTCGGCTGCTGCTGAACAAGTTTTCCACGACACCAGCCGACGACAAAGCCAAAGCAATAGAATTCCTGAGCGAGCAGCTGAACCTGCTTTTTTTGGAGAAGGAGCGGAGACGGTACTCCGGTGAATTCATGGTTTATTGCTGCAATCTTTTTACGGTATCACCGCACGCATATAAATACATCCGCAGCTATGGATATGTCACCCTGCCCCACCCTATGACCATTCGGTCGATATGTTCGTCATTTGGTATGAACCCAAGACTGGAACATCATGGTCCGACGTTCCTGAATTATGTTAGAAAGAGGATCTCGGAACTCGATGATCGCCAGCGCTTCGTTACCTTGATGGTCGATGAAGTCCATATTAAACCTTATTTTGATTACAAAGGGGGCAATATAACTGGTGCAGCACTGAATTCATCGGAAGTCGCTACCAGTGCTTTCGTCTTCATGATACAGAGCGTCGCATGCCCTTTCAAGGAAGTGGCCCACATTGTGCCAGTGCACAAAGCCGATGGGGAGTTTCTGCACAATTTACTGAAAGATGTGATATGTGGGCTAGAAAACATTGCCTACAGAGTTTTATGTGTAGTCAGTGACAATCATTCTGTGAACAGAAAGGCAATGTCTCAGTTTACAACGCTGCCAACAAATGCAATTTTATATCCGCACCCCTCTGACCCATCGAGACCTCTCTTTTTTGTAATTGACCCAGTGCATATACTCAAATGCATCCGAAATAATTGGCTCAACCAAAAAAACGACCAACTATGCTTTTATTTTCCTGACTTCAATGAAAATTCCAACCAGCCTACACGCATGCGCACAGCATCATTTGCTACAATCAGAGAAGCTTACAAGCTGGAGAGTGATCAGCTTTTGAGGTACGGTTACTCGCTGTCTAGAAAAGCCTTGTACCCGTCTAGCCTTGAGCGGCGGAATGTGAAGTTCGCCTTGCAGATTTTTAATGATTCCCTGCCACCAGCGCTTCGTGCTCTTGGAGAAAAACACAGCTTACTCTTTCCTGAAGATACAGCGAGTTTCATTGAAGTTATAGCGAAGTGGTGGAAGGTTGTGAATGTTAAAACCCCATGGAAAGGAAAACGACTGAATGACCGATTTCAAGAGCCAGTTTTTCCTTCGGAGGATGACATGAAGGTGGCTTTCCTCTACAAAATTTTGGACTGGCTTGATTCTTGGAAAGAGAAGAATCTGGACAGCGGGGTGCTCACAAAGGAAACCCATGCTTCTCTGCATCAAACAGCCCATGCACTGGTTGAAGTCAGCAGGTATTGCTTCGATGAACTGCAGCTTTCATACGTCCTGCTCGGCAAGTTCCAGACGGACAGCTTAGAGGACCGCTTCGGGAAATACAGGCAACTTGCTGGCTCCCAATATCATGTTTCTATTAGGCAAGTTTACGAGAGCGAAACTAAATTACGGCTGCAAAATACTTTGCCCACAATCGCAAGTGCTTGCGGAACGAATAGCTCCTTCGATGAGCAATGGGAAGATCTGCGAAAGCAGATAGAAACACCGCATCCTAACTGTAACGTTGTAGTTACGAGAGATGCCTTGTCAAAAATACAAGACATTATCCCCGTCCTGGTGTAGGTGGCAGGATATACAGTCTACACGACTCTTAAGAAATTAAACTGCATAAAATGTCGGGCAGCATTGACAGTCGGCAAGACTATCACTGTCTCTGCAGCTCAAAAGTACTATCACTTGGTGAAAGATATAGACCGAGGTGGCCTCATTTTCCCAGCGTTGTTTGCTGTAAATGCTGTAACCCACAACTATGTTGTTGTTGAACAAGTGTCCAAGAAAGCGGAGTTCTTGAGGAGCCCGAACCAGCGCCGTCTAGTCACCGAACTCACATTACAGCTGCTTGCAGATCAAGAGTCATCAGATTTTGACACCTGCGAAGATGGGCACACAGTTGAGCTTCTGTTGAAGCATGTGTTGTGGAGCAGTACTAACATTCTGCTCAAAAACTTCTGCGGCAAGCTCAACGATGATGTAGCCGATGCAAATGCTAAGGCTAAGGAAAGAAAAGCTGCAACGCTTTCAAGGAAGTGAAAAGTTGTTTGTTTGTTTGTTGCTGGTGACTTTTAAATGTATATATTATTCCGCATCAAGAACAGTGTTACAATAATCGAAATGTAAATAAATGTTTTGTACCTGTAAATCTCTCCACTGATGTCTCAACTTGAGTAAAAACAATCTTTTGCAGCCAACTGTGCTGCCGCCTCATATCCTCGCGCAGTAAAAAAGAAACATGCATGCTCCTCGGAAAAACCGGTGAGGCCCCATCCCTGTGACGTCACTGGAGGAGCACTGAGGCCTTAAGTTCGTCTAGGTGGTGTTGACTGCGCACGGCTGCGGCGAAAGGTCAAATGGTGGCGAGGAGGAGAAGCGGCGGCGCACATGCGCAGTAGCGCGCGGCGGCGGTGGCGACAGGTCAGGTGACGGAGTCAGCGGCGGCGGCAGCGGTGGCGGCGGCGACGGCGGCCACCTGCGCGATACGTGACGTCGCACGGTTTTGCGCATGCGCGGAAGTTGCAAATCTGGCCTCCGGCTCACGCGAAACGCGATGTTGACTAGCCTAGTGAAGCTTTTCGCTTCAAAAGGTGTCAGGCAGGGAGAAACAAAGTCTCCAGAAGCATCCGTCTCGTAAGCGGCAGGTGCTGGGCACTTCGGCAAAGGCTTTGCGTAATTATCGCTCTAATAGCTTCACAAATGGTGGGGCCAAAATAAAAATGCAGAGAACAATGACCAAAAAGTTTGAGCGAGTTATAATGTCGTGGCGGTAAGGCTCCCACCTCCGCCTCCGATGCCTCGACCAATCCACGCTGGGGACAAGAGCCATTTGTTCATTAATGGCCAGGTGTTCGCGCCTGTTCTTACAGAGACACGGACGCCACCCGTCAGGACCCAGATAACGGCAGGGCGCTGAACGTTTGCGCGTTCTGAACGCACCCTTCCTACCAGAATCGCGAAGGAGATATTCCAAAGGCCAACCTGGGCGGCAGCAATGTTACGCTGACTGCCTTGGAGGAACATTGGAAAGCAGCCTTCCAATCCGATGAGCCTGCGCTCTCGGCCAAGATTTTGGTGTTAGCTTACTGGTATCGTGTGCAATGTATACATGTATCGTTTGGGGATTGGACGACAGATGACAGAAACACCCGTAAATATGGTAAACCGGCGAGAGATATACTGACTCATAGAGAGAAAACTGCTTCCAGCACTTGTGCTCATCTTCATCATCAGGATATACGCAGTGAGATAATTCCAGAGCAAACGAGTCTACCATGATCGCCATCTGACTGAACATTATAGAATACGTGGCATCCCGAAATGCAAATCTCCTGTGTGTTCTTTGTGTTTTCTGCATGACTCGTATGAAACCGATATGTAACACACCAAGTCGATAGGGACTTAAAGGTGCACTGAAGAGGAATCTGAACTCGTCTTTTTGCCGCGGGAACTCGATCTACACGTTCTCAGCATTCTTAGAAACTTCGGTTTATTGCCCTGTGTGGCTGATTTTCCTAATTAAATCCAATTAACGTCCGGCTCCCGCCTTTTTTTTTTTTTAATTCTCCCTCGTACGGTGGGCGGAGTCCACCAAAGCGTGGAGTGCCTTGCAGCCAGCTCCGTGGAGGCTTTGCTTTCGCTTTATTTTGTTTTTTAGGTTTCCGTGAATAAATAGTTTCATTCGCAGATGATATAGCCGCAAAATAAGCCCGCAGAAATAAAAATACGCGCGGACTATTTGCTTCTACGGACTACTACGTATTACTCCGCCGATGGAAGAGCGGCAAGCCGCCGCGGGACTGGCTGAAAGGCACTCCACGCGTTGGTCGACTCCGCCCACCGTACGAGGGAGAATAAAAAAAAAAAAGGGCGGGAGCCGGACGTTAATTCGATTTAATTAGGAAAATCAGCCACACAGGGCAATAAATCGAAGTTCCTAAGAATGCTCGGAACGTGCAGATTGAGTTCCCGCGGCAAAAAGACGAGTTCAGGTTCCTCTTCAGTGCACCTTTAAGGGAACCGCAGCGGTGGCCTATTCGCTTGAGCATCCACCTCGTATGCGGGAGGTGCGGGTTCGATCCCTAGTGCCACCGAGTACCTACCAGTGGTACAATGGTACAAGCTTTCTCCTGCCAGGTGCTCGGCTTCTTAGGGTGGAATGTTTGGGAAATAGTTCTTTGATCCAACCTTGAGTTGAAGAAGAAACCTTCTGCCTTGGCGCTATTTTTCCACAGAGGCCCTTGCGCATAAATTTTAACATGATCAAAATATCTCCATAATCATTCCCCGCGTGCTTAAAGCATTTGTTTAGAGAACGGGATTGGGAAGAGCTGAGGATGTAAGTTAATGGCGAATAGGTTGGCAAATATGAAAGTTGCTAAAGACGGTTTTTGCTTAATAATTTAGGAGAGGAATTGCAAAGCATGTTTAAGAACCTTAAGAACATTTGCAGGCAAAGTAGATGGTTGGTATAATAATCGTTACGCGGAAAACTGAAATATCGATCCCGGCCGCGGCGGCTGAATTTCGATGAAGGCGAAATTCCAGAGGCCCGTGTACTGTACGATGTCAGTGCATCTTAAAGAACCCCAGGTGGTCGAAATTTCCGGAGCCCTTCACTACGGCGTCCCTCATAGCCTGAATTGCTTTGGGACATTAAACCGTAATGAACCAAACCAAACCAAACCAAAACTGAAATATTGTTTAACAGCCTCAGGAAGTGAAAAGCAGTCAGCAACAGGCAACGATGAGTTGGAAGTCGTAAGAGAATGGCCCTAACCAAGAGTGGCCCTAACCAGTTCAGTGATGAGACTAGAAAAATAAGAATGAGGTGGAGTGCGTTTGGCGGGTACCTTCAGATCATCCCTGGCCCTTTGCCAGAATTCCTCAAGTGAATAGTATTTGGCCGCTGCATCTTACCGGTACTCACCTCTGGAGCAGAAACGCGGAGGCTAACGAAAGGGATGGAAAGTAATATAATGCGTACAATTATAATTTTGAAGGAGAGGAAGACGACAGAGTGTATCAACGAAGAAACTAGAATTTATTATATCCTGATCACAATGAAGAAATCTAAATAAGCATGGTCAGAGCATGCAATGCAAAGGCAGCGTAAGCATTAGTCATTAAGGGTAATAAAGCGAATTACAAGAGAAGACGAGCGCAGCAGGGTCGGGAAAAACTCAGGTTGACGGAGATATTTGGAAGTCGTAGGGATAAGGTAGGCACAGATGGCGTATGACCGGGTTAGTGGAAATATATGTGAGGGTTGTTGTCCTGCAGTACACGTAGTTATGCTGACGGTGGCAATGATGATTCCAGTTTTTCGTTCTCCTTCCTTTTCATTGATTAAATCTTGTATCGTAATCTACACAGGACTAGTCGCAATCATCGTATAGACAGCATTTTTTAGATTTTTGTTTCCATTGAAGAATAAAACTTTTTTATAGCTTGAATAGAACGTAGTGACTGGTTCGATCCCGACCGCGGCGGCCGCGTGTCGATGGAGGCGAAACGCAAAATGCGCCCGTGTGCTGTGCATTCTCAACGCACGTTAAAGATGCCGAAGTGGTCGAACTTATTCCGGAGACCTCCACTACACACACCTTTTGTTCTCTTTGTACTTTCGCTCCCCTCCTTCCTTCCTTCCTTCCCTTACGGAGCGGTTCAGGTGTCCAGCAAAGTGTGAGACAATTACTGCGGATTTCTTTTCGTCTAAAAATCCGATTTCCAACTGGCGCGGCTCGTTTTTGTTCCATCATCGAAAAAACATGGCAGAAAGAAAGAAGAAAGCAAATACCTGCGCTGGCACTCGAGCCGAATGCAGTGCCGCTCTTTTTGCATCAAATTTAGATGAAAGAGAATTTCCTTGTATGAAAGGAGATGCAATCAGCTTTGATTTTACCATGCTGTTTTTCCGAAAGCCAAGTTCAGGTATTTGCTTCTCTTCCCTAATATTATGACTCACTCTTTTTGACCACTCGGACAGCTGTGCTTGCCTCATTCGTTGTTTGTAAGCTTGTGCTTTAGCCTGTCGTTTGAGATGTAGTGCTGAGACAGGCTACGCAGAGCTCGAATTCTATGTTTTATTGTCATGCTATACACGGTACAACATGCTTTCGATCGCTGTGTGGTCATCTTTCATTAAAATAAAGCGAATATCCGTGAAGCAAAGGTTCATGGGTTTGGGAAACTTCAGAATGGAGAGTGGACTAGATTCAGCTCATTTACTATTAAAGGAAGTTAAGGTTGAATTATAGAACGGAGACGTAGGGTTGTCTGTACGGATCGAACCATAATCCTTTATGCACGCATTTTGGCTCATGGTTTGAAAAACGTTGGTTCGCGGTTTAGTGTGAAAGTATTGTTTGTAGTTCCAAACACTCTTTCTAGACAAAGGTTAGAAACTGCGCAAGAGGACGAGGGCAGCAGGTAAACAAACAAATATGACACCATGGTCGCCATTTCTTTCCTAAAAATTGAAACTGCTAGCCCACAAGAACGCTCTACTAAAGACTTTTTTAGAATTTGCCCCAGGATGCACAAGAGAGCTGAAAAATAAAAGAAGTAAGGTAGCCCAGAAATCTAAAGTAAAGCAAAGGAATAAGCAAGCTCCTTGCGATGTGGGCGTTGTATATGGAATTACATTGTCTTGTGGTGAATGATACACTGCGCAGACGAGTAGGTGCTTGAACGAGCGCCTTATAAGCCGCATGAATTGTCGTTTGCTGACGCCCAATCCTCGCAACGACCGATCGACTGAGCCTCATGCAAAGACTGTACTCCCTGGTTTAAGAACAGGTAACAGCTTTGAAATATTGCACCAAACGCAAGCGTTGGCTTGCGAGGCATATGATAGAGCTAAGGTTTTTTCTTTCTTGCTTAAGTCTTCACTCGCATTCCACTCAAAAGATATTAGTTTCTTCGACATATCTTTTAGTAATCATTAGGTCATCTTGCTGCGATCTATTCATCCCTGTTGGTTGCTCGCAAGTTGCACATTTGTGTGTATTATACATTCTTTTGCCTACGTTTTTATTTTCTCAAATGCGCGGTTGCTGCGCTATGCTTCCCTTGTTTGCATATCCCTGAATAAAGGGCAGTAGTCAATTTTTGCTGTTGTTGTTGTTGTTGTTGCCTCTGAAGTGATGGCGCATAAGTCAAGGGTTCAGTGCTGCATGTGCCGATTATTCTTCGTCGTACTTTCTGCGCTGGCATCTTTTCAGTAAGGTTGAATTGGAGGCACGTGCCTTCAATGCTCTATCATAGAACTCCAATGCTGAAAATGTCAATCAAGAGGGTTCTTACGCAGTTTTCCCCATCGGTGTTGATGCAGATGTATCTAAAATTTTCTCTCCGGTTATACAGCTGTGCGGGTACAAGATTTATAATTGGAGTATAATGAATTATGAAATGCCCGTAAAATGTCATTTACATTCTTTGTTTATGATTTCGTACAAAGGCGTGCATTTTACTGCAGCAAAGTACTGCAAACTTCAGCTGCGAGATTATCGTTTTCTGCCCCATTCTTTCTCAATCTCCTATAAGTGCTATCAGCGCCACCCTTCTGGTGGCGGCCGAGCATCCGAGTTCAAACTTCAGCCAAGTTACTATCATGCCACCAGCAAGCCTAGGAGTGAAGCCATGAGACGTGCTGTTAAAAGGAAATCATGAGTATGTTCTCTGCTACCTAAGATTCAAATAATTAACTTCGCTTGGATGTTTTCAGCGTGTGAGCAGCAAAGGAGCACGTGATGCTAAATTAATAACGGCCGGCAGCCCACGGGCAATGTGACAAACCCGAGCTGACGGGCTATACTGCTCTGCGCTAACCAAACATTTCTTTATATATCATTGCGGCACCGAGCAGAGTGTACGACTGTAAAAATAATTTTTTTAGAGACCGCTTTTGTGTCGCGCATTCCAGCAGCATAATCACCATAGATTTTGTTGCCGATAGCTGGCTATGGAGACCTCGTTGGAGCTCGAAGTCCGTTGTTGGGGTTTAAGGATAGAAAAGCCGAGGTGTAACAAGCACATTCGAGGTATGTGCGAGAATAAGGTGATTGTGAGAAGAAGAGAGGTTCACGCATTCCCACTGCGATATCGTCCAACCGATCAAAATGAGCGCTCACCGACAGTTATAATACCCTGGGGGTTTTTACTGCCACAAAATCTCCACACGATGCAGTTTTGACCAGCGAGTCCGCAATTTCAATGCGTGACCTTCTGCTCAGCAGGCAAAAGCCATTGTAAGTAACCCATCGTGATTGTTCCGCCAAGTATCGTTACTTCACATAACGTCTCATCACTACCCGAAATACCCCAACACATCGAAGTGTTGTCTGTTCTGAAGCCGAGTAGTATGGTAATTTTTTCAACTACCTTTACCTTTGTGGCATACGATGTCTACGTGCTGCTAGATTCCTCTAGGCCTCGCACTCCGAGTGACCCGGAATGAGGGTCCAAACCTCGTTAATAGCTCCTTAACCATGTCTAGCTGTCAGTCAGAGGGAGCGCGTAGAACTGGTTTTACTCTCGTATTATATGCACGGTTTCTTTCCCTTTATGTGCTCGACTGTATCGCTTCTAGAGCACAGTCTGGCCTTGTTCGGCCTTAATGTGCAGTGCGTGATACCTGTTTTGAAGCACGTGCCAGGTTTGCTTTATTAATGCTATAGCATTATAGCAGGACCACGAAGGCGAAAACTCTCCGGTGGTGTCGGCGTCTGTGTGAAGCTTTCGTCTGCTAAGTGTTGTTTTGGGGGAATGACCCTCTCTCCACCTGCCATCTGCCAACTGTGTCCTCTTCCCATCTCCACTTGTAGACGAAAGGAAAGAAGCAAGACGCTGAACGAAGATTGGTTGAGAAAAAATGAAAATTACAAAGAGGAAATCGACTCGGACGGCCTCAGGGCTGCGCGAAAAAACGACAGCCTCCCGAAGCACTGTCAGCAAAAATTAGGTTTGCGGAAGTGGAAGAGAAACGTGGCTCTCTATAGCCTAAACGGTAGCTTCGTTTGAAACAGCCACCTGCCGGTGCAGGGGCGCATTCCGTAAGCGCGGCGCCACTGCGCCAGTATTGGTATGAGAACTCGTCTCTATCTGTCAATGTGACGGTGTTAGCGTTCTTGTATAGTCGGACTTGGAATAGAGTGGGGAGGTAAAGACAACGAATTAAGAATTAGAATAGAATAAGTATTGTAATAGGCGAATGAAACAAGAATGGTATCGACTTTGCTCGGCACAAATCCAATTGATCACCCCTATTTTTTTCTTTGTGTGCCAGGTTTTCTTATCTAATCGCAAATGACGGGGAGCCCAATGCGCCTGAGAGAAACTTAAGAGACTAGCAAACTATGTAATAATTGTTGAGCGCACCGTGACTCAGGCACACACTAAACTAACATCTTCTAAACATCTTGGAGGCTGGAAAAGGCGTGCAAAAACCAATTCCGGCCTGGATCAGTGTTCCCAGTGGTTTTGCAACTTTGGGTCGCCGTACTTGAAGAGCTTAATGCACACACGAAGATGGGACTGGTGCGCTCCCTCTGAGGTCGACCGCGCCCTCCACGCTGCTAAAGCAGTTCCTCCGCATCATTAAAAGGAGTCTTTCATTTTTATTCTGAGTAAAAAAACTGCGTTCTTCCCAGCTGGGACGAGGCCAGTAATCAATGGTGGTCGATTTGTCTCCATTCGAGCAGCCTCCTTGCCGATGGTGTTCTGCCCTTTTCTTATTTGCATCTTGAGACGACAAATGAGGAGACCATTTATTAAGGTGGACCACGGTGCCTCAGAGAAAGTATGAACTATTGATGGCTAGAGGGTCTTGAAAAAGTTTAATGGTTTTTCTTTACTTCAGTACCGTGACCTAGGGAGGCCAAGGCTTTTCCAATGAGTAGTGCTGCCGGATTATATGCAGTGTTTTCTTCCCATCTCCCCATCTCTCGTTCTCGTGGAGGTAGGCAGGAACGATCAGGGAGACTAACGACGTCGGAAGGAGTGAGTGGCCACAGCATCGAATCTGGACTCGGTTTCTTCGCGAGACTTTAATTTATAGTCTGAACGCTGGACTCTAAGCCTTGACCTCGTCCTAAGTGCGGCAGCAGATGAAGTGTGCGCGCGAGCGGGAAAGAAGAAAAATGTAATATTAACGGACTTTTGAATTCAACGAAGTCAGGAGCAATGTTTTATTTATTTATTTTTTTTTCGGTAATAACGTGTGGTTTCCTGCAAGACATTTTAGAGAGGCTAAAACAGATATGATAGTGAAATGAAAAACACGCGGGACTGGAACCACGACGTCCGAATATTGAGAGGTTGGCTGTGATGGGTCGTTAGGTTTTTTGGAGAAACGGCTATTAAAATATGTTGAGTGAAACAACGTCTTACTCCTCAAAAATTAAGATAGCCTGTCGCCTTACACACCCTGTGCACGAAATAGTGGCGGGCTTCTTAACCATAATCCTAAACAATAAAATGAGACAACATTTAGGTTGCCTGCTGTGGACTCTAAATGAGTGTCTGATGTTTTTCTTGGGAATTTCCCGCCAAAACTTTCTTTGAAACCATTTCCATTGCTCTTATATGATATGTATGAGTCGTCAATGTCTAGAATTCCCGAGTACCTTCCATTGGATTATCACACGAGAGAATGCTAATCCGACGAACTAATCCACTTTAATTAATTTTCTGGGGTGGGTCTACGTTCATAATTTGGGGGTCCTTAGGAATTATTGGTGGATACGCCAGCTTACAAAACTTTCGAGGTCCTCACATTTTCAAATTTCGGGTTGACCTTTGGTTGGTCCCCTGGGGGTCACGCGGTGTTCATGGCAAAATGACCTTCTCAATCGCACCAATATATAGGTTTCACACGAAGTATCTCAACGGAAAGTGAATGGGGAGTATGGTAGGCTTACTTTTTGTGGCAATAGAAGAGCTGCTAAGCTGCTTGAACCACAGCGAAATACTTTGTTTTCAACTCCGCTCTGTTCCTACAAACAAAACCAGTGTCCCGCATTGAATCTGAAGTATACGACTAACGCTCATTTAATTAAAGGGCTTAGAGTCCATTTGTTGTGGTATATATTGCTCTGAGGTCGCTTTTCCTGTAGTGTATAAACACTACAGAGTTGTTACGGCCGATATAAGTTAGCCACCTTACGTGCATTTGGGACAAAAAATTTAAAGGACGATTACGATTCTCCCTCCTAATGCGAAATTTGAGTGCATCTCTGTCGGTGTCTCAGGCTCTCTGGACTTTTTTTTTTATTTGTTGTGTCGTCGGTGTGTTTGGCGACAAGATTACATAAATAGTAGTATTAGTTGAACAAGACGACTATATGCAATCCACAGCGCGAGACTAGGTTGCAGTTTAACACGAGGCATGATCGACTGCGGCATTAGCTTTGTGCTCTTAATCTCTGTAGGCTGAGTGTTTTGCTTAGCTCTGTCAGCGGCACGTCTGGCTACGATATTAGTTAGATAGCAGTATTAGTAGAATACGATGATGCACAATGCGCAGTGCGAGACTGTGTTGCAGCTTAACACGAAACATGGTCGGCTGTAATGTATACTTGGTTGCAAATGTGTGGTATTTGTTGCATATCCTATCGTGCTGACGACTTAGCATTCACATTTTTCTTCGTCTATTCGTAGTTTTTGTTTGGGACTCGTCATTAGAGAGGACTAAACGTGATACTTTATTTGTACGTTGAGAAAAGAGGCTCTTTCCTTGCCAAACGTGCACCTCAGGAGAGTAGATTCAAGATTTGTTTCTTCCAGAAAATCGCGACCCTTACCTGCGGACTTTTGTACAAGTGAGGCGTTCTTTGGCTTTGCCAAGTTATGTTATTTCCACTGCCGATGGCATACGATACAGTGCAAGGCGATTTTTGGTAGAAGTGTTCTCTGCTTTCAGGTTTCTGAATGCTCGCTTCAGTTTGGATTACGTTTCAAATGTCACGCGTAAGCAATTGCTAAAACATTTGATTGACCGTGTCTTCCCCGAGCCAGCGTACCGATCTTCGTATAGTGGAGGCCAAGGAGGAAATGTTTTAAAAACAGTGAGGAAAATGGTGGTGCCAGCGGGTGTCAAGACCTTTTTGTTCAAGTCGCGCACTAGTACGTTTCCCGTTAAAACATGGATGGGGAGAAGTGATTGTTTTTACCATGGGGTGCTGACTGCTTGTTGTGTCACAAACCAGAGTCAATAGAACACGTCTTTATTGAATGCTGGGATGCGCTGCTGTTTTGAGACGTGCTCCAGCGTACAATTAAGAAAGGCTTACCCTTGACGCCGTATGGGATACGATTCCTGGACGTTGAGCCGGATCTTTATAAATATGATGTAATTTTCCTTTTTGGCCTGCACAGTATTTGGCGAAGCAGGATGGCTGTACGACACTGCGATGAAGATGCGTGGTCTGTTCACGATTACTTCAAAGAAAGCTGCGCAAAGTGTACAAGGAGCTATCATTTAGAGAGTAAGGTAACAGTTTGATGGTACAGTTGTGTTCCTTGAAGCGGTTCTGAATGTCTCATGTGAGCGAAACATACGTCCGCTCCTGACATTTGAGAGTGCAGTGCAAACCATAACATGTTTGTGACCTATTGTAAACTGTCGAAATTGGCAGGAAAGAAAAAATGCGGTGTTAGCCTAGTGCTCTCGATCTCAGTAGGCTCACTGTTTTGCTTTGTTGGGTCATCGGCTTGCCTGGCGACGATATTACTCGTATAGCAGTAATATTTGTAGAAGACAACGATGTACAATGCAGAGCGCGAGAGTGTGTTTCAGTTGAGCATGAGTCGTGCTGTCGTGCGGTTGCCAGCGAAGCTGATCTTTCCGAAGCGGCACGGGTTCCAATCCAATCCATGGCAATGTTTATTTTTATTAGCCGGCGCCTCAAGACCACACTGGTGAAGGTGAAAGTTCGAGACTCATGCTGCAATGTATTGAGCAGAAAAGGGTAGGCACACGAGGAGCCTTGTTAAGCCGTGCATTTTGGTTTGGTTTGTATCATGGGGGTTTAACGTCCCGAAGCAACTCCGGCTATGAAGGACGCCGTAGTGAAGGACTCAGGAATTTCGGAGAGGAATGAAGCCAGCAGTCACCGGAGCGAAACATTTCGGTGTCTGTTGGCTTCCTAAAATACGGTAATGCATTGTAGTGAAATCAGGTGAGTGTTGAAAAACATGGCGCCTATGCGGCTAGAATCCTTTTTGTGCATTCGTGAGGCCTTGAAACAAATATGCTGGATCAATAAAAAGCTGCCGAGGAATGGAAAAACGTAGGTAGTATGCGGGGAACCTCATTCTGGTAGCGAGCAATCCTGTCGACCAAAGCCGCACATGGACTGTGGACAGGTATATCATCAGCTGAGAGGGTAACTTTCAAAAAGTACGAGCGGTTGAGTGACGGTTAGAACATTCCAACAGCATATTCACTGTTACTCCTCATATGTTGCTCGATCACTTTCGCACCATCAAATGCTTGTCTTTGCTTGCGCGGAAGCCATCAGATATAACTATACTCTCGTAGCAAAACTACCGTCATGAACGCAGTGATGTGTGCGTGTTAGATGTAAAGTCTTTGTCAAAAGTAACCAGGATCCATGGTTTGCTTCTCATTCGTATAACGCAGCCCTCACGGCTTCTCTAAAGACCAAAAAATTCTTTGAAGGTGAGAACAGGGGTTCTTCTTACCAGACAGAGAGTTAGAGCTTGAGGGCTGGCACAATAGCTTTAATATACGACTGAGAAGAAAAACGGGCAGCCTGGTTACTTTTGACAAAGGCTGTACCATAACAAGGAGCTTTTTTTCTTGAAGCTACTAAGGCACCCCTACCAGGAGTATATTGAAACTGTTGTACACAAAGTGAGGTGCCCATGATTTTAGGAGCCTTGTTAAACCAAGGTTAAATCGTGCGCTTTAAACCACCGGCATACTCGAGCGCCGCAAGTAGACCTACCTCTGAAATGACGTAGCAGTTGAATGACATCGCGTAGACAACAACCTACGCGTGATTAGCGGATGCTGCGGGATGCATTTGAACCCAAGAACATGACACAAGCGCTGCTTTTGTGTTGTCCTTTCTTCTTCTGTGTTTGCATGCTTTAGCACTGCTATTTTACTTAGCTTTAAAATGCACTAACTAGCTCAAAAAGAAGTTTCATAGAGGGAAACATACTGAAGGTGAATGAAGCACATGTTCCCTGTCACTGCGATCATGCCTGCCACTGCTTTTCGCGAAGGGAGGTCATGCCTCATTAACATTGAAGTGAGGTACGCTTTAAATTGGTTGCCCCAGGTGCTGCCCAGTATATCCAGTGCGTTTTGTGCCGTCTCGAATACTAAACCCTTAAACTTTCTCTTCACTGTATTGAATGGAACTAAGAAACTAACTTACTCGATAGAATGACAAAGACTTCGAATCGTGAAAGCAATTTATTGTGACAAATTTCTTGTCCAAGACAAGAAATGAGCCTGTCGCTCCTTAGATAAATCTAGTTTCAAGCTGTACGGGCGCAGAAATGACCTGCATCATTACCGCCCTTCAGCGTTATCACGTTTCCTCGACGGCTTTCTTTCCCTTATAGCGCACGAGTTTTTATAGCTTGAGCGAATGCCAGCACGAAAGGACTGCGCCATTCACTGCCACCGTGAAGCACTTTAGACTCCAGAAAAAAAAGTATGTCCTTGCGGTTCGTCCGAAAAGAAAAAAAAAACAATGACGATGATAGTAAGGCTCGATTTGACCATAATAATTTGTTTCTTTTTTGTTGTTGGAATTCAGGAAAGATTTATGCGCTGACTGGCGCTCATGTAGCTTAATCCTTAATGCCATTTTATTTGCAAAGACGATTATTTTAGGCCCAAATTCAGAGCGCAGAACTCGGTTCAGTTTGCCAGAAGAGCGCTGCAACTTGCAAAGAAAGAGTATCGTTAAGCCCTTTCATTCATTGCCCTTTCCTTTCCTTCACCGTGTTTTAACCAGAGATTTGCATACTGCGAGCTAGAAGACAGCTCACATAAAAGAAGACAAAGAGGGATAGACAAAATACTTCGGCTTTTTTCCCTCAGACTCCGGTCATTGATTTTTTTTTATTCCAGTTATTAACCGCCACCAACAGTCCTCTGAATCTCAAAGTAACAAGCGCTTGTCATAAGGATCGTTTATAAAGCAGTTTACTAACTAAAATATAGGGGTTCTACAAGATTTTTCAATTTCAGCTGCTTTGCAACGACCTTAGCGAACATATGCTGCGAGGTACAGGCGGATATTTCTGGGATAGCTCGGCCTTTATAAAAAATCTGGACATTGTTATGCTCACTTCAAGGGCTTCGAAGGGGGCGTTGAAATCAATGTCATAAATTTCGCCTCATGACATTGGGTAGAAAATGAAGCAAATATGTGTGGAAAGATTTTAGTTCCACTAGAGAAAGAAAGGCAGAATTGAATGCCTGTGAATATCCTCGAGAGTACTGCTGAGGTCGGTCCGCTAGTACATACTTTATATTAACAGATTTAAATAGCCATTGGCTGTAATTTTGAAAAACTAAAAATATAAACATGCGTCAAGCTGCACAAACTTCATTGATTGAGACGAATAATTGCTCCAAAGAGGCGAAGCTACTTTTTATCTGCATGATTCAGATTTTTGCCTCATTCGAGGTTGATTTCAGGTTTATTTATGCTAACCCATTGAGTGAAAAGTTATTAAATCCTATGATTCTGATCGTGACAAAAACCTAGCCCAGCCTATGAGAATGGTCATTTTAGTAAGTTCTGTGTGGTAGAGCACATCCTCATCATGAGACTTTAATGAAACTAAGTCCTATTGTCTGTCGTTATGCACTGTGGATGCAGATGTAGCGCGTGGGAATGACGGTAACAGTATGCTTCGCTCAGGAAAACATTACCTTTGACATTAACATGCAGCCTGTGGAGAAATGGTTCTCTTGTGCTCGATTTGGGCTCAGTTAAGGGTCTCAACTAAGAAACCGAGCGATAATAATTCTTGTAGCCATTTCTTCGCCGTAAGTGAGAGTGAAATACAAGGAAACATTTCATTTTCATTAGAAGTTGTCAGTTAATGCGCTCCGCTCATATTCAAGATCAAAACACCCAAGAGCCAGTACTGCGGTTGAGTTTATACGGCACTTTGTTGCTGTACGCTAGCGAGCTCCTTTGGTCCCGGTCGCATCAGGCTCTCAACAAAGAAGCACAAAGTGCTTCCGAGCTTCCGGATGTGAATTATAATCCTCAACGTTTTCAACATTCCTTTTCTGAACTACCAGCATTACTCGTGAAATTCAAGCCGAGCAAAAGCTTCAGAAAGGTGTCGGGTGGCAAAGATTTAACGACACGCTTGCAGCATTGCAAAGCAAAATTAATTTGAGCTGGAGAATAACTGCTATGTAGTGAGGTCCGCATTCAGAAACGACTCTTCCAGCGTACAGCGGCAAGCCGACGGTAATACCATGCGGTCACCGTTGAACGCCAGACGATCTCACACAGAGCAACTGCTTTCAAATGGGTGATTTAAAAATGACGAGTGAAACGACTGCTTAAGTTGTTTTGCTTCCGGATTCGTTTACTGCCTGCGTTTACTGCCTGCTTTGGCCTGTGCTAAAACACCCTATGAGGTCAAACGCTTAAGCCTCTTTGAGGCACCTTCGATGGTAAGCACCATTTAATATTCACGTCGCTTCTTCTTTTCTGAGGCTTTGGCGGCGCGCACAGCAGAGTCGTGATGAGAGGTCTGCGGCCTTGCATTCTGCGCTGCATTAAGGGCGGAGTTCTGACTTGCTCACCGCTTTCTTTTTATAATTGATAACGACATAAAAATATAAGGAAACACATAAGCTCCGCATTAAGAGTATGATAAGATAGCGTTAATGGCCCTTTCAGTGACCTCTGGTCCTGTTTGCGTATCACTTCGCAGTCACAGATATTCTCCCTTCTGTTACCATCACATAACGCTCAACCTACTTTTAAGACCACAACGCGATGGGTAAGAGAACCGTCGCGAGCAAGTACTGTTTCTCTGTAGCCTAGTTTCTGTCTGCATGCCCCCATATGGCAAAGGGCTATTTTCTACTTTTGCATTCATAGATCGCAGAGAATCCTCATGCCATTACAGGCGCAGTGGTGCAACGGCTAAGCGATGCGCCACAGCCCCGGCAGGCGGCTGTTTCAAATGCAGCCACCATTGGCGATAGTGAGACCGAGGCTGCTCTTCCCGGATAATCTCTCGCGATCAGGCATTAATTAACAATAAATTAACTGCCCCCCACGACGCTGGGAACTTTCCTCATAACCCGGTGGGCAGGCTGCCACCTGCCGCAGTGGGAAGGTTTTGGCGGCTTGACAAGGTCACTTGACCAGCAGGCTGACAAATGGGTCACATGCTTTTCTCGACACGCCAAAGCCGCCAACACCGGGGTTTTCGGCGGGGTTTAATGTTATCGTCTTAAAAGCAAAGGCTGGTGCATGATGACCCACAAGAAAACATAAATAAAAAGCAATACTCAATACAGATAATACGATGTCCTCTTTAGAAATGCTAACGCGAAATATGGTTTAGGGGGGTTTAACTCGGGCTTTGAGGAACGCCGTAGTCAAGCGCTCAGGAGATTTCGACCACCTGAGGTTTTTTCAACTTGCACAGATAGATCTATTCCGTATAGTGTGATTCCTAAGAAGAGGAAGGCATTGTGAACAGCTTTGCTTTGCAATTTCGCTTTTTCATTTCCACCCATTACACGTCGAGAAGTGGATCACAGATCCAATGCGTTACGCCATAATTACTGAAGTGAGCGCTTTAAAGTGCACATTTTTGGCAGTAACTGAGCTTTCGCATCACATCGCGGCAACTTGCATTATGATTGTTCCGTGTGAACGGGTACAGGGTATTTCGAGTGAAGAGATTTTCCCCCGTAAAGATTTCATTAAATCTACAAGTAACTTATTCTTCAACCCTTCGAATACAGCTGATTTGCACACGGATGCAAGAAAGAAATGATTAATGAGGGAATGTTATTTATGCGGGGTGTCTCTAAGCAAACTTAGAAAAGCTGTTCCTGGTATTTCCCTGTAAAATATAAGTTAATAAGTACAGAAAGTTGGGCTAGTTGGTGTGGATTCATACTTAGCAGCGCAAAAACTGCTTGTGCAACTTTTAACCTTCACAATCCAGCAGTTTTGACAGCTCCTGCGCTTGTGTTGTGTCTCCTCGTTCGCTTTGGTCCTCGTTTTTTTGCGCTGCTAAGTATGAAAATATAAGTATTCTCAACGTCGGGCGTTCCTAATAGCGCTGAGGCCCCTTTTCACAGAGTCGAGTCACGCGCCCGGTGGGTGTGTGCGCGCTAACACGCTTACAACACCTGGGGGAGCACAAATAAAATCAGAAGAGTCAAAGCAAGAGAAAGGTTGTCTGGACTCTGCAGTGGTCCTGGATCTGTGATACCTACGCCACGCCATTATTATGCAAGAGGAAATGCTCTCATGTTTTACGACCTTTTCTTTTGTTCCTTTCATGAAGTGAGTGAGTACGTGGCCTCAACCGTGGCCCGGTGATACGGCCTACGCACAAGAAATGTACGTCGAAGTGGTTATCACTTCTTGTTTGTCTTTTCGTGCTTCCCGGTTCACTGTCCTGCGTTCGCTGTCGGCATGACAGGGTTCGACGCCCCCACTGCGCGTGCGTCGCCTCGTCGGCTTTTCCTCAATAACGGATCCGGCTTTCGAGCGGCTGAATGCGCAGCCCATGATAGGACGGACGACTCTCGCTATCAACTCTCGCGTCCAATACCGTTCATTTATAAAGATAAAATGACGCACCTGTCATATCCCTAGAAGGAAAATAAGTACGTGAGTGTGATTTACTGCTAATACACTGCATAATGTACAGATGGTAGTTTGTTGTCAAGTTTCGGTGCACTCATGAGGAGAGAAAGCTTTAACGAGGCTTTCAATTGTATTTAGAGTCCTTGCAAGTCAGGATTTCATGAATGCTCAAGGAAGAACCCATTGTATTGATGAAAAGAGGGAGATGCCAAAATCACAAATTTCTTCTTCCATGAGTTTGCTTCTTAACCGCAGCGAGTCATAGATGTAGAGCTCTGGCAAGCGTTTTCGAACCAGTCCCAAGATCTGCCCAAACACAAAACGAGCCTGCGCACGTTGAAATCCGTAATTAAGTTCTCATAATTCCTTTTAATCTGTGGGAATCGCCTGCCATGCTTTCGTACTAGCCGCTACCAGAGCTACAGATAATTTTCTACTCCAGAGATTCCGAAAATACAGCTTTCTTTTATCCGCTCACAGCGCCAAGGTAGCGAGACCACGAAGAAAAAAATTAAACGAAGAAACAAGGACGTAAATACGTCACAATTTTGGATGAATTATGGAGTAAAATATCCCCGACGTAATATAATTGTCAACTGCAATCTTATAAAAAACGCTTTATATTTTACGGGAACGCCACCACAGAAGCAAATCCTGTGTTTTAAAGTTTTAAACAACACATAGTCTCCTTTAACTTCGCGTGTTTTTCTGGTGTTTATTCTGAGGTAACCACAGGTGAAAGTTAGACACAAAATCCTCTTACTCTGTTCATTCAAGCTTTGTGCTGGTTGTAGCAGCAATCGAATTTTTCATTTTCTCTACTTGCAATCGTAGATGGGCCTCTGATTATTGGGACAGGATAACAAAATAATTCGGATGTTTTCTTATGTATATTTGCTAACAGGGCATACTTTTCTGCATCTTTTCCAGCTTCGCACATCTTTCAACGTTCTTTATTTCCCTTCAAAGAATAGCTTTAACAAAAGAGGAAACAATCATCTGGGAGCAAACTCCAAAAGACTCCATCTCTAGTGTCAGAGGCCCTAAAGACTTCAACACTGGATGCTTTCATAGCATTCAGCTGTGGTTACATAGCAAGAGCCAAGGTTCTAGAGGCCTTTGGGCTAACCTGAAACCCTAATACTCCCCCATGGCTCCGACAACTTGGCCGGCATTAAGTTTCTGCTGCTCGCTGAGAAGCGCATCAAGTTAACAAAGAGCCTAGAAAATTAAACGATAAGTAAAGAAGCACAAAGCTCATGTAGAAGAAGGACGTTGGGGACGGCGTCGAGGTCGGCGAGGAAGCGGGGTGATCAAGACTAACACGATCTGCGTGATGGCAATCCCACAACTGCTTCTTCTTCGTCGGCGTCCAGCGAAGGGGTCCATCTTTTTCCTCATACTGAAATGAATAATTACTGCGGAGGTCGAGCCTATGAAATAAACTGGTGAAGCAATGATGCGAAAGATGAAAACCTCGTAATAAAGTTACACCTTGCTTTACACTGATTTATCTCAAAACGAGATTTTTTGTTACGTTGGTGCCATTATTTTCAGAACAATACGAGGCAGGAGGGCAATTCTTCGAATGTAATTTGTATCGGCATGTGCAAATATTCCAAAGCAAAATTACGCACGTACAGCGATCTGTTTTTGTTTTATGACCAGAAACGACACCAAAAGTTATCTTAAATCTTGTCATTGAGAGAAACAACTTATAAAAAATTGGTGTTTTCATTGTCTTATATAGTCTTGGTTCAATCGAAAGAGCATAAACTGCAAAGAAAAAATTATTTAAACAGCAAGCTGGTATCTCGTACACTTTCTGAGAAAAGTGTACCGAAACATGCCCTAAAATGCATGGGATCGATGGAGCTTACTCTGTCCCCTAAAATCACGAAGAATAAACCAAGACCAGGATGTGGAAACCAAGGATGGAAAGGGCTCATTATGTTCATTGCAAGTAGCACTGCATCGTCAACTGTCTCTTCAGGACTATACCTAGCTTAACAACTAAAAGCATGCCCTACAGCGTAACAAGGGACAGCTGTTCTCTGAAAGGGATTCTTTTTACAAGGCGAACAGTGGGTTATTTCCGGTAATGAGCCAACTGTGTCCTCCTTTGTTTGACCTCACGAGGCCTTCCTGGGTTGTGAAAGTCCTTGGACAGTACGTCATTAAAAAAACGTTTTTATGTTTTACGGTATATTTGTCTTTGCAGAAGCGTTGAAAATGTCTGGGAGCTCAGAAAATTTGTTTAAAATAAAATTTGGCATTCCGCTGCAACGTTACCGCCCTCTACGCTCAAAAACAATTAGCCACGCCATTAGCTTCCCCTGCAGTTCACTGCTTCTGATTGCTTTTCCAGTGCTGTAAGGACGAAACAGTTGATTAGAAAAGAAGGAGTTCATTAGACAACCACCCAAAAAGGGACTCCATCGAGTAGTTTACAAGACAAAATCAATTCCAAACGTAAAACACACTGCATAACGTGTATAACGTCTCCTTCTAAAAGCCCCTCCATTAGCCACAGGCGCCCTAGTGAGCCTATAGGTTATGTTAAAGGAAACGGCCCTTTCTTGTTTCGTGTGTTTCTGAAGAGCGGAAACAACGTCTCGACACTCTTTCACACGCTGTTGTGTTGTTGAGCCTCATGAGCGCAGTCTTTTCAAAAGCCTTCAACCGAGAAAGCCTGGCCCATACCGAGTGACGTGTTAGGACGTGTTAGTCGTTCTTCTCAGTTTCTAGAAGTTTGTATTCATCCAGAGCAAGAAAAAAGGTGTCCTTTTAAACACAAACAGGAACTCAGAGCCGAAGACCTCGCGCGTGGCCAGAAGCACCGAGTTCTGACGTGATGTACGAGAAGGAGCTACATGCGCACGGTGACCTAACGGCGCAGGTCACGTGGTTTCCCACGCCACTGCGTCATCGACAACTCTACTACGATGCAATGGAAATGGCCTACGTACAGTAACGTTGTTAAAAGCATATATGTTCTGAACACGTTGCACTATTAGCTGGTCGTTTTTGTACGGCTGCTTCGACCCCATTCTTCTTTTTCATGTGCATTGCACTTTCTTTTCGATTGTTTGCAGTTTTTGGTCGCAAGCTTTCCTCTGGACTGGTATTCGGTTTCTGAGAGGTGAACTGTTTGGAAAAAGCGGTTTCTGACTTTATGTAACGAAATAGGCCCTGTACCATGGTCCTCCTCGGACAAAGCTGCTCTTTCGTAATAATGTTCATCATCATGATGGTTGCATCATTCTTTCCTCCCCGCATCCAAAGACCATGCAGCGAAAGTGCGATGAAGATATTGCAAGTGCAGTCTACAAGAAAGGACAACGCAGAAAAGGTGAATTTCTTCATTTTCTCATTTCTTCATTTTTCATTCCTTTATTTCTTCACTTTTTTTCACGCGTGTGCATCATAACCGAGCAATCTGTGCAATGCTCTACGAACCATGGTATGAGAGGCGAGGATTTTTTTTTTTTCACAGGACGCATTATCATTTTGTACAGGACTAGCGATGTTCGGGTTTCTTCGTGCAAACAAGACCATGTCCTTTCCATTAGAAGTACGACGAAAACATTTTTTAGCCGCGCTGCAGACTAGAAATTCGATGCTCCGTCTCATCAGTTCTTCTCACTTGTCTGCTGTTTTTCCGTGCCTGCCACAAAAATGATCTCCTGGGCTCTCTGGCCCACAGCCGTCGTTGAAGAAATATATACGGCTCCACAGAGAGGACCTTTACGTAATCGTCAAGTTCCACGATTGTTCTTGCCTGCTGCGGTTCTAACCCAGCACACTTCAAAGACTTTGAGCCAGGGATATATATCGCCAGGCAGGTAAAGTGAGGCCTCCCACATCTGCCCGTCCTTTACGCGAATGCCTTTCAGCCTTAATAAAAGACATTGTCTAGCCGTACATTTTATTCTTCTTGTAAACCTCGCACGGATAACTAGAAAAGAAACGCAATGCTTCCAATAGATTGTGGTGTGCTTTCGCTGAAGACTTCCTGGTCAATCAAAGGCACTGTTAGCTCCGCAGGTACGCTCTCTCGGCAAATGCTCAGGCATTTGCCAAGAGAGCACCAGACACTTGTGCGGGGCGCTGGCGCCGCCTCGACGACACATCTCTGCCTGAGTGCACATTCAGAGGGTCGTGTCTGCGTCTGTGTCTGCGGGTGCACCGTGACATGAACTGTACTTTTTCCACACAGAATTGACAATACCCTACAGAAGTCACTGTGAATCGGCATGCCAAGGAATGTTTTCGGCAGATTATATTTGTCTCGCCCTTTGCCCAACGCGGGCGCGCACAGACTTCAAGAGACACTGACGGCAAATTTAGGGTGATCTCTATCGGTAGGGTACCGCGTTGTAATCACAAGTAAAACTAATTTTTACTGAGATCTATAATCGAAAAAAGTCCTCATATCCCTTTAGTTACGCATATATAAACACATACACATTTTTGAGAAAGCGCAAGTTGAAAAAAAGCTCTATATATAAACAGCATAGTGCAAGCAGCAATGAGAGAGAGAGAGAGAGAGAGAGAGCTCTTTAATGAAAAACAGAGATTCTAGCCGGCGTGTATAAGCGCTGACATGCTACTCTGTGTAGGAGAAGGAAATGGGGAAGTAAAGATGGAAAAAGGGTGGTAGAAAAGAGTGCACTCAGTAAGAGGGTTGCAACACAATGGTTCTAAGTGAACGGTAACCTCGTCACTTTCTTGCACGTAATGCTAGGCGCCGATCCCAGACCCTCTTCTACTCAGCCAATGAGGTCAAAACAGCAGCAATTGCTCCTGCCCCGTGCGCACGTCGCGAGTTTGAATAGAGATGTGGAAAATTTTTTCTATTCAATTTGCTCGCCCGTAAATGCTCCTATGGCTGCTCGACAAATGTAAAATACGAGCAGATAGCCAGAAATTTATCAATGAAATAGTTCTTAGTGAACATTTATTTTGGGATAGGTACGTTACATAAAATTTCGAGTCTGCTCGAGATACCAACATTTTTCATTACATTGTTTTATGATGTGCCGCTGTACAATGCTAGGTTTTAGCTCAGAAAAGGCCAAGAGTTAGTCGCAAGCGAAAAACCACTCTTCTGAAGGTAATAAAGAGAGCGGTATTTACACGTGTAAAGATGATGAGACAGTGATAGCTTGCCTTTAAGTGCGGAAATGACCGTTATCTAAACTTTGGACATTTATTTCGCTGATGCTGCCCAATCTCCTAATAATGAGGACTTAATATTTATTAGTAGTACAAATGCTCTGACTATATTACTAAAGGCTTAGCCCATAAATAAGCACTCTTCTCCAGTGAACAACCAAAATTCAATTAATTCAGTTAAATGCACGAAAGTTCTTTTATTTTTTTTTTTTTCAAGCAGCCTGTGGTTTTTCTCTCCACTTAGCATAGCATCGTCATTTTTAATCCTTCGCCTTGGAAAAAAAATTCTACCGCCGCAGATGAACATACTCCATTCCGTCATAACGGCCGTCGGCCCCGGTGAAATTTAGTTTCGGTCCATAAAATTTAAAATATTCAAGGGCGCTAAGCACGGAAGCGTAACTGTCACTTCTGCTGGTCCTCCAGTTCGCGCTGTTTGAAACAGCTGCCAGAGAAGCGCGGCAAGAGTTTTAATTAAACACCAGCCAATCCCCCCAAGAGCAAATGTCAACCGAGTTCATGATGTAGACACTCCATGCGCAGCTTATGCACGACCCCACGCTAAGCTCCCTGCTAATGGATGAATTCTCAACCATGAAATCTTTCCGCCAATCAATTTAACGCCAACCCTTGCTCAAGTCCACGGTTCTGAAATTAACAGGCCATTCGTTTTCATTTTTTTCTATGCATAAGAACCCTTCATATGTCCTCCACCAAGTCTGTTGCGTCATTCATTATTGGGAGAATATGGCCTAAACGTAGAAGGACACTGCTAAATATTGAAATTAAACACTCGACCCTTCTATCCTATATGTCGGGCGCTTTCGATGAGGTATGACCCCGCCAAGGTTTTTTTTTTGTTTAGCAATAAAAAAGGCATAGCTTCCTGACAGATTTTCCTCAGCGTGCGCGACCCTAATGTCCTCGTGGTACTTTCTAACCGAGACCTTTTGGGGACTTGTTTTAATAGCTATTTCCTTTCTCGCCTGTGCGTCTTTACTATTCTTCAGACTTTTCTTTGATTACGGAACCGGCGAGGGGCATTGCTTGGCGGTGAGGGACCTGATGTCATATGCGGTGGCTGCCGATGAAAAATCAGAAAAAGGAAGCAAAGAACACACAAAGCTTACCAGCTTTGCTATGGTCCATATGTAGGAAGCGTGTGGATCAGGGAACAGGCGCCGTCAAAAGCGTGACGCCTGTGGGGATGTTATAGAAGTGGGCTTGGTAAGGTCGCACTTAGAAGCTTAGGCAAAGCCGTTCGCTTTTCACCTAGGTTGAGGGCGAAAGTTTAGGGTGCTGTTTACGGCACTGAATAGACCTACATGGCATGAGGACCAGCACCTGTGTGGAGGGCTGGTGCTGCGATGCAAGAAATTTCCATGCTAAAGGAAGAGAAACTTGCCTTAACATCCGACTGGCAAAAATAAACAAACTATGACAGTGACAGGTATCCCACAAGAGTTGAATAAATAGATACAAATGTGAACTACAACCCGTAGCCCTCCACAGATAACTTCAAGTTGTTCATACGTAAGAGGTTCTCGATTTTCATGTCAGAATTAAGGCGAAGGCATTGCTGATAGCTATGTTTATTGGTTGAGTTCCAGGTGGCTGAGAGCTGCTGTGGGGGGTGGTCTTGCAATACACTGCCTATAATGATTCTACTGTAGCCAAACTTCAGTTAAATATTGAATTGAGATCGACGATTCATGCCAAAGATCTTTGCCCTACCAGGTCGCTTGTATCTCTCGTATACGTCTCCAGAGAAGTCTGTAGCTACCACCGTTCCCATTTTTTACATGTTTTCTCGTGTCGTAATGGCGTTTAAAGAGTCACAAAGGCTCTGTCAGGATTGCCTGGCCCTTCGGAGTTAAAACGACCTGCTCCATGGACACATATGGCACCTTTTCTCTTCACAGAGAAGCGTGGGAGGCTCTCCTTTTCACGAGTTTCCTCGCTAGCACATGATATAGTTTTTCAGCTCGCCTTGAACGCTGCAACAAGAGAGTAGATGCGACGATTGGAGTCCTGTCTTATTCATCTGCGCCCGCGTCCTGTAGAGTGCTTTATCATACAAGATTACCACATCTCGAGTTGCACAAAATTTGGAATGCGGTATAGCTGAGTGGCTTCTGTCCCCTTTAACCCCATTTAACCCCTTCGTGACTCTTGGTCACTTGGGCTGAGACCATATTAATTCACATTGGCTTGTCGTCGTAGAGATGTGCCAGCAAATTATGTTTCCTAGCTTCAATACGCCACATAAAGAATTTACTGACGCGCAGAACCGAATTTCTTGGAAACGTACACCAAATATAAGTATATTCTGCTGTGCTTTTTCTGACGTTTACCCTTAAGTGTTCTTCGGGCTTTCTGTGCTTGTGCTAATGCTGCCAATATTTTCATTCTTGATTAGCCTTCATCGGCTACCACACGAAAGACTACGTTGCATGCTCTGCATGGGCCCATACGAAGCTTTTTGCTTCCAGGCGGCTTAAGCAAATGCGAAAATCCAACATACGGAAGTAGACACGTTCTGTGTGCGTATGTATGGACATTGTGAGGATTCGGTGACATACTCTGGACCACTCAGTGATTCCTTTCAGATCAAAACTAGTATTCACAGCTACGAAGCATCACTACTAATCTCTATATGCAGGCATGGTCCTAACCCTAATCGAAAAAAAATAACACTTAAATAAAGGTTAACGTGATTGACGAGCTTTCTGCTGTTTGCCAACATTGGTGTTAGCATGCTGAAAAAGTAATCTTTGTAACTCAAAAAGACTATTTTTTAAAGACTTTTGGGGGGCTTAGGTAAAATTGCAGGCATTGTTGCATTTTTATCCAGTGACACCTGTACATGGCAATTACCGAGGTTTATTCACTTTTGCAGTCTCTATTGTGGGCTTTGACCGATAAATCAGCGCTCACGCCACGTGGTGGCTCAGTACATGTGGCGCTCGGCTGCTGGCCCGAAAGACGTGTGTTCGATCCCGGCCGTGGCGGTCGAATTTCCATGGAGGAGAAATTCTAGAGGCCCATGCACTGTGCGATGTCAGTACACATTAAATAACCCCAGGTGGTCGCGATTTCCGGGGCCCTTCAATACGGCATCCATCATAGCCTGAGTCGCTTTCGGACGTTAAACGCCCATAAACCCTTAAACCATAAATAAGCGCTCACCTAACGACTGCTGAGAGTTACCGCTGTAGATTAGGCATAATGAGCGCGAGGTGATGCTTTCTATGTTAACCATTGAACCGTACTGCATCAAGGCATAACAGTGCTTTCTGGCAGTCGCTCTGTTAAACCAATGGCCGGGCTGATTAGACCCAAACAACGTAGCGTAGTGTGTTAAATACCATTATGTGTTAAGTAAAAGGTAATGAAGGCACTCTGCAGAGTTTATTAAACCTGGTAAGGAGAGAGGAATACGGTATGAGTTAACGAAATCCACAAATTAGTTGACTTCGTCAACAAGCATAAAAGCAAAAAATCGCGTATTCGCGAAGTGTTAGCGCATAGTTTTTTTTTCTGAGCCAACATGTTGGGGCCACCGCAAGTGCAATAAAAATAAAGGTTGTTTCAAAGTATTAAAATAAGCTGAACTGCGACATCGCAATGAGCAAAGTAGTATTATAGGCTTAGCAGTCATTCTGATCGCATTGTAAATAGACCGCCAAAATATTGGCGCATTCATCCTTGCAATTCAGGTGAACATTCGTGCGGGCAGTTCCTTGAAGATCTAAGAAAGGAAGAAACTGCGCAAGATGATGATGTTGAAAGGCCAAGGATGAAGCCTGTGGTGTAATGTTCGTTCCTTTGCCTTTCCATTCGTGAGCGTCAACATGCGGCAGAGGCTAAAGAAGAGGCTAAATTCTATTTGTGAGAGTCAACATGCGCAGAGGCTACTGCGTGCACTGGGGCTGAGGCTTTGTTTTATATTTTGGGCATGAGCACTTACTCCGGCAGTATGATTCTTTGGTATTGCATGTAATGGTGAGATGCGGCGTGGCATGGTATGGCAGCGTATGGTATGATATGGTATAGTGCGGTAATATACGGTACAATGCGGTGTGATGGTATGTATGGGTGGTATGGTTTGGTACGGTAATACATGGGTGGTATATTATGGTACTGTTATGATGGTAACGCTTGGAAGTAACGGTGGTACCGTTTGCTACGGAATGGTGCGGTGTTGTGTGGTACAATATGGAAGTGTATGGTGAGATATGATATGATGTAGTGTGGTGTGTCGTGGTATTGTATGGTATGGTACGGTATGGTATCGTATCGTATTAGTGCGGTAATATATGGTATGGCATGCTATGTCAAGTTTAACGTTCCGCAGTTAGACTTTCGCTCTGAAGGACATTGTGGAGGTGAGCTGCGGGTGAAATTCGATCGCATGTGGTCATTTACAGTGCACTGACATTGCTTGGCAGACGATATTTCTTCCGTTTAACATCTATCTACGTTCTACCGCCGCAGATGGGATTCTGGGCCCAACAGCTGAACACCAAAATGAGTGAGGCGCAGTTTCAGATAGTGTAATTCTTTTTCCGCATCTTTTCTCCTTTTAAGGCATTGATGTGAAATGTGATCGTTGATTGATCGCCTTTGTCACCAGTATAAGTTATCATTTATCTCGTTGCTAAGTATAAATGATTGTAACGTGCACTCATTGTGCTTTTTAGCGAACAAAGTGACACCAGGTGCTCTTGACTTCCCATCACTTCCGAAGTTCACGGGTATTCCGAGGGTCTTTGGACATACCTGTTCTTTTCGACGGTCACAGAGTCAGTGCATTAGTGGACACCGGGGCCGACTATTCAATTATGAGTGATAAATTGGCGACTCTTCTGAAAAAAGTGCTTACTCCATGTTCTGTGGTTCATCTTCGTACAGCCGGTGGTCATCTCGTTACCCCAAAGGGCATTTGCACGGCTCGCGTTCAGATTCACGGATCTACGTTCGTCATCAGTTGTGTAGTTCTGTGCAATTGCTCCCGAGATCTCATTATCGGCATTGACTTTCTGCGGGAGTATGGTGCTGTTATCGACCTCCGGCAACGAATCATCACCTTTTCGACCAGTCAAGCCACCCACCTCGCCGACTCTTGCCACCGCAGTGCCGCCCTTCGTGTTTCTGCTGACAGTGTCACGTTGCCACCACGGAGCAGTGTTTTGGTTGAAGTCACCTGCAACGACTTGCATAACGCAGAAGCAGTCGCCGAGGCTAACTGTTCACTCCTGCTTACTCAAGGCATCTGTGCCGCTCGCAGTCTACTGACGCTTCGTGGTGGCCGGTCTGCGGTCCTGGCCACTGATTTTTGTAATGAATACCGACACCTTTTTCAAGGAACCGCTATTGCTTCTGCCGAACCTGTTATCGATACTCCTGTTTGTTTTGCGTTCGCGGCAGCCGGCACTGACGAGCCCTCCCTTGAAAACGTCGACATAAACTGCCACCTGCCTCGGGAACAACGACTGGCTTTGGAGCAGCTGCTGAAGGAATACAAGCCGTGCTTCGCTTCTTGCTCGAAGGTTCGCCAAACACCCATCACGCAGCACCGCATCATCACCTATGACGACGCTCGCCCTATACGACAGCAGCCTTACCGTGTTTCTGCTAAAGGACGGGCAGTTATTCAAACCCGGGTTCAGGAAATGCTTGATGACGGCGTTGTTCAACCTTCCCAAAGCCCGTGGTCTTCGCCTGTCGTCCTCGTTAGGAAGAAGGACGGCACTCTGCGGTTTTGTGTCGACTATCGCAAACTGAACAGTGTGACCAAAAAGGACGTCTACCCGTTGCCGCGCATTGACGATTCGCTGGATAGATTACGGCGCGCTAAGTACTTCTCATCTATTGACTTGAAGAGCGGCTATTGGCAAATTGAAGTAGATGAACGGGACCGCGAAAAAACCGCTTTTGTGACTCCAGATGGATTCTATGAATTCAAAGTGCTTCCTTTCGGTTTGGGCTCCGCCCCGGCTACGTTTCAAAGGATGATGGACACCGTCCTCACAGGCCTCAAGTGGCAGAGCTGTCTTGTCTACTTGGACGACGTCGTCGTTTTTTCGTAAACGTTTGATCAACATCTCCAGCGCCTGTGGGCTGTCCCCGACGCTCTCCGCTCGGCTGACCTTACCCTGAAGCCCCAGAAGTGTCATTTCGGTTACGAAGAGCTCAAATTTCTGGGCCACGTTGTGAGCGCTGAGGGAGTGCGGCCGGACCCCGAAAAGACTGCCGCCGTCGCGCGGTTTCCCGTTCCAACCGACAAAAAAACTGTCCAGCGCTTCCTGGGTCTCTGTGCGTGCTATTGGCGCTTTATTGCGGACTTTTCCACGATTGCCGAGCCGTTGACGCGTCTCACCAGGAATACCACCTCCTTTGTCTGGACCTCTGAGCAACAGACCGCTTTCTCTACGCTCCGCCAGCGGCTTCAAACACCTCCCGTTCTTGCGCACTTCGACGAAGATGCCGCTACCGAGGTCCACACCGACGCCAGTAACATCGGTCTTGGCGCTGTCCTTGTTCAATACCAAGAGGGCCTTGAGAGGGTTATCGCCTATGCTAGCCGTACTCTCTCCCGCGCCGAGAGCAATTACTCCACGTCTGAAAAAGAATGTCTTGCGGTCGTGTGGGCCACCATGAAGTTTCGCCCTTATCTATACGGCCGCCCATTCAAAGTCGTAACCAATCACCACTGCCTATGCTGGCTGGCAAATTTGCGAGACCCATTTGGATGCCTGGCACGCTGGAGCTTACGGCTCCAGGAATTTGACATCACTATTGTGTACAAGTCCGGCCGCAGACACGAAGACGCTGACACACTGTCGCGTGCACCAGTTGATACTGGCGACGCAGCGCCCGATTACGACAGCGGCTTCCTTGGTACGCTCCCCGCCTCCGACCTACTGACCCGGCAGAGGGCGGACTCGGAACTTCGCCCTCTCATTGACGCCCTTGAAGGTAGCGATACGGCTATACCTCGCCACTTCTCTCGACGTCTTGGCTCCTTCTGTTTGCGGCAAGGCCTCTTGTACAAGAAGAACTCGAGAGGCAACGATAGACCTTACCTTCTGGTCATTCCAGCTGATCTCCGAGCTGACATTCTTTTCGCCTGCCACGATGAGCCCACATCTGGCCACTTGGGCTTTTCACGTACGCTCGCCAGAGTGCGGAACATGTACTACTGGCCTGGACTTCCTGCTGATGTCAAACGCTACGTTAAAAGCTGCCGAGAATGCCAGCGCCGGAAAACGCCACCACTTAAGCCGGCGGGTTTTCTCAAACCCGTTACAGCCCCTCGCGCTCCGTTCGACCAGATCGGCATGGACCTCCTCGGCCCTTTCCCTTTGTCGCAGGCCGGCAATAAGTGGATCATAGTTGCTACCGACTATTTGACTCGCTACGCCGAGACCAAGGCGATCCCTCGTGGCACAGCTTCCGAAGTCGCGGAGTTTTTCATGCACAACATCGTCTTGCAACACGGTGCCCCATCGCACGTCATTACAGACAGAGGGACGGCGTTTACAGCGCAGCTAATCGACCACATATTTCGGCTGAGCTGCACAAGGCACCGCAAGACCACGGCCTACCATCCGCAGAGCAATGGCTTGACCGAACGATTGAACAGGACCATTTCGGACATGTTGTCCATGTACGTAGATGTCCAGCACAAAACTTTGGATGAGGTCCTGCCGTATGTCACCTTCGCTTATAACACCGCCCTGCAGGAAACTACGCGCTTTACACCGTTCCGCCTTGTGTAGGGACGTGAAGTTCAGAGCATGTTTGGTGCCATGCTCCCGTGCCCAGAGGATGACCAACTCGACCCAGACGCTCAACAATTTGCCCAACGTGCTGAAGAAGCCCGTCAGCTGGCCCGCGTGCACATCGGGCAACAGCAGAGCACCGATGCGCGCGGTTACAGCCTTCGCCACCGACAGGTTGACTACAAACCCGGTGACCAAGTCTGGGTATGGACTCCTGTCCGTCGCCAAGACTTGTGCGAGAAACTGCTCTGCCGCTATTTTGGCCCTTACAGAGTGATCCGGCGTGTGAGTGACGTAAACTATGAAGTGGTTCCGGACGGTGTTGCGCAACCCCGACGCCGACAGCCCAGCTCTGACATTGTGCATGTTGTACGGCTTAAACCGTACTATACTCGGTGACGCAGACGTGTTGATGTCTTGGAACGCTTCAGTTGCGGAACTTTGCTCGTGTTTTCTTTATTTTTTGTTACGTCGACAGCGCTCTTTTTTTCCATAAGGGGGGAATAATGCCACCTAGCATTGCCAGGTGGCGCATAGCTGCTGACGACGAAGAAGTAGGGCTCGCGCCGTGTGGAGTCTGTTGCCGTGGCCTTGTCTGTCTTCGCACTTGTTATTAAAGTCCCCGTCGTCAACAAGTACGTTACAATATACACGACCGCAAGTTAACCTTTTATCTGGCAGTTCCCATGCAGTGAGATAAGGCTGGTCCGAGTTATCCGTTTCTCAGAATGGGAATGCGAACGCAGCACATTTGCGTGGAGCCTCAGAACTTTCGAACTTCTCTTTCTTGGCAAGCATAATCAAGTGCATTTCTCTTACTCTGATTAAGCGCACACTTCAGTATTTTCTCCATCTGTTACAATAAACCAACTTCATAGAGTTCTTAGGGGTATATCTTAGTGGTATATTACGGAGCTCACGCAGCGTTTCAAATTTCAGCTGCCAGAAAATTTTCTTCCGCAACAAGGCTTCAGAAGAGTTTACAAGCTCAGCGAGCGACACTACATTATAAAGGCCAGTACTGTGCGATGTGAGTGCAAGTTAATGAACCCCAGGTGGTGGAAATTCCCGGCTGTTTATCACAGTCGCATTTAGAGGGCACTTCAGCAAAGGCTCTGCATAATTATCTAATAGCTTCTAGAATGGCACGGCCAAAAACAAAAATAGAGAACGATGGGTAAAAACTTTCAGCAAGTTTTATTGTCGTGGCGGTAAGGCTCCCCACCTCCGCTCCCGTTGCCTCGACCAATCCACGCTGGAGACGAGAGCCATTTGTTCATTATTGGCGAGGCGTTCGTGCCCGTTCTTACAGAGACACGGACGCCACCCGTCAGGACCCAAATAACGGCCGGGCGCTGAACGTTTGCGCGTTCTGAACGCACCCTTCCTACCAGAATCGCGAAGGAGATATTCCAAAGGCCAACCTGGGCGGCAGCAATGTTATGCTGACCGCACTGGAGGAACATTGGAATGCTGCCTTCCAATCCGATGGGCCAACGCTTTCGGCCACAATTTTGGTGTTAGCTTATTGATGTCCTGTACTATGTATACATGTATCTTTCGTGGATTTTACGACAGATGACAGAAAGATCCGTGATCGTGGTAAGCCACCGAAAGTATAGACCACTCTTATCGGGAGCAAACTGCTTTCAGCACTAGAGCTGATCATTATCGTCCCCGCAACATGCATGGCGTCGTACGGAGTTCACATTAATTTTGTATGCTCGATGTCCATTGCCCTGAAATCCCTCTCAACTGCGTATGTTTCATACAGGTTTCATATGAGTAAGGCAGAAAACACACTGAATTCTGCAACTCGTTATATGAAATGTTTCACTCTAAGCTAGCACAGTTGGGAGCAGAGAAACGTTCCATTAATGTGCTGTTCAAGCATTGTCGCGACAGATAACTCTAGGATATGACATTGTGAGGAGAAATAGAAGATGCTAGATGCCAAAGGATATTTTCACTTAGGGAGGCCGCGGATTCTGCACTGGTCAGCCAGGTGAAGGTCATTGGAGATTCATTTGCTCTGGACATTATCTCACTGGATATATTTTCAGGATAACGATGAGCACCAGTGCTGGAAGCAGTTTGCTCCCGATAAGAGTGGTCTATACTTTTGGTGGCTTACCATGATCACGGACCCTTCTGTCATCTGTCGTAAAATCCGCAGAGGATACATGTATACATAGTGCACGACATCATTCAGCTAACACCAAAATTGTGACCGAGAGCGTTGGCTCATCGGATTGGAAGGCAGCATTCCAGTGTTCCTCCAGGGCGGTCAGCATAACATTTCTGCCACCCAGGTTGGCATTTGGAATCTCTCCTTCGCGATTCTGGTAGGTAGGGTGCGTTTAGAACGCGCAAGCGTTCAGCCCTCTGCCGCAATCTGGGTCCTGACGGGTGGCGTCCGTGTCTCTGAAAGAAGAGCCGCGACCGCCTCGCCATTGATGGCTCTCGTGTCCAGCGTGGATTGGCCGAGGCATCGGGAGCGGAGGTGGGGAGCCTTACCGCCACGACAACGTAACTTGCTGAAAGGTTTTGCATATCGTACCCTATGCTTTTGTTTTTGGCCCGACCATTTATTGAAGCTATTAGAGCGACAATCATGCGATGGCGATGAACACATGTCGCCTAAATACGACTGAGCCAAGCAGCCGGTCGGTCTACTCCAAGCATGCCAGACCCCTTTACCCGACCCCTGAATTTCGGACAAGCGCACATTTTTCAAGAAAATTTGTTTTTTAACGCAATTCTTCCGTATATCGTAAGGCTGCGCCATAACGATCAATACATCCGCTGATGGTTTATAAGGATGCTTGTAGCCATCTGCTATATTTTGTGAAAAAAGCACTGGGCTGGTTTCGCATGGCAGTCTTCACCAGGATGCCAAACAGGTTTTTTCTTCTGATTCGGTTCGGGTTAGGGTTCATGCCCTTCGGCTTCAGTTCGCAGTTGGGTTCCGGAGCGGTATTGTGTTCCGGATCTAATCGATTGGCACGCGTGCGTGTGCCGGCTCTACACGTAATAATTCTTTTATTGCGAAACCGTTAATCCGGAGCAAAATTTGTATATTGCTCATCTATATATGGAGGCAAAAAGCCTAGCAAAATCGCCACTGGCCGATGTGTGTCCGGAGCTTCTTAGCCTAGTAGAAATAATCACATCAATTTCCATGTCAGGGTATCGAAACAGCGGAGGCGCGAACACATCAGCTTCAAACGCTGCTGCCCGAGACCACTAGGTTATCACCGCTTTTTTTGTTCTCCTTATTGCATGAGAATAATGCCGAGAAAGAAATTATGAGCATGCTTATGCAACAAAACACCAGTCTGCGGAATTCCAGCCCGCCATACCACCGCACGTCCAGACTTGCTAAACATAAAAATTCTGGGAGGCACACACATGCGTCTAGATAGGGGAGCGAGCTAGGCGAATCTTGCAGAGCAACAGATACTCCCCGCATGAAAGCGCACTGGTCGCTGAACAAAGATTTTTATTACCGCGATGAATCGTCGTTGCGGTCTTTTGTACGGCTCTGGAGTCTAAATAGTCCCATCAACATTACCATATCACATGGGAGAACGCAGTTTTTCGGAACAGTCAAATAACGGATACTGTAAGATGCGATTTGAATGTCCTTCTCAAGTGTTCGCTGTAATATGTCCCAGAAGAGCGTAGCATTCACCAGGGTGGAAATTTGGGCAAGTCGGTATTGATCCATACGCCTGTGTTGTTGGTGTGTGTTCTCTCCCTTTTGTCCGTCGTCCTGGTTTGGCGCTACTCTTATGTTAGGGAGCGTAGCATCGCTACACAGAATATTACAATGATCAAAGGTCTCAGGCGTAATCCAAGGGCGGTATATCACCGTCCATGGCGCAAATATCTCCTTAGCATGAAACCGTGCTTTGACAGGAAGCGTTGATGTATGCAGTTTTAACACGAAATTTTCTGCAGCAGATGAAATGTACATTTGCTTGACGCGTTTTAAAATACAGGTGTCAAAAAACTCCAGAAAAGGTTGTCGATACAGCGGTAGAGGAAACAAATTGTCAGTAAGTACCTGAGTCATCTCTCTTCTGATGAGGCTGTACAGGTAATGTAAAGAAAACAGCACAGGGAGGAGAATAAAGGGTCAGCGACTTCCTTAACAAATTTCCATCAAGGCCCCTCAAAGGGCTGTGCAGTCAGCGTGACTAGGAAAGGCAAATGAATAATAAAACGCCTAATAAACACAGCTAGCAGAAGGAGTGGTTCGCCGATTTGAAAAAGAAAAAGGAGAAACAAGCTTCTGCACGAATAAGTGAACATGGCCTAACCCACCAAACTTTAGGCAAAGAAACATGTTGTTACGACGCATGTGCTCCCATTTAGAGCGCGAAGAAAACGTAGCGAATATTATTTGAATTAGCTGCACTATCATCCTCGCATAATAAAGAACCTGCAGGAAATAGGCAAGTTTTTCAAATAAAAATGCTTTAAAATTTTTATTTCTATTTATTTTTTGTTCATTAAATACTGCCAGCCGCCTTTTGGTGGCCAAGGCAGGAGTGGGGATGCAATTGCAAAGTGCTTTGTCACCAGCAAACAACGTCAACATTGAACGCGATCAACAAATTACGAGAGCAAGTACTGACATTCTCCTAATAGACATTACCAGTGAATCCCAGTAAGCTACATTGTTGCGAATTTCTTGCAAAGGAACCCTAGCTACTGAAGCGTGCCGCAGAACCAGCTGATGCCAGAAATAACTCGGCCTCTCACCCCAATGACCAAAGCAAAATAATTTGGATTCATCTAGATTAAGAGCTGCACTTGACACCTAACAAAATTTTTGAGTGAAATTTAATGCCTCAAGTACACAAGTACTTTTTATTAGTCAGAGAAAAAGACGACATCATCAAAATAGGGAGAAATTATAATTTCACACTACTCCAGAGACGAATAATGGTTACTTGCAGTGTTATTGTTATTGAGGCAAAGGGGTTCAAGATATAGGGCGAATAACACAGGCGATAATGGACAGTCTTGGCGCAGAGATCATTTCAGTTGTGTAGGTTTGGTTCTGTCGGTTAACAATTAGCCTTGTGTAGGGCTCGTTATGCCCAGTTTTATGGCCCTGAGAAAACGTGTCCCCCTACGCTAGCGCTGCAGCCGAACACGCCTCGTGTTAAACTGTACCACACTCTCGCTGTGTGGATTGCAATGCGTCCTCTTCTTCAACTTATATTCTCACATTGTAGTAAAGGCAGACCAGCGGTCAGGAAGACACCACAAAGACTTGCAAACGAAGCTCTTTATTTGGGCTGACTTGCGCCCGCAAAAGAACTCGGTGGCGGCGTAAGCAACAAGCGTGCTCGTCAATCATCGAACTACGAATGCCCGCTGCTCGCGGCATCGTTCAATTTAAAGCCGGCAAGGAAACTTCGAGATAACAGGCCGAGATCATCTAGAGTAATCTGGAAACACGTAGATGCAGCTCTTCACGGCTGTGATCAATCGAGATTAGTCCGGTCGCTTCTCGCGTCACGAACAAAAATGATAACAATCCTTTCCTGCGGCCTTGAGCGCGAACAAAGGGACACTACAATGATACGTGCCATTACCCCCCTCTCAAAGAAGCATCGCCTCGATGCTTTAAAATGAAAATAAACACGGAGAATGCTAACTTCGAGTCCTTTAGCGTTCATAATAAGGTTTAAGGGCAGCGGTAAAAGCTTCATGTCTGGCCGTGTCGTCGTCGTCGTCGGTGTTGTAGTTTTCGTCGTCGTCGTCGAAGTCGTAGTTGTCGTCGTAGTCGTAGTTGTGGTCGTAGTCGTAAGGGTCGTAGTCGTAGGGGTCGTCGTCGTAGGGGTCGTCGTCGTAGGGGTCGTCGTAGTTGTAGTCGTAGTTCTAGTCGTAGTTGAGGCATAGTCTTGTGTTTTCATCGATGGAGGATCTTAGTTCTTGCGCTCAGAAGCAACCACATCTCCAGAGGCTGCTTTATTCAGTTTAACCTTCTGGGGCGGTGGGGGGGGGGGGGGGGGGGGGGGAGCGTCCACTCATCGCGTAACCTCGGCTAGGAGATACAAAGCGCCATGAAGATGGCGACGGGGAACGTGACGGGCGGATCGGCGATGAGCATCCTTCCCGACGCAAAAACTCCCCGACTTCGGCTGGTCATTGGCCGGGTCGGGATCGTGGAGCGTCGTAAGAGAACCCTCGGATGCCCAGTCGTTTGTATGGGCAGTGCCGGAGGACGTGACCGGGTTCGCCACAGTGGAAGCATAGTGGACGGCGTTGGTCGGGAGTTCTCCACTCGTCGTATTTCCTCGTCTGTGTGCGGCGCTCGTAGGACGGGCGGGTTGGGGCGAGAGGGCGGCGTTCCAACGCAGCTGGCTGAGGGTGATAGGGGCTTGGGTCCCGTCGTCGAGGTGCAGGACGGCGCACAGCTGCGGCGTAATTCATGGCTGTGGGCTGCAGAGGCTGCGTGGTGGTCGGTGTCACACCCAAGGCCTGTTGCACCTCGTCCCGGATGACGTCGGTGAGCGAAGTGAGCTGCGGCTGCGTTCCTGTTGGGAGCAATCGTCGCAGCTCTTCTCGCACAATTTCACGTATAACCTCCCGCAGGTTATCGTTGTTAGCGGTGTCCATGCAGCTTGCTGAAAAAAAGAGCTGCTGGCGCTCATACTGGCGAGCTCTGGCATCAAGAGTTTTTTCCATGGTGGATGCCTCTTTGACGAATTCCGCGACGGTTTTGGGTGGATTCCGTACGAGGCCCGCAAAGAGTTGCTCTTTAACTCCTCGCATAAGCAGCTTGACCTTTTCATCTTCCTTCATGCTCGAGTCAGCACGCCTGCAGAGACGCTTCATCTCTCAGTGTACACTACAACGGTCTCGTTTGGGCGTTGTATACGAGACTGTAGCAGCTGCTGGGCTCTTTCCTTTCTCACGACGTTTGTGAAAGTCTTCAGAAGCTGCTCCTTGAAGGTTTCCCAATCCGTAAGGCTAGCTTCCTCATTCTCAAACCAGATTCTTGCTGGTCCCTCTAAGGCGAAGAAGACGTACCTAATTTTCATGGCATCGTCCCAGTTGTTAAAGACAGCCGCACGGTCGAACTGTTCCAGCCATTCTTCGGGGTCGGCGCCTGGCGAAGCGTCGAAGGTTTGTGGCACCTGAGGCTGCTGAAGAATGATTGGAGTCATTGTCTGGGGCAAGCTCATGGTAGACGTTGCTGCTGGCTTCCGCTTCCGGGTAGGGTCCGGCAGAATCCCGAACTCTGGTGCGTCCCCTTCCAGGCGTCGGCTTGCGCGGTGGACTGGACTCGGGTCCTGCGGTAGATGACTCAGAGGGCTGGCGTCACGACTTGTAGGGGGTGTCCGGAACAAGAAAGGCTACCCAGCACCTCCACCAGATGTCACGTTGTAGTGACGGCAGTCCAGCGGTCAGGAATACAGCAACAAGTCTTGGAAACGAAGTTCTTTATTTGGGCTGACTTGCGCCCGTACAAGAACTGAATCACTCGGTGGCGGCGTAAGCAACAAACGTGCTCGTCGGTCGTTGAACTACGAATGCCCGCTGCTCGCGGCATCGTTCAATTTAAAGCCGGCAAGGAAACTTCGAGATAACAGGCCGAGATCATCTAGAGTAATCTGGAAACACGTAGATGCTGCTCTTCACGGCTGTGATGCATCGAGATTAGTCCGGTCGCTTCTCGCGTCACGAACAAAAATGATAACAATCCTTTCCTGCGGACTTGAGCGCGAACGAAGGGACACTACTATGATACGTGCCAATATCTGCTGCATCCACCTTCGCAGCGCACTCATCGTCGTCTTCTAGGTAGCACACATCTCTGTTTCATATTAATCTGAAAGTAGTAGACATTCTCCGTGGATGCGCGTCAAACCGGTCTTGCTAACTCCTAACCTGTTGTGAAAAATGGCTCGTGTTTTTAAATAACAAGATATCATCTCTACTTGCAGACATAGACAAAGTCATCATAGACATCGCAGACAACCCCGCCCGGCCCTTAAATACACTCTTTCTGGTTTTGACACCTCAACTCAGTTACTAATTACAGATACTTTGATGGAACCTCCCTGCCGCGGATTAATTGAATACATAACGAAACCGCCCCGCCGCTGTGACTCAGTGGTTACGGCGCTCGGCTGCTGGCCCGAAAGACGCGGGTTCGATCCCAGCCGTGGCGGCTGAATTTCGATGACGGCGAAATTCTTGAGGCCCGTGTACTGTGCGATGTCAGTGCACGTTAAAGAACCCCGGAGCCGTTCATTTCCGGAGCCGTTCACTACGGCGTCCATCATAGCATTAGTTGCTTTTCGACGTTAAACCCCAATAAACCAAACCAAACATAACGAAACCGGCCAAGGCAGCTCCCGCCTGGTTAGCTATTTACGGCGCAATCTTCGATTAGTACCTCCGCTCAAAAAACTACTAACATACTGCACCGTCATTCGGCCGAATCTCCGATATACATGGGCCATCTGGGACCGACACCAGGTTAACCACATATGACTAGATCCGTCCAGGACAAAACGGCATGTTTTAATCATTCTTATTACTCATATGCGTTGAGTACAACTAACCCCAAAGCACAAGCTAACCTCCCCAGCCTTCGATATCGCCTGAAATTCGTTTCCCCTCTCCCTCTTCCGTAAAGTGCATAATGGATACCACACACAACGCTGCCATTTCACCAGCAGATCACCACTACTATCTCCCCAGCCATGAAAAGACCGTATACCCAACTTCTGCCCTTAAATCTGTCCCTCCTTCCTCATATTTCCTACGAGCTCCCGAGGATTGGACTGTCTGTCCGGCTGGTGCTGTCATCCATTGCAGTCACTCCCACTTCAAGTGATTTACTGAACAACTTCCAACTCCACTGTAATTACGAATTCCATCCATCACGTAAAACCCTTCCGGAGGGGCATTTGATGTACTGAAAATAAATGAATAAACAAACAAACCCTTCAAGACGCTGCAGCGCTGCCACAAGCCGTCCATAGAGCTGGTAGGGGCTCCCGTCTTCAGCTGTGCACAGCAGCTGGAAACATAGTCAGCCACCATCCAGGAGACCATACTGTCCTCCTCAAAAATGTCACAAAATCTTCAACTCAATGCGCGCAAAGGGCCCTGCTCTAATCAAAAACGGCAAGAAGCACGACAGACATGTTCTACGAAGAAATGTTTTGCAGTGCGCGTACTGCGGCACCCGGCTTCAGCAGTTCCTGTTCTAGACAATAGGAAGAAGTGTTTCCACTGCTCACGGATAAGATATTAACAGAATGTGCCCGACTAACGCAAAACAACGGCACGAGACCTGCAGGAACAACAGCATCCAAAACAAGAATCCGACGATGAGACGTCGAACAATTCCGTGAATAGAATGAAACAAGACAGCCGCCGCACCGCAGTGGTTATGGTGCTCGTCTGCTGACCCAGAAGAAATGAGTTCGATACCGGTCGCGGCGTTCTTATTTGGATGAAGCAGAAATGCTGGAGGCCGTGTACTGTGCGTTGTTAGTGTATGCTTAGGAGCCCCAGGTGTGATAAATTACCCGAAGCCCTCCACTACAGCGTCCCTCATAGCCTGAGTCGCATTACCCTTAACTGAAAGAGTTTATTTACGTATCAGGTGCAGCTCTCAATTTAGATGATTCCAAAGGATTTTGGTTGGGTCCCTGGGGTACGATACAAGTCATTTTTCGCATAATTTGGGATCGCGGCACACTTCAGTACCTGGGCTTCCTCTGCACCAAATTATTAACAGTGGATCTTACTGGAATTCACCGGGGGTGTCTGTGTGGCTTAAATGAGGCTTAAGTGAGCAACACTTCTCAAATGGTGCTCACATACTTAACTGAGAAACACTTCCGCAGGGCTTCAGCTTGCAACATTTTAGCATTTGAAAAACTTGTCTATGTTCTGCAGGTTCTCCAGGTTCAGGTAGCTCAGGTTCAAATAGCGCAGTTGATGCACAGAATATTCACAATCTTCGTATGGCGCTCCCAATGGAACCCCATGCGTCGTCACAACCTCTTTCTTGCCCTAGAGTTTGGCGCTCCAATTCAGGGACATTTATAATAAGAGACTTTTTATCGGGATGGTTTTCGCTGTTCATAAGGTGTCTATGTTTGCCGACATTTTATTGCTGCTCAGTTCGGTAAGGCTACTGCAGTGCACTCACTGGATGACTGGCTGGTAACTAATCTGTGCAATCAAGGCGGAAAGCTGGGCTAGTTGGTTTGACATAGTTAATTAAAAGACTAGCGCATAAAACTAGGACAAAGACAGAGAAGAGAAGTGTTTTAAGTACATGTTTGGTGTAGTAAACCTTTAGTTGATGTTTAGCGCTCGTCCTGTCTCCTTCTCTGTCTTTGTCCTAGTTTTATGCGCTAGTCTTTTAATTAACTAATCTGTGTATAGCCCCTTTACTTACATACATAACCTCCTGTAGTAAATAATATGTTGAGAACAAAAAACTTCGCCGATAGCATATTGCTCTCGTGCAGTGGCCAGCGAATCTACTCGGTTCGCGCTGCCGCAAGTGCTAAACAGGGTGCAGCGATATTTATTTTATTTGTATTTATTGGAGAATGGTTACTTTATTCAAAGTCCCGTTTATTTCTCGTCATTTACCGCACCATGTGGGTAACTTTAGAGGATTCAGCTTGCACCCAAATATTTTCGCCAGGTTGACCAAGGTGACAATCATTGGAAGCTTTTTTTTTTCTAGCCATTTCTCCTGTCACTTAACTTCGGAGGTTTCTCCCACACGCCCGCGTTGTGAAGGTCCTTTTCTTTCTCCGTGCTTGCCAAAGTGACCCACACTCAAAGTGTTGTATTTTTCTCGCCATTTACCGCATCACGTGACTAACTTAAGAGGCGTCTCGACACACCCGCATTATAGAGGAAATGAGGTTAGTGGCGCTTCCGCATTAAAATATGCAGCTAATAATGAAATACTCGAAAAACATAGAACAGCAACCAAAACTTTTAGTTGATTTCAATTTACGGCTGTCGTCGTAAATTCGTATCCTTGTAACTGTCGACTGAAGATTCAGGTGGAGAGTGTATAAACATATCGCATAACAGAAATTTAACTTTTGGAGTGTGCACACCGATGTCAAAAAGAAAGTAACAATGGATCCGCCGAGTTGATTAGAAGACCTATCAAAGACTAGATATATCGACGCAGAACCCATTTGTACCCGTTCGAAGTGATTCCAACCTCTCGATCCGGAACACAAGAAAACACCGGAGCTCAACCTCAAACGAAACCCGAACGCATCAAACTGACCCCCAACTGAACCGGAAAAAAATCTGGTTCGGCATCCTGGTGAAGAGTGCCATGCGAAACCGACAAAGTGCGATTTTCACATTTAATAACTCAGTAAACTACAACCATCTTGAGAAATTATCCTCTGATATAATAATTGTTTTGGTACTCTCTTACGATACACGGAAGAATTGCGTTCAAAACCAAGTGTCCTTAGAAAGAATGCGCTTGTGCAGAATGTATGGGTTTAGAAAAGGTGTCTTGCATGCCTGGACTAGACGGACCAGCTCTTAGGCTCAGTAGCAATTACATTGCACTTCGGAAAATTCTTTAAATAATTATCTCTCTAATAGCTTCAAGAATGGTCAGGGCCGAAAACAAAAATAGAGAGAACAACGGGCAAAAACTTTCAGCAAGTTATAATGTCGTGGCGGTAAGGCTCCCCACCTCCGCTCCCGTTGCCTCGACCAATCCACGCTGGAGACGAGCGCCATTCGTTTATCCATGGCGAAGCGGCCGCAGCTGTTCTTTCAGAGCCACGGACGCCACCCGTCAGGACCCAGATGGCAGCAGGGCGCTTGCGTGTTCTGAGCGCACCCTACCTACCAGAATCGCGAAGAGAGCTTCCAAATGCCAACCTGGGCAGCAGAAATGTTACGCTGACTACCCTGGATGAACATTCGAATGCTGCCTTCCAATCCGATGAGCTAGCGCTCTCGGCCACGATTTTGGCATTAGCCTATTGGTGTCGTGTACTATGTATACGTGTATCGTTTGTGGATTTTACGACAGATGACAGAAAGATCAGTAATCATGATGAACCATCGAGAGACATAGGGTACTCTTATCGACAGCAATCTGATTCCGGCACTAGTGTTCAATATTATCATCAAAGTATACCCAGTGATATAATATCCAGAGCACATGAGTCTTCCGTGCACTCCATCTGATTGAGCACTTTGAATCCGCGGCATCGCTGAATGCATATATCCTGTGTGCTCTTTGTGTTTTCTGCATGCCTCATACGAAACCCATGTGAAGCATACCCAGTCATAAGGGGCTTAAGAGCAGTGGAGGTCGAGCGGATAAATTTAGAAAGAACTTCGTATGACGCCATTCACATCGTGTCGACTGCTGCCGTGTGTAAACTTTACTCCAAGGATATGGAAACTGCGGAAAGTATAGGAACCATGTGGACTTTTACCTGTTCTACATCACATGCATACTTATTGTATCGTGAAGTTGACCGGAGTGACGAACGGCACAGTCATGGAACAACAACTGGCAAGGGTTATTACGGTCCGTGCATGCATAGGGCCGTGGGGAGAGAAGGCAGGGTTAAGAAGAGAGGAGGCAGTGCAGCACGTTGCACATGAGCTGGTGATAACAAATATGCACCGGCACTGATATGATACATCCCCTTCCCTTTAACAATAAGAATCAGCCGTTAGTGATCTGTTGAAAGTTCTTGTCATAACCCAAACGCATGGGCTGCCTTGTGGGTCGCGTGGACCGCCTTGGCAGGGGAGGCTGTGCCGTCGGAGAAGTGGCTGTAGGATCCTGAGGTGATGAGGTGACACGCTGATGCTGGGCTCCGGTCGGTAGGTCATCAACAGAGTCACTGCCATCCGATGAGCATGAAGCGAATCGCTCCCTTGTTGCGAGCAAATGCTGTCGGTTGCGCCTGAAGATGCTTTCGCCGGTTTGAACGCGATAGGATCGCGGACCGGCAGGTGATATCACTTTGGCTTTTCTTTCCCATGAGGACCCTTTTATCCGTACGACGTCATCTTCTGCAAGGGATGGCAGGTTGCGGCTGTTCTGGCTCGACTGCTTGTGCCTGCTGATCTGGATGATCGGCTGCGGGTGGAAGTCGGGCAATGGGGTGCGAAGACTCCTTCCTTGAAGCAGCTCTGCAGGCGACCGGCCGTCTTCCAATAGACTCGTCCTGTAATTTAATACACCAACCCAAAAATCTTCATTTCTTTCTCTTGTCTTCTTAAGAATCCTTTTGATCACCTGTACGCCCTTTTCAGCAAGACCATTTGAGCGCGGAAACTGGGCTGGATGTAGTGTGATGAAAGTCATACAGTTTCGAAAAACTTGCAAACTCGCGGCTAGAATATTGAGGTCCATTATCGGTGCAAAGTTCAGCTGGGATGCCATATCTTGAAAACATTGCACTGAGCTTTTCAATGACTGTGCTCGCACTCAGATCAGAGAGCTTCTCTACATCCGGGAAATTTGACATTGCGTCATAGGCGCACAAATAGTACTTTCCTCCGTACTGAAATATATCGGCACCAACACACTGCCAAGCTTGATTCGGCGTTGAACGAAGCATTAGTGGTTCTGCTGGCTGACTGTAAACGTACTTCCTGCAGATTCCGCATATTTGGTTCAATGATTTTATGTGAAAGTTCATCCCAGGGCAGTAAACCAGTTGCCTAGCTCTAGCTTTGCTCTTTGCTATACCGAGGTGCGCTGCATGAATGCGCTGCAATATCTCGGCACGCATGTTTGTGAGAATTACGACTCTGGTGCTCTTCATGAGTACGTTGTTCAAAACTGATAGCTCCGGCGCGATAGGCTTAAAACACCTGTCTATAGGCCCACCTGTCGAAATGTTCTGTATCACACCCTGCAGATAGGGATCCGCCGATGTCTCGCGCACAAGGCGCGTCATTGTTCTTTCACTCACGGTTGACGATATTACATTGATGGCGTGCACTTCGACGTCATCCGTACCCACAGCGACGATATCAGCAGGGAGTGGCGACCTTGACAGCATATCGACGAGCTCCATCTGTTTGCCAGGAACATACGATAACACGTAGTTGTATTTCAAAAGCCCCAAAAAGAAACGCTGCACTCTAGGCGGCATGTCCCCAAACGCTTTCTTAGCGATATCCATCAGCGGCCGGTGGTCACTTTCTAAAGATATCGGATGGCCATAAACAAAACGATGGAATTTTTCACAACCGAAGACAAGGGCAAGTGTTTCTTTCTCGATTTGCGAATATCGTTGCTCGGCTTCTGTCAGGACTCTAGATGCATATGCTACCGGTCTGAAGGTAGCACCATGACGCTGCAACAGGGCTGAGCCCATGCCAGCTTGTGATGCATCTGACGTCACTTTCGTTTCCTTTGTTGGGTCGAATATTGCCAGAAGAGGTGCTTCGGTCAGTGCTTTGCAAATGTCCTGCTAGTCCTTCTCATGATTTTGTGTCCACTCAAACAGCGCATTCTGCTTGATCAGGGACCGCAACGCTGTCCTCTGCTGAGCTAGTGCTGGTAGGTATTTGCTAAAGTAGTTCACAACGCCAAGCACTCTCTGCACCGCTTGTTTATCTTTCGGTTTTGGCATTTCTAGAAGGCTCTTCACGAGAGTATGGTTTGGTCGTATGCCTTTGCTGCTAATAATGTCGCCCAAGAATGCAATTTCTTCAACGCCAAACTGACATTTTGCCTCGTTGAAGGTCAGTCCTGCTCCATCAGCCGCACTTAGGACGGCATGCAGCCGTTCGTCATGCTCTGCCCTAGTTGTACCCCAAATTAGAACATCGGCGACATACACTCACACACCGAGGAGGCCATCAAATATCTCATTCAGGGCTTTCTGGAACACTTCGCTGGCTGAGGCTATGCCGAACGGAAGGCGTAGAAAACAATAACGACCAAAGGGCGCCGCGAACGCGCCTATTCTTGCAAACGCGAGAAAAATTTAGTGCCTGCCAGCTCCGCCTCAATGTCCTCTCGACGAGGCAGCTGATAGTGCACCCGCTTTAGACTCTCGTTAATCTTCCTGGGGTCAAGACATACTCTTAACTTGCCATCTTTTTTGCGCACAATGACCAAAGGGCTTACCCAGTCTGTTGGGCTGCTCATTTTCCGTACGACGCCTTCTTGTTCTATCCGGTCTAATTCGTCACGCAGCGGCTGCTGAAGAGACAGCGGAACCCTTCGTGCCGGCGGGACGACGGGGACGGAGTCTTCGTGGAGCGTTATTTTGTGTTTTCGCTGAATGCATCCAGTACCTTTGAACAGCCCAGGAAACTGTTGGAGTACGCCTTCTACTGTGGTCGAGACCGCTTCTATCACTCGTTGGATCAGGCCCAATCGCTCGCTCGTTTCGAGACCCAAAATCGCTTGGTGGTCCTTTCTTACGACAAAAAAAATCAGCGGCCACCTCTCTGTCTCCAACTAGTACGCTTGTTGTAACTACGCCGCAATGCTTGATGAGCGCACCGTTGTAAGAACGGAGCGTGGTATTAATGGGTTCCAATGCAGCCATACGCAACTTGCGGTACACCGACAAGGGTATGATGTTAGCTTGTGAGCCAGTGTCAACTTTAAACACCACTTCTCGGCTGCCCATCTTCGCCTTGATGCTGCAGTCGCGGTTGCTGTCGACGGTTCCAACAGCGACGGTTAGCACTTCGAAGCTGTGTTCTTGCTGAATCTCATTTACACCCGCAGTTCTGCAGCAAGACGGGAAGTGGTTCAGCCCATGGCACGAGTAGCATGTCTTTCCATATGCTGTGCAACGGCAAGGGCCGTGTACTCGGCCACAGCGAGTACAGCGGCCGTCTCGTTGAGGACGTCTCGGTGCTTTTGACGTATGCATGCTCGAGCTAACTGCATCCACGTCCGTCTCTTTTCTTGCGTTCCACACTTCATTTTGACGGGCTGCAGTCTCTGCCGTCTTGCATAAAGCAACAGCTTTTTCGAGCGTCAACTTTTTGTCCCTTAGCATCTTCTCCTGAATCTGGGGAGAGTTCATGCCAAAAACGTTTTGATCACGCACCATGTCGTTGAAAATTGCGGCAAAGTTGCAATGCCTGGCTTGTTTCTTAAGATCCCGAAGAAACTGCTCGAAGGACTCCCCTTTATCTTGGATGCGAGTGCGAAATATGTATCGTACGTGAACGTCGTTTTGCTGCTCGACGCAGTACGACTCGAACTTTGCGACCACTGTATCATAGTCCTCATTGCTTTCCTCTGTGGCAAAAGTGAAGTTATTGAAAACCTCTAACGCGTCTTCATACGCCAAGCTTAGAAGCTGTGCAGTTTTCACGGCGCTGGATCATGGCTTTTCACTGCACGACGTTGCTTGCCAAAATATTTCAAACTTCTGCTTGAAGAGGGTCCAGTTCTTACCGCCGTCTCCGGTGATGCGCAGTTGTTCCGGTGGTCTGATGCAATCTATTCTGGCGGCTTGTAGCCAGCAACCGCCACCGCTGCTCTCGGACGAGGGTGGCTATCCCACTTCTGACACCATGTATCGTGAAGTTGCACTGAGTGACGAACGGCACAGTCAGGGAACAACAACTGGCAAGGTTTATTACGGTCCGTGCATATATAGGGCCGTGGGGAGAGAAGGCAGGGTTAAGAAGAGAGGAGGCAGTGCAGCACACGTTGCACATGACCTGGTGATAACAAATATGCACCGGCACTGATATGATACGCTTATCGCTCGCATAATCCCATAAGAGCGCATTATATGTTTCCTTTCACTGGGTTGGGGTTGCGCCGCGCGAGTATAAGGTTTTGGTCAGAACTGCCCACCTTCCCAAGCCAAACCTACTTACTTTTTCGAACGCCCACTTTGGGTCCTCCGAAAGGCGGCAGCAAAACAGCGACACATCATCTGGATCACAGGACGACAGCCACGCCATCCAACCTCCCAAAGCTCAGACAGCCGTCTGCACCCCCAGAAGCAGCCCCGCTCACAGTGCACGGAAGGGATCAGAAAAACCAATGGCCCTCTTGTCACTCCCTCCGGATAGAACCAACCCAGGAAAACTAAAAGACAAGCTAGACAACTTATCCCAAGAACTGTAACTCATTACCACCAAAAAAGCTGTAGGGGTTCAGAGCAGTTAAATCGAGTAGACGTGCGATAGCAGGTGCTCATTTTTCAGTAAGAGGGGACTCTTGAGCTCCGCGTTCATGGTATGACGCGATAGCAGAATTGTTCATTCTCTACATAGCATTCACAGATGGCGGCGTGTCCTCATACCACTACCAGCGCCGTGGCGCAGCGCTAAAGTTATCCGCCACTGCACTGACAGGTGGCTGTTTCTGTCACAGCCACCGGTAGGGATTGTGCGACCCATGTTACTCTTCCCGAGCAACCTGTCGCGACCAATCATTATTTAGCTGCCACCTGCATCCCATTGGTTACAGCTGGCGCGACGCTCCTCCGCAATTACCCGAGCTTCCTCCCCGCATTGAACCCATGTAAGGAATCAGCGCCACCCTGCGACTTGAAAAGACGCACTGGGTGGCGGACGAAGAACAAAGAGCCCATGTTAAAGCAGCGCGATGCGCATGACTCAGTGGAAGAAACAAGAGACGACACATCTCTTGTTTCTTCCCTCTAAGTCCTGTGTTTGGCGCTGCTTTAAGATGAACCCGTTTCAATTTTCCCAGCTTTCTGTTCTCGTTAAGAAACAGCTGAAGCGGTTGTTAGGCAACGGCGACTGAAGGTCGTTTGGTAGCCGCACCACCACGAGCATACGCGACGGGCCGAGTTGGGCTCCAGTAGTGTTGCTTTGGCAACAAAAGGCAAAGACTGGCTTCGACACATTCACGGCACTCCTACCCCGCCACCCAGGGACCCAAAGTGATGAAGACGGATGCCGCCTACCGGGCAATGCTGTCACTACACTTGAGCAACTCGTACGAATGGCTGCCCCAGTGCCGCCATTCTCTCTCAACCCCACATCAGAGGCTCCATTTATTCCCAACTCACGAGCTCATCTTCAATCTCATAATCCCCATATGCCACACCAAGCAATCGAATAATGCGCTAAAACGCAGGAGTTTCGTTCTGAACTCACTCTCATGATTGCAACTGTCACCACCGCACAACTCGCCAGTGTGGAACAGCAGATTCTCAATAAACAATCGCAACTTTTACAAACTGTGACGGGCCCGCTTGAGGTTCTGATGAGTAGACGCACAGATAAACTTAAAGTCACCAATCATCACCCATTTCTCCTGATCGCCCATGATCTTCTCAAGCAGCGCGTTGCTCAAATCCCTGCACCAACCTCTGCCACCAAAATCCACCCGCACCCTGGCCAATCAGCTTCATCAACTTCATGAACAATTGCAGTTCCTGCAGTTGTTCAGAACTGCAGGAACAACATCCAAAACAAGATTCCGACGATGAGACGTAGAACAATTCTGTGAATACAATGAAATAAGACAGCCGCCGCACTGCAGTGGTTATGGTGCTCGTCTGCTGAGCCAGAAGAAATGAGTTCGATACCAGTCGTGGGGTTCGTATTTGGATAAAGCAGAAATGCTGGAGGCCGTGTACTGTGCTTTGTTTGTTAGTGCATGCTTAGGAGCCCCAGGTGTGATAAATTACCCGAAGCCCTCCACTACAGCGTCCCTCATAACCTAAGTCGCATTACATTTAACTGAAAAAGTTTTTTAGGTATCATGTGCAGCTGTCAATTTATTTATTTATTTATTTTATTTATTTATTTATTTATTTATTGTACCCTCAGGGCCATAGGCATTACAGAGGGGAGTGGGTTAATTAGGATAAACAACAATGAATACAATACAGTGAAAACAGGTAGTACAGAATAAATTTTCTCCAAATTAAAACAAACAACATTCACAAAGCGTAAATAACATAAAATCAATGTACATAACACAGTGGAAACAGATATAACACATGAATCAACTTCTTTCTGAATAAACAATGTTAGCTATTACGTCGTGAAAGGTTTTGTTATCTGCAATGGCTGCAATATCGGGGGGAAGGCGGTTCCATTCTACAGATGTGCGAGGAAGATATGACTGAAAAGAAGATGAATCCCAAGGATTTTGGTTATGTTCCTGGGGTGCGAGGCAAGTCATTTTTTCGCATAATTTGGGATCGCGGCACATTTCAGTACCTGGGCTTCCTCTGCACCAAATTATTAACAGTGGATCTTACTGGAATTCACCGGGGGTGTCTGTGTGGCTTAAGTGAGGCTTAAGTGAGCAACACTTCTCAAATGGTGCTCACATACTTAACTGAGAAACACTTCCGCAGGGCTTCAGCTTGCAACATTTTAGCATTTGAAAAACTTGTCTATGTTCTGCAGGTTCTCCAGATTCAGGTAGCTCAGGTTCAAATAGCGCAGTTGATGCAGAGAATATTCACAATCTTCGTATGGCGCTCGCAATGGAACCCCATGCGTCGTCACAACCTCTTTCTTTCCCTAGAGTTTGGCGCTCCAATTCAGGGACATTTATAATAAGAGACTTTTTATCGGGATGGTTTTCGCTGTTCATAAGGTGTCTATGTTTGCCGACATTTTATTGCTGCTCAGTTCGGTAAGGCTACTGCAGTGAACTCACTGGATGACTGGCTGGTAACTAATCTGTGGATAGCCCCTTTATTTACATACATAACCTCCTGTAGTAAATAATATGTTGAGAACAAAAAACTTCGCCGATAGCATATTGCTCTCGTGCAGTGGCCAGCGAATCTGTTCGGTTCGCGCTGCCGCAAGTGCTAAACAAGGTGCAGCGATATTTATTTTATTTGTATTTATTGGAGAATGGTTACTTTATTCAAAGTCCCGTTTATTGCTCGTCATTTACCGCACCATGTGGGTAACTTTAGAGGATTCAGCTTGCACCCAAATATTTTCGCCAGGTTGACCAAGGTGACAATCATTGGAAGCTTTTTTTTCTTTCTAGCCATTTCTCGTGTCACTTAACTTCGGAGGTTTCTCCCACACGCCCGCGTTGTGAAGGTCCTTTTCTTTCTCCGTGCTTGCCAAAGTGACCCACACTCAAAGTGTTGTATTTTTCTCGCCATTTACCGCATCACGTGACAAACTTAAGAGGCGTCTCGACACACCCGCATTATAGAGGAAATGAGGTTAGTGGCGCTTCCGCATTAAAATATGCAGCTAATAATGAAATACTCGAAAAACATAGAACAGCAACCAAAATTTTTAGTTGATTTCAATTTACGGCTGTCGTCGTAAATTCGTATCCTTGTAACTGTCGACTGAAGATTCAGGTGGAGAGTGTATAAACATATTGCATAACAGAAATTTAACTTTTGGAGTGTGCACACCGATGTCAAAAAGAAAGTAACAATGGATCCGCCGAGTTGATTAGAAGACCTATCAAAGACTAGATATATCGACGCAGAACCCATTTGTACCCGTTCGAAGTGATTCCAACCTCTCGATCCGGAACACAAGAAAACACCGGAGCTCAACCTCAAACGAAACCCGAACGCATCAAACTGTCCCCCAACTGAACCGGAAAAAAATCTGGTTCGGCATCCTGGTTAAGAGTGCCATGCGAAACCGACAAAGTGCGATTTTCACATTTAATAAATCAGTAAACTACAACCATCTTGAGAAATTATCCGCTGATATAATAATTGTTTTGGTACTCTCTTACGATACACGGAAGAATTGCGTTCAAAACCAACTGTCCTTAGAAAGACTGTGCTTGTGCAGAATGTGTGGGTTTAGAAAAGGTGTCTTGCATGCCTGGACTAGACGGACCAGCTCTTAGGCTCAGTCGCAATTACATTGCACTTCGGAAAATTCTTTAAATAATTATTTCTCTAATAGCTTCAAGAATGGTCAGGGCCGAAAACAAAAATAGAGAGAACAACGGGCAAAAACTTTCAGCAAGTTATAATGTCGTGGCGGTTGCCTCGACCAATCCACGCTGGAGACGAGCGCCATTCGTTTATCCATGGCGAAGCGGCCGTAGCTGTTCTTTCAGAGCCACGGACGCCACCCGTCCGGACCCAGATGGCAGCAGGGCGCTTGCGTGTTCTGAGCGCTCCCTACCTACCAGAATCGCGAAGAGAGCTTCCAAATGCCAACCTGGGCAGCAGAAATGTTACGCTGACTACCCTGGAGGAACATTCGAATGCTGCCTTCCAATCCGATGAGCTAGCGCTCTCGGCCACGATTTTGGCATTAGCCTATTGGTGTCGTGTACTATGTATACGTGTATCGTTTGTGGATTTTACGACAGATGACAGAAAGATCAGTAATCATGATGAACCATCGAGAAACATAGGGTACTCTTATCGAGAGCAATCTGATTCCGGCACTAGTGTTCAATATTATCATCAAAGTATACCCAGTGATATAATATCCAGAGCACATGAGTCTTCCGTGCACTCCATCTGATTGAGCACTTTGAATCCGCGGCATCGCTAAATGCATATATCCTGTGTGCTCTTTGTGTTTTCTGCATGCCTCATACGAAACACATGTGAAGCATACCCAGTCATAAGGGGCTTAAGAGCAGTGGAGGTCGAGCGGATAAATTTAGAAACAACTTCGTATGACGCCATTCACATCGTGTCGACTGCTGCCGTGTGTAAACTTTACTCCAAGGAAATGGAAACTGCGGAAAGTATAGGAACCATGTGGACTTTTACCTGTTCTACATCACATGCATACTTATTGTATCGTGAAGTTGACCGGAGTGACGAACGACACAGTCATGGAACAACAACTGGCAAGGGTTATTACGGTCCGTGCATACATAGGGCCGTGGGGAGAGAAGGCAGGGTTAAGAAGAGAGGAGGCAGTGCAGCACGTTGCACATGAGCTGGTGATAACAAATATGCACCGGCACTGATATGATACATCCCCTTCCCTTTAACAATAAGAATCAGCCGTCAGTGATCTGTTGAAAGTTCTTGTCATAACCCAAACGCATGGGCTGCCTTGTGGGTCGCGTGGACCGCCTTGGCAGGGGAGGCTGTGCCGTCGGAGAAGTGGCTGTAGGATCCTGAGGTGATGAGGTGACACGCTGATGCTGGGCTCCGGTCGGTAGGTCGTCAACAGAGTCACTGCCATCCGATGAGCATGAAGCGAATCGCTCCCTTGTTGCGAGCAAATGCTGTCGGTTGCGCCTGAAGATGCTTTCGCCGGTTTGAACGCGATAGGATCGCGGACCGGCAGGTGATATCACTTTGGCTTTTCTTTCCCATGAGGACCCTTTTATCCGTACGACGTCATCTTCTGCAAGGGATGGCAGGTTGCGGCTGTTCTGGCTCGACTGCTTGTGCTTGCTGATCTGGATGATCGGCTGCGGGTGGAAGTCGGGCAATGGGGTGCGAAGACTCCTTCCTTGAAGCAGCTCTGCAGGCGACCGGCCGTCTTCCAATAGACTCGTCCTGTAATTTAATACACCAAGCCAAAAATCTTCATTTCTTTCTCTTGTCTTCTTAAGAATCCTTTTGATCACCTGTACGCCCTTTTCAGCAAGACCATTTGAGCGCGGAAACTGGGCTGGATGTAGTGTGATGAAAGTCATACAGTTTCGAAAAACTTGCAAACTCGCGGCTAGAATATTGAGGTCCATTATCGGTGCAAAGTTCAGCTGGGATGCCATATCTTGAAAACATTGCACTGAGCTTTTCAATGACTGTGCTCGCACTCAGATCAGAGAGCTTCTCTACATCCGGGAATTTTGACACTGCGTCATAGGCGCACAAATAGTACTTTCCTCCGTACTGAAATATATCGGCACCAACACACTGCCCAGCTTCATTCAGCGTTGAACGAATCATTAGTGGTTCTGCTGGCTGACTGTAAACGTACTTCCTGCAGATTCCGCATATTTGGTTCAATGATTTTATGTGAAAGTTCATCCCAGGGCAGTAAACCAGTTGCCTAGCTCTAGCTTTGCTCTTTGCTATACCGAGGTGCGCTGCATGAATGCGCTGCAATATCTCGGCACGCATGTTTGTGAGAATTACGACTCTGGTGCTCTTCATGAGTACGTTGTTCAAAACTGATAGCTCCGGCGCGATAGGCTTAAAACACCTGTCTATAGGCCCGCCTGTCGAAATGTTCTGTATCACACCCTGCAGATAGGGATCCGCCGATGTCTCGCGCACAAGGCGCGTCATTGTTCTTTCACTCACGGTTGACGATATTACATTGATGGCGTGCACTTCGACGTCATCCGTACCCACAGCGACGATATCAGCAGGGAGTGGCGACCTTGACAGCATATCGACGAGCTCCATCTGTTTGCCAGGAACATACGATAACACGTAGTTGTATTTCAAAAGCCCCAAAAAGAAACGCTGCACTCTAGGCGGCATGTCCCCAAACGCTTTCTTAGCGATATCCATCAGCGGCCGGTGGTCACTTTCTAAATATATCGGATGGCCATAAACAGAACGGTGGAATTTTTCACAACCGAAGACAAGGGCAAGTGTTTCTTTCTCGATTTGCGAATATCGTTGCTCGGCTTCTGTCAGGACTCTAGATGCATATGCTACCGGTCTGAAGGTAGCACCATGACGCTGCAACAGGGCTGAGCCCATGCCAGCTTCTGATGCATCTGACGTCACTTTCGTTTCCTTTGTTGGGTCGAATATTGCCAGAAGAGGTGCCTCGGTCAGTGCTTTGCAAATGTCCTGCTAGTCCTTCTCATGATTTTGTGTCCACTCAAACAGCGCATTCTGCTTGATAAGGGACCGCAACGCTGTCCTCTGCTGAGCTAGTGCTGGTAGGTATTTGCTAAAGTAGTTCACAACGCCAAGCATTCTCTGCACCGCTTGTTTATCTTTCGGTTTTGGCATTTCTAGAAGGCTCTTCACGAGAGTATGGTTTGGTCGTATGCCTTTGCTGCTAATAATGTCGCCCAAGAATGCAATTTCTTCAACGCCAATTTGACATTTTGCCTCGTTGAATGTCAGTCCTGCTCCATCAGCCGCACTTAGGACGGCATGCAGCCGTTCGTCATGCTCTGCCCTAGTTGTACCCCAAATTAGAACATCGTCGACATACACTCGCACACCGAGGAGGCCATCAAATATCTCATTCAGGGCTTTGTGGAACACTTCGCTGGCTGAGGCTATGCCGAACGGAAGGCGTAGAAAACAATAACGACCAAAGGGCGCCGCGAACGTGCCTATTCTTGCAAACGCGAGAAAAATTTAGTGCCTGCCAGCTCCGCCTCAATGTCCTCTCGACGAGGCAGCTGATAGTGCTCCCGCTTTAGACTCTCGTTAATGTTCCTGGGGTCAAGACATACTCTTAACTTACCGTCTTTTTTGCGCACAATGACCAAAGTGCTTACCCAGTCTGTTGGGCTGCTCATTTTCCGTACGACGCCTTCTTGTTCTATCCGGTCTAATTCGTCACGCAGCGGCTGCTGAAGAGACAGCGGCACCCTTCGTGCCGGCGGGACGACGGGGACGGAGTCTTCGTGGAGCGTTATTTTGTGTTTTCGCTGAATGCATCCAGTACCTTTGAACAGCCCAGGAAACTGTTGGAGTACGCCTTCTACTGTGGTCGAGACCGCTTCTATCACTCGTTGGATCAGGCCCAATCGCTCGCTCGTTTCGAGACCCAAAATCGCTTGGTGGTCCTTTCTTACGACAAAAAAAAATCAGCGGCCACCTCTCTGTCTCCAACTAGTACGCTTGTTGTAACTACGCCGCAATGCTTGATGAGCGCACCGTTGTAAGAACGGAGCGTGGTATTAATGGGTTCCAATGCAGCCATACGCAACTTGCGGTACACCGACAAGGGTATGATGTTAGCTTGTGAGCCAGTGTCAACTTTAAACACCACTTCTCGGCTGCCCATCTTCGCCTTGATGCTGCAGTCGCGGTTGCTGTCGACGGTTCCAACAGCGACGGTTAGCACTTCGAAGCTGTGTTCTTGCTGAATCTCATTTACACCCGCAGTTCTGCAGCAAGACGGGAAGTGGTTCAGCCCATGGCACGAGTAGCATGTCTTTCCATATGCTGTGCAACGGCAAGGGCCGTGTAGTCGGCCAAAGCGAGTACAGCGCCCGTCTCGTTGAGGACGTCTCGGTGCTTTTGACGTATGCATGCTCGCGCTAACTGCATCCTCGTTCGTCTCTTTGCTTGCGTTCCACACTTCATTTTGACGGGCTTCAGTCTCTGCCGTCTTGCATAAAGCAACAGCTTTTTCAAGCGTCAACTTTTTGTCCCTTAGCATCTTCTCCTGAAGCTGGGGAGAGTTCATGCCAAAAACTTTTTGATCACGCACCATGTCGTTGACCATTGCGGCAAAGTTGCAATGCCTGGCTTGTTTCTTAAGATCCCAAAGAAACTGCTTGAAGGACTCCCCTTTATCTTGGATGCGAGTGCGAAATATGTATCGTACGTGAACGTCGTTTTGCTGCTCGACGCAGTACGACTCGAACTTTGCGACCACTGTATCATAGTCCTCATTGCTTTCCCGTGTGGCTAAAGTGAAGTTATTGAAAACCTCTAACGTGTCTTCATACGCCAAGCTTAGAAGCTGTGCAGTTTTCACGGCGCTGGATCATGGCTTTTCACTGCACGACGTTGCTTGCCAAAATATTTCAAACTTCTGCTTGAAGAGGGTCCAGTTCTTACCGCCGTCTCCGGTGATGCGCAGTTGTTCCGGTGGTCGGATGCAATCTATTCTGGCTGCTTGTAGCCAGCAACCGCCACCGCTGCTCTCGGACGAGGGTGGCTATCCCACTTCTGACACCATGTATCGTGAAGTTGACCTGAGTGACGAACGGCACAGTCAAGGAACAACAACTGGCAAGGTTTATTACGGTCCGTGCATATATAGGGCCGTGGGGAGAGAGGGCAGGGTTAAGAAGAGAGGAGGCAGTGCAGCACACGTTGCACATGAGCTGGTGACAACAAATATGCACCGGCACTGATATGATACACTTATCGCTCGCATAATCCCATAAGAGCGCATTATATGTTTCCTTTCAGTGGGTTGGGGTTGCGCCGCGCGAGTATAAAGTTTTGGTCAGAACTGCCCACCTTCCCAAGCCAAACCTACTTACTTTTTCGAACGCCCACTTTGGGTCCTCCGAAAGGCGGCAGCAAAACAGCGACACATCATCTCAATCACAGGACGACAGCCACGCCATCCAACCTCCCAATGCTCAGACAGCCGTCTGCACCACCAGAAGCAGCCCCGCTCACAGTGCACGGAAGGGATCAGAAAAACCAATGGCCCTCTTGTCACTCCCTCCGGATAGAACCAACCCAGGAAAACTAAAAGACAAGCTAGACAACTTATCCCAAGAACTATAACTCATTACCACCAAAAAAGCTGTAGGGGTTCAGAGCAGTTAAATCGAGTAGACGTGCGATAGCAGGTGCTCATTTTTCAGTAAGAGGGGACTCTTGAGCTCCGCGTTCAGGGTATGACGCGATAGCAGAATTGTTCATTCTCTACATAGCATTCAGAGATGGCGGCGTGTCCTCATACCACTACCAGCGCCGTGGCGCAGCGCTAAAGCGATCCGCCACTGCACTGACAGGTGGCTGTTTCTGTCACAGCCACCGGTAGGGATTGTGCGACCCATGTTGCTCTTCCCGAGCAACCTCTCGCGACCAATCATTATTTAGCTGCCACCTGCCTCCCATTGGCTACAGCTGGCGCGACGCTCCTGCGTAATTACCCGAGCTTCCTCCCCGCATTGAACGCATGTAAGGAATCAGCGCCACCCTGCGACTTGAAAAGACGCACTTGGTGGCGGACGAAGAAGAAAGAGCCCATCTTAAAGCAGCGCGATGCGCATGACTTAGTGGAAGAAACAAGAGACGACACATCTCTTGTTTCTTCCACTAAGTCCTGTGTTTGGCGCTGCTTTAAGATGAATACGTTTCAATTTTCCCAGTTTTCTGTTCTCGTTAAGAAACAGCTGAAGCGGTTGCTAGGCAACGGCGACTGAAGGTCGTTTGGTAGCCGCACCACCACGAGCATACGCGACGGGCCGAGTTGGGCTCCAGTAGTGTTGCTTTCGCAACAAAAGGCAAAGACTGGCTTCGACACATTCACGGCACTCCTACCCCGCCACCCAGGGACCCAAAGTGATGAAGACGGATGCCGCCTACCGGGCAATGCTGTCACTACACTTGAGCAACTCGTACGAATGGCTGCCCCAGTGCCGCCATTCTCTCTCAACCCCACATCAGAGGCTCCATTTATTCCCAACTCACGAGCTCATCTTCAATCTCATAATCCCCATCTGCCGCACCAAGCAATCGAGTAATGCGCTAAAACGCAGGAGTTTCGTTCTGAACTCACTCTCATGATTGCAACTGTGACCACCGCACAACTCGCCAGTGTGGAACAGCAGATTCTCAATAAACAATCGCAACTTTTACAAACTATGACGGGCCCGCTTGAGGTTCTGGTGAGTAGACGCACAGATAAACGTAAAGTCTCCAATCATCACCCATTTCTCCTGATCGCCCATGATCTTCTCAAGCAGCGCGTTGCTCAAATCCCTGCACCAACCTCTGCCACCAAAATCCACCCGCACCCTGGCCAATCAGCTTCATCAACTTCATGAACAATTGCAGTTCCTGCAGTTGTTCACAACTGCAGGAACAACATCCAAAACAAGAATCCGACGATGAGACGTAGAACAATTCTGTGAATACAATGAAATAAGACAGCCGCCGCACTGCAGTGGTTATGGTGCTCGTCTGCTGAGCCAGAAGAAATGAGTTCGATACCAGTCGTGGGGTTCGTATTTGGATAAAGCAGAAATGGTGGAGGCCGTGTACTGTGCTTTGTTTGCTAGTGCATGCTTAGGAGCCCCAGGTGTGATATATTACCCGAAGCCCTCCACTACAGCGTCCCTCATAACCCAAGTCGCATTACATTTAACTGAAAAAGTTTTTTAGGTATCATGTGCAGCTGTCAATTTAGATGAATCCAAAGGATTTTGGTTATGTTCCTGGGGTGCGAGGCAAGTCATTTTTCGCATAAGCAGGGATTGCGCCACTTTTCAGTAGCTAGGCTTCCTCTGAACCAAATTATTAACAGTGAATCTTACTGGAATTCACCGGTGATGTCTATGTGGCTTAAGTGAGGCTTAAGTGAGCAACACTTCCTAAGTGCCGCTCACAGGCTTAACTGTGAAACACTTTTGCAGGGATTCAGTTTGCAACATTTTTGTATTTGAAAAACTTGTCTATGTCCTGCAGGTTCTCCAGGTTCAGGTAGCCCAGGTTCAAATAGCTCATTTGATGCACAGAATATTCACAATCTTCGTATGGCGCTCCCAATGGAACCCCATGCGTCGTGACAACCTCTTTCTTTCCCTAGAGTTTGGCGCTCCAATTCAGGGACATTGATAATCAGACTTTCTAGCGGGCTGGTTTTCGATTTTGATGAGGCGTCTATCTTTGCCGCCATTTTATTTGTGCTGAGTTCGATAAACCTACTGCAGTGCACTCACTGGATGACTGGCTGGTAACTAATCTGTTTATAGCCCCTTTCTTTACATACATAACCTCTTGTAGTAAATACTATGTTGAAAACAAAAATATGCGCCGATAGCATATTGCTCTCGTGCAGTGGCCAGCGAATCTGTTTGGTTCGCGCCGCCGCGGGTGCCAAACATAGAGCAGCGATATTTATTTTATTTGTCTATACTAGAGAATGGTTATTTTATTCAAAGTACCGTTTATTGCTCGTCATTTACCGCACCATGTGGCTAGTGTTAGAGGATTCAGCTTGCACCCAAATATTTTCTCCAGGTTGACCAAGGTGACAATCATAGAAAGCTTTTTCTTTTCTAGCCATTTCTTTGCAGGTTTCGCCACACGCCCGCATTCTCAAAGTCATTTTCTTTCTCCGTGCTTACCAAAGTGACCCACACTCAAAGTATTGTATTTTTCTCGCAATTTACCGCATCACATGACTAACTTCAGAGGCCTCTTGAAGCACCCGCTTTGTAGAGGTTACGAGGTTAAGAGTGGTTTCACATTAAAATATGCAGCTAATAATGAAATACTCGAAAAGCATAGAAGAGCAACTGAAATGTTTAGTTGATTTCAATTTAGGGCTCTCGTCGTAAATTCGTATCCTTGTAACTGTCGACTGAAGATTCAGGTGGAAGCGTATAAAAATATCGCGCAACAGAACTTTAACTTTTGGGGTGTGCACACCGACGTCAAAAAGAAACTAACCATGGATCGGCTCGGCTGGGTTGATTAGAAGACCTATCAAAGACTAGATATATTGACGCAGAACCCGTTTGTACCCGTTCGAAGTGGCTCCAACCGCTCGATCCGGAACACAAGAGAACACCGGAGCTCAACCCCAGCTTCCAGCAGAAAGAATGCGCTTGTGCAGAATGTGTGGGTTTAGAAAAGGGGTCTGGCATCATTGGAGTAGACCGACCAGCTCTTAGGCTCAGTCACATTTAGATTGCACTTCGGAAAATGCTTTAAATAATTATTTCTCTAATAACGAAAATAGAGAGAACAACGGGCAAAAACTTTGAGCAAATTATAATGTCGTGGCGGTAAGGCTCCCCACCTCCGCTCCCGTTGCCTCGACCAATCCACGCTGGAGACGAGCGCCATTTGTTCATCAATGGCGAAGCGGCCGCAGCTGTTCTTTCAGAGCCACGGACGCCACCCGTCAGGACCCAGATGGCAGCAGGGCGCTTGCGTGTTCAGAGCGCACCCTACCTACCAGAATCGCGAAGAGAGATTCCAGATGCCAACCTGGGCAGCAGAAATGTTATGCTGACTACCCTGGAGGAACATTGGAATGCTGTCTTCCAATGCGATGAGCTAGCGCTCTCGGCCACGATTTTGGTATTAGCTTATTGCTATCGTGTACTATGTATACGTGTATCTTTTGTGGATTTTACGATATATGACAGAAAGATCCGTAATCATGATGGACCATCGAGAGGTATAGGGTACTCTTATCGAGAGTAATCTGCTTCCAGCACTAGTGTTCAATATTGTCATCAAAATATACCCAGTGAGATGATGTCCAGAGCAAATGAGTCTTCCGTGCACTCCATCTGATCCTTTGATCCGTGCACTCCATCCCTTTGAATCCGCGGCATCCCTAAATCCGAATCTCCTGTGTGTTCTTTGTGTTTTCTGCATGCCTCATACGAAACCCATGTGAACCATACGCAGTCATAAGGGGCTTAAGAGCAGTAGAGATCGAGCGGATAAATTTCAAAAGAACTTATCCCTTGCATAATCCCATACGAGCGCATTACATGTTTCATTTCAGTGGGTTGCGGCGCACGCGCATATGGTTTCTGCCAGAACTGCCAACGTTCCTAGCCAAACTCACCTACTTCTTCGAACGCCCTCTTGGAACAAGAGCAGGAGTTTTTCGAAACGCGGCCTGAACGCAGGGACTCATCGTCTCAATCACAGAGATGAAAGCCACGCCATCCACTCTCCCAATGCTCAGCAGGCCGACTTAACCACCAGCAGCAGCTCCGCTCACAGTGCATGGAAGGGATGAGAAAAACCACTGGCCACCTCTTCCCTCCCTCCAGCCAGAGCCCTCTACATTCTGGAAAACTAGAGGGCATGCTGGCCAACTTTTCCCAAAAACTCCAACTCATTACAACCAAAAAGGAAAGGATATTGGCTCCGACACATCCTGGGCACAGCTACCCCGCCACCCAGCAACTCAAAGTTGCAAGGACGGATGACGTCGAGCCACTAGCATCAACATCCCGGGCCGCTGACTTCACAGGGGAACAACTCGCACGAGCGGCTGCCCCACTCCCGCCATTCTCCCTCAATCTCGCCGCAAACAGCCTATTAATTCCCAACCCATGACCTCATCTCCATCCTCATATACCCCCTCTACCACTCAGCAAGCAATCGAGTAATACGTTAAAACACAAGAGTTTCGTGCTGAACTCACTCTCATGACTGCAGATGTCACCAGCGCACAATTCGCCAGAGCATCTCGAAGAGCACTTTTACAAACTATGACGGACCGGCTTGAGGTCCTGGTGAGCGGACGCACACATAAACGTGAAGCCGCCATTCACCACCCATTTCTCCTGATCGCCCGCGAACTTCTCATGCAGCGCATTGATCGAATCACTGCACCTCCCTCTACCACCAACATCCACCCGTACCCTGGCCCAGCAGCATCATCAACCTCACAATATAAACGTGGAAATTATACGACTACACATAGTCGGACGACTACACCTCTAAACCAAGGGCGCAACCAGACACCTAGGTTTGGCAATGAAACTGCCGTGGCATGTCCCAAAAACACACTCCACTCAGCCTCTACATTGCGCGAACCCCACACCCTCATCACGTCATTGCCCTACGAGAAACAGGAATCATCAACATTAACATTGAAGGTTACGAAGTGACAGCTTCCACAGCTCGCAAAGCCATCCTCATCCCCAAAACTTAACCTGTTATCGACCACACACCTACACATAGCCGGACTACGGACATGGAGTTTTCAGCTATCGAGCTCATGTCTCCAACAGAAGCACACGGCCTCACTAACCCCAAGTTTAACAGCCTCCTCAAAGACAGTGGTAAGACTATCCCAGGCATTCTGCTCTCCTTGAGCAGCTCGCAGTTGCTCGTTACTAGAGATTTTAACGCCCGCCACATATTATCGCGTTACCCTTCCAACACTCCTAAAGGGAACCTCTCTCTAGCACCATTGCTGATTGTGGTCTGGGACCCGCAGTCCGAACCAGTGCCACAAGAATCGAAGTACTACCTGGAGCCCACCCGGAACCTTACATAGGCAAGCCCACACTTCTTGGTGAAGTCACAAGGGGTCCTAGCTGTGAACCTCGACATCGACCACTTAATCATTAACACTACCTTTACATACGAAACTAAAACATGTGTTCCCTGAACTCAATTCATCACAGACTACGGCAAATGTTTCTCACCTAGTTTCAAATGGTAGCTATCAACGCCATGTGCATGGCATTACAAGAAGTTGACATGAATTTTTTATACTCAAGTACATTGCCTGTAAGTCCCTATCGACTGCATATGTTTCATATTAGTCAAGCAGAAAACGCCGAATTCTGCAACTCGTTATATGTAATGTTTCACTATAAAGCTAGCACAGTTGGGAATAGAAAAACGTCCGTATTCTTGTGCTGTTCTAACATTGTCGTGATAGATAACTCAAGGATACGACATTGACAGCAGAAATAAAAGTCGCTAGATGACAAAGGAATTTTGCATTTAGGGATGCCGCGGATTCTATAGGGCTCAGTCAGAGTGTGTTCACGAGAAACTCATTTGCTCTGGACATTATCTCATTGGGTATATTTTGATGATAATGATGAGCACTAGTGCTGGAAGCAATTTGCTCTCAATAAAAGTATCCTATATCTCTCGGTGGTTCATCATAATTACGGATCTTTCGGTCATGTGACGTCAAATCCGCAAACCTTTCATGTATACGTAGCACACGATACCAACAAGCTAATACCAAAATCGTGGCCGAGAGCGCTAGCTCATCGGATTGGAAGGCAGCATTCCAATCTTCCTCCAGGGTAGTCAGCATAACATTTCTGCTGCCCAGGTTGGCATTTGGAATCTCTCTTCGCGATTCTGGTAGGTAGGTTGCGCTCAGAACACGCAAGCGCCCTGCTGCCATCTGGGTCCTGACGGGTGGCGTCCGTGGCTCTGAAAGAACAGCTACGACCGCTTCGCCATTGATGAACAAATGGCGCTCGTCTCCAGCGTGGATTGGTCGAGGCAACGGGAGCGGAGGTGGGGAGCCTTACCGCCACGACATCATAACTTGCTCAAAGTTTTTGCCTATCGTTATCTCTATATGTTTTCGGCCAGACCTTTTATTGAAGCAATTAGAGCGACAATCATGCAATGCCGATGCCGACCTGTCGTCTATATGCGACTGAGCCAAGCAACCGGTCGATCTAGTCCAAGCATGCCCGTAAATTTCGGACATGCGTACTTTTTTCCGTAAAACTTGTTCTTGAATGCAGTTTTTCCGCTTATCATGAGACTACACCATAACGACCAATATATCCGCAGATTTTTTAAGGATGTTTGTAGGTTTCTGCTATGTATTCTGCAAAAAGCACCGCGCTGGTTTCGCATGACAGTCTTATCCAGTGTGCCAAACAGGATTTTTTCTGATTTGGTTCGGGTCAGGGTTTGTGACTTTCAGCATCAGTACGGAGTTGGGCTCCTGAGCGATATTGTGTTCCGGCTCGACCCGGTTGGAGCCGCCTTAAACGCGTAGAAACGGGTTCGACTCTAGCAAAGTTTTTGATCGTAGATATGCTTTCTAACGAGCCCTGCTGATGCATTGTTCCTTTCTTTCTTACGCCGGTACGCACACACCGAAAATGAAATTTCTGTTGTGCGAGACTTTTTATGCGACCCAGCTGAATTTTCTGTCTGCAGTTACAATTGCATAACAATTTGTGAGAAGAGCACCAAATTGAAATCCAGAAATTTTGGTTGGTTTTCTGCGCTGTTCGCGTATTTCATATCTGAGCTGCATTTTTTTAATGGGAAAGCAATATTTATCCTCATTATTCGCTAAATCCGATTTTGTCGATAAGCCTCTGAAGTTAGTCACGTGGTAAGGGAAATAGCGAGAAATATACGAGTCCGAATAAAGGTGACCTTGGCCGACCTGGGTAAATGAAAAAGTTGGAGGCTTATCAAGGTTAAGCCCAGTGGATGCGAAGCAGCCTTCGTTTTGCATTCTTATTATTAACGTCCTTAGCGTTTGGAGGTATCTTGACCGAATACACGCCCGGCGCAAAGACGCTAGCGCGGTTGCGGGCACAGAGACTGACGCGACGGCGGGCGCGCGCCGCTTCATCCCTGGCGTGACGTCACACATCACGTGATGCAGCGATGGTGGCGCCGTCGCCGCGTCGCGCGCGACGGCGCGAACCGAAGCGTGGAGGCCTCCGCCGGGCAACGTCCGAAGGCGCGATATGAGGCCCCATCTGCAGCCGGTGTGACGTCATCACGTGACGTCACATCCTGTGATCCCACTTCAAGGTCAATGGTGGCCATCGCCGGGCGTAGCGCGAAGGCCCGAAACCTACGTTAATATGCTTCGCATAATAAATTTTAAAATGCGGATGTGTGGTTAAGCTTCTGAAGTTAGTCATGCGACGCGGGAAACGGCCAAATTAAACGAGACTTTGAAGCAGGGTAACCTTGGTCAACCTGCAGAAAGACGCGTAAAATGAATATCAGGTACAGCACCCGTCTAAAGTATACAGCCCAAGGGGTTTGGTTCTAAGGAGTTTAGCGGGGCTCTCTAGCATATCTAGCAGGCCAAATTATGGCAGGATTGAGGACGCGATGTCATTCCTCATTCGAGAGGTTACAGTCGCTGATGATGCATAACGAGAAATGCAGCAGGCTTTCCAAGCAAATCCCTTGGGACGTATACCTTTGACGGGGGGTGTACCTGGCGTTGGCGTACAACTGCAAACACTTGTCTTCGCACAATGTTTTGGGGTTAGCAATGCAAAAGAGCCAGCAATTTTTTTCACGTCTACATCGGTTGCTGAGTCCTTTGCTGTGTAGCTATGAATGCACCTTCAGGAGGCTTGAGTTTTTTATTGCGAAAGCAATACTACTTTCACTTTCAGCTCCTCGCGTGGCGAGGCCGCGGTAGCTACCATTGACCTTTAGCTTGACCTTTAGCTTGACGTCATACCATCTGCCGCAAAAACCAGGGGCCCAACTTTGGAGTGGATTGGTTTGGTTTGGTTTGGTTTGGATTGGGGATTGGATTGGATTGGATTGTATAACCGATGCATCACCACAAGTCTAACCACAAGCTCCACCACCAGCTACACTACCAGCTGAACCATGGCCTAGCTACGGATATTGCTTTCGCAATTACCGGGGTTAACCAAGCAAAGCCACAGCCATTTTTTTTCTCAGTCAGTACATAAACTCTAGTCGTGTATTGGTAGAAAATTTTGGTTTTATGACGCATAATATTCTATCAAAAACATTTTCTTTACTATTGAGCCCTATTTTATTGTTGGGTCATAGCCGGTTCTTCCGGGATGCTACTTTGCCCTAGCTGCCAAATTTTATGTTACCTCTCACTACGGCAGTGCGTTCTGATGGGCACAGACGACGCCCTGCCAGAGCATGATGCAAGACCATTTTAAAGGAAGCAGTTGGCTTGCATGTCTTCTTCGGAATCGTTAATTAAACACGATGGCGAAAAAACCGTTCGGCAGTCTCATGCAATACACTTTTTATTGCAATGTATCAGCCAAAGTGCTAAGCCACAGGCTTTGCAGTTGAAGAGGCCTTTGCCCTGCAGTGGACGTAGTCAGGCAGATGATGACGATGATGATTATGATGTGGGGCGCTCTATCAGCCTGTCAAGCTGTAGATATTTTGTTTTGTCGCTTTTTATTTTCCCAGCCTCAAATCTTTTAAGGTTCATGGTTTCCTCAAGCTCGCTTTTACACGTTTTAATGACAATCCCAGTGTCAGGAGGACATTTCTTTCAGACAACGTCCCGCAAGCAATCTTCTTTTTAAATGTGTGCGACTGCATATAGGGCACACTTGTATGTTTACTGCACAATACTTTGCGACACAGGTACTTTCTAGCGGACACTCATAAGGAAGTTGCAAAAAATGAACTTTTCTCTTATGTTCCTCAGGGAAATCAAATCGTCGAAGTGCTCTAGAGAACCATGTGGCATCGTTTGAAGACTTATCTTCGAAGACAGTTTGCTACCTCGATAAAAGAAAAAAGCATCCTTGATATACCTTCATAAGAGAGACTATAAACATAAAGATATATGCCTCTGTGTTTGGGATTAACACCAGTCTATTTCAGGACAACTTTATTAGAGATGGGAATCATCTGGCTATCTCAACTTTACGGGAACAAACTCAGTGTCTATCTACAACTTCCGTAACAAACTTTAGCAAATGTAGCTCGCGCCTTTTCATAACTCCCGACGCTACGAGAGTTTCAGAAGGTTCCCCGTTCACGTTCGATTAACCCAAAACGCCGAAACTTCTTTATTTTATTTACGTAGGTAAGGCGCTAATCTCGAGTATGGTTCCAGTAATCCCTGCGTTTGCTTCCTGGCTCTTTATTCTTCCTACGGCAGGTCTCTAAATGACGAAAAAAAAAGAAGGCTGCCGAAAGTGTCAGTTTCACACCGATCTTATGACACCAGCCTATTATAAGTAGATTTTAGCCGGCTTCATGGCTGAACCGAATGTCAGCTCAAAAAATCCAAAGTCGACGTGAAATAATTTCTGTTATCCACGCACTTTTATCATAGTGTGTTTCTGGACATTCGACCTTTGAACACCCACATGGAAAACAAAAGCTTTTTGTTTAAATAAATTTTTGGGTTATCGGGTTGCGTTTCCGAACTTGGCAAACGTCATGTAAGAACGAGAGTGAATGCTCCTAAGCAAACGCGACATTCAAAATAGGGTAGTATGAAGACGATAACAGCGAATAAAACCCCAAAGCCTAGTTCTTCTCATGTTCCTGTGGTTGGTAGGAAATGAAACGGCGAGCAAAAGCATTGTAAACGATAACCCACGATAACCCACCAGTTAAGTAAACGATAACCCCCCATACTCTGGAGCCGCCGTGGTGGCTCAGTGGTTATGGTGCTCGGCTGCTGACCCGAAAGACACGGGTTCGATCCCGGCTGCGGCGGTTGAATTTCTTTGGATGAGAAATTCTAGAGGCCCGTGTACTGTGCGATGTCAGTGCACGTTAAAGAACCCCAGGTGGTCGAAATTTCCGGAGCCCTCCACTACGGCGTCTCTCATAGCCTTAGTCGCTTTGGGACGTTAAACCCGATAAACCAAACCAAACCATACTCTGCCATCAAGTGTTGCCTCAAAAAAAAAAAGCCCTTATCATTGATCGTAGCCTCCAACGGCATCTCCATTTCAGCGAATGGATTAGACTCTAGAGGTCCAGGTTTTCTGCAATCTGTGTGAACAATACGTGAGCCCCTTAACCATATACTTAGGAGCTCACGCGAGGTTTGCATATGCCGTTTGAAGGCACCGCTTGAATTCGCAACAAAAGGCCTATTCACTGCATTTTCCAGCCATTACATTCCGCACACTCTTAAAAGATAATGAATACTAACGACAGGAAGATAGCAGGCGACAAAGGAACTTATACTAAGTACGTTTTTCGGTAGCGGCATGATTGACAGGCTCGAAAACTTCTCGCTGTTTGTTGGTAGCTGATGAATGAAAGTTGCGTGCCGGAAGACGTTTCGAGAATTATTTGATTGCAGTAGTGCTGATGGCTCAACACAAATAAAGAGGATGAATGTGCAGTTTGAAACTGTGACAGCAAACAATGTTTCTTATTTGGAGCAAAAAAAGAATGAAATTGAACAAGGGACCGCGTTGGTCCTCATGTGTACGCAAGCGCTGGAAGAACTTTGTCATGCCAACGCAAACAAAACTGCATTCATAAAAATAGGCTCCTGGTTCAATATTGAACGTTCCAAATTCTACCCCTGGAATTGAACATGTCCGCATCTTCAACGCAGCGTTGGGTCCAAAACTGGATAGTCGTCAGCTGTATCGCGCGTGACAGAGAACTTCATGCAGTTCTGTAAAGAACGAGTTACATGTGCGTAAACTCATCGCTAAAATACAGCTTTAAAATGAACGGGCAAGTGCCGCTTTGGCTGAAAACGATAAGAACATCGTAAGCAGAATGAACGAACAGTGCGCAGGATCCTTCGAAAACAAAAGAAGCCTTTCAGCGCCTCTCGGCGAATCCCTATAGGCGTATAGGTTTATTAAAACGAAATACAAATGAATCATAAGTGCACAACAAAAGTTATTACAGTGGGAGGTCCCAAAGTAAAACTTTCTGGGGGACCTGCCATCAGAATTACGTGAGTATACGTGCACTATTTTGGCAGAGGAGCTGGAAAAAGGTAAAAATTAGACTGAAACCTAGTAGTACAATTTACGCAATGAATAAGTTGTGCAATATTTCGCGAGCATAACTTTTTAGACAAAAAAAGCCATAAAACGACAAAGCATAAGAGCATGAGAGAGAGCACAAAAGACACCGGATACCAATGGGCAATGAATAAATGAAGAGATTATAAAATCGGAAGCAGAGGCAAATCAATATATTCGAGGTGAGAAAATGAAGGAACCGGTAAACTTTTTTACAGTGCATATTGCCAATCCCATGCTGGTGTGGGACAGGAAGGGTACGTGTTTAAAAAATTCTAAATAAAGTCGACAAAAATCGAAAGTTGCACAATACAAAGGGCAGTAACAGAAAGAATTATGGTTTGATGGTTTCCAGCTATATAACACATACAATGAAAACACTACATAACAAGAATTTTATTTTTGACGTTAACTGGAGCGATTAGTTTACCGTCCTTAAGCCACACACGGGCTGTAATAAACGCTGAAATGGAGGGCTCTGAATTAATGCTGTCAACTTAGACCACTTCACGTACTGCACAGCATGAGGGCGTTTTTAATTCCGCCTCCATAGCAACGCAAAACGCTCAGGTGTCTGAATACCAGCGTCAACCCCATTGGTTTTTATAAATTTATATAAATAATAATTATTATATTCTTCAACCCGGTTACCAGCCGGGTAATCTCTGCATCTATATTCGAAATATGACATTGTTCACCTAGAAAGAAAATATAAGAAGTCAGTCGATATTAAAACAAGCATGTTACGCAGAACCGTGTGTGCTTTCAGCCGATTACGCCCTGCGCATACTGCTCCTTTTGTACTGTAGAGACAAATGGCCTTGGCGCAAGGAAAAAAAAAACAAACGGAACCAAAAAGCTAGGACCACATGTTATCCCGGCCTAATTATCCTGAAACCGAAACGGGCACATCCAGATGGCGCGAAATTAATGCCTACGTCCATAGCGACCAGGAAACCTGGCCGAAACCTTTCCTTCGTTTTTGTTTTGATCCGCTTTTCCTTCCTTTTGTGTTTTCTCGTGCAAGAAAAACTGGCATCGTGTTGATTGAGTTATTATAGTGCTTGTGGCATTCGAAAATTTCAATTACTTCACACCCGACATTTCAAGCACGCTTCTACGGTAGATTCTGAGATGAAATCTCGATGACCAGGTGCTTAAGTACAACGCGAACAATCAAAGACAAAAAATGTTGGCCGTAAAAATGCGAGAGAAATACTCTAAATTCTCTCTTTCTCAATTGAAGCGCTTCTCTCTCTCTGCCTCTCTACAGGCTGCATTCTGTACGCAGCCCTTAAAACCTCACACACCACATTCGTATATCTTGGATATCTTAATTCTGCTTGCTTGGATGCTGTTAAAGGTATATTTTGAAAATCAATAGAATTAAAATCACGACGTCTGATAGACAGTTTCGGCCTGTGAACTGGCATTCTCCCCCTTCCCCCCTCTCCCCTCCCTCTTACCCCTCCCCCTCCCCCCCCCCCCCACACACACGCGCACACAGGCGCCCTATTTATCTACAACAACCCTAACTAGCTACACTATTACGTAAGTAAGGATACCACTAAACAGTATCCTTTTCACTTTAAGCAATTATTTCGGTCTTTGGAACACGTCAAGTGCAGAGAGGCCACCCGCAGCTGATAATAGCAAGAGGAGTACACTAAGAACGTTTACATTATAGTGATAGCTGTTTTTGGTTCTAGGTGATTTTTATTTCGCCGAGGGTTCTTTTAAGCGCGGGCTGAGACAGAAGACGACTACACCAGACAAAAATACATGAATGAATGTAGCTCTGTTTCGCGAAAAAACTTATAAAGCGTTTCTTTTAGTTGCCTACAATGTTCACTTACTGTAGTCATGTGCGTGGTTGCATCATACGTCCGCAAGCCTGAAGAACCATATGCGCGCAAAAGTCGTCGCTGGCTATACTCGCAGGTGTCGCCAATCAATGACATTGGTAAAACGCTACGCTGCACGCACCTATTCTGAAATAGTTGACAGCCGTTCGCCGCGCCATAAATGTTGTACAAAATTGATTAAAGTCATGCCTGCCAGAATCAGGTGACCAAGTCTACGGCTATTCCAGAGCCAAGACCCGTAGGGTGACAAAATCGGTGGCAATTTCGGCAAAAGAAGAAGAATAGTTGAACTACAAGACATGGTACTTTGCTCGTTCTGCTCAGTGTACCGATGGACCCTACACCAAAGCCTTCTATTTCCAATAATGAGCACTTCTCATGCCGATATTTCTCAAACATGTGCGAACATCGCACCGGCAAGTTGTAACGTTATAACAAATAGCCGCTTGTCTGGCGGTACACTCCTTTTGAGTAAAGACCCAAACAACGCACGCTGGTTCCACTTCATGGCGCGCAGAAATAATGTCAATGTGCTTTAGATTTTAAGAAATGCCTTCCAGTTTGTTTTCTAAGTAACTTCTGAGTTTATACCTATACGGACATCTTTACGGTTCGGTCTGCTCATAGCATGAGCCGAATTCGTGCATTGTTGAAAGAGCTTTTTTTTTTTCTTGAATCCGGTAGTTTTCCCTGCTCTGGAAAAATCACTTCTGGCAGAAATGCCCCAAACTAGGACGTTCTTTTCTCGTCGTGCTCGCTACCGGTACAAAACTCGTCTACAAACAGTTTTTAACCACTGAAAACAATAAAAATTGGCAGTGGTTTAGCTCTGGTTATACCTCGAGGATTGAGAAAACAACGAGAAGAGAGAGAGGCGATCGAGAGCACGCGGCAGTGGCGGTGGCCCTGGCACACTAGCTAAGCTCCGCTACTGCGCATGCGCAACTGGCGAGCGCGGCAGCGGCACCTCTGAGTCACCCACGCAGCGACGGCGGCGGCGCGCCAGCTATGCGCCGTGTGGCGTCACTGCGCCTCGCGCATGCGCAGTATGGCCTTTCGTCAGCCCCACGAAATGGCTCGGCGACTCACGTAGTGTTGCTTTCGCAACAAAACCACTAGTGATGCTCCCCGGTTCCGCTCTCATTACACAAGGAGATAGTCCTCATGATATATATGACCACAGTCCTACAGCCTTTCTCTCTCTGTTTCGTGGCGTCTAAACAACCATGACACCCTGATGTAAAGCGACAACTTTACTACTTTGTCGCCTCCTACACTTGGCTGTTACTTCTTCATTGCCTTATCTGCAACCAAAATGCAACATTTATGTTTCGTTAACATCGACCATGATAAAGGAGAGGTCAAAGCTCCACTGAGAACGTAACAATGAATCAAGGCAGCGGCGCCCTTATTTCACATCTTGAGCCATTTAGGCCATTGTAACAATGGGAAAGCTATAGCAAAAAGCGATTTCCTCCTTATCTATTCTTGGAACAATCCCTTCTCGGAATAGGATATTTTCTAGCTTTAGGTCTTGTGGGTTGGATATTATAGTGTTTGTTTTTGAACTCGCAACTTGAGGCTACCGTATAAAAGCCAATACGAGAGGTGGAGCGCAGCGGCGAGATTCTATGGTACCAAAGAAATACCGTTTCCAAATTGTGGCAATTTGGCGACTGCGCATATCACACTGCAATGCCCTGCCTGTCGCTCAGTAGACGAGAGATAGGGAAGCCAGGGTGAAGGCAATGACAATACTTTTATTGATTAAGACATAAGAGACCCTTTGCACAGCAACAGTCCGAATGAAACTGATCATGATAGGATTCGACATTAAAACACAAAATTTACGTATGGCGTGCGGTACTGAAAACAAAAAGACTCACGGCGCACAAGACTGAGACGTATACTGGCACGAAACACACCACAAAACGCCATTAACTTGCCTTGCACGAGGTCACTGCCTCGAAGAAGACAACACTACATGTACCGTTGGAAAAGAAAGTGCCCGCGGAACAATTTGCTCAGGGTGATCTGGTTGGCTAGTTGGTTGCACATATTGAAAACATTCCCGGCTCACAAGACAGAGACGTAGACTGACAGAAAACGCACGACAAGACAAACCACGGCATGTTGTGGTGTTTTTTGTCAGTCTACGTCTCTCTGTTGTGAGCCGGGAATGTTCTTCTTAGCAGTCTCTACCCCTGGTATCTTAAGTCCCAAGTTGTCGTAGAGGCCTATATCTTGGCTTTGTTTATAGGGGTTTAACGTACCAAAGCGACTCAGGCTATGAGGCATGCCGTATGAAGGGCTCCAGAAATTTCGTGATATCGGCAACGACAGGTCTCAATAAGAGCATGACTCTCTTTTCCAACCAGGAATGATAGCATTTCTCTGTGCCGGATTTTACAGATGCGGGAACAGCGGGATTTGCGAGGAGGCGCCCCTGTTTTGCCGGTGTAGGAGTAGAGGCAAGACGCGTTGAAAAGACGCCAGGTTCCCATAAGAAGAGCTGAGCTGCGTGCGTGCGCCGGCGCTAGGCCGAAAACGATTTCTAAAGCTATACCTTGAACTGCGGGACGTGCGCTTTCACAGAAAATGTCATCACTCCTCTAAAGGAAGCGCTCGCACCGATGCTGGAGCACAGAAGTTTTGTTTCGCTGATGTAAAAATTTGCGGGTATCTTACGGCCATTCTATGGATATCCTACGGACATTGAAAACTATAACATTTCTTAGGTCGTAGTGTGAGCAGCTTCATACACAGATAAGCAGGGAGGAACATACTGAAGCTAACCGACTGTCTCGCACTGGCTGTGCGTGCCAGAAATTCGTTTCGCATCAACGCTCTAAAATTTGAAAGGAACATTGTTCGTTCTGATACCTGTGCACGTCAGCGTTGCTGCACCACCGCATATCGCTTGTTTTTTTTTTTCTACTGGCTGGAATTACCAACTCTGCTCGTTCAGTAACTTAGCCCCGGCAAAACAACTGAACAGGATGATGGCATGACGGTTCTCTTTCATCAAAAGTATCAGTTGATTGGCAGTGAGAAGAACATATCACCCGTCACAAAAAGCAAATTTTCGTGAGGCGGCGGTTTCCACAAATGTTCTGTTATCATGCTTGCAAGACATCCGCACTGGTCTGGAAACCTTCCCTTTGCACTCCTCTCTTGAACTCCACCGGGAGCAAGTTCGCAGAGAGCATAGGATCGCTCTGCACAGAATTCACTCCTGATGCGGACAACGGTAGGATGCAAGCGCAGCCATTTTGAGTAATGTTTTGTACCGGCCATGTTTTGTAAGTGCCACGACTATGAGCCTAGGTCGAACAAGATGCATGTACATTTCTTACAAAGGAGAGTAATTCTCAAATAAGTTTTGTATTAATCTTCCCAGCTTTAAGTTAAGCAATGCAGCCCTTTAGTTTGCAAGCACAAACAATAATTTAAATTGTGATAGCGATGGTAAAGACATGTAATGGAAGTCAGGAAGATTTTTTTACTTCTTACTTTGCTATTTTTTGTTTTAAAGTCGGAAACAGTTAGGACATGCGTGAAAGCAACAGCAGTGTGGCCTTTTTTAGAGTCTGTGAAGTTTAGTTTCTGCGAACAACACGTATGATTAAATGAGAGAAAGGGGCACGGGCGAATGGTACATAGTGATAAAGTCACGTTTACCGCCGCGTGCATGATGTTTACATGCAGAAATGAGGATATTTAGGTTGCAACGTAAAGCGAAGGGGTAGCAGAGCGCTTCTTTTAAGCAGTGAAACGTAAGGACAGTCCAAAGCACTTTGCGCCTTTCTTTTCGTTTCAATAGAAATGAGGTTCTTCTTCACGGATGCTTGAGTAACAGTCAATATCCCGCTTGAGTGAAAGCCTAATATATATTTCCCAGTAAGATTACAGAAACGTATTTGGCAAAGAAAGGTGTCATTTATTTCCGGCTTAGAAGCTTCTGTTTATAGCCAAACCAGTCGAATTAGAAAAATGAACTCACAGACACTTCGGCACTTCGACTCGCATATATATCTTTCGGTTAGCTGCCTCTGCTAGACATTGTTCCGTTTCCAAAGTGTCCCAACCAAATTTCGTAGGGTGATAAATGACAGTGAAGCCAACCTATACGAGTCTAAAACCGTAAACAAAAATTATTGCGGCACTGTATGGCTTCAGTAGCCCTTACTAGGTCTAATGCCGTTCCTCAGTGAACGAGAAAAGTTAACTTGCATCGCATCAGGGATTTTGTGGAGCATGTTTGGTCCGATGAAAGCAAATGAGCGTCGTTTATCACTTTGCCCCGCCTGTATATGCACCTCTGTGTGTGAGTGCAGCTCGTAAATTTTCCGCTACGCAAGAATGGACAAATGCACTATCATTTCAGTGAATAATGACTGGAACTTGTGGGTGTCACTGTAGATTATGACCGCGAAAATTGCGCCGTGAAACGTGCATGGCTGCACTGAACCCAAATATTCAACGTGACTTGCTATTTATTGTATTAAATGCACTAGTTTGTGCATAATTACATTTTTTTTTTCTTGCCAGACGAGCCTGCTATTTTTGTCGTACTTTTTTTTTCTGGAAAAGCAAGTACATCCTTCACCTTTTTATGCCAGTAATGCAAAGTTGTACACACCCGCAAAAAAATCCACTCGGAAATGACTACCCAGATTATGTAGCCACAGAAGTGCCAGAATTGCACAGCGCCTAACATTGCATGTTTGTGGGTTTGGTATTGCGAACACTGGGACCGTGCATCTTAAGAAAAAACAAGACAAAAGAACAGGTGTGAGAAAAATAGGATGGGTGCAGAATAAGTGCTCATGTTCGTCCTATTTGAGAACGGGTTTTCTTCTGCGTAGCATTTTTTTCAAGTTCACGGGTTATGGTGCACAGCAAGAAAGTTAGAGGATGGCGAGAGAGATCTCTGCTATGGCATCTAAATTGTGGTAAAGGCAAAATGCAGAAGTCATTCTGTAGCAAGATTTTTCATGCCTGAAGCAATTTAAGGTGTTCAGAAGTTACCCACGAACAACCAAGTGGCATGACTTGTAACTGCACCTCCAGCTCTGGGATGTAAAACAATATTTAAAATAAACGGCAACTAAAATGATTCCGACCTTACGTTATATCGACAACTGAGAGTGGGCCCAAGAAGATGGAAGCCATCGACTGTGACCACTAGAGGAAAAAGCACGTCACCAATGGTAAATTTCTGAAGTGCCGTTTTGGACTTCACCTTTAATGATTCGTCACGAACAAAGCTTGAGCAGAAAACTCGCGCGATGGCTGTGACATAATTGTCATTTTAGGATCATAATTTTTTGGTTCAGTTTTTCCTCCTTGAACACGCGATGTAAAAATAAGGTGGCGGTTTAAACTTATTTGAGTTACTTTTTTGAGCACGTAAATTCAGCGCAAACTCAGGCTGTCTTAACTACAGCTTTCGTGGCATTTTTTCCCCTCCATGTTACTCGTTAAAAACAGCAGTACGAAAATTGGGTTTTTTATTACTGCAAACGAGTCCTGTAACCCGGATACCGGGTTGGTAACCGCAAAGTTATCTGGCTGACTTTGTAACGAATATTTGCTGATCGTCATCATCATCATCATCAGCCTGACTACCAATTCCAGCGTTATCACACCAGACTGGGCCGCAGAAGAAACGTTACTTTTTGTAGCAGCAGCCTTTATATTGATCTTAGTCTACTATCTGTCCTGCTAAAGAACTGCCTAAATAGTGCCCGATATATCTTTGGGCCATATTACTTTGCCTACCTTTGTCTCAGTACTTCAAGCGGGTTTTCTGCTTAGTATCATTGATTTTCTCGGCCTTCATTCTATTCGAAGAAACCTAAAGCAAAAAAAAAAGATTTGCTGAGCAAGCGCATTTTTGCTTTAGGAATGTTGAGTGGAGCAATAAGAGATGAGTAACGAAGAACAGCTTAGGGCATTCGTCTTTGCTGGCACGACTGCCAAACTGCATCCGAATTCCATTATTAATACTGCACTAGAAAGAAAATAGGCCGGACATTGGCAGTTTATGCATTCTTACATAAAGTTCGTGCCAATACACTCAGCACAAAGTGAATTGCTGGCAGAACTTCCTACCTTCCTTTAATTCATATGCGGGAGTTGATACTACGACTACAATCGTGAATCACTGCCGGATGTTTGGTCCCACACTCCGCCGTTTAGGGTTAACATACCAGCGTAATGTTGTCTGGGTCAGTAATTTCATGGTAAGGGAATAGAGAATCGGTCAAGCGTTCAAAAGGCTTTTTGCCTGTCATTGAATTTGCATTGCATTTGTATTTTGTGATTTGAGAAATTAACATATAATTCTGAGTCCTAATTGCCGTCTTGACGTCATATCACAACACCTGCAAGTATATCCAAGCATTTCTCTATGGATCTCGAGCGAGGTACTCCATAAATATACGGAGCTTCACAGACATCTACCGCTGGCTTTGGCGTTCATGAGGACTTTTTTGTTAGCACGTGCTGGTATGCACAGTTTCTTCGTACGGAATGAGCGGTGACGTTCCAGGCCTGCTTATCCCCCTCTTACCACAGCATTCATCGGGAGTCAGTTGCTTCGTTTGTAGCTAGAAGCAATGCCTCTTGCAGCGAACGAACCAAGAAGCAATAGGAAACGATCTAACCGGGAAGCAGCTAGCTGGTTACTGATCTTTTTTCGGAGGACACTAAAACGTAATATAAAACAAGCTCTCTTGAACCGAGAAGCCAAACCCAGGCGCCGCTGAGGCTCTGCGGAGCACATTGCTCTAGACCTCTAGGCTGGAGCATTGGACGGAATGTTTAGTTGTTCATAGCATCAGCGGTACTAGTGGAGTTCTATGGAACAGACACCGTGAAGGACACGCATAGTCAGAACATTTACGACTGTGTTAATTTACGCCAAAACTATCGACTGATAGTTGCATAGCGTCATGAACAGCGGGGGAGGGGGGGCGGGGAGGGAAGCGAATCATAAACTTGAAAAACCAAAGTGAAATAAACCCTAATGGAGTTACTTCAAAAAAGAGACGCCAATAACATCAAACAAAGCGACGTAATACTGCTCGAAAAAAAAAAAAAAGATTTCACCGCCTTGATGTGGAAACTGTGCTACGCTTCAATTTCCCGCAGGCATGGGATACCTGTAATTGACCACCAGATAATTAGACCCGGCACAACACTCATCGCATCCTCTTTCAGGATTTTTAATCGCTCGTCATTAGTACCTACTGACTGCTTTCTTTTCTGCAGAAAAAAATTGACAGGACCAGCAGGTTGTGCGCGGCTTTCTCTGAACAAAGAGTAGTAGTACCGATTAAGAGGTCGTTTAACAAGTCGGTTATCGCTTAAGAGGACGGAAGCAGAAAATGCATCAAAGAAGAGCGAAATATGGTCCCCACAGCTGGTGTTGAAACGCCGAAATCACCTGTTCATTTCAGATCACATTGCCGCTCGGCTGCTGCTGCTGGTGGTGGTAGTTATGGCACTCGGTTGCTGACCCGAAAGACGCGGGTTCGAACCGGCCGCGGCGGTCGAATTTCGATGGAGGCGAAATTCTAGAGGCCCGTGTACTGTGCGATGTCGGTGCACGTTAAAAGAACCCCAGGTGGTCGAAATTTCCGGAGCCCTCCACTACGGCGTCTCTCATAGCCTGAGCCGCTTTGGGACGTTAAACACCCCTAAATCTAAAACTAAACCTAAACCATCTTTATTTCAGATAGCTTTTCTTTGTACGTGCTCTTTCTTTTCGAAAAGAAACTGTAGCACTTGCTGGTGAGTCTGTGAGAGCAAGTTTTGTTCTAGGATCAGAAGGGTTAAAAGAGATGTGTTTTACTAGTTTATTTTATGATTTTTACAAAACTTCGATGTGACTTCGTTTACGAGGTAATTTTTCACCCAGCAGACATTCGGGAATCGTAGTCGTTTGCTTTCGTGCCATGGGTGCTGCCTATCAAACACGACACAGATTGAAGTCGCACGTCTAATCATGCCTGAGTACAAATTAGGCAGCTTTGTGTGGCGACTATAAAACCTGCAGCCCTTACGCATGGTACCCTTATTTAAATCCATGCCCTTGACATGCGGAAGCCATCCTCAAAAGTGGTACAGTACGCCATTAACTTGCAAGGTAAATGTATAATATTTCTAGCAGAATGCAAGAGACTGCTTTCTTGGAATATTTCTTTGCGATCTCTTTAGCCAGGGATACCTAGAAAATGCTAATGAATTTCCCCCCACTGCGCACGTATAATTAGTAATGATACGCTTCTTAGTGCACCGAAAATGCAACAAGAAGGTAATATCAGGACCAAAAAGTATACAAATTGAAGCTTGCATAGCTTCCATCATCCTTGTGAAGAGCGCTAGAGCGACGCACTCCCATTCCTAGAAATCGACGCCTCATCGCAGCTTCCAGCCTTCAGAGGCGAAGTACGGTGCGGAAGTAGGGTCACGTAGACGTGAAAGCATAGTGGGTGCAAGCACTTTTTCCGGAAACCGCGGGCTACTTTCAGCTCTTTTCTTTTTATTGCACCGTTGAAAAATGCAACAGCGCTCTCACAAGGATGACGCAGACTGTATTTGTCAAGGAGACTAACGAAAGGTGCCAACTTCAGCATGCTGCCGGCTAAACTTGACACGTAGTTTCACTTGAAAATGCACAGGGCCGGATGCACAGCTAACCGTTCCGTGCGCGTTTAAAAGCGTAGCCCTATGAGTAACTGTTCCCTACACTTGGAAGTCCACACTTACTAGAGTTATCAGCACGCTGTAGCCAGGCAGGGAGACATTGTTGAAAGCAATTTAATCTCATTTTTTATGCCAACGCTGTAAACGAATGCCACCCAGATAGCCGTCCGCTGATTTGGTGAACATTCGCAAGCGCTGTGAATTAACTTAATAAAGTTGTATTGAGCTGCACAGTAACTCATAGATAAAAAAAAACGAAAACAAAACATTCTGATTCATGTGCTGTGCAGTGAGCCACTTTTTAACGTGAAGACCCTCTGATACGTGGAAACTTCGCTCATTTTTCATACGCATAGTTGAATTGTTCGTACTACAAAAATACACGAAAAAAAAAGAATTCTTCCTTGGTCCGCTTAGATGATAGCGCATAACTGCATCGTATTATATCGAGCAAAATATCGAAGACCAGGAGCAATACTTCGAGGTGTGCGCAGTTTGGATACATATATGCCACTGTTGCGTGCATGCGAGCATGCGGCTGAAAGAGAACGACGGGAAAACACCTCGGATCCAAATGTTTGGTGCTTTTCGGATATACGTTTAGATAAGGAGATGAGTTTTCGAGCTTCAGAAAGACCAATCCTGTTCTGGCTTATAGTTCTACCGCTCTAGGTTAGGACTCGTTAGGACAGGTTAGATTATACCGCGCTTCAAAGTGAGTACCTGTTTTCGCCTCTAGTGAGCCGCAGGTAACTGAGTGAGCTAAAGTTAAGTAAGGTAAAGTAAAAATTATAGGTTAACAATAAATTCTTGCTTTGGGTTCCAACGTATGAGTCCTGTTCCACCTCTACTTTTTCCTTGCCTGTTCTTCAAAGCCCTAGAATTTATAAACACGCACGTAGGATACGGAAGCAGATACTTCATCACCAATTTGCCTAAAAGGGGGGCTTGTGAACTCCGGTCTACTCTTTAACCGTTGAAACATGCCAGAAGGAGGCCGACAAACTTGTTAAGTTAATGTCAACTTGGTGAGTTTTCGCTACTTAGAGACCGTTTATTTTTTCCTTTTCGTACCTGCTGAATGCATTCACGATTAATGAATTCTCAGCCCCTGTAATTGTTTGAAAATTAACTTTCGATTCTCAGCATTTTTACAGATTACGGAATTAAACAGGGGACAAAATTCACTCATACCCTGTCACCACCAGCTTTTTTGCTTGCTTGTTTTACAGCTACTTGTCATATCTATCCACCTGCCACTCAGAGTATGCTAGGCCGGTGACTTGTGAAACCGCAACTAGTACTTGAGACGTGACCTGACCAAAAGTGCGAGAACTGGGCCAAGCTGGTTGTTCTTCATGGTGAAACGCGCGAAACATTTTATGGCAGAAAGGAAACAACGACACTCGCACTCTGGGTTGTGTCTCCGTTTTGTTTCTGTTTGTAAAAAGTTTAGCGTGTTTCATCACTACGGTGTGCTGACCATCACTACTGAAGGCATGCTCTATCATAGAGTTTGAGTAGGCGCCACGCTCCAAATGTCGCCCGCCTGCACCTTAACGAGCCTGAGACCAAGATCTAGCACAAGGCGAAGAGCTAGAATTTATCACAATCCTTAGGTCCCTATGAACACCATGCGCGTGCTGCTGTCCAGCTAACCCTCGCCAGCAGCGCGACATGAACTACAGGAATTGGAGGCGCGAAGTCCAGAGCTAGCAGGTCTACAGTATAAGGCGCAACGCCCTCCCAGAACTACCAGTGCAAAAACAATTCCGGGAAGAATCATTTTTCAATATAATGACGCGAAGCTCCAACGTCGCATTTTCGACATTCAGGAATACGATTACAGAAACAAATTTTCAGTCCTAACCATTTGTGAACCAAATCTACACAACACCATACCACTTTCTAGTTACGAGGTGTTTGCGAATTGCGCGCATGGAAGAAACAAGAAGGTCATCATTTAGATAAGATGTTAGCCTACCTGTGAACTCCATCCGATTCTCCTTCACCGTGAACAGGAGCACACGGAAGCTAACCTTTGTGAGTGCACACATATCTCTAACACGTCACTTGGTTGCCGGAAAGCTGAAGGACTGGCGAATTATAACACCTTGCCCTCGGATCACCACTGGCGACTTTATTGTCCATCACACCATGGGGGGAGGCATCCAGATGAACTGGAGGCCTCTTTAGTTTGCAGGCCATGTTTTCTGCCTTTAAGCATTACATACAGGCTCTGAAAGAACCTATGAAGCTATCTAGGTTCCCAGAGCTGAAAATGAGGCTTATTCTTCCCCTCAGAGATATTTTGAGATTTTGAAGCCTCATAAGTGCCCCACTAAAGAGGTCAAAGCAGACCCAATGGTCTGCGAACTTTTTACGCACCTTGTGTACGAGAGAGCTGATTCGCAGTAGCTGCCTGCAATAGCGATGAGCGTCCGATAGTTCGCGCATATAAGAACGCATGGCCGCGGCCACAACATCACACATATTATCCTTACTGGCGTTCATGCATTCACATATGCGAAAAGTAGCTGCTGACGTAACCAGCGCCGCATGACTCGTTGGTCGCCGATTCGAGCGAGAGCATGGCACCGCAGGTCGCCGCAAGGCGTGGATGCGCGTATATTTAAAAATATATTGTAAATGGTCGGTTCGCTTTTGAGGTGCTGTACGCGACATGAACACTCGGTGGCCTGTACTTTACATAATGCAAGTGTATAATAGGCAACCTCTGACAGCATTTTCAGGTACGCTTTAATGCATAAGAAATGAGAGCATTCTATTTTTTACGTACGCAATGCAGAAATGGCAACTTAACGAGTATTCAAATGTGTATTTTTAACGTTCGATAATTCAAATCACCCTGCCTATTAACAAATATTAAAAACGGCGGTGATGGTCGATGTTGATGCCCTTCAACTTTGCAACAGAACCCTGCCTCCTGAAATGAAAAGGAAAACGAAATTTCGTTTCATTAATCATCTAAATATTGATCCATATCAATTACGCAATGTCCGCCTTCCTTTACAACCCACCTACACAAAACGCACCGACCTATCTTTCCCAGTTTTTAACATAAAAACCTATAAATGGTAAAAACAAATTACCGTGTATAAAGGCAGAAAGACGCACGCGAACTCCTGTGAATCTATGACGTTTTGTGATCGCTGCCACCGCCATTTAACGGAAAACAGGGATTGCTACAGCGAGCTGATCACTTATCGCTAACACAAAAGGTGCATAATTTTATTTATTGCTATCGTCCCGTCGATACATGTAAATGACACTTGTGAAGAACAGTAGGTGCAAGCATCAGTTCAGCCCCATAGAATGCGGGGCAGCAGTCTTGCGTCACATAAAATCTCAGCAAGTAAAAAAGAAACACAATTTTCCACGCTTCCGTTCCCCGCCTTGTTTTTTATATCACTACAAGAATCAGTAGAAAACATCTAGAGAAAAAGAGGTAAAGCAGCAAGCGACTCCAATGCCTCTGATGGGGGTTTCGTGATCCAACGCATCGCATCCCCTTTCTAAATATAGCTCAACGATTCTCGTTCGGCGTGCGCTCAAACCGTGCCTTGCAGCTCATTCAAATTTTCTACATTCAGGAACCAACCCAGTTTGCTCAACGCCTTTCGTGTATCTCCTCGGTTGTGGCGCAGCGTTTTTAAACATTTATTTTACCATTTCCCATTCGATGTCAGCCCGATTCCGCCATCACGCTGCTCTATGAGGGTGAACGTCCTGTTTCAATGTATGTTAGGGAGGAGGCTGAATAGAGAGAAATCGTGTATGTAGTGCTACAACACATTCTTTTCATTTTCTTCGTTTCGATCAGAGGCGAGCGAAGCTAGGCGGAGAATTGCACCCGGAACAGCACCCTGAACGCTGGCGGTGAAAAAGACCACTGAAGTGGAGTGCACGTGTTGTGAATGCGCGGCAGGGTATTAAGGCAGGGTCTTAAATAATGCTCGCTCCATTGCCTGCCTAATCGCACAATCAGATTTCTACTTGCTATCAATAGGAAAACGCAGTTTTGGGTCCCAAGTACTTGCGAAAGCTATCTCGGCGTTCCGATCTGCTTTGTGGCGCTGCTGAAAAGGATTGGCTTCCGAATTCAGAGGCACTCAGCCAGAATATGGCTTTGTTAGAAGGGGCTGCAGAACGCGAAACACTCCGGCTCTTTGCGTAGAATGGCGTCACGTGCGTGGTATATTGCGAAAAACCGAGAGGGAAATGCTATTTTAGATATCCCTCTTTTGATATAGATGTTTGATTAAAAATTCACATAGTCTAACCAATGTGGTGCAAGTAGATGAAACAACCTTTTTCTCAAGTGCGTTCAGTGTTAGGTTTCGGGAAATAGAACATGATCATACGCGCCTGTGTTTCTTCATCTTCCGGATCAATTTCAAGAATGCATTCACTTAGGAAAGCATTCCTACCGTCTGCTCTTTTTTTTAGGCGGCTTCCCAGGTGCCAATTTACGTATATTTGTTTCATCACGTTTGTTTCGAGAAGGCTAAAAGAGGGGTCTACTGCAGTCAAAAGCTGGCTTCAGCTTGACCTCTGCGATCCTTGGTTCCAGATAACATTCGATGAACAAAACCTTTCCTGTGATTCTGAATCTACAATGTAGAAATTACGATTACCTTGCTACATATGCTCTTCTGGTCACTTGTGTATTTTAGGTTTGACCCAATTCGAGCCATGATGTCTTCCTTGGTGTAGGCGTATAGGCATGTTGGTGCATTTCTGCATTAAGGGACAGAATGGTAATTAAGGGAGAAAACATTCCTCTGCATGTAGCATGACTGCGGTGTTAAAACCGAGTTTCGCGAAAGCTATTGAAATAATGAAATGACTGAAGTGTGCATTTAAGCGAAATAGCGCTCTGAAGGAAAAACATCAGCTCATCTCACCAAGTCCCGTAGAGAGTACTTGGCAGACTTAAGTGCAATGTAAGAATATTCAGCAGTGCTCACTACTGAAACGATAACAAGCTCAAAGCTCGCATTGGCTGATAACAAGCTAGCGTGGACTCCTTCTGCTGTTAGTTCGAAATTATTTCAATCTGCAACTAGGAACCCCTATTAACCCTTAGCACTATTAAGCGCTATAAGCAGCACCTGAACAAATTGGGTAGGGAATTTTTCGTACCAATCAGAAAGAAAACGCTTTTTCTATTAGGTATCGAACATAAGCAGGTCGAAAAAGTACATCGTTTGGAAGGTCGCTTGTTCTGCCTGAAAATGAAGGAATTAAATTCATTAGCTGCGTGACTGCTGGTTCTCAAACTATGCTCAGCATGAATTTCTGCTTTTCATTTCGATATTCAAAGGTATTTTATTTAAAGGAAGTTTGTCTGTCCTTTCTCTGTTCATATGTATTTTCAGTGACTCTCCACCGCCATATTTGCGGGGATTTCACCATGGTCATAAGTAAGAGATATTACATAATCTGACACCATTGAAATTGTAGTTTACGGCACATAAGTTACTTAGGCTATCGTGACAAAATCAGATGCCGCAACACATGAAACGCGGCATCCGACTTCAACAGCATTTTTAGCCCCAGAGCAGAATAGTATGACTCACGTCAAAACATATAGGTAAATGACCCTCAGCTTTAAATGTAACCCTCATATTCACTTTTTGCATCGCTGAGCTGAAATATAAGCGTACAACCTGATATGATGGCACATTAATCGGCCCGTGCAAGACGTGACTTAAGGAAGGGTGTACATGAGTGGTTTCAATGAAATATACGATATAAAAATTAAGTCTGCATTGTGATTTCAAGAACTGCTACTATATGTGCCGGAATAACTGAATAGCTTGAGTTATTTTGCGGTTTCTTATTGCTCCAAAATTTCTCTCCGAGCGCTCTAGTGTCTCACATGTTTCTCTAGCTTTCTTTACTGAAGAATAATTTCTAGCAGAGGGATAGGCTTTGATTGTTATAGTCCAGCATATTCAGCAGTGTACCACACGCACAGGAGACTACTCTCAATCAATCGAAAAAAATGGGTACTTAGCCAGCCATTAATCTCATAGAATGGTCTATATCACACTTTGTATGCACTGCATCGCGGCATTTTCTGACACCATCCCGAACTTGAACACAGTGATCGTTCACGTTCTGGAAGTTTTACAAGCCTAAGTACAGACAGCGTTGAAAAAGGTGCTTATCTCTAGCCGGCTGCTGATCTCTGGCCATAGGAATAGAATGTCCCAAGCGCATGCAGCGGCAATTTTCTCACTTTTCAAGCTCAAGGCACTGAAGCAGAAGACGAGAGAGCTGAGCCGCGTACCTTAAAAAAAAAAACAGTTGTCACTCAGACGATAAATGGCGTCGGATGAGTAGTTCCCAGCTGTGAAGGATAGGAGTGACACGTTATCTAAGGAGCTCACTAATTTAGCTATTGCCATCTTCGATTTCTTTACCGCCTGTTCACTCGCCTCGGTGGCGGATTGGCTTTGGCATAGGACTTCTTTGGTGCTCGGCTATCAGCAAAACATCTTTCCTTTCAGTAAGCAATACAGGGCTAGCACATTTCACTATCTAAACAAAGATTATCTCCCTAGAAATTTAAATGTACAGAGATTTAGAATATTAGTGCAGGGGATATTGGCCGACTACAGGTATCTAAGAGAAAGATTCTTTTTTCAGACAACAGCCTTTTTAAAGGAGAACAACGCGAAATAGACAAGGACTGAAGTAAGACACACACAGACAGGCGCTGTTTCTGTGTGTCTCCCTTATCTATTTCGCGCCGTTCTTTTTGAAAATGGCATATCAACTCGGCCAAGCACCAGTCCTAACCAGAGAGCAGCCGACAAAGCCTGAATTTCTGGACCGCCTGAGCGAGAATACAAAATACATAAATGTGAAAACAACAAAAAGCCCGTTTAAATCACCAGTGGCATAGAATAGCTGCTTCTATTAGTGTAAAACAAACTATGTGTTAAACAAACTGTGAAAAGAACAAAAGAAGTCAGGCATTGCCCGGAATAATATTTGGGGTGCGCTGCTTTGCCACCTCTTCTGACTTATATTTTTATTTTTTTCTGTCACTACGAAGCATGATCTCGGTTGTGTGGCCTCCTGATTCTTTGCTAAAGGAAAAGAAATTGAACAACCCACAATTTATCTCTTTTTCTTCTGTGAAGAACTTGCCTTGGGGCTAACGAGCAAGCACGCGGTGACAACCAAATGCGGAGAACATCTCAATAGCCTTTCTAAACTAGTGCAAGTTGTGCAAGCCGTACCACAGCCCTATAAGAAGCGAGGATTCTGCGGCTCAGCCGACCCTTGTCCGCTTTCTAAATTTAGGTTGCTCTAGCTCGTTTTGCTTTATCACTTCTATTTTTCTGCCAGATTTCAAGTGCTTCACTTTCCTTTCCTGTCCCTCCTGCACGACAGCTAAGTCAACTGGGGCCCACGATTTCTTGAGGAAAGCGACTCTAATTAAGGCGCAAGATGAGACCACGAGCAGACGAAAAGACCTCGGGCTAGAGCTGGGAGATGGCAAGTAGACAGTCTAATTAATTATGCTTTTGTACGTTCTGAGGTACAAAACAAATGGTAAGTCAAAAGCAGTGCTCCAAGAAAATGCCGGGAAATCGCGTAAAAGATCCGGTTTTCAGAACTCTTACGAACCGCGAATCTTCTTTGGGACGCTCCACGGAGTTCTCGTCTGAGGTGGTCGCCAGGTATCTATCACAATTCTAGTTTGTTTTGCTAGCTTCCCAAATGAAAGGCAGAATAATACCTGTTTTGTTAGCGATCTTGATAGGAGAGCCAGCTTGTGAGTATTGTGGCACGCATAGCCACTTTCAAAAATGTTAAAAAACAGGTTTTGGGGGGTAAAAGTACGGCCTTCGCAGTATAGTATTGCCAGTGCTGGCGGACAATCGTTTTAGGTACTAAGCTTGTTAAATAATTATTACTAATTAACTATTTGACAAGTAGAGTTAGGTGCCTAGTATCAATTAGAGATTTGTAGCCAGACGTTAGTAATAGCCATATGAGTTATAGAATTTTGAAAACGCGATTACTCTTGGCAGAGTGGCTCGACAAAATTTGGTTTTTTCGACTAGTTACGTGCACTGGAGGGGCTGCTCCGCCTACATGCCTTCGAAAGCGCACGCATTTTCGCACGATGCAGCCAAATTTTGTCGAGCCTCAGTGGCAAGGATGATCGCATTTTCGAAATTTGAAAAACTGATCTGGCTATTACTAACGACCGGCTACAAATCGCTAATTGCCACTAGGCGCCTTACTCTGCTGGTCGAAATGTTAATTATTAAAAATTACCCAAGATTAAAATTAAAAATTATTAAAAATAATTAGCGAGCTTACGACTTCAAACGATTCTCCGGTCTTCTGGAGTCCGCCAACACTGGGAATACTTTACCGGAAAAGCCATATTTAAGCCCCAAAAAGCTTATTTTTGATAACTTTTAATTGTTTGCTGAAACACCCGATATAAAACGACAAATAAGGGAAATAACGACCAAAACGCTCATAGAGGCTTCTTTTGTTCTGCTTGGCCCACTTGCATTTGGCTTTTGCGGCTTTTGCAGCGAATCTGTTAACCGCCTCTTCCTGGAGTGAGATGCGTCGGTTCCCACTGGTCTAAATGTGAGAGCAGGAAGAGAAAATCGGAGAAGAAGGCATCGGCAGAAAGCGGTGGAAAGAGTTAGGTATCTGATTAGTGGGAGAGAGGAGGCGCGAGGGAGAGCACTTTCGATACGACTGGACCGATGGGACAAGAATGAAGCGTCGACCCCGTGCACGCAGAGCGTGCTTCCTGCAGCCTTCGTTTTCAAAGTAGTAGATGGTAATCTGACCTGACGCAACTGCAAAAAGACGAAGTCGAGCGACAAGAATCGAACGCCCCCCTGAAAGTGATCGCTAGAACTGTGCGAGGTTGTGCTGATCTTGTAGTGCCGAGAATTTCATGGCGTATTTGGAGAGCATGGCCCTACACTGCAGTGTGAACACTACCCGCCATCAAGCTCGCCGCTAGCATTGCGCTCGTCTACTCCAGCGCATATATTGTGCCGAGACCACCGGCTTTCTCGTCGTGTATGCGGACGCCAGTCCGGGTCCTAGTGGCAAAATTACTGCCGCAGTGGTTGACGCGGCCTTTGAACCTCTACACGCCGATACCAAGCTTAACGTGTTCGCTCCTACCGAGCTTGGAGTTTCCACGGTCGCTTGACCCCTGCCTTCTACTGCCACTCTCACTCTCAATCGAACAGTCCACGTTCCCACAGATTCGCGGTCAGTGCGCAGGTGCGTTTTACATAATATCCTTCCTACCTCTGTTGCTTCTCTTCTTGGGCCCCTCCTAGACTAGACCTCATTCATTTCGGCTCATATGGGTGCCTGGCCACGCGGATGTCCTTGAAAACGAGCACGCTCTCACAACTCTCGATAGTACTCGTACCGAGCTGCCAGGAACGGCCGAGACCCAACTCAGATGGGACCGAACTTCACATCGGTCGCCAGAGTTATCCTCCATCATACACCACGATTTGCACATAAAGATGCTCTAGTGTGGGGAAAGCCACACTGTGGCACCTATTCGACTCACGTGTCTTATTTCAATGTCCACCCCACCATTAGTGCACGGGGTGTGCGGCCTGCTGAGAACATTCCTCGCCATAGCATATGGCATGGTGATGACTGGCCATTCTTATCCTGCCATTCATTCCTAGCTCTACTAGTGCATCCTGGGTAGAGCTGCTGAACGACCTATGGTCACTGGACAGTAATCACTGGCTGTGGCACGAAGCACTGATGGTGGCCGCGACATATGGGGCCCAAGACCACAACTTGGGGGGAATACCACTTTATTTTCCGTCAGTAAAGATCCTAAACTGCCATTCTTTCCTAATCCTACCAGGGCCTCTTGGGAGGAGGAGCTGACCGACCCCATGGTCTCTGGACAGCAATGGCTGATGGACCATGCGGTGATGGCGAGCACGTCATTCGAGGCCGAGGCTGTTTGGTACACTGCAGTTCTTCCTCGTTTGAGGCTGGCCTTGATATCTCTATATCCAGCAGTGATGAAATGAAAAATCCAATACTGGAAAAGCAGGCCTACAAAATGTGAGGAGTCCTACCGCGCGAATTGCACAAACCCGACTGCTCACGGGACGCTTGAATTTCTTGGCCAGCGGTAGTTTTACAGCACAGCTGTTTATTCCCATTTCTATGCGTGACGACTGTCGCTGAAACAGCGAAGAGATGACGGTTTGGTTTATGGATGTTTAACATCCCAAAGAGACTGAGGCTATGAGAGATGCCGTAGTGAAGGGCTCCGGAAATTTCGAACACGCCCGCATTAATGAACAAGGCAGAGGTATACACGGAGCTTAAGGAAAGCCGCTAAGCCTGAAGTCACGTGAGCAAGATGTCATACAATTCAAACCTACGATCGATTACAACAGCGATAGCGCTATATACTATACAGCCGAGACGAAGGAAGAAACAACGCAGCGCTGTTTCTGGTGCTCTCTCGTCGTCCTGTCTGTTGCCTTGTAGCTTTCATAACCTATCGTGTAATCACAAACCTACTCCCCCAGAAGTTATTTTGCTGAAACTATAGAGTTGTAAATCCCGGCCATGGAAAACCGTTCTTACTGCTGATTCCACGTGTTACGAGGAATTCCTCAAAAAATGTTCAAGGCAGAAGCTGATAACCGTGCGCGGTGTTTCCGATTATCTGTGGAAAATCCGTTCTACTCTATGTGAGATTTTGGTTCGTTGGAATGCTGGAGAGTCTTGAAGTACATTTGGGCTTTGTTGGACATTAGGCAACAGTAATGGGTCAGAATGTTAAACGTGAGCAGGATAGAAGCGATTATGATCACTGTACATAAAAGGGTGTGCATAGCGGCCAAGGAAAGACAAAAATAAAGAGAAATACAAATATGTTGCTTCTCGCAAGCAGTCAAGAAGCCTTCGATCGAAAACATATCCATGTTTTACATTGACCCACACAAGCTTTGCCGTTATGACCAGTCTCTTCAGGGCTGCGTTCCATGCACTGCGAAAAACATGCGAAAATTGCAAGGCACAGCTTCTCTTGTTGCTTCCCTGGAGTTTTTGTTTATTTTAGTTTCCAACCTCAGAGCTCTGCGGCTCCCATTGGAGTTCAAACAGGTTTTCTAAGCCCTGCGAGACTTACTGCTGCCGCGCCCAAGGCGTATACGCACAGTGTACCGGACAAGGATGTGTGGATCCCAAAGGGAGGCAACACGAGCAAGCATCTGCGCCGGGTGGTTTTTTGCCGTTGCACAGTGCACCGCTAAAAAAGCTGCCGCTAACTGATGGACGTGACCGTTGCTCCTCTACCGCTCGCGATGCCTTCAGGGGCACGTCTGAGTCGCGCAAAAACTATGTTCCGCCTCACAACTCGTTCGCAGCAGGATGAAAGCTATGAGCACAAAGCATAAGCTTCAGGACTTCCGTGGTCGGCTTGCGAGCATGTGAAAACAATCAGATATATGGAGGCGGTTTTCTGGGGCACGCAGCTTCCATTCCACTGCCGAAAAGTTAGACGCAGCTCAGTTTGATTGCAGTTCACGTGGTGCGTAAAAGAAGACGTGGACGAGGTTTTTCTGTCAGCAGCCCAGAAAGCTTGCAGCTCGCTACCCAACTCCAGTCTTAAGAAACTGAAAACTAATTTGTGAAGAGGAAAGACGAAAACAAATGGTGAATCGTAGCAAGGTAGCAAAAATTAGTGCCAAAATGTTTTTCGCTTGCTGGGTCTGCTTTCCTTTATTTTTCTTTAACTCAGACCCAGGAAACTAGAAGTGTGCCCTGCCTGACATTGTAATAAGATATAAGAAACCTGGAGTAAAGTTCATGTCGACTTTTGCCCGTCTGCGTTCGTTTTAGCAGTTCTGTTTCGCTGAATAAATAAACATGGCCAGCACAGAAAGGGAAGAGCAACAATCTCTCCACACAAGTATTTCAGAAAAGAAGCTGTTTTGGTCTTCGGGCTACCAGCGCAATCTTTGTGTGTCAAATCGCATTAGAAAGTTGCATTGCCTAAGAAGCTGTAAGTTGAACACAATGGCCCTCTATATGACACCTTCATTTGAAAGAAATCAGTATTATTTTTGTTTTTAAAGAAAACATTCCCGCACCAGAAATTCCCCTAACATTTTATGATAGTTGTGAAGATGCACGCTTGAATACAAGCGGTACCAGAGTCCCAGTGACGGTTTTGAAATATCGCCGTACTGAAAAAAATCAGTCATGAATTGGTAAACTTTGGATAGCTGCATCAGAAGCAAACAAAAAGAGTCTTTATTAACTCACTCTTTAAGAAGAAATGTGTGTTACCTTATACGAAATAACGAGCATACTTCAACCCTTGTACTTCACTACGGCGTCTCATAGCCTCAGTTGCTTTGGGACGTTAAACCCCATAAACCAAACCAAACCAAACCTTGTACTTAAGTTAAAGTGTCAAAAGATTATGTGTGTAGTGTTCCTCTCTCCCCCTTATCCATTCTGTCAGACCCCTCGTCTGTTTCATTTAATTTCTCCAGTCTGCCTGCTATTCCTTCATTTCCGCAGCTCCAGCTCTGGCGCTTCCCGTAGCGATGGCAAATTCCGGGCTAGCAAAAGCCTTTTTCTTAATTTTAATATTTTTAAATGAACCACTACTAACTAACTAATTCGGGCAGGGCAGATTGACGTTTATGACCGCGACGCTCAAATTCCTGCGCAAAACCTTTACTGCAGAGTTTCTCTGACTTTGCAGCGAACTTAGTACCATGCTCTGTGTTTCGGTTTGTGAGGAAAGCTAGATTCATTGTTTCGAGACCAAAGCAAAAAGTACAGTATGCAATGGCATCCATCAAACTCTTCTTCAAGGAAGAAACGCAAACGGATTCATCACATGTCAATGTTATGGATGTGGGTTACTGGCCACGGAGAATTTCGGTTCAGTTTATTTACTTTTATCTACAAAAAATGGCTGAGGCTTAACTTGGTTAACCCTGGTCAGATGCGAAGCATATTGATGGCTAGGCTTGTTAATACATGGCTTTCCTTGGTTGAATACTTGATTATTTTAATACAACCACTAGAAGCCTTCGTCGTGGGGGAAGACAACGGCATGGCTACAGCGGAACGCCGACTAACCCCGAGACGGGCGTTGGGTGGGCGCCTGGATTGCCACGGAAGCCGCGTCCGCCTGTCCGGTGGAGCGAGCGTTTCACCTACACCGAGTGTGAACGCGCGTTCGAAATGCGCGGGAATGCCGCTCGAGGACATTCCGGTGTCTGGGCGATGGCATCGTTCTCCCTCTCCCAGCGCGTGACGGCGATCTGTCGTGACGTCATGTGTCACGTGGTATGTCACGTGATGTGTCGTCCCTGTACCACGTGGTCTGCACGGCGTGCAACCACAGCGACGGCGCGAGGTGGACCCTCATCTTCCTCTGTCGTGACGTCATGTGTCACGTGTTGTGCACGGCGCGTAACCACGGCGAAGGGCTGTAGTGTACCTCTAGTAATATGCTTTAGTAAAACGAGCTTCTGGGCAAGTTGGTTACTTTGCTTCCACATCACTGCAGCGTAAAGAAGACGAGCCGTGTCGTAAGTGTTTTCTTCCTTTGTGCTCGTCTTCTTTACGCTGCAGTGATGTGGAAGCTCTAGTAATATGCTTCGCATAAAACCATAAGTTCGTGCGGCTGAGTATGTCGAAGACTTCCAGGAACATTATCTCAACCATAATCAGAAGCATAAACCATCAGTAAGACAAGTCGCCTTGCCGAACAACGATACTTGCTCTCGCACTATTCTGTTCACCCTGAAAAATCCGTCGCGATTGATCAGTGGTAGAGGAGCTCTTCTGCTGACCCGAAATGCTAATGGTATTTCCATCAAAATGGCTTTCTGCATGTCTCACCTTGCAATGCAAGCTACCATATCATTGCAATATAACAACATGAGTCATCACCAGGACCACATCTCTAGGCTCGAGGCAAACTTACCATTTCGCCTTCGATTTAAGGCTCTGCAGTGTCAAAGGACATTCTTCTATTGGTTTGGATAGAACAGTCATCGGTAAGGCATCGCGTATACCAAATGCTACCTCCACAAGCTCGGTCTTAAAGCTAGTCCGAATTATTAAGGCGAAAGCCTTTAATGTCTCATCGCTGTAAGCAAGCAGCAGTTGTCGACAGAAATGTCACGCTTTTCAGTTGGTCGAAACGGTCGTGACGTCACAGTGCGCCAATTTCAAACAGGGCCAATTGTACTTTGGCTAGTAACCATGCAACCAATTGAAGGGATCATATAGTGATGCTCCAAGTAAGTGGGACTGAGCTTAGTTAATTTCTCAGTCCCAATTAGCCTAATTAACTTTTCTAGTCAAGCCATATAAATAAATAAAATCGAGTAGGAAATTGGTCAAGCTTGGGAATCGAACCCCGGTCTTCGGCGTGCGAGACGAGCATGCTATCCACTCCGCCATGCCAGCTCGATGGTTTGGAATGAACAAAGGCGCGTCTAGTGAATACGGTGTCTTCGCTCACTGCCATCTTCCTCCCTTCCCTTCCGGCGAGGTTTAGGTGTCCACCGAGATATGAGAGACAGATACATTTCCTTTCCTCAAGAACCAATTTACCGACGAGCGAGGCGTAGAACCGAATGGGCGATGGCGTTCTATGGACTCCCTGGCAGCGTTGCAAGACGCTGTCGCGTTCGACTCTTACAAGCGAAGCTTAACATGTTAACCACACATCCGTGACCGCGCTTTAGGCCAAAAAAGTGCACCCACCCCCCCTTAATTTTGACGGGTGTCCACCGAGATATGCGAGACAGTTACTGCGTAATTTCCTTTCCTGAAATACAATTTTCATTTTCTTCATTACGGGCCATCTTTGTCTTTCTTTTTTCACTCCCACTTCTTCCCTTCCTCTACGGTGCTGTTCAGGGGTCCACCGAGATGACAGAGAATTACTGCGCCATTTCCTTTCCTCAAAAAGCGTTGCATTCAAACGGCAAGGCATCCCGCCGAACGGGTTGTGGCGTTCCGTGGACTCCCTGGCAGCGCTACAACACGCTGTCGCGTTCCACTCCTAAAGGCGAAGCTCAAGCATCATTAATTAGCATTTAATTAGTATTCAGGCATTAATCAGTAATTAACCATTCATTAGTGATTGTCATATTTTAGTAATTAGTACTCGATTACATGTGACGCCACCAGTGCCACAGAAGCAGTCAAAGTGGTGCGGAAAACGCTTTCGCCTCTACGCACTTTAGACAGTCAAAGTGCCCCTGAATTTTTTTCACTCCGGCATCACAGCCACGTTTCGTTTCACCACATTCATTGCGAGTGCGCTACCTACACTGAAGTGAGGAAAGCGTTTGAAGACATCTTTGGATGGTAGGACTCTCACCCTTTCACCGAGAAAGGTATCTTGTATGCAAGGACAAAAGCCGCCGAAGGCTGGTGCGCCCCGAAGGCTGCTCTGAAGTTTTTATGCGAGGCAGGCCCTAGATACCCGTCTCAGACATTTTGCGAGTCCAGTGTGCACCCTACATGATTAATACTCCGGAAAGCTTATGTGCGTGCCCATATGAGTAGCCGGTTAGCAGTGAGAGTGGGAGGGGAGGGCACTGAAGCCTGTCTCTGCAGCAGCTGTACGTGTACTGCACCATTAAAAGTGCGAAAGCTGCATGCGCGTCTGTGTTTTTTCTAACACGTATGTGCATTGAAGCTCACCTGTGAAGCTTGCGAAAGTAACGCGCGTCTGTGTTTATGCACGACGTGGATAGAGTTTGTTACGAATTTGAATCTGCGCAGAAGGAGAGTGAAAGCTGCAGTGTGTGTAGACATCTACCCTTGTAAAGCAGGTATATTATCACACCTCACTTTAATGCGACATCATCACCTCCAGTTTGCATTCTACCTTTTTCTTCATTTGCGGGTGATGCCAAGTGATCATCGGAAAAGCTTCTTTCTAGTTAGCCTGAAATGCACTAGCTAGTTACCTAGACAGCCTGAAGCAAGCTAACTTCCAGTCAACAATGACTGAAACTTTGTGCCCCTTGTTACAAAAAAAAAAAAGATTCATTTCGCGTCCACGTACCACATCGCTTCATGGCTATAATGCGAAATATTTGTTTTTGGAGTCGGTCTGTTCTCGACAACCGCAACTGCAAAGCACGGCCCTACATTCTAACTCCAAGCAGCAAAAGTCCTCCAGGAGCGCAATGTGGCCAAATTCGCAAACACGTCTTAAGCATTGTAATCTAACTCTAACTTTAATACTTTTACGTTCGTTCTGCTCTTTGATGCTGTCCAGACCACGTTAGACAACGTACCATTACCCGCCTCGTTACCTGGCTCTATCATGAGAGTTATACTGTGCTCAGAGACCGGGCACTCCCCGCGGAGTTAACTTCAGCCCTCATCCCTCAGACTTTCAGGCATCTAATTGCATCTACGCATACGACTGCTGTGATACTTTTGATGCGATGTTTCTTCCGCTGGCTCACTTAAGTACGTAATTAATCATCGGACGTTGACTCCTATTGCACCGTTCTGTGCAGCGAGTGTGGTACTCATGCATGTGCAGCGCTCTTAGAACGCAGGGCGGTCATTGCGCTAATGAACAGAGAGACCAAGCTTAGACGCTGCCTTACTACATACTGAACGTCACATTTTTTCTTTCCTTCTTAACTGTTTTCCTTTGCTACAGTATTCCGTGAGAAGGCCTTCAAACGCACTCTTAACCAACCGTCGCCCAGGATTTGCGAACTGCGGATCTTTTCTGCTCGTCGGTGGGCCAGGCGCACCACGATTCCACTACCGCTTTTCGGCTGAGCATGCGGCAAAGGCAAGTGCTTCACTCAAAGGAACAAAAATAAAGATTACTTGCGTGTTCCGGAAGTTCTCTCCGTTCGCAAAGGTGCGGTCTCCACATTCTTTATTTTTTTCTGGCCGAGCTGCGTGTGCAGTTCTTCTATACCGATTCTCACCGCAACGGCTCTCCCACAACAATAGCAATCAGGGTCTTTTACTTCTCAAGAACTCTCCCTTGTGCCCGACTTTTCGCTTCTCATGACATCTCCTTAGATCCCGATACTAGTGGCCGAGATGTAGAAATTTACTACGGCTAGATTCGATTACATCTCCTGATTACTTTCTCTGCTACATCACCCTAAACTTTGCTGGCCGCCCGTTTTCGTTCATTAGTTGCGGCGCAATCCCTCACTGCTTCTTCAACCGTTGACACAGTGAGGCGTCTCTGCTTGGGATTGCTCCGGGCAGTGCTCCGCGCACGCCGCATTGGTCTTCATGCGCCTGATATAAGTGTAGTCGGTAGTCCGTTACACTATTAAAACGCTGCCTTCCAAGGCCCTAAAAAAAAAACCCTAATCTTAATATTCCCGCGTAAGTACACAAATCTATTAACCGTCTTAATTTTGACGGTGAAGCGCAAAGCATGGGCATCATGCAGTTTCAGACGGCGTGTCTTATTACTGCCAAGAATGTGACTTTTTTATTTTTTATTTATTTCACTTCCGCCAAAAACTCCAATGCAGTGAGCTTGTCGTTAAAGCGGCAACGATCTATGCAAGCTGTAATTGAATCAGGGGTGGACTGAGCGCTAGCAGAACGAAATCGTCTGCTTGGGCATGCTCTCTCCATCTATCAAAAAGAAAACATGCCTATATACAAATTAGAAATGAATGCCGATTCACTCCACCACCTCACACGTCTGATTTCAGAAAGCTGACAGCGAAACAGCAGTGGACACAAGATGCTCTCCCTTCATCAAAAAAAAACTTATTGCTAAAACATTAGGTTAAGATACAACAGAGATTCAATGAAACATGAAAAAATGAACGGCGCGAAAACAGAGCTCATGTGATAGTTCCAATATTTTTCTTAAATATTTCTGTCACTGTCACATCTTCACATCGGGTCGTAGTTTGATGGCCAACAAAGAGATGGCACAATACCAAGCCATGCGCTCATGAATGCGCATGGAATAAATAGTGCAATATAAACTCTCGAAAGTTTTATTGAGTGGCCTTTCCTTTTTAATCGAGAAACAGGCATTTCCCACTAACTTTTCTCAAAACAATGAGAGCGAGTTTGATATTTACAGTATAAACTGACAAAAAGACCTGTTCGCTCTATTCTGTATGCAGTAGGCAATTATTCGTTGTAGGTTTAAAATTACCTGCGATGCCTTTCGACGTACAGAATGTTCCTTAATGGCGGAGGAAAATTTTACTGCAATGTGGAATGGTTGCAGAAAATGACACCGCATCATGTTCTTCAGTACCTATATAGTGCTCATCAATGGCTTACGAAAGGTGTCCTCAAAACAGTAAACCTTCCTATCGTTTTCAAGAAACAATTTTTTGTGCTAAATGAGAATTGGGACGTTACACCCTCATAAACCATAAATGAGAAATCTATCCTAAAGTAATACTTGTTGGGGCGCTAGTTGGTGCATGTTTCCCTGAAGTCTCTCGTTTGTATGGTGTCATTTCTGAGCAATGCTGCGGAGCCCCCCCTTCCTAGACTAATTCTGAGCCGCATTTTAGAGGGCTTGCGCAGATACCCACTTAAGATGCGCACTTAGAAAAAATTAACGGACGCAGCTTTTATGCGGTTCTAAAATTTCATCAGATAGCAGTTAAATACGGCAGTCGCTTTTAGGAACCTTGCTGCCTGTATTGTAGGTAGAGAAAATATCCTGCGCGGTATTATGTTCATCTCTCTGAGTTGCATCTCGTGCAACTTCGGGTTCAGCTTTGATGTCGATTCTGTGTTCCCATCAACTTGCGCATTACGTAGTTGAGTGCAGCGATGGGGAATTGATGACTTTATTTTCGAACTAAAGCAACCAAAACTTTTGCTATAAAATAAATTTAGAGTTAGGAGCGTCTGTCGGAATTGTGCACCGCATGGAGCCTTCCGGCAGACCAAAAAGTCTGTGCAAGCTTAATTCACGAAATAAAATCAGCCACTCCAGAAACATTTCTTCTATCCAACCTGTCATCACTTGCTTAATATATAGCCACCAACTCAAAAACAGCAAATTTACTCACTTCTATGGGGTAACTTTGATTTCCACTTCGTTACACGTAACATCTCATCTGATAAGAGTGATGATATGCACGGAATCCAAGTTCTGCCTGCCCGTTCAGATTATTAGATATAAATATTACCTAGACAACAGCGACGTTAAACCTGAACTTTTGAGTAATTATGCGGTTTTCAGAAATGATACGTTAGACAAAAAAATTCACCGAAAGTTATGTCCTATTTAACGAATAGTTTGCTCAGAGAAACAGACGACAGTATTTTTACTCATTTTGCATGAAGGTTACAAACGAGCAACGCTAAAGCTTGCATTTTTTTCCCGATGAATGCACTGCATATTCTGTAGTAGAAGAAAGTAGAGAATTATAGAAATGAAATAATCGTATGAGCAAGCCCTCCTTTGTAAAGAAAATTGTCCGTGAATCAAAATATTGCGTGCGAGAAGCAGAGCTCAAATAGGAAAGAAAATAACAGTGACAACAAGTATAGAAAAGATTGGGCCATTAGTCTGCAAGTTCGTATCCTATCTTTTAGTTTCGTTTTGAATGTTTCCAAAATATGAATCAAAGTAAGTCACAGCGGCGGCTTTGTTTTCCTCTCTTTTCCGCTGACTTTTTTTTTTTCGCAAAACTGGGCGCCACTAGAAGGTAACTGCAGCGAATGCACGGAAACGTTAGCTGCGAGCTCTATAAATAGTCCCGTTGCCCTTAGCTGCGCATTTCTGTTAGTTTTTGTCACGTTAATCCAAAAAACCACAGCGGAGGCCCTTTGTCGGTAAACATCGCTCCGTAATCTTTGACAGGCTATTTATCGACAGAAATGGAGTGGTTTTCCCGCTGGCTGCGGCTAACGTTTGTTGGTAAGTACTCGCCCCGAAATTGATTTGTAGCATGCCTGTGCGTTTAGGAAGAAGCAAAACAGGCCATGTCGACTTCCGAGAAAGCCTCCAAATGGCTCAAATATTAATGGTGCCGGCGTAGTACCGAAGGCAAGGCCGACATATTTCAGTTCGCTGCACCAACAAAGCATTGCCATAACTTCACGTAGATATATGTCACATAACGTTAGCAAGTTCGGGGATGAGGATGCAAAAGATATCAACTGTCATAAATAAAAGTGAAATATATTCCTTGTGATGGTATCCTCTCAATCCCGACATATATAGAGTGGCAAGCATCAGGGGAGAATCACAACTAACAGTTCTCTGCTGAGCATTACCGAACAAAGTATATCATAAAAGAAAAAGCATATTTTGAAGCTGGATAAGAACAAAGAAAAAACGAAACAAAAAAGGACGATCGAACCACCGAAAGTGTCGTGCATTCTACGCGCAAGTTAGCGGAGTTGATTTTGCTACCTAATGTCTTAAAATATTACTTTTGTAACAATCTTCAGCTTTAGTTCGCTTCTATGAATGGCACAAATCTCCATTTTTTCCATGGCCGTTGCAGACTCCGGAAGCCAGCCTGTTCTAAACGGATGCCATAAACTCCCAACACGAAAAAAAATATCTTGATTGAGTGGTTTATTCCGCCTGCTTTAGATACGCGTATTCGAGAGATCATTTGCGAAGTATAATTATATTTTGCGAAGTATAATGCAAGAGCAGTTACCTAGTTCGATAAATTTATAATTTCATTATAATTCAAATGACGCTTTTTAGCCTTCAGTGCCTATCAAAATAACAACAACACAACTTTTGCAGAAACAACCATTGCAGAAAGAGGGTTGTAGCAGGTTTCATAAAAACTGGTTTTTAAATACAAGTCACATCTTTCATTTTGCATGAAAACCCTGTTTTTAAGACGAGTTTTCACGCGCGCGTGCATACGCCCCGAGTACGCTAAGCGACCTGATGGGCAGCAGTGAAGGGATACCATAGCGGTAACATCACACCATGGATGTTGATTATTCGAGATTTCAAGAGCGCAGTGCGCTATCTTTAGGTCAGCTTAGCAATTTACGGAGCATAGCTTAAATGGAGCACATGTTTTCCTTTGTTCAGCTCCACTTTAAAGTAACCGACTAATTCGTTTGTCGTCCTTAATGTAACGTGGCCTTATTTCTGTGAGAAGTTACTATAATATTTATTTGGAATGCGTGTTTTTGTATAAATACTGTAGCTATCTAGTTTCACAGTGGCTTCTGCTCTGGACGCCGACAGATAACGTCATCGTATATTGTAGAGTACGTGTTCCATTCGGTCTTCGTTTAGAAGTCTATTGACGCAAGACATACAAAATATTACGGACAATGTTTACTACATTCGAATGAGTGCGAAAGCACGGATTTGTGCTGCGTAGAAGACGACGATAAGCGTGCAAGGCCACAGGACGGAGCAAATGGAAGCTTATTAAGACGACGCTGTGCCATGCACAGCGCGAGTGCGTGGTGCAGTTTAATGATAAAGATAAAAAAAATGTTGCGATAGCCTAGTGGCCTCGCGCCGCGGCCTTTTAAGTTGATCTGTTAGCGCAGCCGTGCGTTCGACTACCAGTCGTGGATACTGAGGTGATTTCTTTTTCTGCCTCTTTTTTTTTTCTGTGCTCCCGTGGTGCACATACGAGATACGATTTTGCTAGGCTCTGAACCTCCGGATTAGTGTTTTCGCACTAATATCGCAAGAGCAAGCAGGAACACGACCCCAAGTACGCAGACCTTACTGGTAGGTTACTAATCTCGATTATATAGTTTTCGCAGCGCATAAGCAGTACTGTGAAGAAAAAAGTAGTCCTGCTTGGGAAAAAGGCCAGCACTAAATTTTAAAACCAGTTAACAGCATTCGAATGTCAAAAACAAGCATCTCGCAAACCCCAATCAAAGAGCAAAGTTTATTCACAATCAGAAAGATCAAAAAACACTTATATAATGTTCCACCATTATGCCAACAAAATTCAAAATTGTTCAGTTTACCCTAAAAGCGGAAGAAAGTATTTGAATTGCTTTTTGGGCATGATAATCGAAGTTTTTTGATAGCAGTTTGTTTGTTTCCTATAATGAGGTCACGTGCTCTGTCGAGGAAAAAAATGGCTGAGGCTTAACTTGGTTAAGCCTGGAGAACGCGAAGCATCATCGTGTCGCGTAATTTGGAGGCGCACAACCACAGCCACGGCGCGGGATGGGCCCCCGTTTCTCCACTGTCGTGACGTCATCGTGTCACGTGGTGTGACGTCATGTATCACGTGATTTGGAGGCGCATAACCACGGTGAAGGGCTGAAGTGGTAGCTAAAGTAGTATGCTTCGCATAAAAATGACCTGTAGACAATCACGACGACTTATAGCACGTACGAGCATCAAAAAGACGGGTTGCTGTAAACGCTGCCATTATGAAAGTAGCTCAGCACTTTAGAACAAAAGAAAAAAAATTGAAAGCAAAGATGTTCATTTCTTCGAAATCAATTCCTTATTTCGAGTAACGACCTTTTGAGGTGCTGACAACCTACCGCCACTAAGCTGCAGCCACGAAGAACCAGGCTCTTGATGATGCGCTAATTAACCATGAAATGCTTTTAACTGCTATTCTCAATAATCTCGTCCAAATGTCGCCCTGAAACAAGGCGATTTATTGCAGCAACTGAGGCCGAAATAACTTCAAAATTCAAGGCGACATCAAAGCCAAGAGAAACGCGAATTTCTGACCGCAGTGATTTTGTATAACAAACGCACACCTTTGCTCTCAGATGGATTTGAAAATACGCCGGCTGGAGATGGTGCAGTCATGAAAAAAATGCTTATACCGCTCAGTCATGCGTTTTTCTTTGTCGCACGACGTTTTGTTTTCTTACCTTTCGAGATATGTGCACTTTTATGTGACTTGAAGATGACTGTTCTAGGTTTGATCTTTTAAAGTGCCCTGACGCTGTTTTCCCTCAGAATAAGCAGGAATGAAATAAATCAGCTTAGCTAACCACTTGGTTGCTCTGTGCGGCACCGTTATTTTTATTGGGCAGCAGGTGACCGCATAAGAAAACATTTAGTGGCCTTGTCAGGCTTTTCGGACATAGATAGTCTTCAAATCGCGTACTATTGTACAGCAATTAGATCGCCTATAAGCACAGGCTATTTAGAAAAGATGCAGCAAATTTCATACGCTACAATAAAATAGCAAAACAGGCTGCCATTGTCAAGGCATAAAAAGCACCTTCACGATCTAACCAACTAAAAGGAAGAAAAGGGGAGTCAACGAATCAGAAATGATGACGTGTCCAGGGGAAATTGTTTTCGCGTAAATGCCCGGCAGCTGCACCATCTTTTTGCAGATATGTGTAGTCTGTCTAGCATAGGCTAGCATAGCGCTCGATTACTTTTGACAATGTTTCTGGGGTGTTCATGAAAAAAAGTCGGCATTTTTCGCGCCTCTCACAATGTGCTTCATCATGCAGTGTACGAAGATTCAGTGAACACCACTGAAGCACTCTGATATTGTTGTTGTTGTTGTCCTCACAATATTAAACAGATATACATTTATCATCTTTGTTTACTTCGATGAAGGAAGAATATTGAACTACTAGTCTACAGATATTAACGTCCCTCACTTCTTCCCAGGAGCATGGGCTTTGTTTTGAAATGTATTTACAATAATATATTTTCTTGTTGCATCAAAATATCCTTTTTTTTAAAAGAGTTTGTTTAAAAATATTAAAGTTGTCCCCCAAATACAATCCTTTAGCTCTCTCTTAGTGTTGTTGAGAGGGGAAAAAGACGTTGATGGTCGCAATCGGGTGCAGGATGTCTTCTAGTTTCGGACTTTCGCAATCAGATTAATCGAAGACAACCTCGTTATTTACACTTAACAAAATAGAATAAAACGCAACAAAAGAACAACAAGCAGAAAACTGATTACGGATGATTTCCCCGCAGAAATACTTACGAAAACCCGCCCCCGGTTTCCACAAAACAGCCTCTTTTAATCCCTGTGTCCCCGCCCTCAGTGGGGACAACGACCAATTGGCTAATTTCCAAAACACTCGTTCAATGAAAGCTTGGGGAAAGGACGACACAGCAAATAGAAGGTAGGGCAAAGAAAGTAAGTCTTTTATATCCAGTACTACGCAGGTTATTTCACTCTCCGCTAGTTTAGCTAACACCCTCGCTTTCCCACGTATCGGCGCGCATTTTCAGACTCATCCAAGACAAACATAGAATACACAGTTTCGCCAGAAACCTGTTACTTAGGCAAACTGCGTCATTTTTTCGGGGACCCTCGCATGCACACTCGACGGGCGAACACAGCCTGTCCGACAAAGCGTGTCTCCCAAGCATCCATTGCCGGTGCGCCTCAGTTCAGAATGACAAGCGCTAACGAGCGGTCATTTTCACGTGCGAAGCTGTCGCGTGAATGGACCTGTTGACGACAAGCCATCCCGGAAAGCCGAAAAAGACAACATCCGCATCCGGCGGTGGCGCCATCGAGTCGGGACTAATGGGAGCACGGTGGATGACTTCCCGCGTGCGTCAGTGTTTACGGCGAGGACATTAACAAGGTATGCTCCCTTCCGGATTCACGAACCACTCCACCCCTTGAAGGTGTCTCCACACACCACCAAGCGTATAGTGACCGACATCGTCCTCAGTAGTAGCTGCGACCCGTATCATTGTTCTGCTGTCAAATTTGACTATTCATCCTTGGAGACAAACACGCACACGCTGACACCCAAACAAGTGACGCTCCGTCCGTAAGCGGAGTTTCTCGACTGACGCGCACGACATTAGGGATTTGTGGCTGTTACGAAGTGAATGATCTAAAAAGCGAATAGAAGAAAGGTAATTATAGACAAATACATTATGCTGACCTTGGCGCGACAAAGACGACCGACAAACACTTGACAATTGGTTGTACAGTGAACCACACACCGTCTATGCGTAAAGGCTTTCATGTCACGCACTATTGCACGCTAAGAAAGTTTCAGCACGGCAAGTTTATTTTCGCATTTTAAATTTCACCCATCGTAGCTACTTCACGCCATTCTTCTAACTTGACCTTGCTAGTGTGTTGCAATATTTTTAGCTGACTTTCTTTTGGACTTATCGGCAAGAAAAATAACAAACGTTTGGCTTGAAGCGTAGTGCCAGTCATATGTATGATGGAGAGCTGCCTTCCTCCTTCTAAAGAAAACGCATGCCACCAAGCTTCTAAGAATACCATACTATGCTTCTGTCCTCACGCTTAATCTAATAAGTTCTCGACTGATAGCCTATAGAATTAAAAAAAACTGTTTTAAAACAGATGGACTTTATCCTTCTTGCTGATAGAATAGCAACACCGCGTACTCTTTTTTTTCTGCACTTTTTCCCTACCGCGACAGTAACCAATAGCAGTAACTTTCATTATCTTCTACTCTGCGGAGTTTCCGCCTCATTTGCCTGCCCACAGGAAGCTGCAATCTCCCAGCTGGGGTTTGGCGCAAACTGATGCGAAATAAAGCACAGCTGCTTCTTCTGTGACCTCCAAAATTTTCCGCAGCTACTTTTCGTGCTCGACTTTTCAGGCCATTAGTTGCCATGTCACAAAGTAAAGGCACGACACAGAAGCCATTTTCCTCTTCAACTAATCTTGATTGGGTCTCCGAACGAGGCAAGATATTTATAAGCGGCAAGGCTACAAGCAGGTCCATGTAATGACATTGCAAGGTCGTAACTCGAAAACAGATCATTGCTTAATAAATAATTCTAAATCGGGCCTCATGGCAACAAGCTACTCAACGAATACGGTTTTAGCTCCACAACGATGCTCGAATACTGCGACAAATGACGTAGCCACAGCGTTCGTGCAAGTGAAGGCAATTTCTTTTATCGGTGCCGAGGTAATGTTTCCTCTTCTATCCATTGTTAGGAAGATGAGCAACGTCGCCACTAGACATGCTCTTGCCCCCGACTGTTGACCTGGAAATAAAATACGCCTGCGGCGGAATTGTACTGCTTGTCGTGGCCACCAGACCAGCTGCTTTCTTCTTTACTCTTAGGAGGCCGTGCAAAAGCGGCTTGCAGCAGCCGTCGTCATGGCGTCTATTTTAGCCTATGTATTCAATTTTTTTTTTACCCCTTCTCTTGACCTCATCTCTTCGAATAAGCTTCGCTTACTGTACTTCTGTTCCGAACGCGCATTACGCCAAGTAATAGGTGTTATATATGCAAAGCTCAGAGTCGTTCCGACCATCAACAATGTGGAGCCTTGCCCAAAGGTTTCCGCATTTTCACATTTATGTCACACTGTCGACCTTTGACTTAACAAGCTTCGCTTGCTGTACTTTTGTTCTTAACGCGCTTTACGCCAAGAAACATACGTTATATATGCGAGGCTCATAGCCGCTCCGACCATCAATAATCCGGAGCCTTGCACAGCTGTTTCCGCCTTTTCAGATTCAAGCCGCAATTTCAACTCCTCACTTAGCAATGCAGGTGGCGTACTGTTAACCACCTCCTTAAACACAGCGAACAAAATGACCGCCGCCAGTTATCGCAAGTTACTGGTGCACAAACATACAATACGTCCTATTTACCGGATAGATTATCGTTAATCTTCGTTTGCGCGACAAGCACGGAAAGTTTCGGCGTTTTACCACAATACTCAGATTTTTGCCGCGTTGGCTACCAGTTTTGGGCAGAGTTCACACATGCCGACATCCAGTCAGCAGCAAAACGGTACCAAGTGTTTTGAGGTGTCTAACTATATTAGCCACCAATTCAATCGGTGTGCAGCCTATGTGTGACCGGTAATGTGGTCTTCCAATTATTAGAGCATGCAACCCTATAATATTCATTTTTTCATTTAGTTTTGTTGGGCCGGGTCTACTGCATCTATGTGTGTGGAAGATGGTTTCGAGTAGCTGTTTTGCAACAGCCTTCATCCGAGAGTTGGAATATTCTTGCTCCTTGAAGTTTACAGCCTTTAGCAAAATCAATTGTGGTAAAATTTTACTGATTTTTTGAAGCATTTTATTAGTGAAGCTTAATTTCGATGAAGTTTCTTCCGATTACTTTAAAAACTAATAAGTTCACTGTGGGTTGCTTCAAGACCTATGCACGACTCTCTTTACTTCAAGATTATAATGGGACGGACAGAGTTTGTAAAATTGCAATTTCTTCGCACAAAGGCCGTCTCTTCTGAATCCATCATGTCCAAACCTTTGGATAAAAATAATATTCTTACTATTATTTACGTTTTTATTTGGTCAAAAACAATCAATCATTGTAGATATAGATGCAAATATACTGCTGTGCTAATTTTATTTTAGGGCGTCGACCAGAGAACGCTTCAGAAAGATAAGTTTTTAGGGGTCTAAAGTCCCAAAGTGACTCAGGCTATGAGGGCTATGAGGTATTGAAGGGCTCCGGAAATTTCGAACCCTCCTGGAGTTCTTTAACGTACACTGAAATCGCACAGTACACGGGCCTCTAGCATTTCGCCTGCATCGAAATGCGGCCGCCACCACCGGGATCGAACATAAATAAAAATTCCACAGCGTACAAATCTCACAGCAATTCATGACTGTCCCGCACCACTTGATATCCGTTGTCACACAGGATGTGGACTTCCAGAAGACGTGGATACTGACACGCATCGCTGAACTCAACGGTCCTTTCGTATATGTTTTTGTTCTCGCGAAATTATAGCTAGTGGTTGTTAGTGACCAAGGTGGCTTTCCATCAGATTGGTTCACAGCGTTCGCTATTTCTTTGTCCGCAAGTGCTCGCGTCCCTTGGCACAGAGGCATGCTTTACACTTCAGCCGCGCCGAAATGCGGCCGCCATGATCTAGATTCGATCCGGCGACCTCTAGCTAAGTTGCTGAACTCCATATAGACTTGTCCACCTTGTCGGCTCGTCTTAATAGTACAGACCTCCCTGTAGCCCAACGACCCTATATTTCTCTTCTTCATCTGTCTCTCCTTCATTTGCTGTTTTTTATGTATTTATTTCTTTAAATCTCACAAGTTTCGACGCTCTGCTGTGCTTTTTATTCGTTAAAAATATTTGAACTTGTTTAAAAATTTCCAGGGAAATTCTCAATATCTTATTTAGAGTATAATATTAATTTTACAACAAACTCTTACCGATATAATTTGCACCGTCAGGCATAAATATGAATGTCTGTTTAAGAAGTGTGTCCTTTGTCAAAATTTGAGAGCTCACGAAGTAACGCTAATGCACTACTCCCTATGCATCCCCTGCCTTCCAAACGTACTGAAGAATTGATTACTTCCGGTTTAACGGCACTCAATGTCAGGCATTCTTAGAATTCTTCAAGATCCTTCCACGCCACTTAAATAAAAAACCTGCTGTTCTAAAAAATTTGACAAATGCTGTTGATAATTTAACTACTCAACTATGATGGAGCTATGTTCTAGATGCGAGCCATCAAAAAAAGTTTGTCCTCAATTATTTTCTCAGTACAGGCATGAATGGTTCGTTCGCCGATTAAGCGTCAATGGGGCTGGTGGTGATGGAGCAAAATCCCGTGACTATGCAATGCTCTCCTCATGCGAACATGAACGCTTCGTCTTTGCGGCGCTGAGCGGAGGTCGTGTGAGGCACTCATAATGGTGTGCACAGGAAAACCTTGCAATGTTGCCCTGAAGGAAGACGTGGCTGATGGCTTAGCGACAGTATTGTTCAACACGTGCTATGTATACAATATTGCACAAAAGGCCAGCCATTTCGAATTCGGCTCGAGTTCTGATAGTTGAGATCAAACGCTGTACAACTGCTAGAGTACTTCAGCTTTCATCTCAGACCACAAGGAGGCCTCTGTCACTCAGGCAAATATTCCGGAAAAATAACACATGGTTCGAATCTTGAGAAAAAAATTCCCGATAAATAAATAGATGAACATGCAGATATATGCAATATCTGAAAAAAAAGATGCTTTTAATATTTAGATTGCCAAAAAAAACTGCGCGAAGACGACGGGACAAGAAGACGCACAATGACGCACACACAAAGCGCAGTCTGTGCTTTGTGTGTTCGTTTTCGTGCGTCTTCTTCTCCCGTCGTCTATGCGCAGTTTTTTTTTTTTTGGCAATCACTATGAACCCACCAGCCCAGCATCATGTCCTACTCCAATACTTCCATTAGCAAAAAAATAGCAAACCTGTCTCTTTCAGTCCCACAATTTCCCCGAAATAACGGCGCTGTAATAAGAGGTTAGTGAAAAAGTGGCAAGGTTTTAACTTGGTTAAACCAATTATAGCGAAAAAGTACGGGCTCGAAGCCCCAAAGCAGTATCAGTGGACTAAGAAGGCGGTGTTGAATTCATAGCGTCACAGTGGGTTGCAATTTAAGCCGATGCGTGTTTGGCTGCGGCGTGTTTGTAGATAGCTCATGTACATAAAACATCGCATCATTGTAATAAATATCCTGTCGAAGAAAACAAAAATAGCGTAGTTCTCTTGCGCAGCTACCTGCAAAGCTTATCTGTTCGCAGGGCAGCGGGTTCGAATCCGAGTCGTCCAAAGATGACAAGATTCTTGGTCGGTGTTGGTGGGCGTATGAGTGCTTTCATAATAATTGTATTCTTTAGAGGCAATTTAAAGAACTGGTACCTCCATTCTTCGGTCATGCCGTTTAACTGCTCGTTTTCATTCTGTTCCTACAGTCCAGACCATTGAATATTGACCACAATTAAAATGGGTGCTTATGTGATAGAAATCAAAAGTATTCGTCCATTTTCTTTTCAGTTTTTATTACTCCGACAGGCAGGCAGCGCATACTGTTGTAGACGTTTGTCCGTTATTCCCTCTCATACCTTCCCTCAATTTCTTTTCTCGATCAAAGAATATTAGTGCCCAGTTATAATTTTGCTATGACTTCTTGCATTCTATTTAGAAGGCAAGAACCCTTAGCGAGTAGAAAAAGGGTCCTAATACAGGCAGTCATCCAAAAAATATTTACATATTTTGACAGCAGTACACCCAAAAACATGCCGCATACAGAATTAAAATGACGAAGGTGCATTAGTACCATAGTCTACAAACTCCCTGGCTTATCAGGTTTCAAAGAAACGAAACGATGGCTGAGAGACGTGCTGAAAGACAGAATGCGAGTCCCACCGTCGATGCTGGAGTTACTCATCTTGATTGCTCTCAATATTACGAAGTGTTTTCATTCTTAACAATGGAAGTTTAATCTATATCGCAGTGTCTTCCAAACGGATGCGTATTATGCAGCCGCTCTTGTTATTTTAGTTCTCAAAGCAAGCAAATATTTGGCAGATTTCGACACTCCACACATGCCAGCGAATGGCACTCGCATGTGGTGTCCTGAGTGCATTTAACAACAGATTTTCGGGTTTCTCTTTCCTATCGCCTAACAAATAATCGCTGCTTTTAAAAGAGAGAATGAACAAACAAGGCGAGGGAAGAAAAAGACCTCACCTTTTGAATACCCATGTGCGCGTGCTTCCAGAACAAGCGTAGAAATTCTTTCTAGCTGACAGTCTAGCCAAAGCAGCTGGCTGTGAAAGACCACTTAATTTTAGGGCAAGAGCAAGGAATATGTGCCTCTTTTTGTATCGCTTTGTTTATCAGCCCTGCTTGTATCTTTGGCGTATCTCGCTACAGGACTACGTACACTGCGGCTGAAGTCAGCCGGTTAAGTTTCAAATAGCATGTTTTCGTGCCCATTTACCTTACACTTTGACGCAGCTGTTCGTCATTATATACCATGTCACCGAGCGCTCCGCACGCAGGAGTGTCCCTGTATGCGACCCTCCGTGTTCACGTGCCTCACTGCGCGCAAATTCTGTGGCGATGCAGTACCAAAGTATTGTCCTTTATTTGAATGCATTTCGGCTACTAAGTTCACGTCAATGCTTCGTTTTTAACTTTGCGGCTTATTATCAGGAGGTTTCTTTTCCAATGTCTTTCGCAGCAGACGTACACCTCCCGATGTAAAACCACACATACGAGACAAGATCAAATGATATGTTGGTTAAGATACGCTTTCTTTTTCTTGTTTCTCGGTAGAGTCAAGACCTTTCCGATAATTTTTAAAAGAACTTTATTTCGTAATCTTAACTAAACTGGAACTCCATAATCGCAACCTTTTTCACGCACAGTTCGGAACTGGGATGGGGGAAAGGGTCAGAAACTTTCGACCCCGACTGTACGCTAAAAAATGAGCATCTTGTTTGTATTTAGTTATTCTTTCTTTTTCTGTTCTCTGAAAATCAGTGGCTCTTAAAGGAGAAAGCAGAATGTTATTCTTGTGTACCGTCTTTATTATTGTGAGAGGTTTTTAAGGATTTATATCCGCAAAGTATACTTTCTTCTTGTGTGTGCTACTTTAAGTGTAGTGTTCATGTCACTTGAGGACAGTGTATTCCCATGAACCTTTTATATTTTGTGCAATTGTACCATTTTTTTAAGTGAAGCGTTTATTGCAACACTAAGACAGTGCTCAATGTCGGGTTTTTTATCTTGCGAGATTCCAGGAAGAGCAAATTTCTTTCTCTTCGAACATGTTTTCTGATATGAATGATTGGTAACAGTCCCTCGCTGAAATTCACAGAGTTAGAAGCCTCGTCAGACCTTAAAACCACTCAGCCTGTGCCCCTGCATCTGGCTTATTTTTGCATATTGTTTCCTGCTTAAATTAAATAAATCAATGCTGGCAACGCTACAGGCGCACAAGGAACCTACCCTAGTTTAGGGCTGGAGGTTCTCACATGTGCTGCGGTTTACGCAATGAACACCAATGCCGTGTAAACCACAGGCAGGCTCACGAAAGGCATGCATGTCTGTCCAGCTCGCCGACATATTCCGTCTTACGGATGCCACATTTTTCTACTTTCATGTAGAGCGATAGAATAGCAACGGTGCTTCTCACATTACTAGGCCAGGTTAGTGATGAGGAGGAAATAAAGGAAGCTAAATGGTCGAGGCGCGTAATGCGGAGGACATATAGCAGATGTGGTGGTGAATCATGCCATCTGTTGCATGTTACATGCCATGGGAGTGTAAGCGCTGCTAATATTAATTTATCTGCGCGGCCACCTGTCTGTAATAAACAGGGCTTTAAAATAAAACCAATCACATCACGGCGTTACCCAGTTTATTTAAAAGAATATTGCGCTATTTGCTTTCTTTAGTACTACAGCAGAGATCTTAATTTGGGTTGACGAGCTATTAACAGGAAGTTACTCGTTCTTTTACGTCTCTCAGAGCCAGAGTCACACTGGGACGTTAAACCCAATAAAATCAAACCAAACTTGTTCTTTTATCTGTTTTTCTTTGTTTATGCGGATTGCAAGACCCGAGTTTACTGAGAGCAGCATAACGGCCATATTTATATCGCTGCCAAAAACCTCTGAACTCGTTTTTATTCAAACATAAATATCCCAAGGAAATACTGGAATCGCAGATGCTGTCAAGGTCATCTTTTGTGTTCTCCGTGTAACCCAGTCTTATTAGCGCACTTTCGCAGCACTAGTCAAAAAAAGGACAAAATTGAAACTCCTTACCGAGATTATACCAGCGAAGAAAACTAGAAGTGCACTATGAATTCCTCACCTGTCGTAGCTAGAGTACCTCCAAATCATATAGGTTTGAAGCAGTAGATGTCAAATTAGCTTTGTGTATAGAGCTTGCCATCTCCCAGCAAAAGCGTACCAGCACCCGATCTTACCGGCACCCAGCAAAATATTAGCCTTTCGGAGTCATTCGGTTTCTCCAAAGCGAATAAGGGCTGCCTTGAGTCTTGAAATCAAATAAAGACACGAGCTCCGCTTAGGTGAGATTTCGGGAGAAAGGGAGAGATAATGTAGAAAGGTCAAAGTTATTGAGGCTTTCTAATGAAAAGGAAAAGTAGGAGCTGCTCTGAAAGCTCGAAACAGCTTGGGGAATTTCTTTGGCTCTAAACAAGAGCAAAGTTTGGTCTCCTGTTTCAGAAGCGGTACACAAAAATCTTTTCCGACGATTATCTCCGGCCACTAAGGAGCGATAATTTTATTCTATAAACTTTTATTTGCCCAGCATAACACCCTCTCCATCGCTTGTCCCTATGATAGTCTAAATACTTTTGGAGAAGTTCAATGTATTAGTGCAAATTTCCAACCAACACCTCACTTCCGCGCACTCAGAAGAAACGCATATATACACCACATCTCACCCAAAAAAGCCCCAAAAAATATTAGGCTGTCATTCGCCAGCAAATTATCAGTAATCGAAGGAATTACTCGTTGGGAGCGGGTTAGTGATTGTCTAATACGGAATGTAAAAGACGTATGATTCTTTTGAGACCGTTGAATGACATTTTGTAAAACTTTAGGTGAATTTCACCACATAAACACTGCTCTGGCTTTCGCGAGCGTGAGACGCTCTTGCGAATGGGAGCAGTTTTATTTTTTCTCGCAAAATGAACCTTCGGTTTTATATAGTTATTAGCTGGAATAAAGTTTTCAGTTCTTAATCTAACGCGATGAACGCTTACTAATTTTTAGGTATTCTATGTGAAATGACTCTCGTGGACAAGTCTCCAGGATGCCTGAGCTGCAAACAATGGCGATATGTTTAGTATTAGTAGTTTGATCGAGACCGCACTTGTGGACATGAACGTTGAATGTTCTTTAGTTTTTTGTAGGGAAATTATGTGAGAGCTGACAACCCTTAGCGAAAAAGAGGATGTGCTAAAAATGCATTTCAAACGTATTGTATTAATTTCATATTTATTTCGCATTTTTTTGTCCCTATGCTTAAACTGCAATACGAATGCTTTCTAAGTATACTAGGAATAATTTTTTGAACGTTCTTAAAAATATGTGAAAAGTACATTTTTGCCCGCTTAGCATATTTATAATGCATTAAAAATATAATAAAAATATACATTAGAAATATACTAAAAATATACATTTAATACATTAAAAATATGTTTACTCGGGCTTGAAAAAAGTCTACTGGGCGGCTCCATGGAATGACACGGGTTAATTCTTCAACTGGAGAACAAATCGCACACGGGTATTTATCATTAATCAACAGGAGTCTGATATTATAAGGTCACGTGATTGAATGGGAACGGCAGATACCTACACACAGCATACCAAGACGACAGCGACACAGCAAACCACAAATCCTATGACAAACGCTTTGTTGTTGTTGTGACTGAGAGAAGGATGAAGAGGAAATTGCACGGGCCTGCTACTGGCTCTAGCCAAGTCACCACCGCTGCCACGTGCAGATAGAGGAGAGTTAAAAGATGAGAGGAAAGAGAAAAAGGAAAGAAAAGACGCGCGTCGCAGCAACAACTGCGTCCGCCGGAGCGGACGCTGCTCCAACAGAAGCGGCCGCAGCCGCGCTCGCCGAAGCGAGAACAGACCCCCCCTCGTGGCCGACGCCACGCTCCGCCTCTACTTGGCTTGCCGTTTATATACCCAGCGAAAGCGACGCACTATTTTGCGCGGTGAGGCCTTTTTTTGCGCAAATACTGTGGGCTGCCAAATTATCGCAGAAGTACCCTACTGGCCGCGTTCGAATCTGGGGTTAATTGAGAACGGAATTGCCAGTTGAAACTTGCGTCAGACACAGGTCAGGAGTCGAACTGTCAACCAACAGATACATGGGCGTGTAAGGGAGCCGGTCTGCCCTGCCAGACGGGGTCCTTCCCGCTGGCTTATTCAGACCCAGAAGTACCCAAGGCGCTTTTACTGGTATAATGCTATCACGTTCTCACACGGAAATGTTCGAATGACATTGAGCGGAATGACATTCGAGAATAGGAATCACATTCGGATTCGACGGACTGCCGCGGTGCTGCACGACACTTTCGAAACGCATTCGAAAGCCTCAGCTCGTTTTCAGTGTACAGCGACGACGACGACGGCGGTCACACTAGTCCGACAACGACAGTATATATCAAGCTGAACAACAGCATGTAATTATAGTGAAATATCTAGTTTACTATAATATGATTCTAGAGGGACACGTTTTTCAGGCCAACGACACCGACGAATCCGGTCGGCGGACGGTCAGCCTTGTCGGCGGCTGAGCGAGAGCACGGTGATGAGGCGGCGGTGTGTATATGCTCGCGCTTCTAAATGAGCGAAACGAACGGCTATATTTCACGTGTGCACACCTGAACACTCACCAGCGATAAGCGCTTGCCAAATCAATTTCAGTCGACGACGGCTCTGTTCCCTTCCGCGACAACTAGGCCCAGCGAGTTCGCAGGGATTTCGGCGGTTGTGAAGAGCGAATCACAAGCTTTAGCGAATGCAAATAGTCACCAGGTGTAGTTTTGGCAACAGTGACCTGAAATCAACTATTGCTTACATCGCAGGGCACGCGTACGATGAACGGGAATCGCCGGTGTGACCCAGACTGCTGAGCCGTGCTTTACGGCCAGCAGCAGTCGTCGCCGTCGCTAGCTTGTGGATAACAGTCGCCAGACATACTTCTGGATAAAGTAGTTTAAAAAAAGTACTGGTCGCGTCGGAGAAAGCCGGGACAAGAAGCGAGAAGCGCCAGTCCTGCGCGATGCCAACAACCCGGCTTTCTCAGGCGTGCGATCGCATCATCGCTTCCCACACATTGTCGCACTGCGTAAACAAGCACGAGTACAACCAGTAAAAAAGAAAACAGATTGTTTAATAGAACGAAAGCGCAGATTGTGTTTTATGTTATGTAAACAAGCGATGTAAACAACAGTATGAGTGCAGTCGTCCTCATCGGCGCACTCCCGGGGAAATTTCATGCTGACGCGGTTAATATTCATTGGCGTAATATTATCTTCAAGCACTCCCTTAGACAGAACACGTGTAGCATAGTTAGATGACATTCGGTTTGAAGGCATTCGAAGCGCCCGTGTAGCAGGGGTATAAGTGGTGATCACCTTCCTGCTAGAAGTTACCACAAACGAAAGGATGACACAAAAGGGAAAGTTTTCACTCCTCGCTGAAACGTCATTTCGAGCCCTAGATTGTTCCACGGTAGCTTGAAGTGTAATGCAAATATGTTTACGCGGACAGCCCATTTGTTAGAATTTAAGTATAATTCAGACGGATTAATTGCGTATTTACGAAAGTACACTTTAAATAGATGGCCAGCACCAAAATGCGATCCCGAAACTCGATTTTGAGCATTAGATTGTTCAACGACAGCTTGTAGTGCGCTGCAAACATGCTAATGCGGACTGCCAATTTGCTAGAATTTCAGTGTTCTTTGGACGAATTAATTGCGTATTTACGGAAGTACACTTCAAATACATTGACGACACGCAAATGCCATTTCCCGAAACGCGATTTCGAGCACTCGACTGTTCAACGGCAGCTAGAAGTGTGCAAAGACGTTTAAAAGTACTGCCCGTTTGTTAGAATTGAAGTATATTTCGGATGAATTAACTTCATATTTACGAAAGTTCACTTTTAATACATTGACAAGATGCTAAAACTACATACATATACGTTTACAAGGGCTGCCCGTTTTCTAGAATTGAAGTATACTTTCGATGAATTAATTTCATATTCCTGAAAATACACTTTTAATACACTGACAAGATGCTAAAACTGCATACATATTTTTTCACGTATTTGAAAAGTGCTCGAAGTATGCTTTAAGTGAGGTATTTTTGGCACATTTTAAAAATATATTTCGAATACCAAGCATGAAATTTCAGGAACGTATTTCCTACATATTTTTAGTGCATTCATGAATACAAAATATGTTTCAAATACAATTTAAATAGCCCACCGTATATTCGAAACGTATTAGTTTTTGCTAAGGGAAACATCTCGCGCGGGCGTAATTCGTTTTCCGAACGCACTAGATACTTTTCTCACGATAGTAGCACTTAGAATAAAAGTTGCCACCTTTCTGTCACGTAACTTTAGCACCAGGAAATTCCTCTCACTGCATCCAGCATAAACGCGATGCTTTGAAGAATCCGCCCGACAAAAAACTCAAGATTACTTTAAATGCGCAAATTGCCTAAGTTTGGGAAATGGGCAAGTTTTTCCTCCGTGAGTGACGACATAAGTTGTAATGGCCTTGCGTATTGTGGAGCTCTTGCAGGAACGTCGTGCTGCGCATGCAGCGTGAGGAATGCTCCCTTCTATGAGAACCTTCACGAGTACTCCGTGCTGTCTTCACAAACAAAAAAACTTTGTGGTGCCGCTTGAAATGCCTTCTGCGAAACGAAATGAATTTTCAGCGTATCTTCTTCAATAACAACCAAACATCACACGCGGAGGCCGGATTCAAGAAAACTCTGGAATCCAAATCGTTGGACCATAACGTGCGAGTAGTTTGAATAGCGCAATCTAATAGGGTCATAAAGAGTAATGCTTTTTACATTGATACTTTGCAGAAGACGCGGTACTCGCGTGGTTCAATTTTTAGCTTTAAAAACCCATATGACTGTCAGCATTCTTACACCGCGCATAGTCTTCCTGCTATCGAATGCGCTCAAGTCTTTGTACCCTGAAATAGCGGTCCGCATGCGGTTGCCTTCCAACAAAATGCCAGCCCCGTCTGAGAAATAGAAGTTTGAGAATGGAATGCCAAGGACTTCTTGCGCTTTTGCACTATCAAACTTCTGCGGGACCAAAAAAATACGCATGTTATATTATTACTAAGTTTTATTTCGTTGTCCCTTCATTAAAAGTTTAAAGATTCATCAAAACCAACAAAAATGGTGAGGAACATACTCTTCTTCCTTTCTAAGGGAAAGTTTCGTCCGCAAATACAATCAAGCCAGAAACACGCATAAGTTGCATAGGGAAATCTTCAGCAGAAAGTTCCTTATTAAAGCGCACACTGCCGGTTCGAGAATGAAGTGGAAGAAAAAATGAAGTTGTGTTTTTCTTCATTTCTCCAAATCCTGCTTGGCATTATGCACTGTTGCATCGCCTTTTTATTTAAAGGGTCCTTCCCTCATAATTGCGGGCATATACTGCATAAAGCAAGTCCACTTCTTTGGCAGCCGTGTTTCAATGTGAAATCTAGCAATACATATCATGAGCTGCTTATTTACTCTGCTGCAGAGGCTGACCTCATTATTAATTTATTTTTAATCCCTTTATATTTAACTAAAAAAGAAAACTTCGAATGTACACCATTTTTTTATTTACCAGCTCATCACATGATACCACACCCTTAGGTATTCTTTCGTTTCCTGTTTACTTTTGGTTCTCACTTAACGCATATATTGGTGCACATTACTTTCACAGTTAGGATTTCAGTTATTCGCTGCACTTTAGCTCCTAAAGTAAAACTGACAAATAAATGTCGCCACAAATTTCCATAGCCCAAAGTGGCATGCGTCGCATCTGTGCGTGTGTTGTGGCGCAGTGGGGGATGTACCATCGTCAGCACGCCTAACACGAACGCTCGAGCGCGTGCCTTCCTCTGACATTAGCGCCGCCGTGCCTCGGCCGCTGGGTCTGAGACGTTATTAAGGTAGAATCAGGGCATAAGCTCTCTCCAACCGCCGCAAATTCACCGTGCAGCATGGCCTCAGACTCAGCGCCCAGCGCTCAGGTGCTGAAATATCAGTGCAGGACGCGCAATAGAGCGTTCCGCGTTAAGCGGGCTGACGGCGGTACAATCCTTCACCCAGGGGTGACCATAGTTACAGAATGACCGCGAGGTAATTTCGTTCATCCTGCGGAAGTAGAACGTACAAGTGCTTTGCGTTGCTCCCGTTGTGGTCCCCAAAGGTACACAATATAAGAAGCGTGCCGCAATAAAACTGTTTTCAATGTCTTTATAATATCCTGGCCATAGTGGGGCAGTCGTAGTAGCTGTATTCTGCAATCCCTATAAGACACATACGCAACTTTCTAGAGCGCAGCTCTTAAGCGCATATTCGTGGCTTGAGCCTCGTCTCCGCCATTGGTGTAACTGAGAAAAACCATAAATAAATAAATAAATAAATGAACATTAAATAAATAAAAAAACATTTCCGCGATTGGGATTCGAAACCACGTGCATGATCTCTGTGCCTGCTTAACCACCAGGGAAGCCTCTGATATCAGCCGCTTTTATTTGCTGCATAGCGCACTCGGCATGTTTTGCCGCTTTTGAGCGTTACGTGCTGCCGCATTGAGCCGCCCCTTTTTATTGGTGCTGGGCGGCCCCCGGGGGCGTTTCTCAATGCTTTCGCTCTTTAACTTGCCTCAGTACCCACTCCCACCATCAGCAGCCTTACCAAACTATAGCTGTGCAAAACGACGGGATGAAGGATGAAGAAAACGACGATTTTCAACTCGGCGCTCGAGGCTGCAAGTTAGAACACGCTGAGCTAGAGCCGACAGTTATGGCCGAGTGGTGTAAGGCGTCAAGTGTCAGCCTGGTATCCTAGCCAACACGTCTCGCATCGATAAATGAAGCTGCTCTGTTTTCACCGTCACTAGATCAAATCCCGCTGAGGAACGCAGCAGAGGCTTCGTGGCTTAGTGGTCTGAACATTTGTTGCAACTCTGAGTAATACAATACCCAATGGGAAAGAATAAAGAAATAGCGATACAAGATGGAGATCTGCACGAAAGGTGACACTTACCAAGATCACTGAGAATTACAGCGCTGAAGCACAAAACTGCGCACGAAACTCTTTAGAGGTTGAAAGAACTCTTGCCCGCCTCGTTAAACACTTCGTTCACCTAGCGCACATTCAACCGAAGAGCTGCGCAGTATTTCAACATGTATCTCTTATGCTCTGGTAATGCTACTGTTGTCTCTTTATCAGATGCAATCACTGTTGCGAACGTGCGACGTTATTATGACACCCTTTCTTGTGCTAATGCTAATCCCTATCATGCAGGCCGTTAAAACTTTGTTTCAACCAATCATTTATTCGAAAATAATTTTTTTACAGTGGCATCAGGGCACTTCGCGCTTCTTCCATCACCGCCCACCACTGTAACGCTACCACATACCCTATAATCACCACGTAGATGAACGCTAAACGTATTCCGACCCCCTTCGTTTATTTACTTCCCTTCATCATACTGGACGAAAAAACTGTGGCTTGATGTGAAAAGAGATGTGCAGGAGCTGTTCACTTCATTTGAGCCACTATTCGCTCAGCATTTTCCGCATCTCTTTTTAGCCCTCTGTAGAGCCGAACGCTTTCTTAAACATATTGTTACGTGGCAGGAGGCGTTCACACCACGCAAAACACTGGGGCACTCACGCTGAACACAAAACAAGCACAGGGCGCATCGGATGCCAAAACACCGGCCACTGCACAGGATTCGGAGCCCGAGCACACGCCAAGCGCCCTCTCGATTCGTCTGCCTCATCTTCTCTGAGTCGACCCGTAGCATGACCCCCGGGCGCAAAAGCACCATCGCGGTGCAGCTTAGCGAGTGCCAGAAGAAGGTAGGTGGTAGGGCTTAAGGCGCGACACGTGCACAATATCGGAGGGTGGAGTACGGGAAGTGCACTCGGGGAAGGCAGGCTCAATCTCGTATGTGACGGCTGTGACTTGGCGCAGCACATGATACGGGCCCACATATCGAGAAAGAAGCTTTTCCGAGAGCCCTACACGGTGAGAAGGCACCCAGAGAAATGCAAGGGACCCAGGCAAGAAGGCACTGTCCAGGTGGCGGCGGTTATAGTGCTCTTGCTGAGAAGCTTGGGAGGCTTGCAAGCGTGAACGGGCGACTTGGCGAGCATGGTCGGCATGGGCAATGGCTTCACGGGCGTATTCAGAATGTGGGGGAGGAGATGTTCGATACAATGTGTCAAGCGGATTGAGGCGCACGGCCGTACAAGAGGTAAACCGGTGAGTAGCCGGCAGTGTCGTGGCGGGATGAGTTATGTGCAAATATAACTTATGGGAGTGCGACGTCCCAGTCTCGGTGATCAGAGGAGACGTACATGGCGAGCATGTCGGTAAGCGTGCGATTGAGTCGCTCAGTGAGTCCATTAGTTTGGGGGTGGTAAGCGGTCGTTAACTTGTGCTTAGTTGAGCACGCGCGAAGAATGTCGTTTACCACTGCTGAAAGGAAGGTGCGGCCACGGTCAGTGAGCAGTTGGTGGGGTGCCCCATGAGGAAGAATGACGTCCTGAAGAAGAAAGTCGGCGACATCAGCGGCAGTACTCGTGGGGAGCGCACGCGTTATCGCGTACCGGGTGGCATAATCTGTGGCTACTGCAACCCTTCTGTTCCCAGAAGTGGACTCAGGAAAGGGGCCCAGAAGGTCGAAGCCGACACGGTAGAACGGCTCCAGAGGGATGTCAATGGGCTGAAGAAAGCCAGCGGGAGCAGATGCAGGGCGCTTGCGACGCTGACACTCATCGCAAGCACCAACGTAACGGCGCACTGAGCGGTAGGGGCCAGGCCAGAATAATCGACGACGGATGTGGTCGTACGTGCGAGTAACGCCTAGATGGCCAGCAGTCGGGAGGTCATGGAGTTCGTGGAGAACGACTGTTCGTAAGTGCTTCGGGACGACGAGGAGAAGGTCAGGACCAGTTGGTTGAAGATTCCGGCGTTATAAAATACCACCAACGAGAGCAAAACGGTTCAGTGAAAGGTCGGTTTAGGCGGATGTTAGGCGATCGATGATGGAGAGAAGCTCCGCATCCCGACGCTGTTCTTCGCCGATAGTTGTAAACGGTGATAGAGAGAACAGGTCAATGGCGCTTGCGCTCGTCGCAGTATTAGTGTGGGCAACAGGGTAACGAGAGAGGCAGTACAGCGTAGTAATATTCTTGGAGTCGTAGCGCCCAACGACTCAGGCGACCGATATGATCCTTCAGAGAAGAAACTCAACACAGTGCGTCATGATCTGCCCCAACTGTGAATGGCCTGCCATATAGGTAGGGTCGAAATTTGCCAACAGCCCAGACGAGGGCCAAGCGCTCTCTTTCGGTAATGGAGTAGTTCTTCTCGGAAGGGGATAGCAGGCGGCTAGCATAGGCAATTACACGATGTGTGCCGGATTGATGCTGGGAAAGGATTGCCCGATTCCATGGCCACTAGCATCAGTACGAACTTCCATAGGAGCTGACACATCAAAGTGGGCCAAGACCGGTGGAGTGGTAAGCTTCCTTATAAGGTGGGCAAAGGCTTGGTCTTGGGAGGACCCCCAGGAAAAACTGACATCCTTTGTAAGAAGGTCGGTGAGCGGTTGAGCAATGTCGGCAAAATCTTGAATGAATCTACGAAAGTAAGAACAAAGACCCAAAAAACTTCGGACGTCATTGCTCGAACGGGCTACTGGGAAGTCCTTGACTGCTCGGATCTTGTCTGGATCGCGACGAACCCCCGTAGCATCGACGACATGACCTAGTACGAGGGGGTACCCAAAAGAAACCGGACTAATTTTTTGAATCGGCACAGCTTCTGTGGTACCGCGTTTTGCCGCTAGGAGCGCATAGAACGAACATTTCAGAGTCAGTAAGCCGAGTGCCGTCGCTGAAGGAGGTCAGACTAGTTTAGGCAGAGTTTTAGAGTGACGACTGTTTTGTGTGAGTGTCGTTTTTGCAATGGCTGATGTTCGTGAACAGCATGTGCCAGTGAAATTCTGATTTTTTCTCGGAAACAGTGGAACGGAAACTCTTGAAATATTCAGAAAGACGTTCAAGGACGATGCTGTGGGGACAACTGAAGTGTTCCTGAATTAAATCCTGAACAAAGCAACAGTCATGCCAATGGAAAACTTCAAATTCATCTCGCCTCAAGAAAGCTGGTCAGGTGAAACCAAACCTCGAAACAATGCTGATTTGTTTTTTCGAAGTGAGACGAGTCGTCCATTCAGAATTTGTTCCGCAGGGTCAGACAGTTAACCAGGCTTTCTGCTTGGATGTTTTGAAAAGATTGGGCAACAGTGTTCGATGGAAGCGGCCTGATTTCTGGCAGATGGGTGACTGGTTTTTCCACCATGGCAATGCCCCTGCTCACACAGCCCTGTATCGACGACAAATTCGGACCAAAAATGGCATGACCTCTGTACCTCAAACCTCATACTCACACGACCTTGCCACGTGCTACTTTCTTTGTTTCGTAAAATGAAAAGACAGGTGAATGGAAAGCGTTTCGCTGATGTTGCTGAGGTGAAGAAAAAAACGACGGAGGGACTGTCAAGCATCACAAAAGATGAATTTAAAAAATGTTTTGAAAAATGGAATGAAAGATTCGACAAACGTATTGTTGCGGGAAAGAATATATTTACAGATATTTACAAATAGACAAGAACAGCTGCGAGCGGCACCGAGAACACAGTCCGAACTTCGTTGTCCTCTTCTACTCTTCCCACTCGTGTCATCGCTCTTTGTCGTCGTCGTCTACCTGCATCAGGACCCCCGGCTGCTGAAACGCCGTCTCGGCGTTAGGGCGGCGACGTATGGGCGTCGTGATAAGGTTTAAGGCGACAGACGTGGACGATGTCGGTGGTGGCGCCAGAGGACGATGGCGAGGTTTCAAGGGGAGCAATTTCATAGTTCACGTCGGTAACACGGCGCACGACACGATAAGGGCCACGGTAGTGCGAAAGGAGCTTCTCGGAGAGACCGACGCTGCGAGAGGGCGTCCAGAGAAGGACGAGTGATCCCGGGGTAAATTCGACGGCCTGGTGACGGCGGTCGTAGGCTGACTTCTGGGAAACTTGAGAGGCTTGGAGCCTACTACGGGCTATTTGGCGCGCCAGCGTGGCCTGGGAGATGGCGTCCCGAGCATAAGCAGTGGTGGGGGCTGAAGAAGGCGGCAAGAGTGTGTCCAAAGGCAAGGTGGGATGCCTACCAAACAAAAGGTAGAAAGGAGAATAGCCTGTTCTGTCATGAAGGGAAGAGTTATATGCAAATGTCACATAAGGCAAGGCTGCGTCCCAATCTCGGTGGTCTGGCGATACGTACATGGCTAACATGTCGGTGAGCGTGCGGTTGAACCTTTCCGTAAGCCCATTGGTTTGTGGGTGGTAAGCCGTCGCGAGCTGGTGCTGCGTGTCACACGAACGAAGAATGTCGTGAACTACTCTGGATAGAAAATAACGACCGCGGTCGGTGAGCAGTTGACGAGGGGTGCCGTGGTGAAGGATGACGTCTTGCAGAAGAAAATCGGCAACATCGGTAGCGCAGCTGGACGCAAAGCACGCGTGATGGCGTACCGAGTCGTATAATCAGTTGCGACAGCGATCCACTTGTTGCCGGAGATGGACGTCGGAAAAGGGCCAAGAAGGTCGAGGCCAACACGGTGAGAAGGTTCCGGAGGTATGTCGATGGGTTGCAGAAGACCGGCAGGCAAAGTGGAGGGCCTTTTCCGACGTTGACACAGGTCGCAAGCGGCCACGTAACGCTTGACGGAACGATAGAGACCAGGCCAAAAGAAGCGATGCCGCACCCGAGCGTACGTGCGGGACACGCCAAGGTGACCGGCTGTCGGCAGGTCGTGCAGTTCTTCAAGGACAGAAGAGCGTAGATGTTGGGGTATCACGAGCAGGAGCGGAGGGCCATCGGAGCGTAGGTTTCGGCGAAACAAAATGCCGTTCTGGAGCACATAAAGGTTCAGAGACGGAGATCGGTTTGCAGAACGGATGCCATCAAAGATAGGACGTAAAGATGAGTCGTGGCGCTGTTCGTTGGCAATATCGGCAAGATCGGAGATAGCTAAGAGGCAGGGCAGGGTCTCAGCGTCCTCTAGGTCAGGTGGTTCCACAGGGTATCGGGATAAACAGTCAGCGTCCTGGTGATGGCGCCCTGACTTGTACACGACGGAGTATGAGTATTCTTGGAGGCGCAATGCCCAGCGACCAAGGCGACCGGTGGGATCTTTTAGTGAAGACAGCCAACAGAGAGCGTGGTGATCAGTGACAACAGCGAATGAACGGCCGAACAGGGAGGGTCTGAATTTAGCCACTGCCCAGACAAGGGCAAGACACTCGCGCTCAGTAATGGTGTAATTTTGCTCTGCGGCTGAAAGTAGGCGGCTGGCATAAGCGATGACTCGATCTTGACCCTGTTGACGTTGGGCAAGTACGGCGCCGATGCCATATCCGGAGGCGTCCGTGCGAACCTCTGTGGGAGACGACGGGTCAAAATGTGCTAAGATGGGCGGAGTGGTCAGCAAATGGACGAGGGATGAAAATGAGTTCTCTTGAGCAGGGCCCCAGGTAAAGGGGGTGTCGTTCTTCAGAAGATCGGTGAGGGGACGAGCGATGCCGGCGAAATCTTTGATAAAACGGCGAAAATACGAGCACAAGCCGACAAAGCTGCGCACATCTTTCGACGACCTTGGAAGAGGAAAGTCCTTCACAGCTTGAATTTTGATGGGATCTGGGCGTACACCAGAAGCGTCAACGAGGTGTCCGAGAATAGTGAGTTGTCGACGACCGAACTTGCATTTCGATGAGTTCAGCTGAAGGCCGGCGTTACGAAACACTGTCAGAATATTGGAGAGGCGCTCGAGGTGCGTGGCAAAAGTAGGCGAGAAAACCACAACATCGTCTAGGTAACAGAGGCAAGTGGACCATTTAAAGCCACGAAGAAGGGAGTCCATCATTCGTTCGAAGGTAGCCGGGGCGTTACAGAGGCCGAACGGCATGACTTTAAACTGGTATGAGCCATCAGGCGTCACGAAGGCGGTCTTCTCGCGGTCCTTTTCATCAACGGCAATTTGCCAGTACCCCGATCGAAGATCAATTGAAGAGAAATATTTGGCGCCGTGGAGGCAGTCTAATGCATCATCGATCCTTGGGAGTGGATATACGTCTTTTTTTGTGATGCGGTTGAGGTGCCGATAATCAACGCAGAAGCGCCAGCTGCCGTCCTTTTTTTTCACCAGGACGACTGGTGAAGCCCAAGGACTTGACGAGGGCTCGATGATGTCTTTTGCGAGCATCTTGTCCACCTCTTGATTTATGACGGTGCGTTCGGCGCTGGACACTCGGTACGGGCGTCTGCGGAGAGGAGCGGAATCACCGGTGTTTATGTGATGCGTCACCACAGAGGTCCGAGCCAAAACACGGCTATCAAAGTCGAAGATGTCGCGGAAAGATGATAAGAGACACCTAAGATCGCGAGCTTGCATTGGCGGTAGGTCAGAAGCGATCATGTCGGCGTAGTCGTCCGTTGGGTTCTCAGTTGATGGGGCCGCAGGCAGCCGGCATTGCTGAGTGGAAGGTAAGCAGGTGTCCACCACTGATATCACACATTCGGCAGCAGGGCACAGCGTGGCGAGTGAGATGCCTTGCGGGAGCGGTTGGATAGATGAACCAAAGTTCAGGACCGGAAGGTACGCTCGGTTGGCCGACATTGTAAATACAATGTGTGGAAGCGCAATGCTGCGCGTCAGGGCGACGTCAAGTTCCGGAGTGACGACGTAGTGACCATCAGGTACAGGGGGAACAGATGAGAAAGAAATGTAAGTTGCGGCTTGAGGCGGTAGACGGACAAAGTCGACAGCACAAAGACGGTGTATAACTGGGGACGGCGACTCAGCAGAAAGAGGAAGGTCAAGCTGAACAGCATTAGTGGCGCAGTCAATGAGGGCTGAATGCTCAGACAGGAAGTCGAGGCCAAGAATGACTTCATGAGGGCACTGGTCCAGAACAGAGAACAGAACGGATGTATGGCGGCCGGATATGGTCACACGGGCTGTGCATAGTCCAACAACATGAGGCGTTCCGCCGTCGGCAACGCGGAGAACGGCTTTGGGTGCAGGGGTCAGTACTTTTCGGAGGCGGCGTCGTAGGGCTGAACTCATGACGGATACCTCCACCAAATATGTTGCGGGAAAGAATATATTTACAGATACTTACAAATAGACAAGAACAGCTGCGAGCGGCACCGAGAACACAGTCCGAACTTCGTTGTCCTCTTCTACTCTTCCCACTCGTGTCATCGCTCTTTGTCCTCGTCGTCTACCTGCATCAGTATTATTGTAAGTGGAGAGTGCTTTGAAGGATATTAAAGGTCTGTGCTGAAAATGTGAACAAATAAGTTCAAACAAAAATAAGTCCGGTTTCTTTTGGGTACCCCCTCGTATATTGAGCTGACGACGCGCGAAACGGCATTTTCAAGAGTTGAGCTGTAGCCCGGCATGACAGAAGAGGGAAAGAACTTGCGAGAGATGGCCCATGTGGGACGAAAACGGGGGCTAAAACACAATAAGATCGTCTGAATAGCACAGGCAAGTGGACCACTTAAATCCTTGCAGCAAGGAGTCCATCATGCGATTGAAAGTGGCTGGGGCGTTACATAAGCCGAAAGGCATAACCTTAAACTGATATAAAGCATCAGGAGTAACAAACGCAGTCTTCTCCCGGTCCTGGTCATCCACAGCAATTTGCCAATAGCCAGAGCGTAGGTCTATGGAGAAGAATTTGGCTCCGTAGAGGCAGTCAAAGGCATCGTCGATTCGAGGAAGCGGATAGACATCTATTTATCTTATTCAGGTGACGGCAATCCAGAAGCGCCACGCGCCATCTTTCTTCTTGACCAAGACGACTGGCGAAGCCCAAGGACTGTGAGAGGACTCAGTGATGTTCTTTTTCAGCATTTCATTTCATTTATTGGTTTTGTTTGGCCAGTACAGAGACTGCAAACAAGGGAGAGCAAGCTAAAGGCGCCTAGTAGCGCCTGACAGAGGCCTGCCCTCCCCATGTAAAAAAAACAAAACAACCACTTCCGCCTAGATTACCTGTCGTTCTGCATGGGAGACCCGGTATGGTCGGTGGCGGATAGGAGGAGCGTCGCCGGTGTCGATGCGGTGCGTAACGGTAAGAGCTTGGTCGAGGGAGCTGTTATGGAGGTAGAAGATGTCGGAATAGGACTCGAGAAGCGCACTCAGCTGCCACGATTGGGCAGGGGCCAAATCGGAGGGCATCATTGCCGTGATCGCGTCAGTCGAAGTAGGATCGTGAGCAGGGTCTGCAGGAGCTGATGCATGGGCAGTGTCCAATGTGGCAACTTGGCAGGAGCCAATAGGTGAGAACGTTGCCACGCATATGCCAGGTGGAAGGACTTGGGCTGAATAGCTGAAATTAATTAACGGTAGTGACACACTGTTTCCCCTGATTGTAGTGACAGTATGGGGCAGTTCAACGTTGCGGTGCAGCAAGACATCTGAAATAGGGGTGACTAAGTAGTCACCATCGGCGACTGATGAGGTAGGACGTAGGGTAACGAATAAGGCGGCTAGAGAGGGCAGAGAAACTTGGTCGGGCGAATACAGTCGGGGAGAATGCAAGGGTTCAAGATCGATGGTTGGGAGATCGAGGTGTAGGACGCCTTGCGAGCAGTCCATCAGGGTGGAGTGTTCTGACAGGAAATCGAGGCCGAGGATGAGGTCATGAGCAGCTCATCCTCGAGCCGCTACCGAGGCTACAGCCGAGGACCGAAGGGGCTGCGGGGATCGGAAACGCCGGTGTCGTGGAGATGGAGAGCGGGAAGAACGACGTGGTCTGGAGCTGGCGAGATCGTTGGCCGAATCTGATTGGTCATGAGGTGGTCGGGGCGGAAAACGGCGGGGCATATCTGAACGGTTGTCATAGGAAAGCTCGGTGCGAAGAGTCGGAAACCATCTATTGCGGCAATGCCGGGAAATGTGGCCGACACAGGAACAGTTGAAACATATTGGGCGATCATCAGGCGTCCGCCACTCTGCTGGATTTCGGTAGCGACGAAAGTACGGAGCCCTGGGACGCAAAAAAATTCCTGGTTGGTGGTCGGACGGTAGAGTTCCCGACGGAACAGATAGCAGGTGAGAGATCCAGATTTGCGAGCTCCTCTCGCACGACGGCTTGAATGGGGGACACATCGGGCAAGGGGTGACTGGGGATGGTAGGTTGAGGGGCCGCAGGTGCACAGACCTCCATTTCGCGGCGAACGATCCGGGTGACTGTGTCGGTGATGTTGAGAGGCGAAGTGAGAGGTGGGCTAGTTGGTGGCTGCTGCAAAACACGCGAAGATGTGGCGGCAGCATGGGGAAGTCGTTGAAATTGTGGAAATAAGCGCCGGCTCTTGACTTGCTCGAAGAGACGGCACTCCTTAATAAGGGCATTCACGGTATCACATCCTTTGCAGATAAGCAAATGGAAAGCGTCGTCCGCGATCCCCTTTAGGATGTGGCCCACCTTTTTGGATTCCGACATGGAGTTGTCAACCTGGTGACATAAGGCAAGGACGTCTTGAATGTACGTGACGTAACTTTCACTGGAGGACTGAGCACGCGACTCAAAGTGTTTTTGGACTGCGAGCTTCGAAGCATCTGCAGGTCCGAAGAGAGCGCGAAGCTTTTCTTTGAAGATATCCCCACTCGTTAATTCGTCCTCATGGGTGTCGTACCATTGCCTCGCTGTGCCAGACGAATAGAAAATGTCGTTTGCCAGCATGACGGTGGGGTCCCACCTGTTATGGGTGCTGACACGTTCGTACATCGAGATCCATCTGTCGACGTTTTCAGTTGAGGCACCGGAAAAGATGTGGGGTCACGGGGATGAGCCATGACTATGAATGTAGTGGCAGTGGGACTTGGCGAGTCGCCGGGCTGCGTCATTGTAGCGGTCCCGGTGTAGCGACCGCAGCGAAGCTCCGTGATGGAACAGGCCAGAACGAGAGGAAGGGGAAAGTCCTCACCTCCACCAAGATGTTACGTGGCAGGAGGCGTTCACACCACGCAAAACACTGGTGCACTCACGCTGAACACAAAGCAAGCACAGGGCGCACCGGGCGGCAAAACACAGGCCACTGCACAGGATTCGGAGCCCGAGCACGCGCCAAGCTCCCTCTCACTTCGTCTGCCTCATCTTCTCTGAGTCGACCCGTCGCAATATTAATGCTCCGGGTAGCGCGTTTAAAGTGCTAAATAATTTTCTGGGCTCAACACGGCTCCTCTTTTCAAATATTTGTTTCCTCGCACTTACTGCTTTTTTCAAAACTAAAAACGTTCTGTTCATGGAGGGTCTGGGCTCATAATTTGTCCCTTTTTGTTATCGCCACCCTTCTTCTCCACTCCAAGTTGCATTTGAGGCTGGTAAAATGCTTTTAACCAAAACAGCACTCAAGAACCTCTATGAAAGAAAGACCTCATTACGTAAGCTGCACGTAGGCTTAATGCACAGTAATAGGCTGCCGGAGATGTCTAACAGGACATGTCAAACACGCTCTAATTTTTGTTTATCGAAAGTTCACCGCTTTTTTGAGTGAACGTTGCATTTAATAAGCATGGTTTCTGCGGCCGATGTCCACAGTAATCAACCCACAACGCTTCACATCCATATCGACTTAGTGCAGCAAAATGACATCTAACAGCAGCGTCAAAGAGGTCACCCTGTTTTAGAAGTTTTTACATGGTCCGCACAATTTAACTGAGAAGCTAGAGAGAAGAATATGTATGATACATTCTTGACATTTGAATTAATTAAAAGGTACTCTTTGGAGGGCACACTTGCTTTGAACCTGCATTAGCTTGGCAGTGCTTGTTCGCGCCTTATGTAAATTTTCTAGCTATATGTAGAGCGACATTGCAAGCATTGAATTGCAAAGTGAGTCCTACCTGCACCTTAAAAGTAAATAGCAAACTGAACACTGCAAACAAAAGTAGCAGTTACTGAGAAAATTGGAATAAATTCAGTGAAACAAATGCTCAAAACGTTTCCAATGATATGCGTTGTTAGGCTAGTTGGTTCACTCTCAGAATTCTTTGCGCACACAAAGACGACACAATAAGAGAAGGGAGACAGGACGGAGCGCAAACTTTCAACTGTTTTGTTCCGAAAAAGTACATGACATTTATACTAAAAAAAAAAGTCAATGGCCGCAGTTCCACAAAGAGAGTGAAACCTGCAGTCATCCCCTATCAGCATAAAGAGGCTCATAACCTCAAGCGCGTGGCTAACAAATTAAGGTACCCGTGGTTTTTTTCGGCGCCAAGGAAGCTCTCTTCACTGTATCATTTAGTTTCGCAGGATAGTAGCAACAATTCAGACTGCAAAATGAAAGATGTGAACCAGTTTGTGAAGTGTGAAAAAGGGGTTGTGTAAAAAATTCCGTTTAAGTCTGGGAAGGTGTACATTGGGCAGTCGGGCCGATGTGTTAATCAGCGCCTAAGGGAACGCAATTTGTCCTTGAGGAATGACTCCGGTTCACATCTATCAGCACATATTAATGAGTGTGGAAAAGAAAATGACAAAAAACGGTAAGAAAAAACCAATGTGTGATGCAAGGCTACAAGGCACTAGCATCTTGTGCAGGAGCACTGACACGCTTGCGCAAGAACTGACTGAGGCCCACTACATTAGAAAAGGCGGTAGTTCATAAGTTGGTACACCATCTGTGACATTGTATGACAAAAAAGCTGCCTTTCTAGATAAATTAAATAAGAGGTGAGTCACCTGTGTCCTTCCTTTCTGCCTTTTTCGGGTTTTTGGATTGCATGTGGCATCTATGTTTATCTATTTTTTTGGTATAAATATCATGAGCATTTCCTGAATTATACTGTTGAAAGTTTGCGCTCCGTCCTGTCTCCCTTGTCTTATTGAGTCGTCTTTGTGTGTGCAAAAAAATATTCTGGGAAATGCTCAAAAGTGTTTCGCTTTCAAATTGGAAGGTCCTAAAATGGACCAAAATTTTAAAATAAAAAAAGGTTTCTCCGAAAGTTAAGTCATTCTTGTTAAGTGTTCTGAAAAGTGCATGCTAATACATTTTTCGTTTCAAATACCTTAATAATTAGTTGGCATTTCACTAACTTTTTAAATATGGCTCTCAACGCTCAGATCTAAATAGGGAAGTAGTCAAACCCCATAATAACAGTCTGACCCAGGAACTAACGACAAAGTACCTTTAATGTAGCCCATTTTATGCGGCAAGAATGAAATCCCATCGGATATGAAAAATACTAAGTCACAGGGTGGTCCATGAGCTTGCAAGCGCCGCGATTACGGTGCTCTCATCGGTGATTTGGTGAAACACATGTGCTTCGCGCCTTTGCGTTGCGAAACGATTTTGCTGTGTACTTCACGGCGCGCTGAAAAAGCGTGCCATCAAAAGCCGGTGGCGCTTGACGCGGAAGAGCGCGCCGGTATTCGACATTATTTCCGCTTTGCGAAAAACAGCAGCTCTATTCACCCGCCGGTCACGCCGAGGAAGACGAGCAAAAAAAATCATTACGCAGTCATTAGCTTGTCCCAGGCATCTGCACTCTGATCGTATTGTGCGACACAGCGTATCATTTGTAGAATGTAGCTTTCTTTCCACGCAATGTCGATGAGCAGGCGCTTGAGAGCTAAGTTCTCTCATATAACCGCTACAAAGAAGATTTCCTTGCCAATATATCAAGCAAGCCCTACTCAAATGAGCTGAAGGGGAGCATGGTCTTACTCTCTGAAGAGAAAGGGGAAAAAAGGGAGGAAGGAGTCCTAGAGCGCACTCCCTTTTACAAAAGGAAATACGCTGGAAGAGAGTTTACTCTCTACTTACTCCGGTGTATGCATATTAGTGTTTAAAATTATAGCCCTTGGAGCTGCAGGAGGCGACAAGAGGAAGGCTGCCAAGGTATACCGAATGTGGTATTGCGGAGGACGGCCTAGTGTAAGCACAGTGATCAGTAATTACTTGGCGCTGAAAGAAACGTGCTACACGAAGACGCGGCATACAAAGAGGCCCATGCAAACTTTTTGGCTTTCGTGGCAGCAAACTCTTATGTCAGCGTGCTGGGTTGGACTTCTGAGGTGTGCAGTTCTAAGTGTTCAGTGTCGAGGATATTAAGGAAAGCTGAAATGAGCCCGTATACTTCTAGCTGTTTCAAGAGTTAGAAGACAGAGACCTGCAATCTCCATTTACTTCACCAGTGTTGTGGCGCACAGGAAAGCTCGAACCCGGGCTCCATTTGGTAGCGTGTTGAGTCGTCGGGCTGAGGAAAGTCTGAAGCTTCGAAGGTTGGGGATACGAAAACAAACAGGTTTAATGGCACATTTTTAAGACACTTATTTACATAATGAAGATTTGAAAAGAAGAGCAAAGAACCAAAAATTAAGAGTTCATGACGTCGAGCGACTGGATGAGCCTATTACCCAGGGCCCAGAGCGCCCGTTCTCACTTAGGGCGCTGGTTAAATAGCCTAAGGCTCCGCCCCTTAACCACGCGGCAGTTCATCGCGACACAAAGATCGGCCCAACACAACACAGCAAACGGAGGCACCTGTTGCAGAGTCCACACGTGGGAACTGGCGAGGAGGAAACGTAAGTGTGCACCTCTTTCGCACTGCGGTGCTACATTCCAGCAAGCAGCACTTGTCTATCGAACCCAGGTGTGGCGTAGACATGTTGGCGCCGCGACCGCATCTGCGCCGGCTTCCTCCGATTCGTTCCGGTTCCTCTCAGACGATGTGAATCCTTTCTTGCCTTGTCGTCGGTCCACCGTCGGTCGCTTCTAGAAGGGAAGGTCGTTCGCACCGAGCCGAGCGTGGGAAGGGCTCCATCGACCATTTCCCAGCTAGTCATCCTTTTTGGTGACGTCAAACGACATATCGAAATTTCCGCTGCTGAATCCGCCACCGTGATCATCGCGGGTCTCAAGTTGGGTCGTAACACCAGCCAGATCTCGGCGAAGAATGACAAAGTACCGGACTTTAAGGCGCTTTTGGCTTCTCCAGAAAACCCAAGTCAATAACCACAACAGGAATAATGAAAACGATACCAACCAAGCTGCGTGACGCAATCCGACCACCAGTACCAGTGATCGTTCAATGTCTGGTGTGGGATCTTCAACGGAAGGATAATTGGTTCCGCACTTCTTGACGACACACGGGCGGTGGTACTTGAACGACATCTTGCGAGACCCAGTCGAAGATTTTCGCTGCAACCTTCCACTTGTACACCTATTGCCCTCTTGGTCTCAGCACGGTGGGGCCCCGGCTGCCAGCAGCGGCCTTGCTTGGGTCTGGCTTGACGCAGCCTTCTAAGTCAAGTGGGTCGGGTGGCATAGATCAGTGGCCTGGCCTGCAAGGTCACCTGACTTGACTCCTGTTGACTTCCTCTTGTGTGGTTACGAGAAGGACCGTGTGCATCGTTACAGCTACGCCACCACACTAGTACCACACTTTACCACTTTTTATGCGAAGCATATTACTAGAGCTACACTACAGCCCGTCGAGCGCGGTGGTGGAGCTACCACCGTGACCACCTGACACCACGTGACAACATGACGTCACAGCAGAGGAGAGATGGGCTGCCGGCTCGCGCGGTCGGCCGCGGCGGTGGAGGCTCCACATCAGAGGCGCTGCCTGCTGCTGCTGGGGGTACAACAATACAGTCTATAGGGAATGGTGGCGGTGGTGGAATAACTCAGGGTGTTTCCAATGTACTTTCCATGGGTGCCAAGAATGCTGTTGTAGCCGGTGCTGGGGCAGCGGTTGTACACTCTGCATTGAATTCACCGATGATCCCGTATATAGCTGCCACGGCCATCCTTGCTGCACTTCTAGTGGTTGTATTAATATGACCAAGTATTCAACCAAGGAAAGCCATGTATTACCAAGCCTAGCCATCAATATGCTTCGCATCTGACTAGGCTTAACCTTAGCTAAGCCTCAGCCATTTTTTGTACCACACTTCATGAAACTCAATACGTTACCGCTACGCTTGTCATATTCAGCATAAAAGCCGTCTACGAGAAGGTATTGATCAAGTCGCATTACAATGAATACCGAATTCAACATCTATAACATAAGCTCTTGTCAAAATGCGCTGACTGGCCATAAAGGTCTGGTATGGGAACAAACTAGTAATTTTCAGACGTTAATACATGCAAAATGTTTCCCTTTGGACTTCTCATGGTGTCTGCTATTTGCGCACAAAGGCGGCTGAACTTTCGGAAGGACATTGCGCTTTAGGCAGCTATATTTGCGTCAGATTTCAAATGACTATCGTCGGTATTAGCTGGCGCCGCAGCTTCGTCGAGCATCAAAGTCCTTATCAATTTTTTTCTGGTCTTCACTCATCTTCGGTACTCGTCACTACCGTTATTTAGCTCCGCGCAATCATCGTTTCTCACGAATCTATCAATCCTACAAACGCCCCTACGCGCAGTTGAGGGACGCTCGCCTCTTTTGCAAAAGGAGCATGGGCCACTCTGTCCTCAAGACTTTATCTTTGGAACATGAACATCAAAGTTTTTAGCATGCCTATCCACTGAACAGGAAAAACTGTCACGCCACTTAGAAAGTCTTCGTTTTAGGAAAAGGGATCCGTGTTTGACGAGCTGTTATAGTTCGCTCAAGGAGTCTTTCATTCCATTTTAAGTTGGGCCAGCGAAAAGCCTGCGTCTTACTCGCAGTTTATGGAGAGTGTAGCGGCGCTGCTGAAACATGCAACGCGTTACTATAAGTGCGATGGTAATACGCGAGCGTAAAACTTCGGAGACAGGCAGGCAACAAACCGAAACGCATCTCCCATGAATTTGCGACAGGAAGTATCTGTCTTCTCTTCAGTGCGTTGCATGCGCTGCTGTTCAAAAAGTGTGATGACGCAGCTGAGTAACTTTTCGGTTCCAGCGAGGCATTGTCTCTACTATGCAATCTGAAACAAAGCCGATCAGCTCGCCTCGTAATGCTTGGGAGGCACCTTTGTTAAAACGTGAAAGGTTTCCGACAGCGCAAGAAGTGTGCATACTCTTTCTAAAAATTCACCGGATGTGTCGGCTTCGTCGTGTGCGTCTTCTACCTGAGCCAACCGTAACATCCTTCTGGTTAACATCACTGCCTTCCTTCTTCCTTTTTATCTCTCTCTCTTTTCTGACGTGCTCTTGCATTCATTCGATGTAAATAGACATTGGCACAGCCATCTAAATGAAGCTAGAGAACGTAACGCTCTTCTTAACTGACTAAATTAGAAAGTGCAGATATTCACTCCGAATTCTATTAGATTTGGTGAAATGTTAAAGCCTTGGGGAACCAACCCGTAGTCTACTAATTGGGGACCAAATTCTCAGGGCTGCTCGCCCTCTACAATCGTTGATGAGTGGTTGTCGGCTGCAGTATTGTCTCTTTGCGGTAAAAATCAACAAATAAAGCAAAAAAATAATCAAAATAAAGATAAATAAAGTAACAGCCTGATTTTTCTCCGCTAATGGTTGCAGAACGACTGCTTATTTTAAGAACTAAGAATAAAGCGATGCTCGCGTCCGCGGCCAAGCTACCACTAAAGAAAAGGCCATTGTTGCACAAAACGTGGAATAGTTGTCGTGCTAAAATATCACCTGCACGCATTCTTTATTTATTTTATTTATTCAGAATACCCTAAGGGCCCACCAGCAGGGCATTACATAGGGGGGGGGGGGGGGGGGGGGGGGGGACTGATGAAAAACAAACAAGCGTGCAGAAAATTCTTACACAAGAGCAGAAAAAGAAGCAAGCAAAAATACACATGCTAACAGGGCAAAAAACATTCCAAATAAATTCATAGAATACAAAGACAAGGGATCAGCACTGCAAATGATGCAAAGAACTGGAATAAAAAAATAAACGTCTTATGAATTTCTACACAAAATTCCTTCCATGTGAACACTATGGCTCTAACGTACGGGCATTTCAAAATGTACAGTCACTGTAAAACGTCTCTGAACCCCTTCCTTCTGAACCGTGCAACACTGCAACAGTTCTGAACCGTGCAACACTGCATGCGAGTGCTGCCTGACTATCATCATCAACATCAGCCTGGCCACGCCCACTACAGGGCAAAGGCCTCTCCGGTGTTTTTCCAATTAACCCTGTTCTTTGCCAGCTTGGGCCACCGTATCCCCGCAAACTTCTTAACCTCATCCCCCCCCCCCCCCCCCCCCCTAACTTTCTGCCACCCCCTGCTACGTTTGCCTTCTCTTTAAATCCACTCCGTTACCCTTAAGGACCAGCGGTTATCCTGCCTTCGCATTACATGCCCTGCCCAAGCCCATTTCTTCCTCTTGATTTCCACTGGAATGTCAAATAACCCGCGTTTGTTCCCTCACCCACTCCGCCCGCTTCCGATCTCTTAACGTTACGCCTATCATTTTTCATTTTTCTATACCGGCGCACTGCACCGGTCCGGCCATAGGACCCTTGTCCCGTGGGCGTCCTTGGACAAAGCGCTTCCTGTTCTGTCCACTTCGTTTCTTAGTCCTCGTCTTTCTGCGCTAGAAGCTCGGCACATTTCCACGAGAATTGAAAAAAAAGGTGCTATGATCACATTTAAATCAGCGGCCATACGCGGAAAGACGTTATAAAAGGCGAAGCGATGCAAGAGCTTCCACGCAGCATATACGCTGCGTGGAAGCATATACGCCGATTTCAGGAACCGTTATATTTCCGGAATGAAGTGGGAAAGGGGGCACATCGAAAACATTCTTTACACGTCTTAAATCAAAAGTTACTTAAGAGATATTGGCGGCAGAATTGAAGAGCAAATAGAGCGATCACGACTATAAAGTGTTTAGAAATTTCACTCAAATTTAGCATAACTTTAAAAAAAAAAGGGTACACATTCTGCCGTTTGTCATTTGAATTTTTCTTAGGTGCGCCAAATGTTTTCATCTTCCTGTAATTGGCCCAACATTTTTGTGCACAGGTGGCCCGCTCCGAGTACTAGCGATTGCGGCAAATGTCTCAAATACAATGAATAATGTCCGCGATTACACTGCTTCCGGTTTTGTCCCAGACGGCGAAAATGAACAAATACAGAGTTTTCTACCCAAGATTTTACACAATTTCTAAAAGTATGCCTTTTGAGTTAGAAGAGCGCTTTTTCGGCATAGCATTGTCAACGGTGTAATACATCAGAATACAGCTAAGATGCGCCAACTAACATGCTGGTTAACTAATATTGAAGAGTTAAGACTTTAACTATTGCAGTTAGGCTCCTTATTTGTTGAGAGGCGTGTAGCCAATCGTAAGTACAAACCATATCAGTCTTTATATTTCCAGAAACGGGTTGCCCTCGGCTATGTGGCCCAAAAAATTTTGGCCATTTGAAAGAGTTACGTGCACCGGAGAGGTTGCTTTGCCTACAAGCTTCCCGGAACCGAATGTATTTTAGCGCGCCTTAGCCAAAATTTGTTAGGCGACAGCACTGAGCGTAACCACGTTTTCAAAATTCTAAAACCTGACATGGATATAAATTACGGTGGACTACACCCCACTCAGTAATTAAAGAGCTTAACAATAATAGTTAAAAAGTTAACTATTTAGTATTAGTTAACCAGTCAGTTAATTAACCCGTCTTTGCTATGATCTGATGCACTACTTCGGTATCTTACCTGCACCCACCTATGGGGCAGAAACATGGAGGTTAGCAAAGAGGGTTCAGCTTAAGTTACGGACAACACAGCGAGCTAAGGAAAGAAAATTGATAGGTTAACGTTAAGAGATCAGAAGCAGGCGGAGTGGGTGAGGGAACAAACGCGGGTTAATGATATCCTAGTTGAAATCAAGAGGAAGAAGTGGGCTTGGGCAGGGCATGTAATGCGAAGGCAAGATAACCGCGGGTCCTCAAGAGTAACGGAGTGAATTCCAAGCATAGCCGTGGGCGGCAGAAAGTTAGGTGGGTGGATGAGATTAAGAAGTTTGCGGGGATACAGTGGCCGCAGCTGGCAGAGGACAGGGTTAATTGGAGAGACATGAGAGGGGCCTTTGCCCTGCGTGGGCGTAGTCAGGCTGATGATGATGATGATGCACTACATCACAGACAATTCTATCACGAAAAAACCGCTCTTATAACTGAAAAACCGTATTTTTAAAAATTGTGATAAGTCTTAGGTGAAACACCCTGTATAGTCTGTATTTAAATGGTGTTTGCCAATCTGGGGTTGCCTTGGCGCCATTAGTCACGGCTTCTCAGGAGTGCAGATTAAAAGGGAGTGTTGGAGCGAGCGAGCTTGTTCGAGCATGATGAGTCGCAGTTTTGATGACTGGATGTAGGGGGCGCACAAGTGGAGGTTTTGTACATAAGCTGCTAGCCTTGCTGAACGGCTGAATCTAATTTGAACGAAGGCAGTGCAGCGTAGGTGCTGGTTTTCTTAAAGGAAAAATAGGCCCAACAAACACGCGTACCAAGGATTCCTCAGAAAAAGCAAGCCTCTGTGTGTGTGTGTGTGTGTGTGTGTGTGTGTGTGTGTGTGTGTGTGTGCGCGCGCGCGCGCGCGCGTGCGTGTGTGTGTTTGTGTGCGCTTGCGTGCGTGCGTGCGTGCGTGCGTGTGTGCGTGTGTGTGTGCGCGCGTGTGTGTGTGCGTGCGTGCGTGTGTGCGAGTGTGTGTGTGTGCGTGTGTGCGTGTGTGCGTGCGTGCGTGCGTGTCTTTTGGAGCGATAAAAAAATACCATTGCTAGGCCAGCTGAATTTAGCGTCTATCTTTTTCCACTAAACGCTAACCTGTCTGCCTGTGGTTTATTTCCAGTGTTTCTTCGTCGAAGCGCAATGCAGTGTGACTGGCATTAGTAGAAACACGAAACAAAACGCGACTGTGACTAGTCGCTCAAGGACACCTTTAAAGCTCTGCTTGCACGACCTGCGCTCTAATACTGATAAGCAAACTACCAAAACAGACTACAACATCAGTCGCTATAGCCTGTATTCAGCAGAGTTTACGTAGGTAGTTCACTTTATCACAGCACCGACTATCACGCCGCTACAGCGCGCAGTAAAGCCTTCCGCGATTCCATACACGCTACGCTGTGCTCGCACTTGCATTTACTGTGGATCGGCATGGCCTCTGAACTCTACGTATTGAAGAATACCAGGCACAAACAGCATAGGCGTCTTGACTCACAGCGCTCGGTGAATACACGCACGCATACACAAGCATGAGCACACAAGAATAGTGGAAAGTGCGTCCACCCTGCTTACTGCCTCTCTTTATTGCAACCTTCGCTCGTCAAAATGGTTTTGTTTGACAGGATATAATACTGCAGCGCCGTGCTTCCTCAGACTTGCCTCGAAGTTCTGCTACGAATTTCCCGTTCTTTGGGTTTTTATTCTTTTTGCTATTTGCGTTTTTCAATGCTTCACTAGTTTCTTCATTTTCTTGCATTTGTTGATCTTTTTCTTGCGTCCGTACAACGCCTTCAGAGAGATGCGTGACACGAAGCAACTGCTGACGTCCATGATCAGCGCTTTCTCGGTGTCCGCACTCTCACGCGTGCGTCCGGAGCTGAGAAGCACGTCAGGTCACGTGAGAGCTGCTCGACCGGATGACGCGCACCTGCGTGATCGAAGTTCTCTGACGCACCGATTAAAGTACCAGGCAAAGTTTCCAGGAATATTGTTCACTTGCACGAGATTCTCTAATCCATAGTGATTTTTTTTTTCGCTTTGTATCGCTTTCTTTCATTCGGTGCGATCAAGAAATTGAGCGCAGTTTCTAAGAACTATGGTCCCATTCGCGTGATTCGCGCACTCAAAGTGTTTGCTCTGTTTGTTTGCCCGCTTCGTTTTACTTGGATGCTGACCTTTCGAACGCTAGACCGTGACTGCCGATGTATCTCAAGTGAGCATTGGAGGTATTCATTTTTCTTTACTGATGTTGCCACATGCAGTTGTACAGCCCACTTAAAAGGACATACCCGACTGAATAATCATAACACCGCCGAATATGCATTTTCCTTTCATGTCCAACATTCTCTGAGAAAAAGGTTGAATATTAGGAAATTGTAAGGTTATATTGTCGCAATATCGAAGATAATGGCCCGTTCTTCAGATGTGTGAGCAACATCTTTGTTTTAAAGATTTTCCATCGCTTGCATCGAGCATTTAACAACGGCATGGAAAACCAGTGGGGTGCGGTTTTCACGTTAGCAGGTACATTAATGGCAAAAAATGCAAACCTGTCGACGGGAGATCGGCGAATTTATTTATAGTTTTAGTAAATTCTTGCAATATATGAACAAACTGCACTGTGTAACTCTTTCCTGATGAAAAATGTTCCTGTCAAGAATTGCTGGGCATGTGGTTTTCTGTTACATGCAATGTCTCGCCATCCGCCACCGTGTGGTCCGCACTCGCGCACACACTTTACTGCAGTTTGTAGCGAAAGCTGTGGCTTTTTATTTAATCAAGAAGTCTAAAAATATAAATATGGTGACTGTGACAAAAGGAAGAGAAACGTTCTGTGCACCTTTGCTTCGCGCTTTTTTGTGCCCGCTGTCAGCAGGACACATGAAACCAAACCATCATTTCATGTAGACCTAACATTGGTAAGTCAAGATCAGACCCTGTCTAGAAAATCTACAAATTGACTATGTCCTTTTCCCTACATGTTGCTCAGTATGTATATATGTAACTCAAAGAACAATAAATCGCCACTTATTCCAGACGAGCGCCCTTCCTGTCATACTTTTTCGTGTGTGCGTCTGAAATAAGCAGCGCTCAGTTACTATTCCAGAAACATTGCAATACCAACCCGCCCATCAGTGTGGTTTATTAAGTGATCTATCCAACCTAAAGCCTGAATTTCTCCAGTCAATCGTTTATCATTTTGTTTTGAATTAATTCCCAGGGATCCAGCATTTTCCTGGAGCTACACTGTAGCAAGCCGTATGTCATTCCTCATCATGCCTGGTCGCACTTGCCGTCCAGTGATGCCCAACCGGTCGCCGGCTTTTCCAGCTATGGCCAAGTCTGCGGCGGCTTCGGGCAAGCGTCGTACGTGCCCTATTGCGACTGCGTGTTTTACCCGGCAAGAGTTGTGGCTCCCCAGTGGCGCTATTGCAGAACGGCACGGGCCCAGTTTAGCTGAAAGGCTTGTGTTGAAAAGTGCATAGAAGCTCCTTCTCTTTTTGCTGTTCCCATTATGACCTAGAAGATGAAAAAAAACTAAGAAACACTGCTTTCAGGCTATTTCACAAAGAGTGTATCCGGTCATTCTTGTTTAGCAATAGGCGAACGGCGATGCGCTTTACTGCGCATCGGTATATTGCCAGCCTCCTGACGTTTGCCACGACCTTTGAAGAAACCAGTTGTAATACAAATAAACATCAAGCTGCTGATCTAAAAGAGGATGCGGACGTTAAAAGAAACACTCTCTTTGAAATATCGACTTAAAGAAAGCACGAGGTGCTCGTTTTTAAATATGCAGCGACCGCATCTCCGCGCGCCTGGTACCGGAGGTGTATGTCTTGGCTTTGTATGCAACCCCACCATCCGGGGAAAAATCGACGCACCCTAATCCCTTGCCCACGATTCCGTACATTTCCGCGAAGCCCTTTCTCTCCCACTCGCTTTCTTTTTTTTTCCCTCTCGCTCTCCCTCTCTCTCTTATTCTCTCCTTGGCGCGTTTATTTCGTAGATGAAATCAGTCTGCTCTAAATAGCCGTGCTGTTCACACATATCGTATTTTCGCCTTCTGGAGCGGACTGAGTTCGCCTTACAAAACAGTGATGTGAGCGCATCGAGTGTCTAAGCCGGACCAACAGAAGCAGGCCGCACCAAGCTGACCTTATGCACTTCGGCCTCGCCATGGCATTGCATCCCAACGGTGCAAATTCTCGGCCCAAGGTCGTTCTTCAGCAGCTAACCGACCGTGTTACTGACTGCTGTTTTTCATCTGCAATGAACGCCGCAATTCCGCTTGCTTCGAGAAGACAGACCGACTGTCTCATCTGGAGGCTGAAATCGATCTGCTTGGCTCCACAGTTGAGAAGCTCACAACAAGCAACAGGGCCCAACAATGTTCCATACGCGACTGGTTGTCATCACGTGAGGCAAGAGTGCCTTCCCGCAGCCAGTAATGCGAATTAATTGTCTCGTGTGATGGTACTACGACCGTTTCAAACAACTAGCCACGCCCTGCACTCAACCTTGCTCGTTCATGGGAAACGCACCGGCCAGTCGTTAACTTCGTCTTGTGACACTGGCCAGCATCCCAGCTTCCTCTTCTTCTTGGCTGACCATGTCACTGGCACGCGCCTGCTAGTCGACACCGTAACCGAGCTGTCTATCACGGCAGATCCCCATCTGTTTTGCAAGCGTACCACAACATCGCGGTTTCATCGCGCGCAGACTGACCAATGACGGTGGACATAAGGCTCAAGTGCCTGCTTAGAAGAGTGTTCGCGATGGCCGATGTCAGCTTTTCCATCCTTGGGACAGACTTCCTGACATACTCCAACCTGAGCGTAAGCGTCAGTGATCGTCCATTTAAAATAATATCACGACGATAGCAATTCTCCGACAGAAGTACAATGTGTCCTCTCCTGGTTTCTTCTCGTTACATCCCACCTGAACCTACGACAAGATCCTGGCCGAAATACCAGCGTTCACCAAACCACGCTCCACAGAGCTGCCTCTGAAGGGCAAGGTGATGCACCGTGTAGCCACCGCCGGACCACCAACGGCAGCCCAACCCAAACGGCTTGCTGGACAGAAACTCGAAATCTCTCACCCCCAGCCTACACATATCTGGAGAGCGGTATTATTCGGCCTTCCTCCAGCACTATGTCGTTTGCGTTGAATATGGTTTCTAAACAAAGCATTGAAGGTTAGCGTGCTTACGGCAATTACCACGCCCACAACGATATGATACCGCGTGATCAATACCCAGTGTCTCACATCCATGACTTGAGTCCCTGCCTCACTGAAACCAAGATCCACAGCAAAATTGATGTCATGACGGCCTAATGAACTTCACACGAACGAAATATCTGCTGCATGCGTGTTAATACGTCATATAATGTGCCTTGTTATGAACTTATACGTAGCGTAACAACTTATACGTAACAGCATCTCATCGTAAAACATCGAACATATCTTGTCACAGATCTGATCAAGCAAGACCTACGTGTGAAGTTCACTGGATTGCGTCTTATTTGACTACTTGCATGTGTGAAGCGGGTGTTCGCCGAGTATGGTGGCGTCAAAGAGATCGCCGCGTAAATGTAAAATTGGTTTTTAAAGAAAGCAAATGTTGCACTAACTGTCTCACATCTCAGTGGACACTTCAGCCGCGCCTAGGGAAGGAATAACGGGAAGTAGTGAAAGGCTAAGGCGAGAAACGTGCCGTATCGGAGTGCTCCGGGATATCCACCAAGCAAGAGACGAAAAGGGAACTGGCAACCACTGCCGAACCGAGCTCGTGTCCGTCGGCGCTATCTTCGCCAGCTCACGCCCAGCCGTGCAACGTCCGATCCCTTCAGCCTGTGCCACAGCGGACAGCGTCGGTGAGGGACGCAGCCAGGAACGTGCAGTGCTCAGCGGAAACGGAGTGTGAAAGCAAGTCAAAGAAGCGAGTACCTCGGGTATGGAAGCAGAGGCATCAGCTAAGTGGCACTGCTAGGAGCTCAGCGGAATGCAGCCTCCAAAGGACAATGGAGGGTGGAAAGTGAGTGGCAGAAAAAAAAAAAGAATGCCGCTACCCATCCGCGGATGTCGTCATTACCGCTGGAGAAGACTGTCCGCTAAGTACAGGCTGAAGTGAGGCGCGCTGCTTTTCGTCCGGCTTCGCTAAGTCTCGGGGTCATTGGACATGTTGCTGCTGGTCAGGATAATTAATGTAAGACGGCTGGCCTCTGAGAAAAAAAGAGACGCAGTTGTGCCGACTCGTTACAAACCATGGCACCGGTATAAAAGCGGTGCAGAAAACTAAAGTACAAAGCAATGATCAGACGGCGAGCACGCTGCGACTATGCAAGATGTTGTCTGATGCATATGTTTCTCCTTCGGATAGACATCGCCAGGACGCGTTCGCTTCGTACGAATGTGTTCGAGCTTTGCTGCGAAAAAGGTCTCAACCTCTACATAGCGTTTGGTTATAGTCTATGATCTTTCATTTTGATCATCAGAATAGCGAGTGTTCTGTGTGTATACATCATGGCGTGTTGATGAGAGGCGGGAATTTTTGTGATTTCCTGCGCTGCTGTAAATGTGATCGTTATGACGTCATGCTTGGTGTTTTTTTGCTTTAATATCGCTCATGTTTTCAAGAGTGCTCCCATAAAGATCAAATCTTTTGATGTAATGCTTTGCTCCGTGCTAATAAGTACTGCACGGTGCACAAATGTTTAACCACATGATAGCGGCGCTGTCGTTTGTACCTTCCACCATTATGTTCGCTTACATCTTTTGACCTCACTTAACTTTCCCACTCCTCATAGCCTAAATGAATGCGGCAGTAATTCACAGAGACGCATGTTCTTGGATCGTTCTTTAGGTGATCACTGTGTCCGTGACAGCGCTCTCGCCTTCGCCTACAGCAGGTAGGTACTCCCATCGCGCTCCGCTCACTTCCTCAATTCTTTTGTGCGTCTCTGCGTGTTTTGGCGCTCATGTCTCATTCGGTCAGATGCCTTGTGAGTGGTCCAGGAATGAGTCTTGAGCACAACCAGTTTTTACTATTTGCAGCATATTTCTATTTCGGTGCAAAGGTCGCAGCGTGTGTGTGTGTGGGGGGGTCTCTACATTCGCAGAAGCATATTGTCTGCACACCCCCGTGGATACAAGATGCCTCTCCCAACCACTTACCTGCAACTTCCATTACCAACCAGTACACCATGCAGCGGAACGAAAAAGCGACGACGAACACATATTGAGAGGATGAATGGGAAGCAGATCAGTTTCAAAACGAAATGTGCGACCAGTACTGCTAACGTTATGTAGCATCACATCCCATGAGAACCAGAGCAATTTTTCTATCTCATCCTTTGCACGATTTTGTGAAGGATCGGAACGGCAGCCATGCATTAAGCACAATTATACCAGACTCGGGAAAATGTCTTTTTTTTTTCATAAACACATTTACAAAAACCCAGATGCAACCATCGCACCAATTCCGGTCACAAATATTGTCACCACCATAGCGCAGCGACGAGACATTTAAGCACGCTTGTACATAAACACAATGCTCTCGTTTCTGCAATGTCCAAGATTTCCTGCTGTTACTTATTTCCTATCACACATGGTCTGCATGAGGTCCATGCGCACGCGGGCGCCCGCATCGTGGTTCTCCCAGACCACTGACACAACGCTATGCTATTCACGCCATGGCAGTGAAGTAATGTTAAGTGCCCCTTATGGCGCTTAACGTTATATGAATCTTTGTGCCGGCCGTATTCAGCAGCCTATCGTTTCCGTGCTTGAACAATCCTCCCGCTCATTCAGCTCGCATGAAAGGAAACCGGTAGTTGAAAGGGCGAATGGATGGATATTTCGAGCCGCCGTGGTAGCTCAGTAGTTATGGTGCTCGGCCGCTGACCCGGAAGGCGTATGTTCGATCCCGGCCGCAGCAGTCGCAATACAAAGGAAGCGGATTGGAGGCCAGTGTACCAATGTCAGCGCATGTTAAAGAATTCCGGGTGGTCGAAATTTCCAGAGCTCTTCCCTACGGCGTCTGCATAGCCTGAGTCGCTTCGGGACGTTATACCACCATAAACAAAACAACTCTTCCTGCATTTTTGGTTCTGTCAAGTATGCGTAGCTCCATCACTTCTTCGTCTGCCAGTGTGCCGGGCATCCACCGGTTTTCTAACAGGTACAATGTTCAGGCCTTCATGGTCGGTTTTTCTGGGGTGAAGTGCTTGGGAAAAGGGTCTTGATCGAAAACCATCCCTTTCCCACATTTTAAAGTTCTGTTTACGTTATCTTTTGGCGCACGAAAGCTGACTCGAAGAGCAACTTTATGAACACAAGCATGAGTTTGTTTAGGCGTAATAACACTTCATCTTAGTACTTGTAGGAGCCCACAAAACTGAACGATTTCTGGTAGTTTTTACTTTCGGCATTCTTTAATTCTGACACATAGTGTCAGACTGTCTAAACTAATTTAGTTTTGACCAAACTTCCGAGCCCTCGTGTTCTGGTCAGTGAACCTTCTAGTGCAGTCTTTTTCCCATCTTCGGTCCCAGAATGATAGACGTGTCTGGAGAGAGAATGAAAGCGATGGCTGTCAGAACAGAAGCAACTGTAATACATGCAAGCTCGAGAGCGACGCTCCAGTTTAGTCGAATGCCGAACAATACGTCGGTGTTGTGGCACAACACAAAGGCGGTCGTGTTTTGGCTGCTCCGTTGAAACGATGAAATGATAGAAAATAGCTGTACTGCATTTAAAAAGGACGATACGGTGGTGAATTTCTATTAGCGTTGCACAGCAGGCGCATTCGTTGCCAGCTCTCACTCACCGTGAAAGGCATCATATCCGTCACCTCTTTGAGCACGTCCTCCTCAAAGGAAGTTCTGGTTTGCCTATGGGCCTTCAAGCGTACTGGCAACAGTGCCAGCTGAGCTTCTCGAGGTCATGGCTTCTCTCGTGAATGCAGTGATATCGCCAGAAGGGAAACTGCGAAGGAAGATACAAAGAGGGCGTTGCGTTAGCTCACAGAAGTAGAAAATAAACGAATCAGATATGCCATACTGAAAAACAGCGCAAAAGACGACGGATGAGAAGAACTTGCCCAGCTTTCCGTACTCCAGAAATCCAATATACCGCATGGGGGCTAAGTGCACATAATATTTTTAATTTCTTTTTGCATTCTCATCCCGAAAGAGACCCCATCAAAATGCATTCGCCATGACCTCAGTCACGACGGGCAATATTTTTGGTAGTGTTTTGTTGAATCTGAACTAAAGCAGCCTGAGTAACAACGGCGAAGTTTTGTAGTAAACTGTAGCACAAAAGTTCTCGGAGATAAAGGGACTGAGGTGTTTTCATGCTCGCCGTCCAGTGATCTTGTGAGCCGCAGACAATCACAAATCAGAATATTTTGCCGACAAGGTCTTCTGGAAGTCCACTTCAGTGTGCACCGCAAAACATTACCGACGCACCTATCAGCTTCGTAAATAAGACAGGATTCGCTGCTCTTTACAACATCGCGTACTAGCAATGCGTAGTGGTAACTAGCGAAAGGTCCTTTTACGGTGTGAGCTCAAGGGAAAGAAATCGTGGTGAAATGCCCTGACTTAGTGACGTACTGATTACGGGCGAAAGATAGTGCCCCACAATCGTTGGGACGGATTCCCGGCCATCGTAGACCATAATTTGACGCTGGGTTTAATGCATAAAATGCCTCTTTAGGCACATTTTGGGCAGTTTAAGGAGTGCCATGTGGTCCAAGTAATGTGATCTCCTACACTAAGTAATGTCTCATTATCCCAACTGTAGAATTTGCAGATTAAAATTCATTAATTACTGCATAGTGAAAAGCTGGATTCCGTGCTAAATTCCCATGTACTTCAACGTCCTGCGGTACATTCAGTATGTCAGGCATGATGAGCGACTTGATACGTGAGGCGGTTAAGTTATACCTGCTTGCGCGACCAGCTTTTAGGCCTACACAAAACTAGCCCAGCACCGAGCCAGAGACGCTAAGCCTACTTTATAGAAACGCTTGCGATTAGTCTCTACGCATTAGATTAAATAACTGAATAAAACAATACAGATACGTTTTGGTACCACATCCATTATTGGCGTCTAGCTGTTCCATCTCATCTATGTTAACATTCATGAGAAAGCATGTGCTTCATTCGTCAAGAACATATAGCACAAAGGGTTTTCTTTCAAGTTGTGTAGTTCGGTTTTTAGCCACTCTGAAATTCCTAAGCTGCGGAAGGTTGTAGCCGCGAAAGTTGAAATTTTTAACGGTGGTGATAACAAACCGTACCTTGATGCTAATAAGCGATTGTTCTATTTACAGCGTACTGGAAGCAAGATTAGGCATCTTATGATAGGCAGTGGCTAGTTCCAAAGAACCCTCCACTGCGGCCTCGATGCAAAGATGGTTAGCGGGCGAACGGCATGTCGATGCAAGAAGCGCGTCGTTAGTGTGGATGCGTTGTATTCTTGCTTGTAGCTTATAGATGAGCTTATCTGCTGCTATTTTTGTTCAATCGAATTCTGAATTTATAGCAACTATTTTACGATCATGCTCGATATATCCGGGTTCGATTGTATAGCTATACAGGCGGAGCTGTCCCTATAAGGTGTCATTACCATTTCTACTTTTCCAAACGCTCTGAAATGAACGAAGCAGCGAGAAATAAAAGTCTTTCGTATTGATGGAAATGTACACTATTTCTCTCCGTGGTGACTGCTTTCCGTTAGTAATTATGTGCATTAAATTCTGAGAGTGAGCTGAGAATTACTGCTTTGTTTGGAAGTTGATATGACACACTGCGGTAAGGCAGCTCTCCTAGACACCTTAGTGAATTTATGCTTCGCAAAAGTGGAAAGCACTAGCATGCTTTAAAACCAGACATTAGATTTAGAACACTTAGAGCGCACTTGAGTGTTTGTGCAGGTTTCTATTAATTATTTCTTGAGGCACTTATTCTAAAAAGAAAAACTCATGTAACTACAGAAACAGCCGGGCTGGTGTCATATACACGTCTCTGCTATGCACCCCAACAGTCTACTACTGACAATGAAGGCAGAGACAGAATATATCGTCGAGGCAAAACTTCGCCGAATGAGTGTTACGCCAGATTCGACAGGGAAGTCCTTAGTATTCGTTTCTTTCGACCTGCGACGGCTTAAAGCGCGCTGTACACGACGTGTCCAGCCTGCCATGGTGTGGTAGCGCTTCCTTGCAGGGCGGCCGCAGCGCCAGCTCTTCAATGATTTCAAGAAATGTCTGACAGCATGTGAATTTTTTGGCATGCGTACGTACATACATGTCGCACCGTTACACCACACTTCACATCATATAACGCTCAAATTTTTTAGATTTTTATGCAGAGATCGTCTGTTATACGGAGATCAATCGCGAACACCTTCAGTGATCCGCCCCTTAGACGCGGCGCCGGAAGGCTAAGGTGCCGTGTAGGACTCGTTAGTCTCACAGACATAAGCACCCCTCACGCGCCCGTCTCCGCTTCATCACAATTGCGGCTTAAAGCGGGGGTCGCGTCTTCATCAAGGCATAGGTTGGTCCCTCCGATCAGTCGCAGTCATCAGCCGAGATTCGGTAAGCTTCCCAGCGTGAGAAGTGTCGGCAACGGCAAAATCCAGCCGTGAGCGAAGCCTGGGGTGGGGCAGCCTGCGTAGTCGTGGTGAAACCGAACTTCTTCGCCAGGCGAACGCACCGTACGTTCGGAAGTCATAAGCATCTGGTCTATCTACTCCCGTGGCCATGCCCGGACTGTCGACGGCGCTGCCTTCTGCTAAAACGGTGCTAACGAATGTAATACTGCGGACAAAATTCTCCAGGACACACGACTGATGATATTGGCTTATAGGTGCAAAGTGCGCTATTGTTCGGATGATTTCACTAGCACACATTATAGAGTCCAAGGCCAAGTTCTATCTCCACAAGTGTATCCTGCCGCCACCGGCTGATAACAAAGCTATACTATACTTTTTGATGTAGATCGACTGTCCTGGGCACTTTTGTCCCCAACAGTACATTGAGCTCTCAGTGTCGAAGAGCTGCGGGAGCCACGCCGCCGAGACGGCTTTTTGATCATATCCTCGTGTCAAACAGCAGCTCGGTTGCTGTACTTTTTCATGTGCTACCGATATAACGAATGTTTATAGTTAAGGCACTGTCTCTCGGTTTTGGCAGTAAATCGAAGCACTCCAATTGTACACCTAGATGAAGATAGTTACCGGGTGCATTCTTTTTTCATAACATACAGCTGCCTCTGGCCAATCAGGAGAACGTTCATGCAGACGCATTTTATCTCTAAGCCACTTCACTCTTGCAGCAAAGCACCTTCAGGTATTAAATCTAATCAGCTTGCTCAACATGGGGTAGTATATACGACTACAGAACATTAATGCACACGTTGCAGAGGAAATCGAGAAAAATGAAATCTTTAATCTCAATATTTCTTCTCAAGTGCAAACTCAAGCTTCTATGTACAACTCGTAGTTCCTGTTCCAAAGAAAAGAAAACCGAAACAGTAGGGCAATACAGAGTACTAGAGAGAGCTTGCAAAGGTAATACCTGCCATTTAAAGTTCTAATGTCTCTATTACCTTTTTCAGCAACGGTGCGACCTCCTTTTGTTGGTTGGTTGGTTGGTTTATGGGGTTTAACGTCCCAAAGCGACTAAGGCTATCAGAGACGCCGTAGTGGAGGGCTCCGGAAATTTCGACCACCTGGGGTTCTTTAACGTGCACTGACATTGCACAGTACACGGGCCTCGAATTTCTCCTCCAAATAAATTCATGAAATCCGGTCGTTTTTCGGAAAGACACACGGAGATTGTTGCCTATTGTAAGCGAACGAAACCTGCTCAAAATTATGTAAAACATGCATGGCAGTCAGCTTGACCCGCTTTTATTTCATAAGCACTGCATATCACAGTTCTTATCAAACCGTGACCACCAGCTCACCGCTCACTCCAACGCTTTGGCAAATCTGACAACTGACAAAAATGCGTTTACAATGTTTCCGGATGGTTACGAAACACTAGCATACCTGATCGGGCTTTTGTTCCCCACCACAAGAAAATATCGAAGCGTGCCGTGGGCTTTCGTGAAAACTAAATGTGAGAGCCTGCACGTGAAAGTTGTATGACCCGTAGCAGTTATCTCCTTTCGCGCACGCATTCGACTGAATAAAAATATTCCTGAAGATAACTTAGTTTATTGCGATTTTAGCACCTGTCTGTTCTTGTGTTTGCCTTTTTTTTTTCTTTTCCTCGTTTAATAGCTCTCAGTTGCGTTTGCTAGAATGGAGCGCTGCGAAATTAAAAGAAAGATGTGACAAGCAGACACCAACGTTCGAACAGACTTCACTCTTAAGTAACAAGAATTTCTTAAGATTGTTGGATGATGAGATGGACTGTGCGAAAAGCATGCACAGTGCCTAGCACTACAGCCTGTCTCCACGATGGGAGATGTTGGTTGATTGGTGAGACGAAACCAGCTTAAAGGTGCGTGTGCGTTCTTAGTTGGCGGCCATAGGCACTCCCGCTGGCGTGGCGGGGCGCAGTGAGACATCAATGCATAGTATTTTATGTTACTCCGTCCCATTTCCAAACATCCCGCCCAGTACCTTAGTCCAGGTGGTTCGTCATAACTGCTTTCGTTGGGGATGCATGTTTGTCGAAATTGCAACCACGGAGCTACCCATGCACTCACAAGCAACCAATTGAACTTTCCTGCAGAAAATGGCAACTTCGACAAATTTGAAGATTCCGAACGAGATAAACATGGCAGACACGAACACACAGAGAGAGACACGCCTGTGCAAATCCTCTATAGCTCTAGGCATACATCTCTGCATGGTCATGAGCGCGATCATGCACTGCGCTGAGGCCACACCAGCATTGCTCTCTCAGACGAACTCTCGAACTCAACGTGGAACCCCACGCCCTGCGCCCTCTCAATTACGCGGAAAGACGAGCCCAGTGCCGTGACGCGCGCACCACCTTTCTCCGTCAACACAGGCCTCTCACCAGAAAGGACTTCGCAGGTTGGTGCTGACTTCAAGGGCGGACACACACCAATCTGCCTTTTGTTCACCTTCTCGACCTCTCACAGTACCCCGACAGCCATCAGTACTACCAGAGCTTCGTGAGAGGCAGCGCCGGACCGCTCATTACAGGTAGACTTGCGAAGGCTTATCAAACCAGCATGGGCCATTGGACCTCCAATGAGATCCTGGGTTAGAATTTCAGCAAGGCAGAAGCATTATCCTTTCCAAGAAGCGCACTTGTATTTTCTGTCTCTTCCTCAAAAATTGATCTTGCCAAAATCGCACTTTTCTGCATTAAACTGGTGTCGGCTTAGTTCGTTAGGGATTATAAATTGTAAGCTGAAAGTGGTCGCTCATATGCACCGAATGACTTATGTTGCGCAACACAGGGCAATATCCTTTTTGTACTCCGATGACAAAATCTAAAAAACAATTTTGTAAAATGCACATAATGTGGATATAGCAGCTTCTTAAGGGCGCAGAGCAACTGATTATAATATCTCTTTTGCATAAAACGAAAGGATCTACGAGTATAATGAAGCAGAGCCAAGCCGACCTGAGTGGCTTACTCAGGAATTACTGTGTCGCGTCTATGGCGCAAAATCAGTTTCATATTCGTGAGCTTGGGCAGCGCCTGGCTTGGGTGATCAGGTACCTCTTACACTCGACGTAGCCTTCAGTGCATACGAGTGCACGTGAAATAAGATTGAGTTCAACTGCTGATTTCAGGGTATAAAAATGGAGCGCTGGACTTTCTTGAGCTGTGAAGCAGTTTCGCAATGTCACTAACGGCAATGGCCTTGAGTGACGTTGATTAGGATGGATGGTGTCCTGAACACAATTAAAAACAAAAGTGAAAAGGTGTGAGAACGCGAGTCATGCTGCGAAAACATATAAAAAATTGGAGGATTTTATACGAAACACCTGAACACGCGTGCCGGGCTAATGATCGTCTGGACACCATTATCTGCACTCACTTTCCGGTACAGCAGTGAACGCTGAAGAGTGCCTGGATGTCGCCTGCGCCTAAAGACGTTAAAGACTGGTGCCTGCATCAAGAAATTTCGCTGGAAATATGCTATTCTTTCTGGTTTCTAAAAAATGTTTCACACTATACGAGCAGCCTGACACTGTTCTTTTTTTAAGTAAGGTGCGCATTTTTTTTTTATAGGTAGCGTATGGGGAACCAGATTTTACACCATGAGACCTGTCACGTGAATTTTTTTGCCACACGTTAGAAATTTTGAGCGACAGTTAACTATTGTGATGACAGTTCGAGCGTTCGAAGCATAGAACTTGTGAGCTTAAATCCAGAAGCTTGAATCTACAAAAGCCAATAAAGGACAGATACGATACCACACATGTAAGGGGAAATAAAGCTCGCTTGCATCTTATTTGAGCCTCTTACGTGAAAACAGTAAATTTATGCGGTTGTCGTAAGCTGGGACAAGTTTCTCGTTCCGCCAAAAGTTCGAGTATGTGCAGCGGTGGCATGCGAGATTTTACATCAAATTGTAGCGCTAAAATTCTAGATAATCTGAGGCAGAAAGCTACGTTGACTGGAGTGAATTACAATAAATAGAGGACAAGGTGACGACGGCACAAATGGTGCAAGTAAACGTGAATACACATAAAAATGTTTCTGGGTGGTCGGTCCGACATGCCGAAACATAAAACTTCTTTTTTTGTGTGTGTAGTTGACTGGTGGAGTGGAGGGAGGGGGGGGTGCACGTGAACTAGGGTTAATCCGTGCGAGCGTGTATGTCGGTATCAATCTTTAACGTTCTACCACGTTCTAACCTGACTCCTCAGTTTCACCTCTAGAATTCACATTATCATCCTCCTGACACCTTCTAGGAAAGGCTGAATAACACAGCCACTGGGCGCCATATGTTTCAGGGCTTTCAATAGAAGAAAATCACTCTCATTGCTGCTTTAAGTCATTACGGTATTTCCTGAAACCCAACTGCAAACAATGTATTATTTACCAGTCCAATTGCTTTCAATTTCCGTTATTTAGATTATGAAATCGCTGTTCTATTCTGAGCGCCCTAGCACGGCCTGTTTTCAACTGGATTAAAAAATTGCAGCACATAACTACAGCCCTTCCTCTTGTAGTCAAATCCAGTTCACCCAATTGTCGAACCCCGGAATTTTTCCGACCAATCGGACGAAACCTAATTTTGCCCCGAAAATGCACCCTTAAGTACACACAGCGCTCACTGCAACGCACGAAAATTTAGTGATGTCTTGTATCTGTTCTAAAGCGTCTTAATTTTTCACTTCATTGTGGGTGATTTTCCACCGTTTTTAAAGTGTTTTATTCATTGCATCGGTTAATATGCGTAGTAGATTGAAAATTACGCGCTATAAGCTATGGAGTGAAAACAAATTTTACCCCCCACTTTTAATAAAGTATTGTTAGTTTCGATTATTGCTTTTTTTTTCTTTGTATGAAGCTCCTAGCGACATGGTATCTGATTGCCCCCTCGTTTAATTTGGCCTCCCGGATTGGTTCGATTTCGTTTTCTGTGTTTTTTTTTTACCCAAAGAAAGGAAAATATGATTGCTGTGTACTATCCAATATCAGTACTTATGCGAATGACAAAGGTGCTTGCGCGTTTTGGTTCCGCGCTCACATAGCATGTGCTTTCACGCACGAGTAAGAAGTTGCAAGTCTGCGCCCGTGTTGTTTTTTTCGTTTTCATGCCTCCAGTCCTGTATTATTCGCGCAGTTCTACCATTTAATGAAAAGAACCGACTAGCCTGCAAGAATGCAGGACTAAAGCTATAGAGACCCGCATTCAAATGCGGGCCCAACTTCTTAGTGGCATCATCGTGTCAAGCGCTGCCCGTGATATTGCTATTGCTCTGCTCCAAGTACTGCGCGTTTAGAATGGTCGCTGTGTCGCCCAGTAGATTTTTTCACAATTTGGAAAGGCAGCTACTTCTAAGAGGAACGAAGGATTTCGTCGTATGGGGATGACGTTCGATATGACGAAGCAATTGTGCTTTGGTGCATAGTTTTATGCTTCACCCCTTTCCCCCCGTGTAGGGTAGCGAACCGATTATTCGTCCGGTTAATCTCCCTGCCTTTCCTCTTCTACCTTCTCCGCCTACTGCGAAGCCTCGAACAGAAGCTCGATAATTTCATGCCTGGCAAGAAAGGAACAAGCACCAACAGTCAAATACCTTTGGCAGTAAAAATCACCCGCAGAAACCGAAATCATGGAGCTTTTTGCTGTGAAACCGGATTTCTGAACAAATTTTGAGTAAAAAGTTTGCGCCCGATTTATAAACCCACTGCTGAAAAACAAATGAAACCTGGAAACGAATATCCCTGCATATGAAGCAACACAAAAACAAAAACTGGATAAATATATAAGAGAATCTTCACTTCTTCTTCTGGATGGCTTCTTGAGTTCAAAATCGAAGTTTGTTTTGAACCGAGGCATCAGAAACAACATTCTTGCAAGAGCTTCGGCCACCATACGTTTTTCGTTTTGGCATCAGCAAGCTATAGGTGTTTGTTCCTTTTTTTTTTCTTCTACCAAAGTGTCAATTTGAATGCTGTGCTTTTCGCGCTCCTTTATTTTGCTGAAGTGGTTTATTTAAAGGGAAGCTGAAGAGATTTTCGAATTCATTAAGATGCTCACGTATGGATGTGGGAACCTTAAAAATCATGCGGGTGAAATTTTTTTGCAGATTAATCACTTAGGAGCGACGTAATCGCCGTTTAAAATTGCGCGGTAGCTCCGCCCCCCGCTGTCCGCCGAGCGCTGCTGATGACACTGACGATGCGAGCCGAAACCGGAAACCGTGGGGTGGTGACGTAAACGTTGGTGTTCCGTCGCCTCGCAGCCTCCGCGAACGTGCTTGTTTCTGCGTGCGTGCCATCGTAAGCTGCTTCGAGCTGCCGTGTGTTTCTTTATTTGTGCGTTTTTATGTTTGTGGTGACGTACAGAAACGTGTGCAGCATCGAGTGAAGCGGTCAACCATCATGCCGGCGTTCTGCGCAGCCTTCGGCTGCACTAACACCAGCGGCCGCGACGATGTGGTCTTTCATTATTTCCCACAAAATAAGAAGCTTTCCGCGAGGTGGGTCGCTGCTGTGAGCCGAAGGGATTTCAAGCCCTCAAAGACTACAGTGCTATGCTCTGACCCCTTTCGTGATGAAGACTATAACCAGAGCCTGTCGATAATGCGTTCATTGGGCCTCTCAACAAAGTCAGCTCGACTGAAACCCGTCGCAATACAGTCTGTCTTCGCGCACAGGAGCTCGTCACCGCCATCGAGGCCAGCTTTCGCGAAAAGGAGGAAGCTCGAGGTAAGAATTTGTGCATTAACTTTATGAGAATTTGACTGCGTGAACCGATGTTCTGTGTAGTGTTTGGGGCGTTATTTCGTGGATGCAAGTCTTTCGGTAGTAGTGAGATGAACGGCGCTGGAATGAGAACGTCAGGACGGCAGCAAACTGCAGCTTATAAAATAAGTGCTTAGCTTTTATGCTTGCAGGCATGCATCATGCATCTCGTACAGCATTACTCATATCAGAGGCGACCCTTCTCGGCTGCTCTGACCTGCAGGCCCAACGGGCCCTGGTCGCGCGAGCCCGGGCAGCGGCCGACGCCACTGGGGTCCCGAACTAGGGACCTCCACCTAGTACTTCTGAGGGCTGGCCCCCTTTGGGTCCGCTCATACCTCACCTCCCGAAGTTTATCTGTAAATAAATGTTTTCCACCACCACCACCTAAATTTTTTGGCTGAATAAAAATCTTAAACTGCTACTAATACTGCAAGAGCTGGAGCGACGCGAAGTGCGCCTCGAAACCGGGGACTGCGCACCGCGCGTGAGCAGAGAACTTCGTTCGGTATGCGAGCATGTGAAAAGACGTTATATGCAGCCTCTTTACTCAATTATGTTGGAGCTCACATATTCTAGGATTCATGCGTAGCCCTCAGTGGCGAGAACATAGAGAGTAATACGCGGCACATTTTTCTTCGTGCTCGGAGCGCCGAGAAAACTCTTTGCAGATGTTTCTGGTATACAGGCGCGCGGCGGTTCGTTTTCAATTTGGTTTCGCCTGGGGCCTGGCTGATAGCCGCCTCGTCAGCGCCCAATGTGCGCAGTCATGGAGCTTGCAGTCCGGCCCCAAAGCGTACACTTTTTTTTTTTAGCGATCTACGTCGGACGCGCCCGCTGGCGCTGTGTTAGCGCGTGAAGTTGCCTGCCAGGGTGGAAGTTTTTAGAGAGATATTTTTTGCTTGGCTATAGTATTTGCAGGAGGTGCTCCAAATCTGCAAACACAACATAATATGAAAATAAAAATTTAATTAAGATATGCAGTTTAGTGAGCTAATGGAAGCCTTCTGCCTATTACTGCTGTCTTCCATATCCCCCAATATAGCCCCAGGGATAAAATTAATACAAGGTTAGTTACCCATTTTTTAAAATAAATTTTGGACCTTCTAAAGAAACACCTGGTATATAATAAATGACCTCACTTTGCACGGAGCTCGCCAATCAACAAAATGGTTTAAGAAATAAACCAGAAGATTTTACTCATACTGAAGCACACTTTTGTTCTCTTTGCAACAATAACATCATATGGCTTATGCCTTTCAGGTTCTTGCCGAACTGCTGCAAGATCAAGACTGCACACCAGACGATAGTGCAAATCAAGAGTGCATGGAAAATGACATCACAGCTGGAGGCTGCACACCAGACAGTCAAGAATGCACACCAAACAGCAATACAAATCAGGACTGTGCAACAAGTCGAATGCCACTGGCAGATGCTGCTGAGGACCCTGCACTGAACTTTTGTAAAAGTGCTGACAAGTCTGTTCAAGTTCTAATGCAGCCAATACCAGTAAAGTGTTCGGCCAGGAATACATTTATAATAACACATGTAGTCGTAAAAAATTGCCGAGTGCAGCATAGCTTCATACATTAATAATAATATATAATTGTGCGCCACGTGTGCTACAGCCAGCCTTGCGATTCGGCCTGCTCGGTTGCAGCCCGAGGCCATCGAGTTAGTGAAAAAATCACTTGTCGCTTGATCTGAGAACAGCACGATAAAGGCGGCCGCAAACGGATGGAGATATTCCTACAAGGGCTTGCAGTATGAAGCAACTCGCCTAAACAAGGATTTTAATTTACTGCCAGATACCATCTTGGCACGCAGAACGGAAGGCGCACGTTTGTCACCTCGACGAGTTCTGCCGCAAAACGCCGCGAACTTCAGTTTTACGCGTGTGTTATGAACCGAGCCGGCACGCAGCGACCGTGAAGCGATGCCAGCATAAAATTTCCGTGCAAAAAGAGCCTGATAACTTCTTGCGCATGTCAGTGGTCTGTGTGGATTACAAGCAGATTTGCGGCAGCACCGACAAGCGGCAAGACAACAGTGCCGACGATCGCATCCCACTTACATTGCATTAGGAAAATTTCGTGGAGCAGTGCTATACAACATTTGCTCGCTTCAAAATTAAGTTATTGTATCTCTGAATGAAGTTTGGCTAGAAAAGTATGCTTACGAAAGGACATTTCCAGCACGTGGAGATGCTGACACTTCGCTTTCGTTCAAGCCAAAAGCACCGCTTGCACCAGCATCGTTGCTTCCTTGGAGCGGTTTGCTCTTTGCGATTGGTGCGTACATGAAGGGGATGACGCCAAGATCCTCCTGGTAATCTTCGATGTGTTCCATTCTGATATAAGCATCAAACCAACAGCCCCGAACCACCGCGCGACGCGCTTCATGTATACTACATCGGCGGCGACCGAGCCGGGCTCACCCAGCCAACGCCAGTTTTCACGTCACGAGCGCCCAACCAATCACAGGCGGCAACGAGGCGCGCGGGCTGGCCCGAGGCTGCTGCTGCACTTTTCGCCAAAATAAAATAGGTTTACGCTTTCCTCTGCCTAATTTCGATGAGAAATTCGAATTCCGAGGGTGGAAAACTGTAAAGTGCATCTCTTCACTCAATTTTTTTGGGAAACCTTTCAGCATCCCTTTAATGCTATTGCTAATAAAGTTTCGTCCTGCATACATGAATATTTTTTCTGCAGTATTCATTATGTTATAATTCTTTTAAGACACATAATTTGTTAACAGATTTACCCTGAGGATCAATTAAACTACTCCATCTGTGGCGCGATAACTTACGTGTAGTAGTAACTTTACTCGCAGTAGTGAACTTTGAAGGTACGGTAACATAGATGAGTTGAACTCCTGAGACAAAGAAGTCATCCAAGGACCCAAGATGTGTGCTGCATTCCCACGAAAAGTTGTGGATTTCTTGTTTGCTCAATGCTACTGCAGTGCATGACGTGAAAAGCCAAACCACAGTGTCACCGAGCGGCGCATTGCAGGTGTAATGAAACCGTATTGTATGGTTTGAGTAGCCTTTCAGAGACCCAGTTCTTTGATAGCTTTGTGCAAGAGCCATAAAAAAAAAGATTATTTCTTTTAACACCTATCAATATAACACTGCGCATGGCATTATTTTTTACCGCATGGCTTTTCAATTCTGTCTTACTGAGGTGTCGTCCATTTATAATACGATCGACTGCTAGTGAGCTCTATGCAGTTCTTAGAATCTATAAAACCACACACTGTAGACAGGTACCATGCAGCATGTTCATTGTGTATTAGCACAAATGTGCGTCATTCCATGCCAATGGTCCGTAACTGACGACGACTGAAGCATTAATGTGCATTTCTGCTTTTCCTCATATCTATTTTTATCCTATTCTTTTTTCACCACGATGAAAATCGTTTCAAAAATCGACAGTTCATGTTTTAAGCACTAATAAAGTATTCACGCCTAGACTACAACGATCGAAAACTTGCATTAGCCACCGATAAATCTTCTGTGCGAAAAGCTGAAAGACGCTTACAAGAGTCTGTAATGTCAAATTTGAGCGCAGCTTTTGAGACGCCACCTCAGACCTCTGGCAGGTGGCAGGCGACCATAGACGAATCGGTAAATGTTAGGGTGTAAACACATTTTTTTTTTACCTTGTATGCAACTTCCTGAAAGCCATATTTGAGAGCTTCCACCAGTGGTCGCTGTTCCTGTGTTAGTGTTTACTACAGACCAGCTAGAACTATGATTAAACTTACGAATTAGTTCCATATCGTCCTCGGGGTACGGAAGTGAGTGTTAGAAAAGGGAAATACTTTCCGGGGAAAGAGTTGCCCTTGAAGAGACACAGATCAGACCGGAAGTCAAATATAGCGCAAATAGACAGAGTCAGAGTTCAGCTAAGACGGACGTTAGAACACCGTACTTTTCCTGACTAAGACCAACAGTCGTTTTTACATAAGAATATTAATAATTGATTTCAACACAGAAGAAGTTACTCGCGGAAGCAAAGTTTTGAGGGATATTATTGTGGCCCTTCTAGTGATTATGACACCTGTGTGGTGAGTGATTTTACGTTAATGCCGAAATAAACAAACTTTCGGTAAGAAGCGAAATGCGGGAAAATATGCTGTTCTTTGCGGCTGATCTCAGAAAGCCGCTTTTTTTAAAAAGCCGCTTTTTGTTAATATATTTTTTATCTGTTATTATAATCGTTGGTCTTCCTTGCTGCTACTCTGCACCGCTTGGACTCGCGTCTCCTCACAGGATCCAAGAATCTAGGGCCTTGTAGAAAACCTTCCTCATAAAGGAAAACGGTGAAAGCGCTTCTGAGGTTCTTAAAGGACTCGAGGTTGTGTTCCCGTCTATAAACTGTAAGCTTTAAGTGTGCGCCCTCTATCCGCTTGTCATAGTGGTCGACAGACACTTGAAAAACTCATTTCATGCCGCTCTTTTTTCTCTTTTTTTCTCTTTTGTTCCCCTCCCCACGCGTAGGGTAGCCTGCTGGGCTTCACCTGCTTAACCTCCCTGCTTATCCGTCATTCTATTTCTCTCTCTCTCTAATCGTTGACACAAAAAACTTTTCATCTCGGCCTTTACAATAACACAACACCACCTTCACCCTCGGTCTACTGCATTATAAAGTCCGTTCCAAATGTTTTATGTCTGTCCTCACGAATAGCACAAAAAACTAAGCATGATATTCGTCTTCGCTCCCTCCTTTATTTTTCTCTTTACTTAAAGCCGACACTAGTAGCTTTTGTAATCGATTGCAAACTGCATTGCAGTGAAGGCGTCATTACTGTAACTAAACTATGCAGCCGTGAACACATGCCGCCCAGAGCTTCACCATTACAAGATGAACTAATGTGTTTCAAAAGGCTTCTGGCTTCTGCAGATAGAGTAATTAATGACAAGTGGAGAGGCACGGCAACGCTGAGTAGGCCACATGTTGTTCACATTGCTGGTTTTCGTAGAATTAGTAGAGTAGATCCTTGTGTGTAAGATTTAAAAACCATAAATGACTGGGTTAGTCGGAACGCTATTACATGCTGCTCTTTTTATCTCTGACTGATCCAGACTGAAGATTTTGTTCTGAGAGCAACCCTAAAAATACCCGGTAAAGAATGAAAGAGGGGCGCAGGAAAAGTCTCAACCATAGCCTGCAATAAGGTCTTTTCAAGCTAGGTATTCCTGAAGCGGCGCAGTTATTATTTCTAGTAATTAATTCCTACTTGAATGTAATCATAACTGACTAGTCCGATGACTCTTACGACAACAAAAAAAAAAAAAACGCGAAGCGCTACAGCCCTGCTAAAGAAGATGCATTTAGGTCTTCTTTAAACCAGTTGGTTTCGTTTCATACTCGGGTTGTTGGCTATTCCGCTTCATTTTTAGATGTACCATTTATTATCTTTTTACAACATTGTTCCGCCAATGTTGAAAGTTATATCTCTGTGCATAAGATTCCGGTACTGTCATGTTTGGTTCCGGGTCACGTTCGTATGTCAAGCCTTCTAATGCATTTGTCAAGGACTACAGTCGCGTTGATTACCGAGATCTGTTACGTAATATGTCAGCATGTTATAGGAAAATTAGCTAAATGATAGCGGTCAACACATAGTGACGTGCTTTGTTGGCGTGCATGTTGCCTTAAGTGAAGGTCGCCATATTTCCACAGATCACGCGTGACATGATGTACTTTAGGCGCATGATAAAGCGTCGTCATAAACAAGGAAGGAAATGTCATATTTCGAACCTTGTCAGTTTATTGGAAGAAAGGATATGCGCTGCTAAATCGCTCTTCTATTTTGGCTGTGTTTGCCGAGGGATCATGGCAGTGTTTCGGAGCTAAGGATTTCAGGCGAGAGCATTATTGAGGAAGAGTTTGCTGTCAGCCCGTTCAACGCATTTTTCCACTTGGTCTTAGGACTAGTGGCCTCACATGTGCTCTTGCAATCACGTGTTTGTGACCACCTGACGTCTCATCTGTGCGTAAGCAAAGCTGGTGCATTTTCACTTTTCAGCAAATGGATATCAAAAAATATTTCGGCCCTGAACAGACATCAAATGCTTTTTCTTGTTAATATATGTTCATGAGTGCGAAATATTTCTGTGAAATTTTTGTAACTGCCGTAGAAATGTCAGTCATCCGCGATCATTGGCGCAAGCCAAAAATCACTCCCGTTTAAAAATCAGTCCGATGCTTTAAATAAACAAAGGCCGGTTTCAATACCAAATACCTGCTGCAATATAATTCAGCACACAATATTTCAAGCGATCATATCTCAGTTGGAAAGTAATAATCTGCTTTATGACCGACAGCATAGCTTTGGATCTGGGATGTCAACATTAACTTAACTAGCCAAAGTAACGATCTGGTGGTTGCATTCAACACTGCAGGCGAAACGGAGGCTATGTTCCTAGATTTTTCAAAAACCTTTGATGTCGTTTCCTTACGAGTGTTCAGTGACAACGTTTGAATTTTTCGGACTTGGAGAACAGTTAGTGTCATCGATAACCTGCTATCTGTAGAACTGATAATTATGTATGGCCATGAATTGACACATTTGTACCAATCTGGGAGTTTTTCATAAATTCCGTTGTGCTCTATCCTGGAGTCCCTCTTGTTTTTTTTTTGTTTTTACAGATTTTACTTATTTATGCACGAAACACTATCACCTAATTAAAGTCTTTTCTGATAGCTTGCTATATACAAAAACATAAATGCCTACAAGCATGACCAAGCTATGTTAATTTACTCGTTGCAGGTATTTCAAGCATAGTGTTAAAGATAGATAAAAGCTCAACGCATCAAAGACCTTTAGCATAAAATTTACTTATAAGAAAGGCCGCTGAAATTTACACTTTATACAACGTTGGAATCACTCAGACTAATCAAATGAAATATTATGGTGCTACACTAACTAGTAACATGAGATGGGAGCGCCACGTTGATGTTATCTGTGCTAAAGCTAACAAAAAACTGTACTTCCTTCAAAGAAGACTGCGCAGCGCCACATCCAAACTAAAACTGTACGCATAAAGCCCGCTGTAAGGCCTGAATTCGAATCCGCGAATCTCATTTAGAGCTTCTACCAAAAGAGCCTAATAAAAAAAATTAACGAACAAGAAAATGGGTCCTAGGCTTCATATATTCAATATACGGCCGCTGCTCCAGTGATTCCGAGTTTTAAGATAAAAGCGAAATTGAGGGCGCTGCCGCAGGGCAGATTAGCCTCCAGATTAAAATTTACTTTCCTCCTCGGCCGCTGTCACTTTTAACTAAACACAGCACATTACCTTAAGGAACCTGGCAGGCACTCATCTCGAATGAATAGCAGCAAAACTAGACAGCTCCCTGTTAGCCGCATTAGCATTCATAGGAACTCATTATTTCTATTTGTGATTTTTCATGAGCCATAATATCAGAGGACATAGGAGTATTTCTTTAAAGCTATTTATCACTAAAGTTAATGATTTTGACTTTTCGTAGTTTTTTGTGTAAGATGAGGCATTTTTTTTTGTCTTGCACACGTTGCGCGACAAACTTGTTCAGGATTTAAATCAATCTTTTTGTCATTTGTTTTCAAGGTAATATGTTTTTCTCCTTTTTTTTCTGTATTATCCCCGCTCGTCCATGCACTCGAGAGGAGCGTGATGTATTTAGAAATAAATAACAAAGTTGGAACTAATCACCGGAATTAGTGTAAGCGCTGAAGCGCTGAAAACAACAGAACTATGCACTATGCCTGCGCATGTGTTTTGCAATCCGCGTGGTAATGCAGCCTTCGTCGTAGGTTTCAGAGGTTTGCCGAGAGGAACTTCTGAAAACGAAATGACGGAGGCTTAGCTTAGAGTATGTCATATTAAGTATTTCAAAGTATTTAAATTTTGGAGCCTTTGTTTATGCACCTCGGCGCCTGCGGAAAGTGTGTCTACACTCTTCAGACCTTCTCATTAGGTAACAAGAGAGGAGTGCGCATACAGACAGCGGTTGTGTGTGGGTGTGCAGTCTTAATGGGCTTCTTGCTGTAGTAACTAAGGAGAAGTCACTTGAAACATGGTTATTTACCGGAAGCATTTCTAATTGACAAAATATAGGCTAAAGCCCCGAATCTCATACAGGTGTTCTTCATTTCACCTGAACGTGTGGAAAAAATTAGTGGCCCGAGAAACTTTCAGCGTTAATGAAGTCACGCAGTATAAGAAAACGTGACAGCGATAATAAGTGCAGAAATTGTAATTTACATTATATTAACATAATGGCACTTTTGTGACCTTTCTTCAACTGAACAAATATATGGCGTGCACTTCTACTATTGATTCCTCATCACTGCAATGAAGATATAAGAAATATTTAAAGATAGTTCAGAGCTCCCCATTTAAATTAAGAAAATTTCGTTGGGAATGCGATTGTACAGAGCCTTCTAATGCAGCGTTATGAATGGGGAAATGTGGTCAACGGGCATTACCAAAAGTAAAATGAGTATGAAATAGCCTCTAACGCATCACAATGCTCATGGTAGTTGACTAGCTTGATAAGCAGTGGCTTTTCTTGTTTGATGCAAGAAGCACATGTTCCATTTAAGAGTTCATGATGTGCGCGCTAGCCTGAACATAAACTTTCCCAAAGAGTCGCACTGGCTCATACAAAGACGAGCATTCTCGACCACATTCAGTAAGCTCTGTGGTTAACTAATAGTGAAAATTGGAAGCAATAAATTGTCAATAAAGCACACAATTTTGTTATCTCATTAATTTAAAGATACTAATCTCCCCAGCCCCAAAAAGAGCGGTTTGCTGGGAATCATGTAGCAGAACCGTCCCTTTTTTTTATTCAAGACGGTTTTGGACCATGCACGCTTCACAGGAAATAGATCCACAAAAAACACACCCCTGTCAAGACGGAAAATATTATAACATTACCAAGAATACAATCTCACTACTTCTATTACTAAAATTTTACTGTAAGAGGTTTTTTAGCGCATACTTGTGGCATACGAAGTCTCGTATCTTAACATGAAGAACTTCTTTACAAGAGCATTAAAAGCACAAAAAGAGCCGCCATATTTAGTGCACTCGCTCCTATGGAAACCATGCGGTTTCGAAAAAGAGCTAACCCTTGTTGTTTTAATGCGCGTATTAGAAGGGCAATACAAAACTTGATGGCTCAGACCACTCTAAGAGAGCCCTGAGTTTTACGCCTTTGTTATAAGTAGAAGGGACATAAGATGTTCACAGTAGAGTAGCAAAAACTTTTTGCTCTTTGCTTTCTGCAGCTGTGGCTACACGGCGGTGCAACCACAGAAGACAGGAAAGAGGTCATAGAGAAGTCTTATGGCTTGCGCAAAAAGTATTAGCTCTAGACTGAAGTCGTTCCATCTAAAACGGCTGAAAGCTTTGCAAATGAGGCGGCTTTACGGAAGCTAAGGTCTTGTCGGGTTCAACCTGTTGTGATTCCGACGGATTCAAAATCTTCCCTTCGAAGTTTAGAGCGTAGATTTCTGACTGATGCTTTGTCTCTTAGCTCTCTACGCATGGTCGCATGGTGCATAATCTGCACAGCAGAGTCGTCTTCATACGATTCTAATAGGTGCCCTCACATACAGGTGCCATGGGCAACGAGGGGCAGACAGTCTCGTCCATAAAGCGCTGTCAGGTAATCCAGCAAGGAAAGTCTCTCAATGTGCCAAGAGTCTCTTCAGAGAAACGGCGCTCAGTCATTTCAGTACTCTGTGGAGTTCACCCAACACGCCATGTCTGACCAAGAGACTGAAAAGATCCCAGGCCACATTACTGCATCGCATTCGCACGGGCTCTGCTCGTACCCCTGCGTGGATATATAAGACGGGTAAGCATAGCATCCGCTGTATTCCACATGTGGGGAGTGCGGTGATATAGACCATTATCTTATGTGCTGCCCAGTGTATGACGCGGAAAGATGTCTGTTGTTCGCTTCCCTCAATAATACGGGAGCCCCTCACAGTTCCCTTCAAGACAATGTCTACGCGCTCCGAAAACAGTCATGCAGAAGGAGGCTTCAGACCTTCTTTTAAAGTTCCTTCAGAACTCGGATTGGAATTCCAGATCGTGACAGCAGGAGTTGACTATTGAATGTTATTGGTGATTGTGTGTTTAGCGCTATGTAGATCAGTCAGGTCTCAGGTGTGTACAAAAGTGGCTGTTTGGGCTTGTTGGTCAGTGATCATGGTTAAAGAATGCAGCGCGAAAAGACAAGGACGAAACAAGGAAAAGTCCTGTCCACTTCTTCGTTTTTCCTTGTCTTTTCGCTCTGCATTCTTTAATTGAGGTGTGTGCCTGATGTGTGGACCTAATTTAGCATTTAAGCGTCGCTACAGTAGACCAATTACCAGCAGAATCCGCAAGGCTAACCTCAACAGTAGCTTGCAACAATCTCAACCTCTCTCAACTTCAACCGGTGCGCAGAGGATCGCTGCTAAGGAGCGAAAGAGAGATACTGGATGTATTCTGAATATACGAGTCACTGTTTAGTACTTTCATGCTTGCATTGTGGTAAACTGGTACTACAAGCACCCGAAAAAATTCTTACTGTATCTGACTTCGTTCCCTACCTCGTACTCTACGCCTCACCTCACGGCAAGTCGCAGTCAACCCACATGTCATGAAAGTCACCTTCAATTTCTTTCTAGAACTACCATGACTCAGCCTCTGCCAGAATGCCTCAGACATTCAAGTTATCCTCACAGAAACGTCCCCAGAACTTTTAAACATTCATGCACACTGCTTTATATAGTAGGCACTGAAATATTAAGGTAATCATTACATAGCCCGTGCGAGCTTGTCAAGCTGCCCACAAAGCAGCTTTTTTCTCTCGCCCCCTCGTGTATTTCAGTGAGTGGAATAAATGAAATGAAATGATGAAGACTTGCAATATGGGCATGAGCACGTAGAATACAGAGTAGAAATAAAACTAAGCACAAAACAAAAACTACAAATTTGGAACGTTTTGCCGGATTTTAGTTATGATTTTTGCTTTCTGGTGGTGGACTGCAGTATACAATGGAAGCCCACCTCGAGTTCTGAATTTATTTTGGTCTTTTCACCTCATCTGCGGATTTAAATGCAGTCACATGAAGGTAAGTTTTCTTTTGGAATTATTTACTTAACTATTTAGTTTTGTTCTGCCAGCAGATAAAGCTATTTTAGCACGTTATCCTCTTTCGCCGCTCATTGCCTCGTGTACAGGGTATGCGTTTTTTATTTTCGGTATCCGAACTATTGGCCTGACGTGTTCTGCTGTCTTTACAACATATTTTCTTCATTTCATGTTCGTCCTCCTGAAGGCTGGAAAACTTGCTACATGACCGTTAGGTCTAAAGGCTAAGTGATGAAAACCTTTCATTTTCGGGGTCAAGATCGTGAGTATATTTTTCTACATCGTAATGCGCTCAGGACTTGTGCGATCCCTGGATGTTACTTTAAACAAAGGGAAACCATATGCCGCAATAACCGGCGAACAAAATACAAAACTTCTGCGCGGTTTAACCGCGGCTGCAGGAAATTGCACAATCATTTAAAACCACTGATATATGTAAATGGTACTTTCGAACACTAGAAATCAATGGAATGGAAGGCCACTTAAGACCCGTCATGCCTATCATTTTGTTTCTCTTACTCGCACTCGCAGAGAGCGGTAGAAGACATTTAGTATAGTACATTTAGTATAAAAAAAGGAAAATGTGGTGAATCTAAACAGGAAGGAAATGTTTCGTTTGCATAGCAATACGCTTTGCTGGAATTCGCTTTTTAAAGCAGAAACGACGACAGCTCATCTTAACTGCGGAGTTCAGCTAGTAATGTTAGCCTATTTTACTCAATCTGCATTGCTCGTTTGTAGACTTTTCAAGCTGAAAGCTATTTTAAATTCTACTGACATATAATTTAAGAGGTCTCATTAGGCGGTAAAGTGAAAAGGTTACCATGCCGTTTCTAGGAATATTTTGTGCAGCGTAATCATGCATAAAGAGAAAATAAAAGAGAGGCACCTCCTTTGACTCGAACGATAGAGACAAAATTTCTTTCCATCTTCGTGTCAACGAAGCTCGCATTTTGAACCGCTCATTACACCTGTTCGTTCAAAACCTCCATGGTGCTTCCCCACAAAACCAATAGATCTCGATAACTGTGCAGCAAAAATCTCGGCCACTAGATCACAAATTTTGAAATTTCAGATGCTATTGCAGTTCATTAACAAATATTTCACATTGCACTATCTAGCTGAATTAAGACCTGAGTTTTGCTTTTTTTTTTCTTGCGCGTTCAGATCGTACGCCATATAGCCGTTGAACTCTGTATTGGGCTGGTGAAAGGTGTGACAGTAGGGACGTTTTTATTACGTCCCTGATTACTTTAATTTTTATTAAAGCAATAATTTATATTCATATTGTGGGAATTCAAACTCAAAAGAAATGAAAATGGTATCAGCGGTTCTGTTCAACGTGTTTCTAAGAACTGAATTCTAGAAAGAACTGAATTTCAGTGCACTATGTAACATAGAGCTTGTTTTTGATATTTTTCTAGTGTAGATTAAACTTTTATTTTTTATTAACCCAACTAATAAGGTAATGTGCAGCATTTTGATACTTGTACACTTCGCAGGCGCTTATACACGAGAAAAAGAACAGCTAACGAGAATCCGAAACATCATTAGTCGCTCGACTGATGAGTGAACCAAATCATTTTTATTTGCCTCGTCATGCAACCGCAGTAGTTGCTGGTGCCGGAAAATAGCACGCTCATTTAAAGGTGGATATAGTTCTGATGCATAATTTTGTTTAGTGCACGAGAACGAGAACACAAAAGCACAGAAAGAGGACCATGATAAAGATGGCGGCTGCAACAACACTAACGTTTATAGGCCAAGCTTTTGTGAAGTCTACTTGACGGTGGTTAAACTAGCGCATGACTTCTGTTTGTGAAATTGTTTCGCTGCTTCGATAGCTCCGGAATTCCATCAAATGAAGGACGCCTGAGAAGTCGTAACGAGCCCAAGTTTGTGTTCGTCTTTTTAATGCACTTCCTATTTGCTTTCCACAGACAGCGGACAAAGAAATCTTTGTGTCGCAATTCCCGAGGTGTCTCAAAGAAGAGTCGGATATTTCTGGCAATGACCTGGGCAAGCACTTGTGCGCTTTGAAGAGATTAAGACATCCATGTTTTGCCCGCAGAATGTTTCGATTAACGAAAAAGAGCGCCGGGAGATGTTCTTACATGACCTCTGAACTTGTTTCTATTTCTCTTGCGTTCTTCAAAGGGCGTGAACTATTGTTCCGTGAGCACGCATGGCGAAAATCTGAAGATCTGTCTGCGAGGCTGCGCACAAGCACGAATAGATTGTTATGCAACTTCTACTGTGTCCTATTTCTCCGTCGCTATAATCAGCACGTGATTCGAGAAGCGCAACTCAACCCGGACTTCATAAACCTGATGAAACCTTCGGCCTATACTTCAAATCTAAAAACTTTCTTCGGCCCTCTCACATACTGGGAACACATCGGGACGAAACGCCTACCGTGTTTCAGTGGAGGCCATTCGTTAGAACGAGTGCGGATTTCGATCGCCACATTGCAACTGCCGCTTCATAAACCGAACGAAACCGATACCCTGCTTCGTTCTTGCAAAACTCATTGAGCGGAAAACTCGATCGTACTGCAATCAGTCGGAGCCTTAGAATTCTGAGCTCGAGTATTCTGATTCTGCGTAGCTAAAATAATCATTTCTTCGCAACTTCTTTGAAAACAATTCTGCAGCGTAGCCAAGTGGACCGAGTTATGTGACCGTCTCGACAGAACAAAACACTCGTTTTCGGATTGATAGACGAAGCTGACGTTGAAATTAAGTACTTTTTGCTTAATATAAAATGAATATTATTATGGGTGGTTAAGAGTAGTAGCACTTTCGTTTTTTTTTTATGCAGAATTAATTGCTCAAGAACAATGAACCTAATAAAGAGCATAGCAGTGGTAAGATTTTTCATCTGAATGAAAACTAGAGGAATGCAATCGACGTAAATCAGTTTCTAAAGTGTTCAGACAGAACTTATGCAGCACTCATAAAGAACTTATTCAGCACTCGAAGCGCCATTTAAGATTTGTTGCAAAAATATTTGCTCTCCACTCCGTGACGCAAGCGCGAACGACCTGGAAGCATTTTCAGAAAGCAATTAACCAGTTTGGCCTCACGTGGCTGCCCCAGTTTGTATGATCAGCTCCAGTTCTTACTTCAGTAGTATAGTAGCAATACCTGCTGTTATAGAATTCAGTCAAAGCCAAGCAGTTTAACGCTTTCTAATCTTATACCCTGCGATGACAAATGACTTGCAATATTTTATCAGTTAGAAAAAGTGGGAAACCAAAATATATTCTTTAATTCCTACCTAGACGTTCCATTCCACGTTGGGCCCGACTCTCCATACGAGGAATGCCGTGATGTGGCAGCGCCATAGCTATCCGAGCTCCTTTTAACGCTGTATAGTGACTTAAAGAAGCCATGTTGTGTGTAAAATTACATAACACCTGTCCAGTGGCACTTATCAATTGATCCGGCTTGTGCGGTTTCCTTTAGATAGCCTCTATAAAATACCTGCAATCAGAGTACCTACGGCAACATTAGATGGGTGAGGCACTTTCTGCGAGGTAAACGGCATCACTGATGCCGGCTGCGTAGCTCGTCATAACGGGAAACTCGGCACTCCAGTGCTGGCTGATGTGCACACGACCAAAAATTCTCGACTAGCGCATTTTTCTCAAAGAAGTGTTCACGAACTCAATTGTTTCACATATCGAAAGATTGATCCATAGCTATCAATACATCCGCAGATCACTTCTCAGGACACTTGTGTTTTTTTTTTGCTATTTATTGTCAGAAACGCATCCCATTGGTTTTCTATGACCGTCTTAACTACTCGATGTGGTTGGTGCTAGAAAAACTTCAATAGCAAAGTCTTGTTACCCATCGGAAGATTAGGCCGTTCCAATCAATATGTTGATAACAGTACCTTACACAGCTGCATCACAAATAAAAGTGATATCCGTATATGCTTTTTAAATGAAGTTTTATTGAATACTATCGATCCTGTTCATATCTGGTCAAAAGTTCCATTCGTCAGTGTTAATTGAAAAATACTTGTTCAAATCTGGGCATTTCTATCAGTGTACACAAAGAAATTTGGCGCCGTACATCAAACGGTTCATCCTCTATGACGTTTTTGCTTGCTCTCCCCGATGAGTTTATACTTTTGGAAAATTTTTTCATGACACATTATTAGCTGAATACACATGTCTTAGATTACATATTTAAATAAAATTTACTAACACCCTCATCGTGAAGCGCTAGCGCTTAGGCCGTTGGGAGCAGAATGGTTCAGCTGGCAAAAGAATCAACTTGAAAAGCCGCCCAATATGCCCCTGTTTCTACACAATTCATGAAAATTAGGGCATGTCGGAGAACATTTAGTACTTTTTGGCTCCATTAGCACTTAGTTTGCGGAATTGACGTGTTCGATAAAGGCGCAAAAGATAGTTGTGTGTTTTAGGTTACGCAGATTGTCGAGAGTGTATTAATTATCTCGGTCAAGCAGATATGAAAGCAGAAGCCTTTGCCTTTTTTTAGATAAAGGTTTTTAGATAAAGGTTCTCATGCCGCGCACGAACAGAGCGCCCTAAGCATAAAGGGAAGGAGACATGACATGGTAGAGTGACATCCTCAGTTCGAGCACAGAGGACCTATTCTCCACGTTCTAATGTACACAATTCAAAGCACTTAGAATTGACGTCCACAGAAGCGGTGCAAATAACTACTTGAAAGGATTAGGCCGTTTGTATAACGCTACCTGCTGAGATATAATATTTAGGATAAAATAAAAGCAGAGAGGGATGGAAGAAGACTGCTGTGATATGGATATCAAGTTTCAGAATTACTTAGCGATTTCAAAGGCTTAGTATAATCACATCTACAAGCGCTTTTGTGGAGAAAAAACCTGACAAACGAGGCAAATTAAACGCGTCTATAGTCCATAAGGCTATGTACCTGTGACCATTTTTCGGTGAATATGAGAACCACCCGAAAATGCAACTCCAAGATGGAAAAAAAACGAAGTAGAGAAACTAAAGCGCAGCGGATTGCTTGTACAGAACCTTCACGGCTGAGATAATAAAAATAAATATCACTCCTAGCCTGTTCTTAAACCTCTCCTCGGTTTACAGCTCGGGGTTTGCTTTGAAGATATGCTGACATTGAATCGTGCACCAGCCCGATTCGCTTCCTTTTACGCTCCCAGGAACTTGTTGCAACATACGTGTTTATAATTTTGAGACGACAGTGTGAGAGAAATGAGAAACCCGAGGCAACCTCTCTGGCGGCTATGAGCCGAAAATACGGCAGAGCGAAACACCACACATTTACAATGATGAGAAAAAACGGCGGAAGAAGATTGCACCGGAATTAGTGTCGTGAGCTAGCTAGTTCCGCTTTCACAGCGAGGCAATCAAAAACAAGTACACTTCACAGGCTCGGCCGCAGTAGCCAATGTTTTTCATTAAGCTTCTCATTTCAACGTTCCGCTGCCGAGCGTAGTCGAGCTCCCTGCAGACCGTGTCGTGTCGTTTGAAACGCTGAATTGACGCTGTTTCTCTGCCCGGTGTTTCTCCGCTTCAAAACCTTCGCAATCTGAATCGCATGACTGCCTTTTTCTTTAACTTCTCACTCATTCTGTGGGAGAACATGCGAAGAGAGACAGAAGGAAACAGAGCGTTAGGGGGTACTAGCCGTTTTCTTGTATTTCAAAAGCAAGTGAAATGCCAAACGAAAACCTCCCAGTTTGAAGAATTAGTGAAGCGAGCGCAGAACCTGGCGGGCTGGAAGTTTTGTATTCCCAGAGAGAGGCACCTGCGAGAACTGCAGGACCGAAGTGCAAATGAATGTTTCCTGCCCGTAACGCGAGTCAGTCTACCTTTATTCACCATAAAAAAAAAAAACGCAGACGAGACGCTGAAACACTGACGCTCCGGCTTCCAGGCTCGCCATTTTCTGAATTTTGAAACCTAGATTTGGAAGTGTCTGCACAGTGACGCACGTGTAGCTCGGTGACTTGCCTCCAGTACTGCTGATCCCGGTGTCATACAAACCTAGTTTATTGGTGAAAATTAATGCTCACCGGCTGCTTATGTATTTATGGGTCCTAAACAGTATCATTTTCTGACCTACATTCCAACGAAGATTCACTGCAGGCAAAGGGAAGGCTCGCTATTCTGCCCAACTCCTCGCTCCGTAGAGTCGAATGCTCCAGAGTGTCTCATTTTACTGACTAACGTGATAGTCACTAAATCATCGTCGAACTTTAAAACTAGTGATCAAGTCCGAAACACTTTTTTTTTTCTGCGCCCGTAAGATTCAGTGACGCTCTTGTTGCTAAGTGGTGGTCGTCGTCTGTTCACTGAGACCGTAGAAACAAATCCAAACGGATTTTACCAAATCATCCTTAGAGGCACACATCTTGGATTAGCGTGTAATAATATGTCACCTTGTTATTTTAAAGGCAATATGTGGCTTTTATTGCCACGACCATGCGGTAGGCAACACCAGAGATATTCAGAACTCTTGCGATTAGCTAGGAGAGTGTTGCCGCTCTAAATTTTCAGTGTCGAGTGAAGAATTAGAAATTCTGCCTTAAATTTTCAAACCGTTTTTCGTTAATACAAGCAGCCAAAAAACTGCAACGCCCATTAAGATAGACGAATGAGGTAGAGGCATCTCGTGAGAAACTCGGCAAGCGTACCCAGCTGGCTTCAAACACCCGGTCTGCAGAGAATGAAGCGCGGCTTACAGTAACATTAATAGAGAGGCAATTTCTGGCGAAGGAAATTTGACATGTTTGTTAAGTTAGACCCTGTGCGAATGAATTCTACACCTGAGCAAAGCAGATCGTGCCATAAAATGCGCAGTTGCAATTGGCAATACCTCCCCGCCCTCAGTGGCTCAGCGTCGAGTATCGGCCATGGAGTTTTAAGTGTCGGCGTTACTCCAGCTGTTTTCACACCTACACCATGACGATGTTAAATTGCATCTTTTGTCAATTAGAACTTAAGCCTCATTGCCTGCCCTACACCGCTTAGGTGCCCAACATCGCTAAGGCTACGGCATTTTTCTTGCGGAAGAAAATCCAATAAAATAACTAAACGCAGAAATTTAGAGCAATCAACGCACGAAACAGCACAATGTTGTCAGCGTGTAATAATTAAATCAGCACAAAAAATACAGTGAATTAAGAACAAAATTCGTAAATTTGGAGCGCATTTTTCTACCTGTCAGCGGCCACCCAAGTCACATAAGGCCTAGCTACTTGATTTTGTGATGACCATAAAGGTTTTACAGTGCCAACTCCCCTTAAAGGGGTCCAGAAACAATTTTAGTTAACTGTTTTGCCTGTTGATTGCATACAGTGAGTTATAATGGTGCTATTAGCGTCGGTAATACCGCGTATATTCCGTTTTTTAATATTTTAATGTCCTCCCAAAAACAACTTCATGGCTCTGATGGTGTCGCCACACAGTGGCGGGTTTTTGGCAGCGGATATGACATCACCTGGCGCGAGCTTGATCATCGGACAAACAGTAAATATACTTCAAATTGTGTGAATAAATAGACACATTTTGTCACCTGTCTGCGTTTTATATTATATCAACAAAAACAACTTGTTTGTCTTAGATAAAAGCCCTGCAAAGCAAGTAAAATAAAAATACACCACCAGGGGCGCTCTGACATGGAAACGACGCTGCTATAGTCGGATACAACTATAGTGCCTAGTGCCAGTATATTCTAGGCACTATAGATACAACTTAAGTCTGCGGTGAAGCTCCGCCCACATTCAGCCTCCGCGATTAGAATTCCTCCACGATGAAAAATTAGTCCGCTGCTGAAACGTTGCTTGTTACATAAACAAGAAGCTTAGGACAAGAAATATATTATGAGCTCTAGAATTGTGATACGTGAATTGTTCGGTGCAGTCAAACATTGAATAGTTGATTTCGTTTACTGTTGCGATTGGCGAGCGGAGTAATACAGGACGCCGTGGACCGCGGCCCAGTGTTAGCAACCGCTGTTTTTTTAAGTTGTATCCTACTATTGTCTCAGCAAGAACGAGTTACAGATAGCAGGCAACCATGGAGTACAAACCTCCGCGACGTGCTCTGGCTGGCTGTTTTGATTGGTTGCGCCAGGTGCCGTCATTGGGAGAGCGAAATAGGAGTGGGAAGCCCCGCCAAAATCGAGTTGAGGGCAGCGTTTTGTTTGCTTGTATTTTGAAATTTCTTCACTGAATAACTCCCGTTCCTGTGCATCGATTCCTGTAATTCTTTTTAAGTCAGCATCTGTGTGACATGAACAACCCACCTGAAGTATAGCCGGTATCCTCTCAAGCAGTGTTTCGCAGCCCCTTTAACTACTTTAGGTACGCATCGGAGATCTCGTAACCGACTTTTATTCATGCAAACACGGTAGTACGATCTCGTAGAAAAAAAAATTAAAAAAAACGTGCAGCTACGGCTGCCAAAAACCTCCATGCTATAAGTAATTGAAAAAAAAAATGGTCCCCAAACTTACCCTTTTGTTATGTGATAGGCCGTGAGAATTTCCCACGAATTCTTTACCGATCACGGCAGCATTGCTCATAGATCATACGTGCCGATGTCCCCTAAATTTTACAGTAAGACTATTTCCACGCGAAGCCACGAAGCTGTACATGGACAATGTCTGATTTGTTACTCACATATGACGCTAAACGTGAGTGTAGAGAGGCATTTACGCAACAGATGTCGCAGTGTACAAATAAAAGCTGACCACAATCACACAATATCCTCATATATTGAAGAGTCCTGCTGAATAGTGTCCGTTGCTACATGGCGCTAGCAGGAACTCGACTCACTGACCACTCGCATGCACATGCTAACTAGTCGAAGTGGTCATTCTATCGAGGAGAGCTGAAATAGAGCTCGGCGGTGTACGGCCTCGAAGGATTTCATTACCTGCGAGATAACGAGAAAGCATCGGCGCCTCCTTGCGAGTCCCAGCCTATGAATTCTCACCCGCACAGGAAGAATGATAAAAAATCTTTGGGCGGTTCTAGTGTTTCTGCACAACAACAGCATAACTCTTACATGCCGATGATCCCTACCTCGAGCAGTGACAGTTGATCTCCGGGTGTCAAGCTGGGCAGTGGTATACCTCCCACTGCTCAGGCGTGGTACTGTGTATGGCTGGGACTGCAGAGTTGTGTTGGCACCCAATGTGGTGTGGTATAGTCTGGCTGTCTCTCCGCACCATTGGCATGAGGGCCTGTATGTTGTGGGGTGCATCTTGCATAGAATAAATAAGCATGAATATGTGTGTTTTTTCTTGCTGCCGCAGCCACCGCAGGCGTCCTAACTAGACTCCACCCATGAAGGCTCCCAAAACGATATGAGCTCCGTATAAACTTTTTGTCTCTCTCTCTACCTCGAACCTGTTTCTTTGAGAGAGTTTCTGTGTTGACTTTCTTAATGCGCAGCTTTACTGAGGAGATTTTTCTCACCGACTTGTTATATATATAAGGGTTATTTATTTTCGTTCTCAATTCTAAGGGTCAGAGTACAGCCCTGCATTTATGTTGAAAAAGGTAGAAACTTTGATGACAGGGCTCAAACAGCACAGACCTTGTGACGTTGTCTCTTTAAATAATAATAAAATTATCAACAATACATGAGCAGTCATTATACTTTGGGATCTAAAATGCCCGTTCTGATATCACGAAGCGGTAGCTAAACGCATGTGTAAACAAGCAGATGTAACTTCAGTATTGATAGCTTATTTTACTCGATTCAAGTATTAAAGACCTGCCATAGTTTTGCCGCAACCCTTTTGCGAAAACACATATTTCAGGGTGGTGCCGCCATTTGGAGCTTCACGGTATCCCTGTGCACAGCGGTGCCAACCAGACCTCCAACAAAGACCCTTAAGCTACTGGTGAAATGCTTCGTGACATGGTGATATCTCGGATGGACACACTTACGGAAGTCGGTCATCACCAACAATTAATGACGCAGGCCTATCTCAACAGAATTCGCAGTATCGTTGCTTTAACTGAGATACCGTCATGAAACCTCGCGGTTGCGTCAGAGAACAGCGGATTTTATCCAGCGACGACGCTCAACAAGCCCATCTCTAGAATGCCTTTTCGCTTCCTGGGTGCAAAAATTTAGTCACAGCGCCGTTCGGTCAGCTCCAATGTTTGCTTATCAGTGCGATAAAGAAAGAAAAATGAAGCTAAATTAATGGAAAGAACAACAAAATACAAATTACTGCTGGCAACAGCATCCTCAACAATATGTCAGTGTTGTCTTTTTCTCTGGTTTTCCCCTCCTAACATACTCCTTTCTTGCGGTCCTTGTTCCACACACGAGGACAAGCTCTTGTCCTCAATTATAAATAGTGGCGAGAAGCCAAGAGGTAAAAAAAAGGCTCCTACTTGCGTTGGGACACTCAGGTCCAACTGAGGCCACGAATGCAACACACTGCACCACCATCGACATCGTTAGTCTCGTTTATCGCTCCTGTCGGCCATTTCCCAAACAGAGACAACCGGGATAGGACGCCAAAGAAAGCTCGGCACTACAGTGCAGTGGGCGATTGTGCGGAGATCACAAAAAAAAAATAAAAAACGAGAATTACTTCACTTGTGCGAGACTCCCACTTGACTGTTACTTTTTTTCTGCCAACTTTTGAACTGCTCTTCAAGGCATCGATAGTCGGCCAGCTCCTAATTTTTTCACGCAGTCTAAAAGCAGGGAAAGACAAAAAGGAAGGAAGCATTCGACGAGGCAGCCGCTGAAACGAGAGACAAATCGACCCTTGGCTTCTTAATGGATGCAAGGGCTACAGAAAATCCGATATATCTTCTTCCTGCTACGAAAGCAACAAACGCAGAATAGAAGGAAACTAGGCGTTTTATGTAAACAACAGAAAATATTTTCTACGGCAAAAGCATTTCGCTGAGCGACATCATCTTTGCAAACGAGTGGCAGGCTCGGCGTTTCTGTGCATACTGAATCAAAAAATTCTGATGTCCCACTAAGAAGCTCTGTAGAGTTTAGTGCTCTTGTTTACGCAGTTTATTTGCCTTATTTGTGAAGGAGTGCCAGCAGGGTACTGGCAGTGTTCGTTCTTCGAGAAAAAAAAAAAAGAAATGATGACCAGGCCGGTTAAAAGACATTGCACTGTAGGTTCATTCTGGAATCATATTCGCCACAAATGTGCATTTTAAAACCTGCATGTGCGAAGTAAAATCTCAGAAGCTCCTCCTTTATCTCTGCAATATTTGTGGTTTCAATAGGTAATAATTTCTAAAAATGTTTTCGGGCCATGAATTCGATTGATGGGGAGAAAGAAAATGGGGTAGTGTTCTATAACTCGCCAATCTATTCAAGTTGTAATTCTCATCCATTTCTGTGTACATTGTCTTTCACTCCGCCAATCTCTTCCTTCTGATCCTACTCCAACTACGCCTATCCTAACTATCCTAACTCCAACTAGCTAGGCAAAATATGTCACATCAACAAATCGTGGCCAGTCCTTATAGCACGATTTGCTTAACCGCTGTGCCACTACACCGGCAGGTGGCTGTTTCAAACGGAGCTACCGGTGCGACTTGTGAGACCTAAGCTCCTCTTATCGAGCAATGGGAATACCCCTACAAGCCTTATTTTTGGACTGATCATTCTTCAGAAGGCCTTATATCTTGCACGCAGGCCTGCGGTTGTCCGAGTCGCTTTCTTCATATTCAGTATAATTTTTGCTGAGTCATTTTTCACCCGGCGTCTCTCTTCTTTCCTCTATATGTTGATACAGAGAGAGGGCCAGAGGGAGTGAGAGACAGTAGACATGCGGCAGGTGAAGAGAGCCAAACCGCCCTAGAACCCACTTCACAGGTGTAGGCTTCACACATGCCGACACCGCCAGACAGTTTTCGCCTTCATGTCAATTATAATGCCTTCTCATTAAAAACTTAGACTATGAACAGTACTCTTGTCATGACTTGATCAGTTTTGGTCACCTGTCACGAGGCAGCACGCTGCTGTTGACGGCCATGAAGTCAGTCCCATTTTTCCTAGTTCTTCCGAAATGATACATATGACAGGATTTCCAGGATCATTTCATATGGATTGCTATACAGCTTGCAAGGTGCTCTCATGCAGCGCAAGCACGGAGCAAGTTTTCTTCTAAGTGAACCCGTTTATTTATTAAGCAGACAGAAAACAGAAGATTTCAGTGCCAGTGAAAATTACTACACATGCTTTGTCTTACAACACAGCCTGTCATAGCGCTAATCTTATTGACACGCTTCCCTCTTGCCAGATTCGTTACCAAGATATTGAAATGATTTTTGCGCAGCTGTTCTTGATCCCCCTCATTGAAAGGTTGTGTTTTGGGAAATAAGGTGTTTGTGAAAATATACTGGCCTTGGTTGATTGGTTTCTAATGAATATGTGCACTTTAGAGCAACTCTGGAAGCAATTCACTCATCCCGTATATTCCATGTGGCGAATATGACGAGTCTTCACTTCTGCCTTCTTCATGCATAAATTTGGAATAAAAGACTGTCCTTTTGAACTGAAATGGTGCGTCTTATGATACGCTCCAAATTTTTATTAGTCACCATCATCTCACGGCGAGTACAATGAATGTCCTGAAGCTACAGTGCTGTGGATGTGTGCGACGTCTCCAAGCATACAACGGAGCAAAAGGAACGGTTGACACTAATTAACGCAACTTATTCTAGCCTAATTTAATAATATACCAATCATAGGTGTAATTGCAGTTTAACAGAGTATACTGTGGGGCCAGTTGGTCATACATAATCTGAACGAACAAACGTAGCGTATTTTCAGCATTTTCAGCTCTGCATTTTCAGTGGATATAGAGGAACCTTTTTACTCGGTGCCGCACGATGAACTGTTCATTGCTGTGAGAGAGTGTATTGAAGAGGCGGGTGAGGTGTCTTTTCAGAATTCATGTGGTGTTAGTATTGAATCATTTCTGGAACTCTTGGCCCTGTACCTCAATTCTACAATCATAAGCTACAAAGAACATTTCTATGTCCAGAAACGTGGGATATGCATTGGCTCAAGTGTCGCCCCTGTGCTATGTGAACTTTTTCTTGCCAAGTTTGGACGTTTGCTTCAGTCTCAGTTGAACGATGAGCGCGTTGTACGTGTCTTTAGATATGTAGATGATTTCCTTGTTCTTCTCAACCTTTCGTCTAGAGATGACTTGAGTGTAGTTGCAGACTCGATTTTAACCCGATTCAAAGGTATCATGAAGTCACTGAATTTTTCCATAGAACTTCCGGCTCACGATTCCATTCAGTTTTTAGATATTCACCTGTATTTTAATTCTGTTGGTCACTTTTGCTGGGCTTACGAGCCACGGTCCAAGAAAGCGCTTCTACCTTACGACTCTTCTCATTCGAAGCTCATTAAGCGAGGCATAGCAGCCACATGTCTCAGGTCGGCGCTCCTCAAGTCATGTCCGCACAAAGTTGGTAGTAGTTTTGACAACCAGGTTCGAAGACTTAAAGAAGCAGGCTTTCCTGGCGATGTTCTTGTGGCTGTCGCAGAAACTCTAAAGAAAAAGTTGCACAAAGCAAGAGAACACACACAGTTATCTAAGATAGATGTACCCGGACAACAGAAAAGGAAGTTTGAAGTTATGCCCTCTGTACACAGGCTCTCGCACCACTTGAAGAGAGTGGCAGCAAAATTTGGTATTGATGTAGTATTTTCAGCTCCCCTCAAGCTTGCAAAGCTTTGCGCTCTGGCAGATCATGACAGCGCCAAGAATTCAGGGTGTAGCACAAAACACAAGAAGCCACACGTCTCATGCGCCACAGATATTGTTTATCAGATCCCTCTACGCTGCGAAAGTGTGTACATTGGGCAGACGGGCAGATGTCTAAACGTGAGGCTGAGTGAACACGCATCTTCGCTTCGTCAGCAAACTGATGAGCACTTGCCAAAGCATTGCAAGAGCTGCCCAGGTTGCTTTCCCTCTTTGAACCGCACGAAGATTTTAGGAAGGGGTAAAGATCGATTGGCGAGGGAAATCCTGGAAGCTCATGAAATATCACAACGCGGTAATGACACGTGCATTAGCACACCATCTATTTATCTAATGGAAAAAGAAAGAAACTTTCTAAGACGCACTTAATGTTTGTAAACAGTTTCATGACCGGTGGCTATTCCACGCCTTTTCATCTCTTTTTCTTTTTCTTTTACCGTTTTTTTCTAGTTTATCACAGTTTTGTAATTCTTTCAAGTTTGCGCATGCGTGTCTTTGCTCGAGAAGGGATGTGTATTTCGTTTATCGATTTCATTCAGTTGTAAGTTGTAGCCCCGTCCTGTCCTCATCTTTCTGTGTCCTGTTTTAAACGCTACGTTTGTTCGTTCAGATTGTGTAATTGCAGCCTATAAATAACGGGTACCCGACAACCCACCTCCTTTCTTCACCAAGTTACAACCCACCTCCTTTCTTCACCAAGTTACTCTTTTTTCTTCTAATAAGGAGGTGGTTTCTCTTGGTGACATTTAAGTTAAACCCAGCGCTGTCGGTTACGCTAAACATACCAAATGAATTTCAGTGCCCTCTATGTTGGGCCCATAGAGCGCTAAGGTGAGAAGTATTAGTCGCCACTATTCGGTGCAGATGGGCAGCTTCATATTCACATCTGATCATTTGAGACAGTAACGCACTTTTGCTTGCATAGCTCGTTTATCGGCTATCTAGAAAAACAAACCAGGCTTTAAGCCACCACCTCTATAGGCGCTTCTCAAGAAGATAATCAAGAAACATTCAGAAGCTAATCCCTCGTGCTCGCTAAACCTGATGGACGAGAAACAGTGTATCACTAAGACTGATCTTTCGGTGAGCTCAGCTTGCGGGCCTCACGCAGTCGGGGAATCATTTCGCCATCCATCTATGTCAGCTTGATGCCTGATCTCTTTCGGAAACACTGTTTCTAACTTCTGCACTGTTTCTAAACTTCTGCACTAATAAAACCTCGAGTGGTAGGCTGAGCGCTACATATTTAGAAAAGGCTGCAGAAATACGATCACCAATGGTGAAAAATAACAGGTAAGTTGCAAAAACATGCATGTTCTGTGGAAAAAAGTTCAGCAAAAGTTAACACCTGTTCCTAATATGCATTACAGTAAGACACCATCTATCCTAATGGCCTTTGGCTTGGCCGTTCATCGGGAGCTCAACATGCAGGCCTGGTATATTATTTATTTATTTAAATACCCTAAAGGCCCAAGTGGGCATTACATAGGGGGGGAGGGCATGAAAACAACACAATACAGATTATTGGCACACAGTAGTTAACAAATACAAAGAATAACTATATACAAATTGCAACTACACATCACTGCAGTCGCTGAAAGATACATAGGTTGAGCGTATGAGACAATGCTTCGACAATACTGAAGATATCACTGTGAATTTTGTAGGCCAAGGTGGGATGAAAGTTTTGTTTGGAAATGTGATAACTCAGTTTCAGAAACTATGTCAGCCGGTAACGAGTTCCACTCTGCCATAGATAATAGTAAGGGTGATGTTTGATATTTCAGTGTTCGTGCGAAGATGGGTTGCACTTTGTGGGAATGATCAGACCGGGATGAAACATGATGGGCAGGGGCGATGCGATCAGCTGTGAACGGGGAGCCATCGTAGTACAAGGAATGAAAAAACGATAAACGAGAGAACTTGCGTCGAGTGATAAGGTCGGGAATACTGATAGTTTGCTTCAATAATGACACACTTTCATACGGTGAGTATGAAGAAAGGATGAACCTGACAGCTTTATTTTGCACAGACTCAAGACGGTTAATTAATGAAACGCTACTTGGACTCCATATTAAAGATGCGTATTCTAAAGCTGACCTTATGAGTGTAGTATACGCGCGAAGCTTTGTCTCGGGGTTGGCAAGATATAGACGACGTTTGATGAGTCCCAGTTTCTTAAATGCTTTGTTTGTGATGTGATTTATGTGGGTGTTCCAGCTTAAATCAGCACTGAGATAAACACCTAGGTACTTAAAACAATCCGTTCTTTCAACTGTATTCTCATTAATTGTGTAGACATTAGAAGGTATATTAGTGCGCGTGGAAAAGGTCATCAACTTTGTTTTTTTTATATTAATTTCCATCTGCCATAGCTGGCACCATTCATTTAGGCGCACTAAGTCGGTCTGTAGAATAACTGCATCAAGGGGGGTGACTATCCTTCTATAGATCACGCAGTCGTCAGCGAACAGTCGCACGTTAGATGATATGTTAGATGCTATGTCATTAATGTAAATTAAAAATAGTAATGGCCCTAAAACGGATCCTTGTGGGACTCCCGATATGACTCGTGAACTGCTCGATGAATACTCTTTAATTTTGACGCTTTGGGAGCGATTACTTGGGAATTCTCCGATCCAATGGATGATATCGCGATGCAGTTGTAGGTTGTTAATTTTCTTCATTAGTCTTATGTGGGGAACGCGATCGAAAGCTTTTGAAAAATCTATAAATATGGCATCAGCATATATTAATTCGTGTACCGATTCATGAAGATCTGTTAAGAGCTCAAATAGCTGTGTTTGACAGGACTTTTTTTGCCTAAAGCCATGCTGGTTAGCAATAAGCAAGTTATTAGCGTTTAGGTGGGTCATTATGTTTGAAAAGAGGATATGCGAGGGACACTGCGGATGTTTAGAGGTGTGTAATAATGACGAAGTTAATCTACGTTTTTTCCCTTTTACTAACCATGTCGTACGCTAATCATGCCAATACAATAAGCTGTAACCCCGTCGTCCGTGTAGTACCTCCACACAGCTCATGTTAGCCGCCGCTAGTGTGACCGCCTCCTAGCAGCGCTCCCGCCAGAATCCCCCCGTGGGATGTTTTCACCGCCCTTATCAAGTCATCACCTCAGTGACCGCATGCTACATCTCGCGAGCAACACATTAGTCATGCGCGGTTGCGCTGCACCGGTACGCACCTAGACGACTGGAAGACAGGGCGTGCTGTTCAAATGACTAAGAGGAGGCTGTTGCGTCCCACAACGTCAAGAACCGAATTGTAACATTAGCTGAGTTTCATGGTGCGAGATGATCCCTCACAGTCTTCTCTTTAAACGCCACTCTACACTTCTCACAAAAGTGCTGGTACGCATACTGTTGCGAACCTTTGAACATGAGCAATCCACTCTGTTTCCATATAAAAAGTTAACCAGAAATGCCAATGGCACGTGGTATCACATTATCCTTTCGACGCATTTTGTCGTAAGCATCTAAATATATCACAACTAGCGACAATCCACGCGATAGGAGGCAATAATATGGCGAATATTACTGTTAAATTTTTAACATACCGACTTCTAATGCCTTCCCTCCCTCCGCCCTCACAAGGCCGGTAACCTTTAAGCCCTCTGACTCCCACCCTTAAGCCAAGGCCTGCCAGCACGTCTTCTTGCGCAACTAAACCACCAAACCTTTTCTTTGTAACAGAGATTTGTGCACGGGCAGGCTTTTTGTGCAAGGGCAGGCTTTTTGTGCAAGGGCAGGCTTTAGAGATGACAAGGCGCGAAACGGTTATCGAAAACTGGCACCTTTTATGTTTTACCACAGTGATGCTAAGAACCCAGGCTGTGTGTTACAATAAAATATGACAAGCGAAAAGCAGCTTACTGGCGAGACATCATGACCCTTAAAGCAATCCATAATCTGCAGCGTCAAAATGAAAACTTCCACGCAAATTTCCATTTATGCAGGTTTCATTGCACCCTTCACACAGCAAACTTACCAATCGATCCGTCATGTCTTCATAGTTGCTGCAGTGTTGTAACTAAGAAGTTGCAGAAAGTTCTGGGGCATGCATGCCTTAATCTGGTCCGTCCATTCTATTGCACAATGGATCGGCTAGTTTTTTGTGTGTCCTTTATGCCTGTCAAAAGGCCTTTTTCAGTGTTATGCTCCAGTAACATGAAGAAGCGGGCTGCACTAAAGGCCATAGCATTCAAAATACGCTTGAGTATATTAAAAATTTCTAACAGCCATGCTTTGTTAGCACCTGATCTTTTGAGAATTTCTTCGCACTTGCTGTATGCGCTGGTGTTTTCTTGCCGGTGGCAAAATTTTGGAGCTGTAAAATAGAACTATGGGGTAGAACTTTCGTGCAGATAGCTTAGTGTTAGAAATCTCATTTTCCGCGATTTTTCCTTCAGAGTGGAGGCTTCTTGTCTCAAACATTAGTTTTGCTCAAGTACCTTCGACTTCTGCATACTGCATTTCCAGTTCTTCGTCTCGCATCCCCCATAGAGTGTGAAAAAACGTGAACGATAAATTATTATGCGATCCGTCGACCGAGATCTCACAGCAACAAAAAATAAAGCAAGAGATGGAAGTCATCTGGCCTCTAAGGAGGCGCAGGGCTCAGCAACTCTTTCCAGCACCAGCGGAACGTTGAAATAAGAACCTTTTTGAAATTCATTGCGGTAGGGCTTATGTGGCAGCCTGGACTCAAGAGGCGAGCACTGTCCCCGAATTGACGTCGAAGTACACTCTGCTTTTCCTTTTCCTCGCATCGTTTTAACTGTGTGTAATTTTTCTGCAGTGCTATTTATTTACTTTGATTCTAGAAGTCTCACCTCCGGCTTGCTTTGGTACTTCCATGCTGTCACTTCTGACCGAGAAATCACGATACTTACGAAACTTTCTGGACAGTCTCGAGAGACCCATCCTACTGCGTGGAGCGGTTTCACAACGACGCACTATCAAAGCAATCATTACTCCCTTTTCACAGAGTCTCTCCAAGGGATGAGCATTTTTTTCTTCGTGTAATTGTAAGCTCTTTGGCTTACAATTTGCCCGAGTTTTCAACTTGCTGTGTTTTCTCATTTTTGTCGGCGAGTTTCAAGATGGACCTCACGTTCGCGCCAAGATGCCCACGCGTACGCTGTTCACAAAGTCTAGACGTGTCAGCTCTCTGAATGCCATTTTGTGCACCTTAAAGGAGCGTGTCAGCTCTCTGAATGCCATTTTGTGCACCTTAAAGGAGCGTGTCAATGTGCTAAGAAGCCCCAACACCCTCCAAAGCTCCTAAGCTCCATTTGCACCTCAGAGGACAACTTTTTCCTTGCGCTGCCGCATTCGTTCTATCATGAATACTTTATATCGCAAGGCGCTGTAAAAAGTCTATTTTGTCGTAAGAAGGCATGCGCAACAGTTGTGTCGGTTGTGCTTTTCAGTTATCTAAGGTCGCGTATGTCAAATCATGCCAAATACGCGTATGACTCAAACGCAGTTGAGTTTTGATTCCTTCATGATGCTCGTTGGTTTCGAAAGGCTATAAAGCAGCTGAATACGTCACATTCCCGTATGAGCCAAGTTACTGTCATCAACTGAATGTGAAAAACGTCTCTGGCTTAGCCACTTTCCCAAAACTCTATTTGTAAGGAGTGCTGAACATCTTTCATCTCGTAACCATCTCTTGAAGAGTCACAAAGAAAAAGCAATAGTGGTGGACTAGGATTTAAAAGTTATATTTATGTTATTTTTGTCAAGAACACAGCTTTAGCGAGCACGAATATGGCGTAACTAAAAGGAGACAAGCGTACTGAGGCACTGCTAAAATCCAGAAGCAGCTCTGTCTGGCGTACATATGATTTGGCTTCTGACTAGTGGAGAGTGCCTGGTCAAAGATCATCTTTCGTCTAGATAGTCGAAGCACATTTCGACTAAGTGCTGCTAATGGGACAAATAGTGCACTACGTTGGTCCTCATGTGCCGTCGAAGTGTTTTTGCGCGCCACAGCGCCCCGTCGAAATGCCGTATCACTTTCGATGAGCGTTGTTCTATTATTCACCTCTTGTACATATAGAGGCTCAATATTGTTGTAGCACAATGAAATCGATGCTGTAAGTTCTTAGTAAAATTTAAAACTCATATCGTTTAACTTCACTTAAGCTGGGTTGAAGCGCGTGTACATTTCCAGTGAACAAAAAATCTTAATAGGCAGTCATAGAAAAACACCACTTTGATATATAACTTTGCGCATGTAGCTTAGCTCTTCCCCCACCTGGTGTGGAGGAATAGCTGATTATATCGGCGCCGTAATTGGGTTTGAAATGACTTCTAGCATGACGCACGGAATAAAATTATTCGAATTTAGAATTTTCACGCTCCAGTCAGACTTATTATATGAATTAGTGCTTTGTGCGAATAATTAGGGTGAAGGTTTGATCAGTTCCTTGAGATGAGAGTCGGGTAGCGACGATTGAAAACCAGACGCTGTCAAACAGCAGCTAAAGAAATGCCTGAACGTTGAAGCAATAGGCTATTGTTAATGATGTGCATGCGGAAAGTAGCCAGCCAGGAGACCTCAACTAGAAGGCGCTCACTGGGGTAATCTGCCCATAAGGCTGAGGACGCAGAGCTGTAGAAGGTATTTCGAAGACCATTAAAGAACTCTCTCTGTACCGCCTCTGTCGCGAAGGTGGGATACTTCTGAGGAGCCTTTCTTTTCTCGCCGACTGCAAAAAGAGCAGTGTACCTTTGAAAAAGCAAAAAAAAAATTAAATCACTGCTGTTTGACTGGCTACAGATACTAGAAGGCTTTTATGCCACCGAGACGACCTTAGTAATGAAGGTGTCTTTAAGAAAAGCCGTCCGGCTCTCTAGCTGACAAATAGACCAAGTTGTGCGCATGTGGTGTCCCTTTCTTGTTAGTGTCCTTGTGGCGCCAGCGTTCATTTCATCACACAAGCTTTCATCATAATCATCAGCCTTTTACAGCGCTATTTGTTCTCCCCGCCGTTTCGCTTTGCGGCAAAATTTGCGGAAAGAGTTTGCGGAAGAGTGTCAGCAACATAGGGAGTAGCGCCAGCTAAAAATGGCGGAGGAACTTTAAGGCGACAGGGATCATTGGCGAGAAGGATTTCGCCCGGCAAAAAAAAAAAATGCGTTGAGTTGCGGTGATAAGAACACAGCGAATAATGACAACTGTAAAGTTTCTAGCCACAGTACATGTTTCCGATTCCCGAAATGCTGGCAGACGGAAGAGTAACGAAGCCTGGAACTGCTTCTGCATTATATTATGTGGTGAAAAAAGGAATGGAAACGAGCATCCAAAAGCAGGGAACTCACCTTATTTGTGAGAAAGTATTTGTAACAAATATTTCTTAGGACTGCTCTTCTCCGGAAGCAGAGGAAATTAATGTGCCGTCTAACTGGCAAGGGCCAAATTTGTTCACCATTTATTGGTACAGTGAACCAAGGTATCACTAGAGGGTATGTATTCGAGAAACATTGCATTTACCGCTCATATTGGTGTGATTCATACTCCCTTGTAAACGTTTAATAAGGGAGTAATTACTCATTGACGTCCATCCAAGCTTAGCCATACGGCTACAAAAGAAAGCTATATAGCTTTCTCAGAAACTTCGCAGTTAAAGTAAAATTTGTCCTGGTCCGGTGTGATGTAAAATTTTTAATTTTATTTTACAGCAGAACTTAACGCTATCTCTCTAGATGTTAGTGCGAAATCGACTAGAACCCAAAAGTGAAAGTGAAACACCCATTCTAGAGTATAATTTTAAGCGGAGGTGCGTGCAGTACAATTTTTAGTAATCGTTACTTTCCCCTTCTCCAAGCTGCATTACTTTCATCGACAGCGGCCGAAAGCATAAATTTCCTGCCTCTTCTCAACTTTTGGCTTTTTCTGTATTCTAGAAATGGCTTCTCGTGTACACAACTGCTAAGGTAAGGAGTGTTTTCATCTTTCTATGGCAGCCATGGTTGCCTTAGTAGAAATTATAATGTAAAAATTTACCCATCGTCAGCGAAGCAGTTTATGACACTGATTACTCTATGGCAGTATGGGATGCATTGTGTTGTTTGCTTTCTATTACTCTCATGTTTTCCGTTTTTGGCGTTGTGTTGTCGGCACTTCAATTTAATTTGTCATGTTGCGTGTGCCTCATTTTCCTCTTCTTTCCGTGTATCTATGATGATGCCCTTCCTCTGAATTTTTTTTAACTTGCGTTTTTTCTCCAATCAGACAAGCTCTATGGGCCTTTTATTCCTTCAATTTTTCATGCGAATTCCATAGCATACACTCTCACTATTTTCTTCTTTGTTTCTACATCTCTTTCTGGAGCACACCTCTTTCTGGACATACATCTTTCTGGAGCATGCTTCCGTTATGCAACTTTTTGAGGCAATTGGTGACAAATTTGTTTTGTATTCTGCACTCATGTGTATTTGTTTTCATCTTTTAAAAACTACGTAATAAAACACGTTTAGTAGCCAACAACTCTGTTCCTATCAAGATTGTTTTTGGCTGCATTGCGCAGTAGATAGTGCACGACAATGAATAACGACCTTCTGGTCACGAGAGGCCAAATGCATCGCCATACGCGGGCGAACTAAAATACCTCCTTACGGAAGCAAATGTCTCGCACACTTACGTAGCCGCATAATAGTTCCTTGTACGCCCAACATTTTGAATGTGCTTTTACCGCTTAGCTGGGGCGGCTCTATCCATATTCGTAACAAGCTTATTTTAGGCTAGCAGCCCTCTAGCTAAGGGTAAAAGGTGGGGAAATGGCTGGTGGGTAGTTCTGAAGGACAGCAGGCTTTCCGACTGCGTGTTTTAATTCAATTTTACCCGTCGCTTTTTCGTTCGGCTTCACCGTGGGATTACATTGACAGGAAGCTTTCTGTTGGGTGGTGGAAGGGTTGGGCTGCTAGTAGGAGGCGCCTTCGATGGGCAGAGGCTTCACGCAGATCAAGCGCCACTGGTAGTGCAATCGAAGTAAAACGTGCTGTATGCTATCAATCCCCCTTACCAGGCGCATCCGAATTAACATCTTAAAGTTATTTTCATCTAAATTTGTTCCGTCACTCTGAACAGTCCTCATCGGGTTCGAGTAGTTGGTCAAGGTTCGTTGCTTAAATGATACTTATCGCTGCCTCCGCTAGAGCAGGGAAATTGAGTTCATAAATTTAAAATGAACACACCTAACCATTTCTTTTCCGAACAATGGACGAGGGTATTCACGCTAAGCGAACACGTCAAGCAGCAAAGACACAGAAGCCTAAGCAGTCGAACTCCTGCACCCTGCCTGACCCATTAATACGCAATTCCAAGAACCAGCCCCATGCTGCTTAAATAGCAAAATACTACAATGACTTTCTAAAGGATCAAGATCCATAGTGTGCATGGTCTGAGATGACAGAACGAATCTATCATTGGCGCTTCTTACTTATCAGCTTAATCCTGCTTTGTAGACTGACAGAAGGAACTAAAAAAGAAATGACTATAAAAAGATAGTGTCAGTTGCATACTCATAAAATTATATATTCATCAAGAGTGTTTTGTGAGAAGGTGAAGTGGATAATTAGTGCATTCAGTTTTAACCAGAGTTTTCTGTTAGCACAAGACACGCAAACGCAGGAGTCCACACTGTACGAATAGCTGCTCACCGACCAAAAAGCTCGAGAGCAATCTCTGCCAGCTAAGAAACCCTAAGTTGCTGGTAACTGCGTGTACATCGAACTTCTGTAAAAACAAAAAATGACGGGCCTATACAGATTTTACAAAATCAAAACTGCCGACAGGTTGCTTCCCAAGGTGAACAAGAGGCGACATCGCACCACTTCTTCAGGTTGTGTAGAAACACGAGTTTGCACAGAAAGTACTCTGCAAAACAAAAGAAAAATAACTGCCCCACCCAAAATTTCGGGTAGCGATGAAGCCTTCTACCGCTCACATAGCAAAAGGAAAAATGACCAAATGAGAAAGAAACGATAAACAAAAAATTCATCGCTCCAAGACAAAATCTTGCCATGCGATGGGTCCTTAATAGACAACGCACGCACCCCGCTCCCAAATGCACTGCATCGGGAATCTTTGTTGTGCCCATCAAATACCTACAATTAAAGCAGCATCTGCGACTTTGCCCGAAGGAACTTAACCGCGGACATGTGCACCTCACATTATTTGCACCCTTGAACTTACATCCCGCTGCTTTCGTCGTCTTGGCCCCGCATGACGAGGGCCGCTTTGCTGCTTCACGTAAGGAGGCTTCTCATCCCGTCGCTGATGGACGCTCAGGTGTCGTCGACGCAGGCTCTTACTAACGTCAGCAGCTGCCAACCCACCGTTTCCCACCAAACACTGATCGCCGAACGACAGGCGTGCGCGAGCGCTCTCTTCGGAGCACAGCCTACGTCACGTGGTCCGCGAATGAACAGAATGGAAGAGTGCGTTCAACCTTTTTTTTTTATTTTACTCCCTCCTTTCTTTTTCACAACAGAGAAGAAGAGAGCGAAGCTACAAACGTTGACAGAATAGATCTCGAGCACGACCTCTCACGCTGTCTTTTTTCGTCTTCCTCTCTTGCGAGCATCATGGGTTGTCGTCGAAATTATTCCGGAGACCTCCACTATGACACCTCTTGCTTCTTGAACTCCAATCTTCCTCCCGTCCGAGCAGTGAGACAGTTACTGTGTCATACCTTGCCTCAAAAACCACTAATTTCTTTTTGCACCATATGCGCGTGATTTAATAGAGGTTTCCTTGTTTGTAAACACTGTGACCTTTCTGTGTCCGGCAGGCAGGCAAGTAAGCGCAACGAAACAGAACCGGCTTGCTTGAAAGTGCTCCCTTTCTCGTCAGGTCTTCTTGCTGAGGGGAGTGCTGAGTGGATATAACCGATCATATAATCGAGGATATGCATTTTCTGCATTCAATTCTAATCTACAGCGATAAGCTGAAAAAGGGCTAAGTACGCGGGAGGGACTCGTCAGCACCCGGGCCCATAACTGACTGGCAACAGGATAAATGACTGCATGTGTTTGGAAACATGCCCATAGGAGACATTTTCGTATGTCCATAATGTGCCTGGATTACAGGGCGCAGAGCCTCAAATCTTAAGAGCGTATAGAGCACGACCTGGACATGACGTGTTAAGCGCTTCATAGGAACACTGGACAGACAATTTGTTTCACAGCACCTTTCATTTGAGAACGTTTTGTTAATAAAACAACGTCCTTCGCGCAATCCTACTGTTTTTTTTTTGTGTGTGTGTTTTGATAGCACAGTGGGCAGTATGAGACAAATGGGCAAAGACAACAAGAGGACTGACTTTCACCTAATCTATTTATTCAATCTCAAAGCGTACCAGATTATGGTTTTTAACGTTCACAGATTTTTATTTTATAAACTGGGTGAGGCACGTCCGTGCGGTCTGTAGAGCTGCATTGTACAGAAAGGCGCACATTAAGTACGTCATAGAGCTCAGTAATGAGAGGAATGATAAGCGAAAAGGAACTGATAAGTTTTGATTATTGATTTTAAGGAGCAAAATTATATTTAGAAATTTAAGGCCATTATTATCGAATCTGAACTCAGTCATAACTCTTTTCTATCAACGATGTTCTTCGAAATATTGAAAATCAAATATACTCATTGCAAAGCTCGCGGAGTTGACATTTCCATGTTAAAAATTTATAAATTTGTTTCGCTTGCATTTCTAATACAGAAAATAAAGACGTCATTTGCGTAATTTATGACGTAGAAGCAGTTAACGTCATTGTAGCCTTGATACAATGCGCAACGATTCCATTCTATAAATGCAAGACGCGGGAAAGAGAACTCAACCAGCTTTTAAATGAGTGATTTTGAAGTTTGATATTTCGAACCAAATTGTTAATAAAGTAAATTTTACACGGGGCTCACCTTGGAGGTTGACGGCCTTCAATTTCGCGTTATAGCCTCGCCCTGAAGTAAAACATCAAAAGAGTATTCGGTAATTTTAGTTAATTATTTGCCTAATTATTGAGCTATATCGGGTACATAATGTCTGCCTTGCTGTACAATCCACTTCTACAGACTGCACCAACGTATCTCTCATAGTCTTTAAAATAAAAATATGTGAATGTTAATAACATCATCCGGTACAGTTGGACTGAGATATGTTGTCATTTACGACATGTTCCGTGTGTCTCGGCCAGGTCAGCTGCTCTTCCAGAAGAATCCTAGCTGTTTAACACTGACTTCGAGAGGCAGTAAGGCGCAGACGCTGCTAAAACTGAGCTACGTGAAGAAAAACAAATCGCTGTCAATTGAACCTTCCACGAGGATTCCTCACGCGCACGACAGATATATTTCTTTTTTTTTGAATTAATTTCATTTCTTCAGAACTGGTCTATCACTTCCTTAATGTCGTCCTGGATGAGGCCTAATGCCTTATGAAATGATTCATAGGGCAGGATGTCGATTTTGTGGTCCGCGCTTTTGCATAGGCGAGCGTTGAGTTGGAGATTTCCACGGTCTTTAACATAAATGTTGAATAGTAGAGGAGCGAGGACTGGTTCCTGTAGAATACTTTATTTCATATGTTGAAATTTACTGTGTGAGTCTAATTCTGACAACATAGAGCCAATTCGTAAAGTAGCTTGTGAAGAATTGTTCGAAAGGCTCACAAAATCCACAGTATCGTATCTTTTAAAGCAAAATATCGTGATCCACGGTGTGAATGCCTTTGTTAAATTTATAAGAAGACCCAATACACCAATACAACCTCGATTTGACCTGTACTTGTATAGACCTCAGTAGTCTTCGGTGAGAGCTATGGCGCTAAGCGGACAATAGTTCCAGTTTAAATATCTGCACAGGTTCCAGAGTATGCATTTAATCCCTTCAAACATCAGAGAAATGATAGATATTAAACGAGAAGGAAAAAGTAATACACAGGGGCAAAAAAACTAGAAGACTATAAAAACAGAACTCAACGCCCCCGGATTGGCAGAAACGAGAGTAAGAGGAACGGCAAAGTCGTGAAGAGAGGCTTAAAAGAGCGAAAAGCAAATAACATAATACACAGGTAGAGGACACTGCAATAAGCAAACACATCGTAAGGGTGAAGAACAAAGCGCGCATAAAAGGGGCAGAAAACAGAGTGGAAAGCAAGCACATACGCCCGATCCGTAAAAGAAACGTCAGCAAATAACGTATGAATGGAAATGAGCACAGGAACAATGCGCACGCAACAGACAAGGAACTTCCTTGTTCAGGAGACGAGCTGCTGATGAACCGGAATTTATGTTCTCTCAGTGTTTTCCCTCTTTTCTCTCCAAACAAAGGTAAGGCTTCCTTTTTTATGTCTCAAACAAATACGAATATAGGATTTCTCGAGGAAGCGTTCTGCAAATATCAGCCTGGAATCTCGGACGAAGGTAATAGAGGTGCCAGATCTAGGCCAAGGGTGCATTATGGGAAGGAAAAAATGCGGAAGCACGGCTGAGTGTGATTGCCTCGGGGCGTCAATTTTTTTTTTCATTGTGACGAACCCAGATGCTTCAAGGACGACTGCAAAGCACGTTAATACAGCTTCTAGGAGAAGTAAATCCAAGAAGACAAAGGTGCAGTGCTGGAGAAAAATGAGACGTCCAGAAGAGAACCTGAACGCAAAATGCGGCGTCAGAGGTGTTAAAACTTCCTCTTTTTTTCTGTTTTCCAACTACTCTTTATGCTGTATTCCTATAGCTTGTAGTTTTACTTTCTCGATGCATAGAACGAGAGAAAAGAGAATGATGAGTTCCGTGGCATGACTTTTACCACTGTTTTACTTTGATCTCTTTAAAAGCCGCGTATTTTTGTCTTCTTGAAACCCTTGTCCTGATAGTATGACTTCAGTTTATAATAGGCCAGACAATAAACAGAACACTCATTGTGCTTGAAAGCAAACTTTACTCCTTGAGTCATCTTTGGCAAGTCCAAAACAATTGCCGTTGCATATATTGTCCGCATTTTTCGTGGCGCATCTTCCAGCGCCATTTATCCACGTAGTGCGCACCTCCGCGTCAAGCAGAGGGCTTGAACGTACGAAAGCAGTAGGAAACTGTGGCTCAGTAGTTCGCACGCAGCTACATCTATACGTAAACTTTATCACGGTTTCTGTTTTCTTCTCCATACTTTTGTCTTCGAACTCAAAATGCCCCACCTTATTTAATGTACATAGCAATATAGTATTACAGCTCAATAGCATGGCGAAATGAGTCCAAACATGCTGTTATAGCGCAAAGCTGTTCAATTAACACCAGGCATGATAACAAATGTTGTGATTAGTCACTTCGTGACCTCAGCAAAGAAAAATAAGATGCGAAATAAGGAGGAGAAGAAGTCGGTGAGCAGCCTCTGCCTGGGCAGAACCAGTCATGAGGCTTCTCGGCTCTTAAACTGACCATCAGCGCTGCTGTATGGCTGAAAACCCGCTGGACAAAAACACTCGGACCACCAGACACATCATTCATCTGATGAGAAAACCTCAGAACCGTAGCTAGCGTGATAAGCCATAGCTTATTCAGAAGTTTTATTTTTTTCTCTCGAAGCATTAGTCATGCACCTCAATGAAATCACGGCGTCAGCGTATCAAAGCAATGACTCGATGAATTCTCCCTTAAGAAATACCACGCACTAACCAATTTTAACCTTCCAGGAGCCGCTACCCAGCGCAGAAAGAATTCCCTCAGAAGGCAGCGCCTTCGCCCTTCAAAAGGCAGCACTAACCAGAAGTTCATGAAAGGAACGCACCACAGACCAACCTGCACTCTCCACTCCCCTCCGCCCTCTATAAAGCCTATACCCATCTTTGTCTGCCATACGTTTCCAACCACTAAAAGCCTACGCTGGAGCGGAATGAAACCTGCTTTCACCCCGAGCTGAGTGGATACGGCGCTCTGCTGCTGGCCCGAAAGACGCGGGTTCGATCCACGCCGCGGCGGCCGAATTTCGATGAAGGCGAAATTCTAGAGCCCCGTGTGCTGTGCGATGTCAGTGCACGTTAAAGAACCCCAGGTGGTCGAAATTTCCGGAGCCCTTCACTACGACGTCCCTCATAGCCTGAGTTGCTCCGGGACGTTAAACCCTAATAAACAAAACGAAACCTGCTTTCACTGCCCAGAAACCTATGAGGGGCACCCACCATATACCCATCTCCACTCTCCAGTTTCCAGGAGGCTCCACACACCAACGTAAAGGCATCAGTACACTCATCTTCAACCTCCAGAAGTCTCCACCCACTAGAAGATCGTGAGAGGAGCCCTCCATACAGTCACCCATAAACCAATCTCTACTACACCATAAGAAGGCCTTCAATCAGGTCTATCCTCAAAAAGCCTGCTCCCACCAGAAGCCCTTAAAAAGAGTCCAAACACCCACACACACACCTATCTCCACACTCCGCCGGCCTGCACACTCCAGACGCCCGGGCAGAAGAGGAACGAAAAACTGAGAAAGGTAACAGCAGCGCAAAAAGACGGGGACACAAGAGACACACAACCAACAGGCGCTGATCCTGTTGGTTGTGTGTCATCCTGTTGGTTGTGTGTCTCTTGTGTCCCCGTCTTTTTGCGCTGCTGTTACCTTCCTTAAGATGAACCACCGACAAGCCCATACAAAATTTTGATCGAAAAACTGAGAGACCATCTGACTGTCTGATGCGATGACCTGCGTAAATAAACACCATATTACACTAAATACACATATATAAGTTATCAAGTGTTTCTAGATAGAAAACAATGCGTGCCTGAAGATGATCAGGTCAGGTGCATCTTAACAACCATGCGCAAGGCGCTCGACTGTCTCTTCTTTCAGATAACTGCGTAAAGGCGAGAGCTCGATCGCTGCTGGTTATGCAAAGAAAACCGCGTCAGACTGGGTGCGCAAAAACAAACGCCGACACATAAAAAGACTTTCTAGTAGTTGAGTCGAGAATGCCATCAATTTCTGTCCATCTCCAGGCATTATCTGGAGCATAGATCTCAGCCAAACTCTTCAGCCACCGCGGTGGTGCAGTGGTTATGGCGCTCGCCTGCTGACCCTAAAGAGAGGGTTCGATCCTGGCTGCGGCTGTCGCATTTCGAAGGGGACGAAACGCTAGAGGCCCGTGTACAGTGTGATGTCAGTGCACGTTAAAGAACCCCAGGTAGTTTACATTTCCTGAACCCTTCAGTACAGCGTTCCTTATAGCCTAAGTTGCTTTCGGACGTTAAAACCTCCGTAAACCTAAATGAGTTAAATTTTCTCACCACCCCGATAAGATTTCTTCGACGGACGCTAACGAGAAGAAAGATTGGCAGCCAACCATCATGGATGCTAAAAAATTCAACATCAGGCCTTTGTTGAAATCCGCCTTGCTGCGAGGTTAGTGACGAATAAGGTGGTTCAGGATCGAATTCCTTAGCCCTAAATTTCGCAGCATTTTTTACGGTCTGCATCTGGCCGAACAGGTCAGGCCGAACGAATTGCCGAAAAACACACTCGCCTTTTTTTTTCTGTCTCCTGTGTGTAGCTCCATAAGGCCTTCTTGTCTCCACGTTGCCACATCTTGCCTGCGCATAGGCGTTTCTCAAAAGCATGGTCACCGCGAGTCAGTCGTAATGAGTTGTTCTGTTGAAACCTCAGTACGTCGTTTCTATGATACGCGAACAATCAACTAGCATCAACGATTTACCTATTTCAGTGAATTTCTCGCGCTCAATCACGCACACTTCTTAACCAAACTGAATATGAATGTAAATATCCGATTATTAGCGTGTTTTTCAAGCCACAAGACTACAAGAAAAAAGCAGTTTGGTACATGGTCATCGTGCGGCTGACTGCAGCGTTCTGCGGTGCCTCACAATGCAGTAAGATTGCAATCTATATTAGGTCCTTTAGGCTGCTACTGACAGCAGCGACGTGCAACGTTATTCTTATTTGCCTATTTAGAGGCTAGTGGTGTTTGAGACAAACCTTAAATTGCCGAACACTTCATCACACCGCTGTCCATGTATAGAACTTGACTTCGGTCTCATCCAAGGAAGCCAACATGCCGAGAACTATTGCGTTGCAACCCTCTTAATGACCGCACTCTTTTCTACCACCCTCGTTCCATCTTTACTCCTCTATTCCCTTCCCTACGCAGAGTAGCATGTCAGCGAATATACAGCCGCTAAAATTTCTGTTTTTCATCAACGAGCTCTGTCGCTCTATTTGAATAGTACTTTGGTGCGGGTATGTGACCCGCAGAAAAACTTTCATTATCCCTAACTCAATTGCCTGCAACACACAGAAAAAGAAATTTTCTTGAGTATGCGTTATATGAAAATTAGTTTTTTTAGTGATAAATGATTTATTTCCATCCTATGTTCTTTTTTATTATTTGCTTTCCCCAAGTTACTTTCCGGCTGCTTGCTCTCCGGTTCCACAACTTACACAGTGATTAATGGTTCTCTTCTGAAAGCCCAGTAATTACTCTTACTAGTGATGGTGTTATGCCCTGATGCTTTTATTGATGCCGTGCAATTAGCGTCAGTCACAAACTATGTGGGAATAGTTTCATTTAAAAAGAAGGTCATTGTCCTTTCCGCACTAATACCCATTCAGAGTGAACGCGATACCTTAAAAGCCGAAGTCAATACTTGAGCAACACTAGCACGGAGTGACGTTGCTCAATCTGGCAGTATACTGATGGGAAAACTCCATGTCTCAAATTAGACTTAAAAGTTCGAACACTTCGAGAAAAGCGATCATTTTTAACTTTCAGAGCCACCACTAGGATGACAGTTTATTTCAGTCCAGTACAATGTTGAACCATCCGGCAGTGCATTCTTTTGAGGATAATATATGTTTCTGGCCCACCTGCCAAACAGTGCATGAAATTTGTCCGGAGGACGGGTAGGTTTCCGTACATCCATGTCTACGTGGATAACTGTAAAGCACGTCATCCGCAAGCAGGCAAATCCGCCTTTATCACAATATGTGGGGCCCTCTGAGAAGCGGCGAAAATGTGTCCGCTACTGATTAAAAACAAACGCACGTGGGAGACAGAAGCTCTTCATTCTGTGATAACCAGGACATACCAAGGGCAACATCGCTCATTCAGTGCAAAGCGACATGGGATAGGTTCTATTTCCGTCCAAAGTGCTTGCCGCAGTGCTGCACCTGCTGCGATCATACACTGCTTTGAAATGGTTCACTGTTTTAATAGGCAGCCTGTGCACACTGTATGGACAAAAACAAATGTACGCTATATGCGAAGTTTGAGCGCAATTACTTGTTTACTTTCAAGCAGTTCAGCAATTCACAGCAATTCAATGAGCCGGCCGTTGTCATACATACGTGATGTTTTGACGTGTTGGGTAAACGAGCAGAAAGGAACCACTCGCTGTGAATTTTTAGGCTATGCCTGTGCTCGCGCACGAATCTGGCAGCATGTAGAACTACTACATGACGTCATAGTTGCAGTTCTACTAGTACCTGGCAGCGGTGAGTCGTGTAGTCGATCGAATATCAGGCCACAGAATCGGGCTGTTGAGTTTGCGTCAATCATTTAGGCATTTCAGTGCTTCGTGGCAACAGAAATGCAGTTTGCAGTGACAACATACAGAATATCAGTTTGAAATACTGGAAAATTATATATTTCGATCACCCCATGATAGCAATTATTACGTTAATTTTGGAGATTACAGTGATTTTTTGTTTCGGATCGTAGGCAATGCCAACAAACTCCGTAATCGTGTGGCTAACTCAGCCTTGATGTTTATGAATCAGGTAGTGATTTGTGCAGTAGTAATCTTAGGCAACGTTCTAGTTTCTCTTCAGGCGTCTTTATATGAGCTGCCAAGTAATCACTTTATTTGATGTCTCTAGAGGCATTCCTCGCAGACATGTTTGAGAAGGTGCCTCACGGTTACATCTCGCACTTATCCGTCAAACAGAAACGACACCGCTTACCGCTGCGTTCTTCATTACATCAGCCACGCTTGTGGCTTCTAGCTACCTTCTTGTGATTTCATACTCAACACTATAGAAGTATAAAATTTCTTGCTGCCTTAACTTTATTATGAAACCGCGGTTTACATTTTTTCTGTTGGAACAGTGTCTACATTTTGAGAATGCTAGCCTTTAAAACAGTTTTGCCTGCAGTACTTTTCTGCTTTAGGACAAAGCACATGCGCAGGGAAAGAACAAGTCAAATCATCGCAAGCAAAGGCAGTTCTCATCTCCGAAAAAAAAAAATGCAATGAATTCTATACCCCACTCAAGCGCGAACGTAAGATGTCTGTCAGCTGCAGTTAATGTCCTTTGTTGCTGACGGCAGCTACTAAACGCAACACCATGTGACGGGAAGATGGAGCTCCCGTGGCGAAGATAAAGCATCGGGTACTGCACCGGCCGTGTATCAACGACGATTTTCACACGTGTGAATAATAAAGAGAAAGTAAAGTAAGCTAATTCGTACAGCAGAAAAAAACATTCAAGCATTATAATATCTAAGCTGCACCGAGAATTTCTTGCATTGTGTCCCTTTAGCGATATACATAGCCAGTATCAAACCCTACTGCTACTATCAAATCCTACTGCAGCGTGCGACATTTTGCTCACCTCGGCACTACCAAGATGGATGGTGAATGAATAGTGATAGTTACACGGCTGGGTGAATACTATCGCAATTACCGCGGGAGTAACCCTGACTACAGAACCATTGGTGTTGTACTGGCCCTTAACGGCAGACAACTGACGCACCTGCAAGAATGGTTCCCATTGCCGTCTTTCACACTCAGATTTGTTTTTGTTCACACGCTTTAGCATCGCTATGTGCAGCCACTACTCACCACACATAAGAATAGTAGCCCATCACGTCCTTTCCTCTACCAGTCGTCAGTTCACCTACCGATCTCAGGGCACAGATGCTGTGTACCACCGGCAGTCTGTCGTGGCTGAGACGTAGCCTGAACTGCGCCCAGACGTCAGCATCGGTGGCAGGTGACGCACGAACACCTTGGTGCAAAATAAAATAGAGAACAGTGTAAACTAAGGCGTTTAGCATATGAGTGTATTTCAGGTCATTGAAAAAAATAGAAGTTAAGTGCATCACGTGGAGATGCCAAATGCTTTGCCACGTAAATGTACCTCAAGTGTGTGTTTTTGTAGGAGAAATTTGATGTAACAGTAGGATAACGCCTGTCGTATCCACTTCTGTGTCGTCCGTGTCCTTTTTTCGCTATGTTTTCGAAGAACTGTTACCAACTAGCCCAAACCAAGCTACTGTGTGTTTTGATTCCTTACTTCATCGGCATGATATCCATTTTGGCAGAACGTTTAATCCTCCGTATCCTGTTTTTCATCGATTACGACAAAACGAGCTAAAACGTGAGTTAAGCCTTGCGATATCCCTGCACTCGTTTTCGTGAACATGCGCTCTTCCAGAAAAGCATCCCGCTCGCATTTGTGCTCGTGCGTTTCGCTTCTCAGGCACTCGCCGGACCGATGACAAAAATGAGGAAGCAGTTTTTTAATACGAGCTTGAGAGAAAGCGTAAAAACCTTGTGAAACGAAAAGCATGCGTCAATTGTTGCGCAGTAGCAATGGGACCACTACTTCATTCACAAAGCAAAAACAAAGAAGACAAAAGAAGGCAGGTTAAAGGATGGCAACTGCGAATAAATTAGTTCACCGTTTTCATCGTCGAAGGCCGTCGTCTCTTATTCGATGTTCGCCATTGCAGCCCTATTATTCAAACAGAAGTGAACAGAACCAATTTGCAGTCGAAATTATTTTGTCGGTTTTCTTAAATTTGAAAGGATTGTATGGACTCATCTCTAGAGGATTTCTTTGAAACTTTTAATATTGTTCTGATTAAAAATGCGACAGATTATTTTATTGACAATTACTGCTTATTTATCTCGACCTTGATCATTTGGCCTCTATCAAACAGAAGTTATATTCAGAAAAAAAGTTATTGAGCTCTCCTAGAACTCCTGCTGAGCTTCTGGGAAACTTGCGGTCGTGGTTCATGAAGTGTTCTGTATTACATTTCTGGCTTGCATATGTCTTGTTCCGCAGGCTGTTCACACAAGCTTCTCCTGAGGGTGTTTGTTGGATTCATATTGCACCGAAGTGCCCGAACCTTGACAAAAAGCGCTGCAGCATGTAACAAAAAATAGTCCGAGCGAGTACGGAAAAGAGAGCTCTACAGGACCATTTCAAGCAACGACCAAGTCGTACGCGGAATGTATCTCCACTTATTTCTCTTCTCCAAATCACTCTTCAGTCTTCCTTTCACTCATAGACAGCTTAGGTTCCGACTCACAGCGCGAAGGTTACCGTACTTCCTTTTCTCTTTCTTGTAATCTCCTACCCCTTGGTATCCCAGCCCAGAAAGTCCGTTGCAGATTAGAGGTGAAAATTCATGAAGAGAATTTCTGTTGGTATTTTGCAATCGACGTTTCTGCCTTGCACTTTGTCTATTTAAAGAATCCCGAAAGGCGAGACTACCGGCTGTATCCTCATTTCGACGAAAAAGGTTTTAAAGAGGCTTCTGTATTTTTTCTTAAGTATTAATTTTCTTTCAGTGATGGGTTCCTGGTTCGCGGCCAGGGACAAAAATATTTTTCTTTAAGTTTACACTGAGACATTAGCAGTTAAAACATGGCTAGAGAAAATCGGTAATTTTGTTTGTGCTGTTAATTGTAGCTTTGAGATGCTCCTGAAATAACTGAGCAATGTTTCACCAGTTATAAAGATGCAATGCTCTTCTCGCATATCATGCAACGGACATTAAAAAAAATACAATTTGACGTCGTATTCTCTACGGTGTTTCACTGCACTACAATTTGTTGATGAACCATTGGATATGTTATACTTATTCGGACTACACAGCCTGTGGAAAACACGCATGATAGACCGACACTGTGAATCTGTTGTTTCTGCTATATACCATTGCAGTAGAATGATTGTACACCTAACGGAATCGTATGCCCAGATGGAGTTTGAACCGGAGTGGCCCACATTCTTAGTCATGTGCTGTTCATTGATTTCTTTTAGTTATTTTTTGCTTAGATGTGTTTTATTTCGATGTTTCAGCTATGTGCTGTGCATTTACTCTTTTCTCAAGCTTCGTTGCTTAGGTGTATTGATTTGTCACTGTTTCCTTAACATTTGTACATAGGTCATGTATATAAAACATCTCATCGTTTTAATAAATACCATGCTTTAAAAACATTTGTGACTATACTGCGCATCAGGAGTGGAAACCAATCCGGCAAGCAGTCCAATTCTTTGTAAATGTCCGTTACCTGCATCAACATTCGGCTAAAATGTATTCTCGGTGAAACGACAGGTTCCACGTTGCGGTCTTGCATGCGCGTTTTCCAAAGGCTATGAAGTTCAATGAGAAGAATCATATCATCGGGTTTCGAGGCCTTTTAGTTCTAATATGTTTACTATCATGTTTGGGTCATGTAGCGCCTACCTAGGTTCTATATAAAAAGTTTTGTGTTGTGGGTGCATACACACACACGCATATGTATATATATATATCCTTTCTGTACAAAACCATGTAAATAAATATCACGAAAGAGAAAAAATTGTGGCTATCAGGTTCCGTACTCGCTGCCCACAAGATATTCTTGGGTTCGAATACGACCAGTGGTTATTTTTTCTACATTTTTTTTATGTGAAGCACAAGTACCACACATCGTTGAAATCGCTCACCGCATCCAGTAATGCTAGCGCATGAAGAATTTCACTTTATCGTTTCTTTGGTGGTAGGTATAAGCACGAAATGCATTTCGGGAATGGAGTAGACCATTCTAGGACGTCTCAGATATGAGTATGGGGGTGGCTGCATTCGGTATCGGTCAGCTCCTTTGGCTGCTGCCCGCTCCGCCGCCTTCGTGCGCTTCTGTAGAGCCATGTGCACAGTATGAATGGATTCTGTGGCTGTTCTCACTGATTTAGGAGCCGCCGCCATCTCCATCTTGCAAGCACTGTCGGTGCTGATCGCCGCACTTGCTCCTTTACGTACCGTCAGGTTGAGCTCCTTATTTTCGCACTGTGAAGTGCACTCCTCATCCCTCATTGCTCTCGTTGCTTTTCGCTTCACAGGGCTCTCCCGCTGTCCTTCGGCGTTAACAACATGCTGGGCCGCTTTCTCACATTTGTGGGCGGCTGCGTAACATTTTCTTCGCTGATTTATCCGGCTCCATTCCTCGGCCGCGGCGGCAGCACCACTGTCGTCGAGCATTTTCAAGCACAAAACGGGTGAAAGATGGAGACTAGTATTAAAAACACCAACTTGAGAGGTTACCGGTTAGTATACACAGCCCGAGAGGTTGTGGTGATGGCCGGGTGGCCTATAGCTGTGAAAAACTAAGCCCCCCAATGTGTGCCGGCACTGGTTCAGTGCTAAGTTTTTCCTGCTCAATACAATTCAGACCAAAATTTTTGGAATCTTTGAGAGACGTTAGGCTTCAGGTCCGGCTTTACGGTCTGCTCCACGATCACTCTCTCCGTAGCCTTGGCTTCTGGACTATGATTGCCTGAAGATCACCCAGAACGGGAGCTTAAAGGATTTAATGTTTAAAAAATATATACTTACGTACAAGCCCATCACGGGTTAAGATGAAAGAAACTTCAAAGTTCTCAGGAGGTCTAGATTTGTGAGGCATGAAATGAGTGTGCAAATTATCTGAAGAAAGAAGTAACCCCCAAGGAAAGAACGTTCATGACATTGCCTGTCGAGAAAACATACGTAAAGCTGCTTTACTTCAAACGTAAGCCTACTTACTTCGATTCGTGTCTCAAAGAGATATTTTTAATACTTACACCTTCAACCGTTTGTTGTCTTGTATCCAAGTAGTAATTTTACTGCCTTGCTGCGAAAAATTCAACTGAAAAAAATATAAAGAGCACTCCAAACGCTTTCTTCCTCGTTGTAATATGTAGACAGTACTTCCGCGTCGGCTGCTCTGGACAGCACGACAAGGCTTACAGTTGTTTTTATTTTTGCCCCGATGGAATACAGTCATAAAGACTTCTTTAAGCCACGATACAGACCGTAAAACAACTCTGCCGTCTCAAGCAAAGCACAAAAAAGGGACAAAATCTGTCACGCTAATAATTGTGCATGCACGAGCCGTTATTTCAGAAACGGACATTCTGCAAAAGGTCTCTGTCCATGTTTTGGATAATTCCGCACCAGTCTCCAGCTCTCGGATTGTGTAATGGGCCCCGGGCAACGCGCTGCGATAAGAAGGTGGCGATGAAGGCCTTCAAAAGCTCTTTGCATCAGCGCGGGAATAAGTGCCAAAAGCCATATTGCGTCGCTGGCACGATACCCCCGACGCAGAGGCCGAATTCCACGGAAAGACACGCGCCCCTTCCGTCTAGCGACGCACGCAGAAACTCGGGCGAGACGATGCAAGATGTTTATCTCAGGGCGAGCGCGTTCGTAGCTTTAGGTGCTTCTTTGGTTCTGGAGTAAACGCGAACAAGATTACGCGGTTTCAATAAAACCATCTAAATATACTTTCTTTGAAACAAAATGGTTCTTTTATGCCATATTGAAGCAGACAAGGTGTCATAGTCCATGACAATAACATCGCACATTATAATGGCCCTCAGCAGAGTCATTTTCAGCATAAGCCATATGGCGCTTAAACTTCTCTGAAGGAGTACCACCACTAGCAAACGTTTGCAGGCCGATACGTCCAAAGATGCAATGCTGTCACAAGCTTTTGTTCCTGAAGCAAGCTTTAAAAAATTAGTTCCCTTTATTTTCTTAGAGACAGAAGAACTTCTAATCATCATGCTTATTGATAAAAGTAGTCAGGAGAAGCTCTATTTCGGCACAGGGCTACGCGCTCAATACAGTCAGGTGCCTGGAAGCTCTTGCAACAACCGATGCATACACTGCGAGTGATAATGTAGCTTGGTGCGCCGTGCTATGTTGTGCTATGGTTTACAATTGTATAGTAATAGATGAGGGGAGCAGTTATTGGAAAGTGGAAACTGTTTGCCATAATACAAAACACCCTAAGTACGTCACTCATATAATATTGCATTATTATGTGACCCCTATTCAACCTAATGTCGCTATTTATACCCGTCTTTGAGAGCACCCGCGTCGATATAACATTCGTGTCGGTACGACGTGTGACGCATTCCTAAGATAGCGCTTTCCGTCATGAATAGTAATTACCCTACCGCTTCCTAGTGTTTGCCAGAACCAGCATGGTAGCTATAAATTAACACTTATCACGTTTGAACTTTTGATCTCATCTAACCAAAACAACCCTCGGCCTTTTGTGCTCATCCCATAAATTGATATACTCGAGACATTGAAGGTATATAAAGCTTCCATTCGCGTTTATATTTTTTTCTTCATACATTGTACCCAACGGTAGTGTCACCGGAGTGAAATAAAGTCTTGATTGATCAAATCTCTGAAACTCTCGCAACTGACACATCATAGTTTTTGTTTTGTTTTTTTACATTTGCCACAGTAATCGGGTACCCATCGAAACGAAGGAAAAACTCCCGAAATCTTGTTAGTATTGAGTATTTCGCTTGGTCCAGATATCGTTAAAAAAAAAGTTAAAAGCATAAAATGAGCTCCAACTCGTTCTTGGTCGGAGCCGAAACCGCGACCTCCGCATGTCTTAAGTACTTATCGATTTACAGTTTTTCCTTAACATTACATGCCGTCAGGCTGCGACCACGTGAAGCCACAGCAGCTTGTATTTTAATTAACATGTGACAAGTGCTGACTGAAGGAAGAGGAGTAATAAACTTTATTGACTGAAAAAATAAATGTATCTCTCGCACCCCGGGAGGGCCCCAACAGCCCAGGAGCCGTCTGTACTTCGCATGATGACTCGCCTGGGTGACTAGTTTTCGTCTCTTCATCGGGTCGGCGGCAAACAGACAGTCCTCACAGGATGAGCTGGATGCGCTGAGAGCAGAACCGACAGCCCGCGCTTGAGGACAGGCCAAAGGTAATAGTAGAGGTCGACCGCTGGGGCCATGCAGGTGGTGCAGTGAGTGGGGTGTATGGTAGGGTGGATGCGGTTAGCTACTGTGGGCGATATGCACCAGTTCTGGAGCGGCCTTCAGACTGAGCTTTTGCGTGGGTCGAGTTAGCGGTGGATGGAAGTTAAAGGCGCCTGCTATTGTTCTCAGGACGAACTGGCGGGCTAGTTGGTTACACATCTCAAAAATTTTAACGAGCGCACGTGAATGAAACAAGGACTGAAAGAAGACACACACCACAAAGCGCCGTGGTGTGTGTCTTCTTTCAGTCCTTGTTTCATTCTCGTGCGCTCGTTAAAATTTTTGAGCTGCTATTGTGGTACTAAATACTGATTAGAAACCACTCTAGATCCCGACTACATCGCGTCCCTCAACGAAGACAGCGCATTCAATTAAGCCAACTCGAACATAGAACGAAATCCCGCTACATTAATGGTATTTTTTTTCTTACACATGCCTCTCTGGAGAGCCTTCAGCGCTTAAAATGAATAACTGAAATTAAATTAAAAGTATGCCCCCACTTGGCACATGACGGGTTTACTTCCTGACTACCTCACATCACACCTGCATCGGTCTTCCCTTTTTACGACGGGAAATGATAATAATAGAAGAGAAAAATTTCCAAGACAATAAACTTTTTATAAGACATGTTTCCTGTTATTACGGCATTCGTATTGAAGTACATCTCGCCAGCATAATTTATTGCAGCAAAGTTGTGGACAGAAAGAGCGGCAAGTAGGGCAGCTCTCAAGAAAACGTCTAATGTATGGGGCATCATAGCCCCAGGAGATGGCAGCACCTGCCTTACGTGCCCAAAAGCTGAGTATTCTACAACAGAGGTTTGTGGTTTCAACGCTAGTCACTGACAGGCTCTTGTAAATGAACCTCCTTCAAGGTATTTGCCCACGCTCATGCAACAATAAGTACTCTTTTTTCTAAGAAAAAAATAGTATCAAGTAAAGCGATAGCGATATTTCACAAGGTGGCAATGTTCGAAGTTGCATTTTATCACCAGTCGTAGCACCTAATGATTAACTTGTTCATTAACGCTTTTTCCCCCATGAAGATCCGCAAATGTCTTCGAAGACAAATCTTTCGCTAAAATTGAGCTGAAAGACTGGTATGCTCCTCTAATTATGAACAAGAATTCGTAAAAGAAAAACTTTAGTCCAATAACGAAAGCAGTGTGCTTCACAAATCAATGAAAAAAGATGCTCGGTAAACGCTACCTCAGTGAAAATGCGGAAAGGAAAAAAAAAAAGGATACGTGCGTATTTCAACCATTGTGCACCTTTCATACTTTCCGCAAAGCAAAATGAATCAATCAAACTGAACATGATTTCCGACATGGCAGTATATTGAAGGACTGTGGGATAAGTTCTCATCAACTGTACTGAATACATCTTACCATTCCGACATTGTTTCGCATCTTGCCGAACAAAGCCTCACCGGTACGCACGTTTGAAATTTTTCTAAAGAAAAAAACACCCTGCTCTCTCTAAAAAGAAATATTAATCATAATCTTCGTACTGTTTGTAATAGTTCATACCCAATAATTCCGAACAAGAGCATTTATAAGCGGGGAACTGTTTATGAAGGCATTTTTTTCATATACTGTAAGGTTTCACTATTACAATCAGTATATCAACAGATCACCCAACGGCAATCTTGCATTTTTTCTGCTAACGTTTTTGCTATGGTCAAAAGCGTTCCCCATTGGTTTGCTATCGCAGTCTTAACTGTTTTTGATGCGATCGATGGAAACACTTTTAAAAAAAATATTTAGCTACATATCAGGAGAATGGACTATTGCCATCATATTTCCGTAAGACTATCTTACAATTTTCAAGTTTTCGAAATTTTTGTCCGAGAATGCTGCACATGAACAAGCGACATGCAGCACCGGCTGAGAGCATCGTGCATTCCTTGAATGCATCCTCGAGTCATGTTTCCTGTTTTTCTGAAATACCGTACTGCCGATGAACTCAGCCTTCCTAGGAAACCAATGGACCGGTTGTACCTCGAGACAGAAGGAATTCCGTATCCACTGTAACGTGGATAATAAACTAGAAAGATCGGCGAAAATAGCGCTGTACACAGTGCCAGCGCTAGCCTGGTAAAGGACGGAGGCACAGCACAGAAAGCTATTTACGCATCGCAAGGAACAGCCCGGACGTGGCAGGATCGGCGTAATACAGAATAACGGGCATGCGGAGGAAGACTTCTTTGATGTGCGCAAACAATAAACCTGCTGTATTTTAGAACAATATCAACCCCAATAATACCGAGAAAAGCCTCCATGCTTTTACCTGAAAAAATATCTCTAATGACCTAAGTAGTTCTGCAAACATCATTGCTGTTACAGACCTGACTAATCCGTTTATTTTAAAGTCATATATGTGTGTGCCGTTTTCATAAAAATTTCGAGATTGGCTACTTATATTTTAAGCTCATAAAGTATTAGGACGTATTTAGTAAATCAAAACATTATTTTGATTCTGCAGGGGGGAATAGCCAACTTAAGTGCAGATTTTATTGCGCCCAACTGTAGACATTAATTCAGCATGCGTACCTCCCTGAAGGAAGGTAACTTCAAAACCTCTACAATGTGTAGAGGCAACGCCAGGGTCCGCTAAAACAAGCCCATTCATTGTGAGGCAATTTCAAGAAAGCTGGCGCGCCCCGTGTTGGTCTCCGATTCCACGTCAGATTTTTAATAGTGGGTAATATGAATTCTTTATTTGCTCCCAATTACAAACCAAACGGTATCACTCTGTTCCTTAGTGCACGCCAGACCGAGAGACATGTACTCTGCAAAAAATGTTATGGTACAGCCGGCCACATCTTTAGCTGGCGTGCGTGACGGCCGCGTTTTCCGTGCTCCTGTAGCTTATGACGTAGCACACTTTCGAAAATATCAAATTTAATCACAGACTCACTAAGCCTGTGATTAATATTGAGCTTTCCACAAGTTTGCTTCGTCCCAAAGCGCAGGAGCACAGAAAAAGCGGCCGTCGCACACGCCAGCTAAAGATTTGGCCGGCTGTACATCATCAGCCTAACTCAGCCCCCTGCAGGGCAAAAGGCCTCAGATCTCTCCAGTTACCCCGGTACTGTGACAGCTGCGGCCACCTCATCCGAACAAACTTCCGAATCTCATCCGCCCACCTGGTTTTCTGCCGCCCGCTTCCGCGCTCTCCTTCTCTTCGGATCTTAGCTATTGCCCTTAACTAGTATAGGTTATCTTGCCTTCGCATTACATGCCCTGCCCTAGGTGTTTCAGACTAGGATATGAGCAACTGGCATTTCTTCCCCGACCCACTCGGCTCTCTTCCTTTCTCCTAATGTTACAGCCGCCGCGGTGGCTCAGTGGTTATGGTGCTCGGCAGCTGACCCGAAAGACGCGCGTTCGATCCCGGCCACGACGGTTGAATTTCTTCGGAGGAGAAATTCCAGAGGCCCGTGTACTGTGCGATGTGAGTGCACGTTAAAGAACCCCAGGTGGTCGAAATTTCCGGAGCCCTTCACTACGGCGTCTCTTATAGCCTTAGTCGCTTTGGGACGTTAACCCCAATAAACCAAACCAAACCAAACCTAATGTTACACCTATAATTTTTCTTTCAGTGCGTCTTTGAGTTATTCTCAATTTAAGGCCAACCCTTTCCGCTAGCCTCCACGTACGTGGCCTCTCCTGTGGTTGCCTTCATTATCATCTACAAACAAACTTCCTAACAATCTGCCCAGCTTAACCACGTATGTATGCCGGGGCAGTCACACGTGACAGTATTGAGTGCTGCCCTGTATCCGTGCCTGCAGCATTGCGTATTTCCTTTTTCAACGTTCACCTGGGCGTACCCTCATAGCGATTGTTCCAGAGACAGCATACCGAGTGGCTAAGAAATCGGCAAACCAGTCTTGATTGATTTCAGACACTTGTCGTGCACTCTTTCGTTTGCTATAACTTAACTCGACTGCAACCTGCTATTTCCAACCTCTTTTGAGCATCGCCTCATATCAAGGTATAGACCACCATTTCTTCCTGCCTTTTTTGTCAGTGACCGCCACTTTTCGGGCAAACTGCCGTTTGTAGTTTGATAGCCTGCCGGCCTGTGCCGCAACCTTCCGTTGGCACATAAATTATGTTCCGCTTTCCTTCTGCTTCTTCCAGATCTCCTATAACAATATTAAATTTCTTGCCCTCCGACTTCAGCTTATGCCTGGTTCGAAATCCAATGAAGCGATTCCACGATGCTCTGGAATATGTCTTCTCAACAGCTTCAGGCTTCAACTTAAAATTAAAGGACTTTTTCATGAAAAAGTGTAGCTGTTGAAACGAAGCCCTGCACCAAACAGCAGCAAGTTTTTTTAGTCCATTGAATTCTATGATAGCGGAGCACACAGCCATCAGGATGTATGACCATTCTGCGGCTTGTAAAACAACCTAAGTTTGCACCGCTTAGAGGCTGAGTCGGGACATGAAGAATAATCTTTCTACAGTTTGGTTCGGTTTGGTTTATTGGGGTTTAACGTCCCGAAGCAACTCAGGCTATGAGGGACGCCGTAGTGAATGGCTCCGGAAATTTCGACCATCTGGGGTTCTTTAACGTGCACTGACATCGCACAGCACACGGGCCTCTAGAATTTTGCCTTCATCGAAAATCTTTCTACAGTTTAGATGGCATTAGGAAAAAGACGGAGCAGAAGAATAATTATGCATATGTGGAATGAATGCTGCGAGACGAAATAGTGCACGAGCAGAGAATATAGCACACATATACAGTCTAATAGAAGCTAATAAAAAAGAACTGTCGGGTGAAAATTGGAGCCTCTATTATTAGGCTCTCAAGACCGCAGCCAATCAAGCCAGAGTGCTTCTATTGTGTCACTAGCGCAAGAGAAAAAAAATCGGAAGCCTGTTAATATAGACAATGATCAAGAAAAAAGCTCGCTCCGCTGGAGGCGTGGTTTCCACAGGGCAAGAAAAAGATAACAAGCACTACGAAAAATCTTCTCATGTTTGCGCTTCTTCACGGTTCGATTATGCTGCGCCCTCAATCAATGTTAACGAAATAGTATTACGGAAGTCCACTAATCAATTTCTGCGTTTCACAGCGACGTATTTGCTTAAAGAACATATTTGCTTAAAGAGGGAAATAAAATATCGACAAAAACCCAGAAGCTCCACCGAGCATCTTGAATATAGGTCGACACTAGCACAACCGTTTAAGTACGCGGCACATGACGTTTTGGGCCGCCCTTCTCTTTGTCACTGGAAGAGGCACAGCATTCCTATTATTGAATTGGTCCCGAGTGGTTTCAATCAGAACTGCCCAATATTTATCCCTTGGGAATTGTCAGCTAAGGCGAGGCCAGCGCAGGACTTAGGTTTATTGAAGCGAAAAAAAAAACAAGGAGATGCATTCAGCACAAACAGCAGGGCTTTCGCTGCTGCAGCAATATGGAAAGGAGATTGCCTTATTTTGTACTGGGTGATAGGCAGTGTTTGTCTTCGTTTGCATCGCATTGTTCGTATAAGAGAAAGACCGACAGGAGTTCACACGTTCACCGCAAATGTATTGCGCCAGCACAGTGTGTTGCGCAGTAGGCTGCATGCGTATCACTCACTGATAAAGGAAACAGTGTTGATGGAAACCACGTTTAGGAATAGGAACCCAGTGAATGCTCTTTGCTGAGGCTCAGAATCATCCCGAGTCTCGATTGTGTTCGTTGTGCTTGACTTGTGTTCGTTGTCTGGCTTCACAAAAATAAACAATAATCGGACCACAAAATTCGCTGGTCCAAGATTGATCCTTGCTCTTAACGGCGTGCGGTGAAAAATGTTCCAGGAATTCCAGTCAGAAAAGAACCATAACGACGAATGTCAGCGTATAGTCTTCTTTTGTCATTTTCCCGTGGCTCATTTACAAAATACTTTTTTTATCAGTAGTATAAAATTGTATCTACCGATTGCAACAGGTACCATCTGCAACGAATGAAACGCGAACAAGAAAACTGAGATGCCGACAAAAAAACACCCACATTTTAGCTCTTGGAAAGGAAATACAAGCTAGGTTGCTTAACACCTCTGAAGAAGAGTCTTCGCGTCTTCGATGTTAAAGTAACTTGAGCCAGTATTGAGCTTCGCCTGGGTAAGAGCATCTTGTTTGGCTGTTCGCTGCCTAATTGTATTGTACGCATTTCGTTTCTTGCTGATAGTACAGAGCATACTGGCCCTCTAAATGTGCCACTGTAATGATGCAGCTGAGAAGGAGTCAACCTATATATTCTCAGCAGGGATGAGTCCTGTTACACACACACAATATCTTCCGCAGAAGTGCAGTTTATGCCACCTGTGTAGAGGTTATTGACCACAAAATACGTTTGAACAATTTGCAGACCTTCAATTTCACGGCGCAGTGCTAATTATTTTGCGATCAAAACCCGTTGTTAACCATCTCAGCCCCGTAGCTGTTAGCGGCGTTCTTTCCTGCCACAAGCCTATGTCATCAGTGTATCGGCCATTCTCGGGGAGGCCACAACCGTTCTCATGCGAAAGTGTCGACCCAAAACTACACATGAATGCATGCGGGAGACGATGGAGCATGCTTGGCACTTTCGGCGCCCTTTTTTACGTTTTCTCTTTTAGACTTTGGTTAGAATATTTGCATATTTCTGTTCGCCTTCTATTGTGTGCATTGTGTAAGGTTTGCGCCTCTTGATAGCACGGTAATATTTAGGTTGTAGTCTTACAAAAGCCATGTTTTCTCCATAACGAAATGCTTGGCCGACAGTGTCGTGACGTCATCAGCACCAATGAATTTGAAAGTTCGAGTGTCTTCTATTCTTTTATCATTTGGGGTTACACTAACCCGACCCACTCCTTCACCTTAATCCACCCTTAATTATGTGAACCTACATTATTCCACTCACTAATCCACCTTAATTTATTTTCGGTGATGAGCCTACTTCCAAAATTTCGAAATCCTGTGAAATAATTTGGGGTTGGCCAACTTACAAATGATGTCGCCTTTTCTTCATTAACAATGTAGTTAAGAAGGCCCTAAGTTTTGATATTGGATATATTATTTTGTCTCGGTTTTTTATTGCCCTATGCTCATCTTTTATGAGAGGTATTGAAAAGCTTCTTATTTCTCTCCGTTGTCATCATCATCATCATCATCATTTATTTGGCCCTTAAAGGCCCCTGGGGGGGTATTACATAAGGGGGGGGGAGTAGTACATTCAACATGACTCACATTGGTGGGGGAAAAAGAATTAAAAAAAGAACAAACAAAAAACACACACACAACAAAAGCATTTTAATTTCACAACCTTTCCCTTTCCTCTTCTTCAACGACCACTGAACTGCTGATGCGTTTCTCGTCTTGTTACCAGCTTGCTCTGTCGCTTTTTTCTATTTCATTCTGTCTGTCTTCATGACATCAGTCGACTACTAATAAAAATGTAGTAATAGTCGTCTCGAACATGCGAACTCATGGTAATCTTCTGCCCGTAAATCTTTTAGATGGGTCTCCCAGTGTTCATCAGCTGCAGTGCTCGCAACTTAACCTTGCCCTTCCCGCGGAAGAGGATTCACTTCTGAAAGAACACTGAGAACCTTTGGTGACGTGGCTCTGAGCAGCAGTTTTTAAACTAGTGGTGTGTCTTCCTGAAGTCCTGAGCGCGGTGGCAGCAGAGAAGACAGTCAAAACGGTTGTCGCAAAAGCCGAAGTTTATCTATCTGTATGTGTACGTTTCTATCTAGCTTAACCTACTTCCCGAAAAGGCTTGTATTTCATTTACGCTGTTCACTCAGCACGAAAGAACATATGTAGCCGCTTGTGCGTTTCTGCTTAGTATATAGAGCGAACGTCTTAATCTAATTTCCAACTTTTAAAGCTATGTGACGTACTCCCAGTATACAATGTTTCTTTAATCGTATTGCGCATTAAAAACATTCTTGAGGCTGCCGCTCACGACTGCGTTGTTTGGTTCTTCAGTTTCTTGAAAGGCACGGCAAATAAGATAAGCCAGGAATAAATAAACGAATGTCAACTGATTCCAGGAACTGATTAGTAGTGGAAAATTGTTGGGCTCACCTATTCTTGTAGGCATTCCCTTTTTCAGGGACAAAAACTTGGCGATGGTTTCCCATCCGCCGAAGCGGACCAAGAGCCACATTAACGAATGCTGCGACATTTTTCACAGCCAGGTTATTTCAGAAGGAACCGAAATAAATAAAGTATCCAACAAGCTTTCCCAGCAGCAGGAACGTCTATTTCCGTGGCCTCCAAATCACTACAGGGCATCACTTTCGCCGCACGTATCACTTCCTCTCGCTGTGTCTCAGAATATATGCCGAAAAACGAAACTCGCATACATACTCGCACATTACAGAGGCTCCGATGTATGGGATTGTTTTGCTCGACATCTCGGCGCCAGTCGGCGACGCGGACAAGCCAAGCAGGAGCTGTTTTTTTTTTTTCACCATGTCCACTGCTCTTCCTTTTCTTTTTTTACTGTTCTTTTTCTATTCTGGTTCTCTACTCATGAAACGCCAAGCACGCGCTTCGTATTTTATTCATCTCACCTTCTGTCAAACGGAGGTCTCTCGCATCGCCTCCCTTTGCAACTATTTGTTACGGAAGAGAGCGTTCCGCTGCCACAGAGCCAAACAGACCCGACGGCGCCTTGGCCGCTTCTGGCGTCTTCAATCGAACACCATACGTCTCGCTCCCATTAGGAACCCCTTTCCGATTCACTTCTCCAGACCCACGCGTCAACAGATTTCGCGCCCCGATAAAACGCCTAGAAGGTGAGGGCGTTGCTTCTTAGGCTGCCAAATTCCACAAGAATCTGGTTTTTGGTCGCGGAGGGAACCACCAACTGGGCCGGAGGCATCAGCGTTCCGCATGCGTAGTGTAAGCTTCACGTGAGGGCGTATGAGTGCGAGGGGGCGACATTATAGGGCATCAAGGAGAACAACAGTGTGTCTAGTTAAAAGAGCTCTTCGAAAAGGTCTCCTAGAAGCCAGTAGTCGACATCAAGGAGAGCAATAGTGTGTCTAGTTAAAAGAGTTCAAACCAGTAGTCGTAAGGTCTTCCGATGCAGCACCTCGAAGTAAAGCTGTAGCAAGCTCATTAACATGCGCGGGAGAAATATTCATAGCTTCTAAGCAAAATTAAGGGCATGCAATCGTTCCACTGCTGGCTTCTGTCAGCATTCCTGTCGTTGTGCTCTTATCTCTCGTGAAAAGACTTAGTGTGTTTTGCTTTCCTCCGGTATGCAAAAGTGAATGAAACGGGCGAACTGTACGTCACCTCACGGAAGCACCTAATACCAGGTCCACCGAGAACAGAAAACTGGAGGTGGCCGACATCTCCAGTCTTCCTTCCCACGGTTCCTTAACAGATTCCTTAGCACGAGCGTACCTAGAGATGTGTTCCAATGAGAAGTAGTCGAGTGCGGCGCGCGTGGTGCAAAACTCGTCAAATCTACGAGCGGAAACTCCTGACACGCGCGGTAAGAAGGTTCAAAATTCAGTGCTAGAAAGACTGATACCAGTGCCTCTAAATGTATCGGAGTGAGCCTTTGCTAAAAGAAAATCCGTTCATTAGACGCTCTTGATTAATAACCTAACTGAGTCTCCAACAACACATGCAAAGATTAGAGCCTCGAGAACAGAGCTGAAGTAGACGCCAATGAAAACAGTTTGCGAGACCTGATGATTTCCATTCGCATGTGAAAATAGGGAACACTCCACTCCAGTGGTAGATTACATGCCCACAGAAGGTTATGTCCTCATGAGGAATTGTTTGTATTCCATCGGCGCAAACGTGTTCAAAGGCGCTTTTCTTTTGTTTCCAAGCCTTTTGCTCTTTAAAATAATAATGGTTCTTTATGGACGACGCATCAGGCGCACTTTCCGGACAAAAACCGACGGTTGAGTAACTGCGAGCGAGCGCGTGCTCGGAGAGGAGAGAGGGAAAGGGGGAGCAAGGCTGTTGAGGGTATTCGCGCCGCATTCGACATGCCGGAGCCAGTGAGCGACCCAGGTTTTTTTTTTTTTCTTTCAGTTCCTCCGACAGCTTACAGAGAAGGACCGCGATAAACAATTGGCACGCGGATACGGCACCTGCCTAAGTTTAATTTCTATTCTTTTTTGTATCTTACAGAGATAGAGTGCCGCGATTAGGAAGCCTATCCGTCTAGTTCACGCCGAATGACGATCCGCTCAAAGGGCTGTGGGGAAACGATCCTTGGGCGAAGTGCATTTCTGAACGAGACTGCGGCGCCCAATAATCATTAGTGGGGATTTTTTTTTTTTTTATCTTGGCGCTGACCGCTCCATCCGGAAGCGACAGCCCGCAGCGAATGGGTCGTAAAACGGTTGAGTTCATTCCGACGAGTTAGCGTCTTTTGTTTTTTATCTTTTTCTCTTTCGGCTATTCTTGGCGAGGTTTATGGAATCACCGCCGGGTGCGCTGCTGGAATATAACTACCGTACACGAATATTGAAAAGACGACTTGTAACCAGTCATTTGAGTATCCGAAATGCGTATTTTACGACTTTTTTTGCTTCTCTTAAAAATTCATGAGCTATATGCCTCAGATAGAACATTTAGTATGTTGCTGATAACGAATACAAATTGTGTAACAGATATCCTGGAACTCAAGTGCTTTGGATAGTAACTCTCACTTGGAGATATTGCGCACCTTTTGAGGAAAAAGTGGATGTGGTTGTTAGAGTGCGTAAGCACGCTGTCTGGCTCATCTGCGTAGTGTTGATCTAGCGTAACGCAATGAAAGTGTCGAGTATAAAACCTAAGGGATAATGAATCAAGCAGCGAGCGTTTGTTAAGGTAGCGCCAGTGAGCACCGCATTTTAACTACTTTGGGTGCGCTATGCAGGTCACGCTGTAGATATTGACGAGTAATTTTCATTGACTGACATTTCTTGCTTGTGTTTACTTGTTTATATATTTAAATATACCTTACAGGCTTCAAGAGAGGCACGCATTGCTGAAGGGTTGTAAAATACAAAAGTTTGTGTTAAGTAGGTTACAAATCAAAAGCGTCGTAAAAGTGCGGCAAAACAGACCAAAAACAAGTGAGCTCAGATTACAACGTATCGAAACTCAGAGGAAAAGATATGGGGTAAAAGACAACTATGCGTCACGAAACCGAGATAGCGGCACTGCGCAGACTAGCCTACAAAATAAAACGAAAACATTTCAGCTTATGTAAGGACAATTTCGCATGTATACAACCAAAGATGCAATAGCCTCAATTAGATGAAAGCAAAGTAATATGAATTAGGGGTTTTGAAATGGCGTGCGAATTTGTCACTAACTCAACACTGCTTGACCAACACTGTTGCCACTTCGAGTTATTGATCAATTCGCCCTCGCCCTAGCACATGCTAGCTGTCCGGGTGTAGCTTAGTTCGTAAAGAGACTGCTCTGATGAAGCGGTCGACCCAGGTTCGAACCCCGGCCTAGTATGAATTTTTCTTGCACTACAAGGTTTATATGGAAGCTGTACAGGTTTTCGTTGTAGCCGCATGGCCGCGCTTATTTAGGTGCTGTTTGGTAATTACTCTCCTATTACAAATATACTCCACTTTGGAGGATTCTCCAAAAAACTTTTGACGAGAACTGCAGCATTTTGCTTACCCTTACTGCATCGCATCGAGTTTCGAGCCATTAGGTGATATCAATGAATGCGAGCTGTTGAGCGCTTAAACACGCACTTAGCTGCTAAAAGCAGAGAACATTTAGTTCAAACAGGTAAGCAGATGACATCTGCTAAGCACATATCTTGTGAAATACCAGACTTCAAAGAAAAAAATAGCAACATTCTCCTATGCCCCTTGGTTTCAGTGGCTAATGGATACCTTCATACCAACTTCTCAAATAGGATATAGACATTTAAATATCTTCTTAATCCAAATTTATTAAATAGGATATTGTCACGTTGTAGTGACGGTAGTCCAGCGGTCAGGAAGACAGCAACAAAACTTGCAAACGAAGCTCTTTATTTGGGCTGACTTGCGCCCGCAATAGAACTTAATCACTCGGCGGCGGCGTAAGCAACAAACGTGCTCGTCAGTCGTCGAACTGCGAATGCCCGCATTTAAAGCCGGCAAGGAAACATCAAGATAATAGGTCAAGATCATCTACAGTAATCTGGAAAAACGTAGATGCAGCTCTTCATGACTGTGATCAATCGAGATTAGTCCGGTCGCTTCTCGCGTCACGAACAAAAGTGATAACAACCCTTTCCTGCGGCCTTGAGCGTGAACGAACCGGCACTACAATGACACGTGGCAATATTGGCATCTCATGTTATCAAAGACTAACAAACTCATCAAGTGCGTTAGTGTAAATTTTTCTCTGACCTCAAGCCTCGTGCTTACAAATTAGTGTGTTCGAGCCCCTCTTTTCCGCCCATGTTATTGCGACGAATAGACCGAACCTGCCCATAAATTCAGGACAACCGCATTTTCAACGGTAAGTTGTTTATGAAAGGAACATTTTCATATATTTTGCTAGAACAATCATTATCTATCCTCAATTTCTCCTCGGCAGGCTTGCATTTTTATGCTATTAATGTATCGCTATCGTCAAAAACGTTCTCCGGTGGTTTTCTTCAGCAGTCTTAACTACTAGATATGAGTGACGGACAAGCTTTAAAACGGCTTTTGCTGCGCACCCAAAGAATGTATCACTGCATTTAATACTCCCATAACATTGCCTTGAAATGTTCCGCAGCTGGCTCAGATTTAAAGTTGATGTCCAAGAATCCTCGACTTCGCGCTAACAGATGCACCAATCTCTCTGTATTTGTCAGTACTCAGTAAGTCAATGCTTTCGCGTGCATTCCTCTTCTTACCTTCTTATCTTCTTATGTTTTTTTCGCATCAGTTTTAATTCAAGATACAGTAAGCTTCTAGTGGCTATGTTTAAGACTCCCATGATTCAAACAATGCTTACTTTTACGACGAAAATACTTAACGATTTCTAACACACCGCCTTTCCGAAACAGAAATGACAACACCTACATTCTAGTCCGTCAAACGCTGCTACATAGCAGTTTTTTGGAGAAAGGAAAAGTATGAAAGGATAAAGAGGAGAGAAAATTGGGGTTCTCCTATCTGTTAATGCAATCGCCAAAGAAGTCGCATCGTACATTCCTTGCTCAAATTATTGAAATGTTTCTTAGCTTCGCTCCATTCAGCAAATCTCAGGAGAGCATCTAGCCTACCTTAGCCAGGAAGCTTCGAAACTAAGCAGAATAAATGGCTTCACTCGTGAGTCGTCAGTACTTTGCGGACACGGGTGTATTCCCAGCTTGACTTCTGAGCTCACTTGGGAGCGTTTGTTGCCGTCTTAACTTCACAGAGGTGGCAAGGAGCTTTCACCAGGCTTAGAAGAGAAGATTTGTTCCCTCGCGATTGCAAAGTAATAAAAAAACAATGATTAAGTGACTCGTGAACAAAAATGCCGCTCGTATTGAAGGTCTGCTTTAAATTTTGTTAATTTTAGCCTTTCTATACTTTAGATTTCTTTCAAACTTTCAAACGTGGGCCTTAAAGAGAATAGAATCAACGCAACAATTTCCGGGAATGTTTTCCTGACATCCTACTTTCACTTTTTAATATTTGCATGCATCTAAATCAAGTTCTTTTTTCCTGGGTCTGCGATATGTTACTCCGACGGTGACGACAACTTCAGATTTAAGAACTGCCATAAACAGAGTATCCGAGCTTGTTAAACCAAGACACGTGTTATTGCGACACTTATCTCGATGACAAAAAAGGAAGTTTAGTGCGCACTTGTAATAAGGGCTTGCAGACTAGCTATAACTACGCAATTACAAGAGGTTGCCCTCGCTACCGTTCGCTCTTTCTCACTCTCAATATAGTAGACGCAAAAACTTCCAACACCTCATTCATAACTACAGATGCAGGTCACGACACACCGCGGCGCTCGCAGATTGTAGAATGGTGAAAGTAATACCGAGATCCCACTCCGATTGTACGCCGGGAGACTACGCAGGCTATTTCACTACCTCCGGGAGCAGAAGTGAATACGAAATTTAACTCCACAGGAGGCTTATATCTCTGCCGGCGCGATGGCTCAGTGGTTATGGTGCTGGGCTGCTGACTCGAAAGATGCGGATTCGATCCTGGCGGCAGTGATCCCATTTCGATGGAGCGGAATACTTGAGGCCCGCGTACTGAGCGATGTCCGTGCTCGCTAAGAACCCAAGGTGGTCCAAATTATTCGGAGCCCTCGACTATGGTGTCCCTAATAGTCTGGACACTTTGGGACGTTAAACTCATAGACCGTAGACCATGGACGTATACCCTTGTCACAAGGGCTGTCTGGATCCTCACTGAGTCACTGCTCATAGAATTCAGTGCAGATCGAAGGCTGTAAAACGGCCACTTTCAAGCCCAACCGAAAACGGGCTTTGGCACTCTCGTCTTGGCTGACCTGCAGAATAAAAAGCAAATGAATGAGATAGTAGCACTGACATTGAGTTATAATTCGCTCAAAGGGCATGACAAGATGACTTTGCCACAATATCCTTGCATACTGCATACAGCTGATCAGCGCTGTTTTTTGTCCTTTCCTTGTCTGGCTTGGAGCCGTTGCGCTGTTTTATAAGAACCATGTCTGAACAATTCGCGTACCAGTTCATGTTGTAGTACATGCATACTGCTGATAGTGCCCATGACTGTCCAGCGTTGCTCGACACCGGCCTGCTAAAGCATGCAGTAAATTTTTGGCGCCGCACAGTGGACAGAGAGGAAACACATCAATCATCATTGAAATCATCGAATTGTAATGATTTCTTCAATCATGCTAAAACATTTTAATTTCAAATTGAGTTTGGTCGATATCGAAAGTGTCGTATCACACAGGCACTTCCTCACAAGGGTCATTTCAATGCAATTTAAATCAACTCCCGTCGAACCGAACGCGAATCAGCTGCTCTCATATAGCGGTTTTCAAATACCAATGAACTCCACGAGTATCCACTCCAAGGAGCACCACTAATGACCAATGGAATTTCAAAGGCCCTAGAGAAAAGCTAAGCAGCCATCAAACGCTAAAAGTATGAATCTTTAAACTGATAAAAACAACAAGAATTATTTTGTGTTTATTTAAAAATTTAAACTACTTAACTTGTTCACCAAATCACAGCTCATCAGCAGTCAAAATGACAACATAACAGATTATCAGGCGTAAACAAGATGATGCCGCCTTCTTTTTGCACCCTGTTCATGCTTTTCGCTTGTTTTCGTGTCTTAGCGCGCAGTGAGACGACTGAGAATGAGAACTGTGCCTCTACCGCTGCAATTATAGCAGCTAGCAACACGAAAAAGTACACCTGGACGGTCGCTTTTTTTTTTCGCAACTTTCCAGTGAAAAAAATGAACTCTTCTAAAACGTAGTCCTTAATGTCACCCATCGTCGCGTGGCCATCGCTATCTCCCGATTGTGCCGAACTGTGAGGCATATGAATGAATAGCTTCGCCCGGCCAACTTTCAATTAAAAATATGTCTCATTTCAATATGCGACTCACGGCTGAGTACTTTATTTCGTGATTTTATTTCATGCTGCTGAGAATAGCGCCATCTGTCTGTTTGCATGCTCGAAAGTTCAATGCGGAACGCTTTAGCGATGCCCGTGTCTGCTGTCAGAGTAATCGTGCTTTGCACTCTGGGGAACGAACTATTCAAATAATGATTAGTGCCGGCACGCGAATACAAAATGAATCACGGAAATGTATTCTAGTGGTGGAATCCTGGTAACTGATACAAATTAATTTATGGCGTAGTAGGAAAAAAAAAGTAAACCTTGCCGCCCTTTCAAATAATGCTTACTGCTCAGGTAACACGATTCGAGTTCTTTGTTAAGCCCCATTTAAAAGATAAGTGCGCGGCAATTAGTAAATAAACCAAGGAAATCGTAGGAGAGCTTTTTTATTTTCTGAAATTATTCAGTGGGAAATTACTAGTTTAATAATTTTATGGTTGAAAGATGCTTGATTAAAAAGTCGAAGAAAAATCAACTCATGCCGCAGGTAGAATCTGAACCCACGAGCTATGGATGTCACGTTCGGTGCTCTACCATCCTAGATACGGCGGTTTTTTTTATTTCTTTTTTATTAAGCTGAGCTGCGGCACCGGCTTCCAGTTTTCTAACCTCTGGGGTATTTATGCTACGTGTAACCTGACCTTGAAAATGCACACCAGCGCCACCCTCATCGAGAGCGGCGGACGTAGTACGTCCTGAATTACGAGGAGTGTCAAGTGGAACATGATCGAACTGTGAGGGCGAGAGCTGTTCGAGAACCCTGTTATGCTAACTGTCGAATCAAGGTACTGAGCATGTGAGGATAGGAAAATTAGAGTCTCGTTATGGCATTTAGGAAGGAGGTCAGTAGTTTGCGGTATGGCATATATGAAGGAGGTCAATTGTTTTCATTTATAGTCTTAACGGTTGGGAAAATAACTGCGTAATTATTTTATGTCTGAAGGTTAATTGATTAGAAAATAGAATACAAACAATCATATGCCGCCCCGTGTGATCCGGACCCACGACCTCCGAGTTTCGCGTCCGATGCTCTACCAACTGAGCTACGGCTGCAGCTGTCGAAAAACAGCTTTAAACAGTTTTAATGAAACCGCCAGTCGTACTTTCAGGAACCGAGCGGAAGCTAGCGCTTATCTAAGATGTGCGGCTTCGTAAATGGTTTTGGAGAACGAAAAGTCCGTCTTGAGGGCCTATGAGTTTTCGAAAGGAAACTTTCCGCCTAAAATAGCGCACACAGATGCGGAGAAAGAAAGGAAAATTACCGCGAAAGAAAAAAGCGTGACATTATGCTCTTCTTTATATTGTCACGTTGTAGTGACGGCAGTCCAGCGGTCAGGAAGACACCAGAAAGACTTGCAAACGAAGCTCTTTATTTGGGCTGACTTGCGCCCGCAAAAGAACTGAATCACTCGGTGGCGGCGTAAGCAACAAGCGTGCTCGTCAATCGTCGAATTACGAATGTCCGCTGCTCGCGGCATCGCTCAATTTAAAGCCGGCAAGGAAACTTCCAGATAGCAGGACAAGAACATCTACAGTAATCTGGAAAAACCTAGATGCAGCCTTTCATGGCTCCGATTAATCGAGATTAGACTGGTCGCTTCCCGCGTCACGAACAAAAATGATAACAGCCCTTTCCTGCAGCCTTGAGCGTGAACGACCAAACACTACAATGATACGTGGCAATATAAGAGCGTCTTCATGAACGCCCCTTTTGGCGATCACGTCACACACACTAGCTCAAATACATTCACAAAACATTTCATGCGTTCCAACTGGTTTATGAGTTGCCTTATTACGTTTTTGTCACATTTCTTCTTGCTTTACATGTACGCGCACCTTACTGCACTTCAGCTTCATTCACCACAACTACCGACCCATTGCGATAACTAAGTAGTTAGGCCTCTCGACCGCTGAAACGGGAGCAAATCCTGGCCACTCGGGTTATATGCCAGAAACATCGACTAGTACCTTCCTGTTTCCTTTTGTGTCTATGTGGCCTTTGTTTCCTTTGCTCTGCACCTCTCCATGGGGCTAAAAATATCCGTCTTCGGTGCGTTCCAGTGGTCCAAATAAAAAAAGAAACTCCAGGTGCCCAATTTAATCTGAAGGCCTCTAGGTTGTATTCAGAGATATTTTTTATAGCATCCGTACACGGGGATAGGGAAGAGAGTTCGAAATAGAAGAAGTGGAAGGAACGGAAACGAGGACTCCAGGTTCTAGCGGCGAGCGCGACGCTCCCTCCTAGCAGCAGCCGAAATTAAAACTACTACCGGACGGACGTTGAAGGCCTCTTATCAGCCGTCGTCGCTTCATTCACGTTTGCACCAACGTTACGATGAATCCCGTTTCCGATTCCGACAATGAAGTTGTTGCAAAGAACTGCCGCGTGCATTCAGCGACCTCAGCCCCACACAGCATGTGTTGCTTTCGTGGGCTGAGGCGGCCGGTCTGGCAAAAAAAATTCCTAGCGCCAAACAGTCAGCAGCGCCGCTGTCAACACCGAGCCACAGTCACGACTAATGTGTAGCGACTGGAAAGTGCAGGCACATTTGCATTCTGTAATAATGGACGTCACGGTGCTGGTTATGCAGCCCAGCCTCTTGGTACGCTGACGAAGTGAACACGCCGAGTGGAGCGTTCGCTAACGTGGAGGCGCTTTGAACATTGGCTATGCACAGCTCTATTTCCCTGCCGTATTTGCATGCCTTTGCAAAAACTTCGTCCGAGGAGCATTTAGAGATGCACTTAGAGGTACTCTGCTGCTTCGCCGTTGTAAATCAAGGCGCATAACGACACCATCCTGGCACGTAGAACGCATAGCCACGAAGCACCCCAAAACATACTGAGGCTGAGCTGGCCGCCAGTTGCGCTCCCAATTGCAGGTTTTCTTTGATTTCAAGCATTCAGGTTTTCTGTTTTGCCCCTCGTCCTAGTGTGATAAAAGTGCAGTGGTGGTCTCAAAACAAAACTTATATACTTCAATATCGATCAAACACGTAATCTTGATTGCGTTAGTCAGCCTCAGAGACCTGTGCTGTCGTTTATCCTATTTCATCACCACGCTTGTATTTGTGCCTGTGGCCGTGATACCTGTGTTTTAGTTCTTGCTCTTCTCTACCTTACAAGAGCTTTGTTTTCACAAAAAGTGGTGTTCTTATGATTAGGAGCTGGCATTCTATTCATACAATCCTACTTCAATTTCCCCTCAGTGTCGCTTTAAATCTGCATCTCTGAATAAAAAAAAAAAGCAGTGTTTCTCTGATAAAGCAAAACATTTTTTTAAGCACGAAACATTAAGAAGTCTGCATAGTTTTGAGTACCGCAGTATCATGACGCTTAAGAGGATTATATTTGTATTATTTCTTTTGCGCCATTTCATTGTATGCCGAGGTATTTTCCTCAACGACTGAACTAATTCATAACGGCACGTTCGAGCATTACTGAAGACGAGCAATTTTAGTGCAGTTCATTCATAATTGTTGTATTTTATGCTTTCAGTACGTTTCATTAATACTTGAACCCGGCAGCCCAACCAATCTCATGATGCGATGCCCACGGGCTGTTGTATTCGTTCGTGCGCAAACACAAAGCATTCAAGGCCACCGTACTTGCCATATTTGAATCGCGCGGCCGGCCACATCTAAAAAAGGTGCTTACATGGAATGCGGTAAGAATCACGCAGAAGGTCGAATTGTATCAGAGCGTAAGAAAATTTATTGAGAAACGACACTAAAATTGAAAGGCTGCCAGAGGATAAGCTAGAAAATAGCCTAAAGCCTACAACTCTTCAGTCACGTTTACGAAGTTCTCGTGGCCCTGGCTCATGCATAATTAGCACAGGGTCATTTTTGTGCTTGGTGTGGATCGGCTCCGGCATGCAAAGCAGGAGTTACAATAAACCAAGTTTTTTTTTTTTTTGCACATTATTGTGTAATTCACGGATCGCGGTCCCCTTAGCTTTATGCTGCACCAAGTTGAAAAGTCCTACCCCCCCTCCAAGCCCGGACGGCCGCGGGGCAACTGAACAAGCCGGCGGTCAAACCTGCGACGCAACGGAAGGCGCTCCGAACCTTTGGGTTCGGGCAGGCCGCCATTATAAAATCAACCTGGTCGTGTTTAACGCCAAGACCTTATATGGTGCTTCAAGGAAAATCAAGAAATATTAAAAAGAGATCTTTTGAAGTAAAATATTTCTTTTTGCGCAATCATGACCATGGCCATGGCCACGTTTTAAAACGGGTTCCAAGTGCTGATTTGCGGACTAATTGACCATCACGTAATTATGGTCGTCAGGTGTTCGGTTGTAATAAGAAAATTTTAGGGGATCACCAGGGCATTCGATATCTCTTTTCAGATCTGGGCACTCTAATTGCCTGCGTTGCTGCAGTGCTGAGAATTTCAGTGCCTTAGACATGCACACCGGGCACCTGGCAGCCCCAGAGCACTGCAGAGCCACGAGATGGCGACACTCGGAGCTTTACGCTTCACACTCATCTCGAGCTTTTCTCCTCTTCGAGCGATGGCAAGAGACTTGTCGTAGCCGCCGTCTGCGGCAACCTTTTCCCCTGCCCAAACGTTACTTTTTTTTTCAATTCAATTCGATTTTTATTTTCCAGAAAGAGCCTTGAGGGTCTTCTTGGCTAAAAGCCGCTCATGCAGCTTGACTAAGGCCAAGAAGACCATTACATAGCAGTATCAGTAACAACATAATATGTTTAAAACAGACATGTTACCTCTAATTTGCAACAATAATTAAAGATTTTATACACCAGTGCCGAGTGCGGCCGCGAAGCACGAGAAAAATAAAAGCAAGTGTAAAGCCTGTTTCGTAAGGATACCAATTGCATGACATTCCTTTCGGGTGCAATACCAGTGGATGCTTTATTCTTTCTGCTCGTTAACATGGCTGCAGCTGCGTGTGGCCATTCTCGACGGCTAAGAAAGTTGACATGATTACTGCGTTCTATATCGTGGAAATCGTGGAAAGAAACCTCAACTTAGCCGCTGGTATATATACGACACCAGAGCCCGGTCGGTGCGTGCCATCGCTTCCTGATTTCCGTTTTCGCAGCACCGGAGCGGCGCAACCACAAAAAAGGCCTGGCAACACCTTGGACGAAGATTTAATGACTGGCGTCTTGGCGTACTGTAGTCGTCAAATGAAATGCTAAAAGCGCCGCGTGAGGCGAAAGGATCATCTTACGCGGTCGTCCTCTCGCCATCAGAGATAGGCACGTTCTTGCGCTTTGCGCTAGTTTTGCTCCTGCTTTCTTTGACGTTCGTTTCCATGGTTTGCCACGGCAGCGCCACATTTCGGGCGGCGGAAGGGCGATAAAGTTCTGCACACTGCTAGAAACAAGCGATTCATCAATGGCCGCGTTGAATACCGACCGCATCTCGGTCGGTCTTTTTCACTCTTCGCATAGCAACCAGACGCTGATAGCAGGGCAGTGACAGAAGCGAAATCAAAGCACTGCAGGCCAGTGAGCTAGCTAAGAGCGCTCGCTACACCCGCATGGTATACAGCCGCTCCACCAGGGAATCCGCGCTGCGCAAGTTTCGATCAGTGAAAAGAATGCATTCGGCGTTCCTGTGGTAAAGCGAGAAAATAAACGTCATAACGTACAGAAGCAAAGCTACCGCAAACCGAATGAGCGCGCTTGTCTCGGATAGCGACAGGCAGACGGCGAAGTCTGGACCTTCCTTTTAAAGATGGTCTAAGGACAGTCTGTAGATTTCTTATATACTCTATTGCCTTCCTATAGATATTTATTTCTTTTTGTCTATTTATAGTCTATAGACTATCTATAGATAAAAGTCTACTAAAAGTGTGTGGTCATAAATTTGTAGATTATCTATAGACTGTCTATAGCATTTGTATTGCCTATTGACTGTTCTCTAGTATTTGCCTATAGAGTTATACACTTTATAGACAGTAATGTATGGAAAGTCTAAAGACTGTCTAAACTTTTTTTTTTGTAAGGGTTGTGCCACGCGATCCGCTGTTCGCATTTGCTTTGACGCCCATAGTACATCAACTGGAAGCCACGAGCGATAGTATGAGATGTCGCTGACGCATCTCATGGCAGTGCCGCTCCGGTTTGAAGGGTGCTCTTTTAGCACCAATCTTACCGCTATTACGTATCACTAAATCAGGGACTCACCAACAACGATTTCCTTTTGGGGCTAGGCTTATGCAACTAGTGGCTCATCCAGCGCAACTGCATGAATGAAGACTTATTAAATAGTATACTTTGTACCGCCGAGGCTCAGTTTATGAGGTGCGGAACTGAACTTACACAATGCGCATTACTCGTCAGTCGGCAACCGCAATGGCTTCTAGAGCGAAAGCACAAGCAGCAATGATCTGCAAAAGTGTGGTGTGGAACTTTCTGCAACCGTTTCTTTGAGTTTTTTATTCCTCTTTGAAGGAAACCGGAAGGCCAAGCGTTACACAGACTCCAATTTAAACATGGTAGCGGAAATGGCGTCGGAGCTTCCTTGCTGTATTGTCCGTTCGATGTGGAGCCAGCGCGAAGGAGCGCCACCATATCGCTCTTATTCTTTGTGTGAGTTTCGTTGGCGTTCGTCCGTATGTAGAAAAATCTGCGCATCAAATATTGTTTCTTTTTTTTAAGCTGCCCTCAAGGAACCTTTCTACTTGAAGTCAACCGGATCTGTCGCCAGATATGAGATGCATGCGTGACCCACTTTACAAAAACTATCGTTATTTCTAACACACCCATCTACATGTCTCACTGCTCTTGTCTTCTTCCACTTTATTTTCTTCTTCACACATTTCTTCGCTCTTTCCTTCTTCTCTAACTCATGACTTTACCAGGGCTACTCATTCTCAGGCTTGGCGCTGATCCGCTCAGGTGGCAAGCGAAGTCACGAGAATACAATTACAACTACTAAAACTACAACATCGAGATCCATCGTGCAGTAACTAAGCCGTAGCCTTGTTTAGCCAAGTAATTTTTTCGTTTCTTTTTCCATGATGGCGTACAAACATTTTCGCCCCCTTCCTCCAGATTTTTTTCTTTCTTCTATTTACTTTTCTTTATTCGTCTTCACTCTCTCGTAGCTTATTTTGCTCTTGGTATGGCTTACCCTGCCTTGGCACCGATCCGCTTGGGCGACAAGGCATGCCAAGCCAAGGAAGAACAACTACAAGTACGACGGGCCTCAGTTATTCAGCGGCTAGGGGCGCCACGAACGGCTCATGCTGTAAAATTAACTGTACCATTATTCAACATTATAGGCTTAAGACTGTAGCAGTATGTCCCTCTACTGCGGGCAGTTGCACTCGGTAACACCGAGAAATTATGCGACTGGAATGCATACCTTTACTGCAACCAAATCTAACGCACAGTTTGCGACAGGGCCTAGATTTCAATATTCCATGAAACTAAATGAATTATTTATTGGGTTGAAATGTGCATATGACTTGGCTCCTTTCTTTACCAAACCCCTCACCATATTGGCGGCTGAAAACAGAAATTTTTCTAAGCGTGTCTTTCTCTGTTTTACGCAGCCTGATCAGCAGGCCGCCATTTTGAGGGCTAATAGTTACGTCGCACGATAGAAGGCTCCAAGTGGTCCGCAGGCAACGTGTTCAGCGCCTTTGATATACACCAACAGTCGGGTGTCTTTACTTCGCTGTGTAAGTTATTCAGTGCGTATATTGGCTTAGAAAACTGACAAAACATCGCCTCACAAACCGCGTGTAGATAGGCACCTAAACTAATCTTATATCTCTTTCTAACTTTGATAGTTGTACCCTTCTTGGATACAGCAGTTCAGTTCAAGCTCAGACAAGGCAGCATGCTTCATGCTTTATACGCGTACACTACTTACAGACGTAGCAGTTGAACGTTTACTGCTGTACTTAGTGTCTACCGAATAATACTTCGCGCACAAATTTTGTATCAGCGATAGTTAAGTAACTTTTAATAAAACTCAAAGTCGCGGGTACGATCGCGGCCATGCTGCCCGTTTTTAGATGGAGCAGAAATAAAAAAAATGGTTTTGTGCTGTGTAATGTCTGCTCACATTGAAGAGCCTCAAGTACGCTAAATTAATCCGCAACTCTCCACCATGGTGTCCCTCACTGCCCATGTGTCACCTTCAGGACGTTGAACCCCACAGGTTATGGTTAACAAAATTAATTTGAACCATGTTGGAAATTCTGTTCATACTGTTTATATAATGGGATAAAGGCGGTTGTGTTCAATCGGATATTTCTTCTCACTCGATGACTATGGTATATAAGGAGCATAAAATTGCTCCAGGGGATAAGGTTGTCAAAAGAAAATCAAGCATGCTGAATTTCATTCTCCGTCCAAGATGGACTTTTTTACGGCTCAGTTGTCTACTTTTAAGAGAAAACATGAAGAGAAAAATATATGAAAACTCCGGCCACTCAGAGAAAACCTGGTGGACTGCTCCAGTCGACTGGTATTTTCCCACGAAATAAACGTAAAAATAAAAGAAACCTACTTCCAAGAAAACACCTTTAGGAGGAAATCAGTATTTCGGAAAGTAGAATGAAAGAATGCCCCGACAACGCCGCTCTTCGTTTAGGAAGAGGAAGTAATTTAAATATTCCGCGCCATTTCGCAACGGAAATTAGGAATTTAAAAGAGGTTCTGCAGGAGGAGTTGCTGCGGACGAGCAGTGCGTGCCGCCGTTGATCTTGTCGGCTCTTCGTACGAAAGAACAGATTAAATAGTGTAATTTTCATTTCTCCTAATGGAATTTGAGACGCTCTAGAGAAAGACCGTTTTGCAATGAGGGCTGCATATGCGACGCCTCTCGGTATGCACGTCTCGGCCATCCGCGAATCAGGGATAACGGATGTGGAGAGAAATGTCGTCGACTGCCATTTTGCGGAGGTGAGGGGAAACTGGTGAGGGCTCAAGCAGTAAGCAGTAAGAGAACACCTAGCTTACAATACTGGGCATTACAAAATATTATAGCTCTTCCTGTGTTCCGATTAGGCGCAGATACAACATGCACGCCGCGCACATTACTCGGCCACTCTCTAAACAAAATACTGAATTTTAAAATACAGTCGAAGACAGGAGTCTCTTGAACTGGCGCGCCGTCAACGAAGCCGACAGCTCTGTTCTTGGGCGTCGTCTGGTGATCACACATAAGCAACTGAAAGAACAGTGCTTTGGCTTTCATCTTTACAAAGGGAAACCCTACACAGCGGCCAGTGAGAGAGCTTCGTTTACTGCTCATCCGGCTCATACACTTCTGTCCTCGACTGTACATGAAAGCAAAGGCAATATTAGTCTTGACTTAGGCTCCATCGTAATTTTATCAATTTTGTAATGTTTAGACGTGCTTACTTGCATATCTTTTGATTATCGGCACATTCCTTCTGTGCAGCTTGAAGTACGCAAGTGAAGTATCATAATGTGCCTCCCTACTTCGTACATTACAAACTAGGAAGGTTTTCCGGATGGAGAGCCCGGAGGACACCATGAAAGCAGCAGTGGCTTTCCTTACATACGGTTTTTTTTTATTGAACCTTTCTTTTCAATAAATCGTAAAAACGACATGACTCCGTCTACCCAACGCATGCTTCGCATACAGCATGGACGCTATTGGTACAGTAAACCAACGCGTCAACAATGCGCCGTATCGGGCAGCATGCAAGCATGCATGAGATCTCCTCTTGCGGTTGCCTGGCTCCGGAAACAGAGTTAAACTTTTTAAAAACTAGATACGCACACACTGAGCAGCTATGATCTTCAAATAGTGGATGTGCCTGGAGAGTGGAATTATTCTATTGCTTCCTACTGCAGTCAGCAGATTGTTAATTCATGCCCTTATTTTACCACCACGATGGAAAATTACCTACCGTTTACAAAACTGAAGCACAAACTGCGTTATTTTACTCTATAATAGTGAACTGTTCTGTCTTTTTTTGTTTGTCTTCATTAGTTTGCGAGCAACATTGAAATTAAGTTTAGTACGTAGTAGGAAGCTGCGTGAACCACGACTCTATCGATCATCTCTTTCATCGGATATCTCTTTCATCTCTTTCAGCACTGCATCACCTTGCCATCTCTGTTGTATGGTAATCTCAAGCCCATTACCATTTCGCGCGCATCTTCATCTTTGTGTTTCATTCATGATCGGAACGATGGCTCGTTGGCTTCGGGTAGTGTGATGAAGACGAAGACGAAGTGTGAAGAAGACGAAGCTGGCAGTGGCGCGGGACGAAGTGCTCGCGCTAGGCCAGCGGCCATTAAATCATGTGAGATATTCTTGGAGCAGGAAAGTTTGTCGATCTCGGCAGCTTGAAGTGTCTCTGACGAGGTTGCGCCGCGGTATCCCCCCTCTAAATTTATATCTACACAAGTCTGATTTGGCGCTATCTCCTGTCTGTGCATTTTGCCGTGAACCTGGTTCTATCGATCTTTTTTTTTTCTATAGTCCCGCTTTACCTTCTTGAGATGAAGGCGTTTGCTGGAGAAGTCCTTGCTGCATCTTGGCCTTAGTTTGCGCAGCCCGCTTTTGTTATTATTTGGTGCCATCACACTTGGATTCAGTCACAGATCAGTTTTGTACCGCTGTTCAAAATTTCTTGCTGGAATCTGATCGATTACCTTGCTAACACGTAGAATATGCTTTTCTATGCATTATTACGTTTTGACTTATTAATTCCTTTTTTTCTCCTTTTGCATCCAGACTCTTATCCCTTTTCAGTCCATGCCCTACTTGAGACAAAATCCACAGGTGTTGCTCTCACGCGTGCGTTTCTTTTGCCTTTATTATGTACAGGTGCATAGCAAACTCTTCCTCCCGACTCTTGGCTAGTCCCACAGTGTGGTTATGAGCCATATTTTGTAAAGCTAACAAGAAAAACAAAATATCTCAGGTCCATTGTTAACATCGCGCCTCATTCTTCACTTGCCCCCCCCCCCCCCCCCCCCCGTAACAATATTAAAAGGGGAAAGCATTATGTGCGATCCCTACTCTTACATTACACTGAATCCGCACAGTGGGCTTGCGTATTGCTTTTCGCAAACATCCAGACCGTGTAGACGCGGCCACTGCGACCGGGAAGGACGCCGGCTCAATCAAATGCTTCTGCATTAGTTCAAATGAAACTTCTGTGGTCGGGCGACTACGTGCCACAGTCCAGGTGGTCTTTTTGGAAAATCTGCGCGAATTACTTTATTAATTCGTCAGGAGAGGCTGGCTATGCAAACCCTAGCTCCCGATGCCCATTTTTCGACAAAAATGAGGAAGCTATCATTGCAATGGCCTTCAGAACATGCTGTGGCTGAGCAAATTTATCAAAAAACTTTCAGAAAGCTGTAAGAATTAAAGTAGTGAAGTGCAAGCGTCAATAACTTGACCGTTAAGGTTACAGCAGTTACAGAGTTTCGTTAGTTGTCAGCACCCCGGGGACAATTACTATTTCAAGCCTTACTTAGCCACTCGTGCCAGTCCCTTCTACCTTAAATAAACCTCATATCTTATGCTCATGCGTATTGAAAGCTCTGTAATCTGAAAATACTATCATGAAACACTGGCGCTATGCCAGTGTTTCAGTGCGCATAGTCCTTGGGAGAGCAGCAATTTCCATTATCTTCCAGGCACTGTTCTGGCAATAAACCTTTGAAGCATGGAGATCCGTCCCTGCATATCTGGACCTCATAGGCTTCAAGGAATATTCCGTTAACCACGTGCTTTATGGGCCAAAGATGGCAGAATATTCCAGAGCGAAGATGAAGCTTACGAAAACGGTAGATATTAAGATGATTTAACTCGACTGCGGATTTCATATCGAAGCTAGTGTCTGAAAACGTGCGCTCTAACAAAGTGAGCATCGCTCGCACTGTTTCAAAATGCATAACCAGACTATGCGCACATGCCAGTACTGGTAATGCGACGGATGCCTTTTTGCTCTGCAGTGACGGCACAAACTAGGGGTGCGGGTTAAAACGCGGGTTCGAACAAACTCAAGAAGCTATAGTTTGTCCCTTGCCAAGCGTATATACTAAAAAAACAAAACAAAAGCAATGCCCTTATTCGGGGCTCGATTTCAGAAAGGGGAGAATTTCTGTGTGTCTGCGTGTTCTGTTTGAGTGTCGGTGCATCTAAGAGCGAAACTGCCTCGTTGAAGAAGGAGCCATATTTCTGCAACACTTGCCATTCCTCGCTGTAAAATGTTCGTCCATGGCTCTATATTTGCTACACACATTTTAATTTCGGCATTGGGCTTTCCCCTCAAGGTTCTTGCCTGTACAGAACATCATAGCTGTCTAAAGAGGCTCTGGAATACAAGAACTGTAACGACGAAGAAGTTCCTGTTCAAGCGAAGACGACGACGAACTTTTTACCGTTGTGTTGAGCGGCATTGCCATCGCTTTGTGTGTGTGCTCGTGGTGCTCGACCTCTGTGTCTACGAGGGCTGTGTCTTTGTGTCTACCACCGGCGCACAGTACTCTAACCATCCCAGTACCCATCTTACATTTGGTGGAGTCGCGGGGTAGAAATCTCTATCGTGGAGCTGCGTAACCGCACTCTTCCCACTCTTGAAATGCCAGAAGACGCCCAAACCCAATCTGTGCAAACGGGACCAGCTCTCATCTGCGCCGGCTCCCTTCGCCAGCGAGATCCGGCAATCTTCAGCGGAGCCGATGAGAATGACGTGGAAGACTGGCTCGCGTCATACGAACGGGTGAGCCTGTACAATAGATGGGACGACGATACGAAGCTGAACAACGTAATTTTTTATCTAACGGGGGTCGCTAACCTCTGGTATCGGAACCATGAGGGAGACATCCGAACATGGGCGGCCTTCAAAACGAAGCTTGCCGGAGTCTTTGGTCGCCCCACTGTCCGGAAACTTCGGGCTGAACAGCGTTTGCGTGAACGCTCGCAGCACGTCGGCGAAAGCTTCACCAGCTATATAGAAGAAGTCATTGACTTATGCAAACGTGTCAATGCGAACATGTCCGAAGCCCACAAGATAAAACACATCTTGAAAGGTATCGACGATGATGCCTTTCAGATGCTATTGGCCCGCGACTTGCGCACCGTTAAGGATGTGTTCACGCTCTGCCAGAGCTTCGAAGAGCTGCGCAAACAGCGATTACTGACTCGGCAACACCAAGCCCAGGTTGAATCGCTTTCTGTACTGGCGCCTGCAGCTGACAACACCTCTATGCTGCAGCAAATCAAAGATTTCGTCCGTGAAGAGGTAGCTCGGCAACTTTCTCTTCTGCCTAGCCCTCAACAGGCGCCGCCTTATTTGGCCCCGGCTCTTCGACAGGCCATACAACACCAGGTTACTGAGGCGCTTCCATCCTTCCATCCTCCGCCACCTGTCACCGCACCCTTGATTTACGCCGATGCTGCTCCAAGGTCTGTCACCAGTCCCATGCCTTGCGCCGACGTCGCCCCAAGACCTGTAGCCGGTCCTCGGACTTACGCCGACGTTCTAGTCCAGCCCCCGCCGTCGTCCTATCCTACAATGTACGTGCCTGTGCAAGCGTCTTCACCTTCCCTGCGACCAGCTCGAAGAGCAAGCAATCCGTGGCGCACGAGTGACAACCGTCCTGTATGCTACACTTGAGGAGTGCCTGGCCACGTCGCGCGCTACTGCCGTCGCCATCTCCAAGCGCCAGCACCACGCGCGCAATCTTCGGGGTACTGGCCTCCAACCCGTCAATATTCTGAGGCTGTCGACCAAACGCCAAGTCGTCCTTACTCCCCTGATCGTTCAGCCCTCTCCAGCCGCCGCTCCCCTTCGCCGCGACGCCGCTCTATCTCCCCCATGCGACGTCGCCCTAATTCTCCTCAGCAGGAAAACTAGGCGCCGCAGTTCCGGAGGCAAGAACTGCGCCCCCGTCGAAATTTCGAAGACCTCATCGATCACCTACGAATCTTATTGATGTTTTTGTTGAGGGCGTGTCTGTGATGGCTCTGATAGACACCGGTGCAGCGATTTCTGTAATGGACGAAAAGTTATGTACTTCTTTAAAGAAAGTTAAGACGCCAGTTTCGGGACTAACGCTGCGCACGACCAGCGCACAGCCGATTACGCCGTTACAGCATGCACCGCTCGAGTTCGAATCCAGGACACACTATACTACATCGAGTTCGTCGTGCTGCCTTCTTGCTCACATTCTTTAATTTTAGGGTGGGATTTCCTGTCGCGTCACGAAGCTGTCATCGACTGCGCTCGCGCAGAAGTTGGGTTCTCCGCTTTGCCTAATGTCTCGCCAGACGCTGCTCCTTCTGTTCCCTGCGCTAAAGCCGTCGTCACTGAAGACATCGTCCTTCCTCCAAGCTCCACTGCGCTTGTAAGCATCTCTTGTGACTCTGTTTGTGATGACGTTGTTCTCTTCACGCCGGCCTGCACTTTCCTGCGCCGCAAGTCCCTCCCGCTGCCCTACGCTGTGCTCACTATTTCTGCTGGCCTCTCCGTGCTATGGGTCTCTAACCCGTTTTCCTTCCCTACTGCTTTGCGCCATGGCGAATGTCTCGGCAGTGTAAAATCTATTGCGTCCATTCTCACCTGTGAGGACCCCGCCGATTCGCCTCATCTAGCCATGACTGCGTTCAGCCCTCCATCTTCTGCGCCTGATTCCTCCGCTACAGACCTCTTCCTTCGCTCTATCGCCACCGATCTTTCTTCCCCGCAACGGACGCAGCTTCTTAACCTCCTTCACCAGTTCCGCTCCTCCTTCGACTGTCATCGGAGTTCCTTGGGCCAAACTTCAACGGTCACCCATCGTATCGACACCGGCAACCACGCACCAGTGCGGCAGCGCCCCTATCGGGTATCTGCCACCGAGCGCCATGCTATCGAAGAGCAAGTTGATAAAATGCTCCAAGACGGCGTGATCCAGCCCTCCAGTAGCCCTTGGGCTTCGCCTGTTGTGCTGGTCAAGAAGAAAGACGGCTCCATCCGATTTTGTGTCGACTACCGCCGCCTTAATAAGATTACGCGGAAGGATGTCTACCCTCTTCCGCGCATCGATGACGCTTTGGACTGTTTGCAAGGGGCCGAACTATTTTCTTCCCTCGATCTTCGTTCCGGATATTGGCAGGTCCCCATGGAAGCGGCCGATCGCCCCAAAACCGCTTTTGTAACCCCCGACGGCTTATACGAATTTACAGTTATGCCTTTCGGCCTTTGTAATGCGCCTGCAACATTTGAGGGGATGATGGACACCATTTTGCGGGGATTAAAATGGAAGGTATGCCTCTGCTACCTCGACGACATCGTCGTCTTTTCTGCAGATTTTGACACCCACCTCCATCGCCTGAGGCACGTCTTGAACTGCCTTTCTGAGGCCGGTTTGCAGCTAAACTTGAAGAAATGCCGTTTTGCCGCTCGTAAACTCATTATCTTAGGGCACGTTGTCTCCAAGGAAGGCGTTTCTCCAGACCCAGCCAAACTTCGTGCGGTCGCTGCTTTTCCCAAGCCTACATCTGTCAAAGAACTGCGCAGCTTCCTTGGCCTGTGTTCCTACTTTCGTAGGTTTATTCGCAACTTTGCATCGATTGCTGCCCCTTTAACACAACTCGTATCCAGCAGCTCCGACTTTTCACAGTGGTCACCCGCATGCGACAACGCGTTTTATACCTTACGCCGCATCCTCACCGCACCACCTATCCTGCGCCATTTCGACCCGACGGCCCCTACCGAGGTCCACACCGACGCCAGTGGTGTTGGCCTCGGGGCTGTCCTCGCGCAGCGCAAACCTGGCTTTGCTGAGTACGTTGTCGCCTATGCAAGCCGCACCCTGACGAAGGCAGAGTCCAATTACTCAGTAACGGAAAAAGAGTGTTTGGCTATCGTTTGGGCTCTTACCAAATTCCGCCCTTATCTCTATGGTCGTCCCTTTGACGTCGTGACGGACCACCATGGTCTTTGCTGGTTATCCTCACTGAAAGACCCCTCCGGCCGCCTCGCAAGATGGGCTCTTCGTCTGCAGGAATACGACGCCCGCGTAGTTTATCGCTCCGGACGCAAGCACCAAGATGCCGACGCCCTTTCTCGCTGCCCCCTTCCGGTTGAGCTCGCCGGCCTCTCAACACTCGAAGACTCCCCTCCGTTGCTTCACATCGACGACATGCCTTCAGCGCAGCGCATGGACCCTTGGATTGCGTCTCTGCTTGATTTCCTCTCTAACCCTACGGCGGCTTCTCCATCACGCGCTCTCCGCCGCCAAGCTTCTCACTTCGCCATTCGTGACAATCTCCTTTACCGCCGCAACTACAGCGCAGATGGTCGCAAGTGGTTATTAGTTGTTCCTCGCCATCTCCGCTCGCAAGTCTGTGATTATTTCCACGCTGACCCACAATGCGGACACGCAGGAGTCTTCAAAACATACAATCGGATCCGGCTGCGTTACTATTGGCGCGGAATGTATAACTTCATCCTTAAGCACATCCGCTCATGCCTGCCCTGCCAACGTCGCAAGCCCCCTGCTCACCGTTCTGCAGGCGAGTTGCAGCCGCTACCTTGCCCACCGCGCCCATTCGACCGCGTAGGCATTGATTTGTATGGACCTCTTCCCTACACTGCAGCCGGTAACCGTTGGGCTATCGTCGCCGTTGACCACTTGACGAGGTATGCAGAAACCGCCGCCCTTCCATCCGCCTCAGCGTCTGACGTAGCCTCCTTCATTTTGCGACGGTTCATTCTTCGCCACGGCGCACCGCGCGAACTGCTGAGTGACAGAGGCCGCGTTTTCTTATCGGAAGTTGTCAAAGCCTTGCTCCGCCAGTGCAACATCATTCACCGAACAAGCTCTGCCTATCACCAGCAAACTAACGGCCTTACAGAAAGATTTAACCGTACTCTCGGTGATATGCTCTCTATATACGTCTCATCAGACCATTCCAATTGGGATCTCGTCCTTCCGTATGTGACGTACGCCTACAACACCGCAACGCAGTCGACTACCGGCTTCTCACCGTTCTATCTTCTTTACGGCCGTCATCCTTCTGCTCCACTCGATACCATTCTCCCATACCAGCCTGACGCATCTGAGTGTACTCCTATTTCGCAAGCTGCACGACACGCAGAAGAGTGTCGCCAAATCGCCCGTTCTCTCACAACTGCGGCCTAATACCGTCGGAAATCCCGCCACGACAGCCATCACACGTCCCCGCACTTTTCTTCTGGTAGCCTCGTGTGGCTCTGGATTCCATCCAGTACTCCGGGCCTCTCCTCGAAACTTCTTTCAAAGTTTCACGGCCCCTACCGAGTTGTAGAACGCACCTCGCCTGTTAATTACGTGGTGGAACCGCTGATGCCGTCTCCTGATCTTCGCCGGCGCGGACGCGAGACTGTTCACGTCCAGCGCCTAAAGCCGTATTATCACCCGGCCGTCCCACCTACGCCGTAAGTCGCCAGGATGGCTCCTCTTCTCCCCGGGGGGCAGTTGTAACGACGAAGAAGTTCCTGTTCAAGCGAAGACGACGACGAACTTCTTACCGTTGTGTTGAGCGGCATTGCCATCGCTTTGTGTGTGGGCTCGTGGTGCTCGACCTCTGTGTCTACGAGGGCTGTGTCTCTGTGTCTACCGCCGGCCCACAGTACTCTAACCATCCCAGTACCCATCTTACAGAACAATGTCTTTATGTGGCAGAAGTTGTCAGGACATGTGTTGAACATTTATCTGCGACAGTAAACAAGCTTCACAGCCTGAAATTAAGAAAAAAAGGCGAGGTAGCCTCCGCTGCGTCTTGAGGTCTCTCATTTGTCGGTATCGCTGATAAATTGACGCCGCAGCTTCCAGACCTCTCTTTACCAATATCCCTCAAAAGTATACATAATGGCTGTTTCCTACCGATACTCCCCTATGCACCAGAAAGGTGGAGAACAATGAAAAGGATTCAGCTTATAATTGAGGACAACGGTGCGAGCTATGGAACCGGAGGGCTACGGAACGAAACATGATGGCTATAACGTTACGAGCCAGGACCGGACAGAGTGGGTCAGGTTACAAACGCAGGTTAATGACAATTTACTATTAATCAAGAAGAGGAAGTTGTTTGAGCAGGCGATGTAATGCCAAAGTAAAAAAAAAAAACGATGGTCGTTAAGGGTAATGAAGAGGATTCAAGGAGAAGACACGCGTAGCATGGTGCGGCAGAAATTTAGGCGGACAGATGAGATAAAGAAATCTGCGACAATAAGGTGGCCGAGGCTGACATAGGCAAGGGTTAATTGAAGAGGTACGGTGAAGGCGTTTGTCCTGCGGTGGGTGTAGTAAGGCGAATGTCAAGGATGATGGCTTCACTTCTGAAACTCCTACCGCAAAACTTTGAACTGTTTGTTCATTCTTGAAAGCTGCAGGCACGCCGCTTTATCGCTTTTTCTGTGACGCAGGACTCGACCAGATTTATCTATTTGATCGCTTCCAGGCGCAGCAGGTTTTATATTCCTCGAGAATGTTCGATCAACTTTACACGCTTTATCTCGAAAGTTCGCTATCAGTTTTAAATTGAGCATGACCGATAGCGGCGGGCATTCTGTTCGATGACCACGGAGCACACCTGTTGCTACGTCACCGCCAAGTAATTCAGTTCCTAGCGGGCGCAAGTCAGCCGAAATAAAAAGCTTCGTTTGGAAGCCATTCTCTCTGTTTTTGTGCTCGGCGGACTGCAGTCATCACTACGTGACACTGCCTACGACGCCATGCAGCACTGTCCCATTGGGTAAAGCTAGCAGTTGGCGCACGCATGTAAAGTGCATCTGAAGAGATAACGGAAAGGAGCACCTTCGAGCTCGACCGGATCTGGAGACCCAAATGGCAAGCTTCTCTGGTTTGGTTTATGGGGTTTAACGCCCCAAAGCGACTAAGGCTATGACAGACGCCGTAGTGGAGGGCTCCGGAAATTTAGACCACCTGGGGTTCTTTAACGTGCACTGACATCGCACAGTACACGGGCCTCTAGAATATCTCCTCCAAAGAAATTCAACCGCCGCGGCCGGGATCGAACCCGCGTCTTTCGGGTCAGCAGCCGAGCACCATAACCACTGAGCCACCGCGGCGGCGGCCAGCTTCTCTGATTTTTATTTCTTCTTGGTCTCGTCAAGTTACAAAATTCGTGAATCTTATTCCCGTGCAATGTATTTACGAAGCAAACAAAGGCATCCGCTACGACAAGAGAAAGAAAACACGCCGAATTTCTTGGGTATACGTGTATTCATTCCTCTAAATCTGCTTGCTATGTTTCTAATGCATTTGTTTTGCTTGCCTAGGCCCGATGTCGCAAATTCCAAGTAAAGCAGGGTGGAAGGAAGGAGGGGGGGGGGGGGGGGGGGCAGTTTATGCGAATTCGCTTGCTAGAGCTTCGTTCGCAAACAAACGCGATCTCGCAATGAAAACAACCGGCGGTGTCTACTCGTAACTTCGAAGCTGTCGTCATAGCTTCTTCCTCGCGGCTGGCGCGTAGTTCAGCGTAGAGGAAATAAAATAACGCGAGCGAATAGGCTGCTCTTATCTCCCGGTACAAGCGGAGCTATCGAAGGCGGCAAATCGAGCCGCTTTTGCTGATTCATATATTTTGGTTTTCTTTTTGTTTTATTTGGACAACTGAGCTCATGCACTTACGCACGCGCCTTCCATCTATCGCGACACCTAACGCAAGAAGGGAGGCGCTTCGAATGCATCCCTGTTTTTCCTTCTTTCTTAAGAAATCCGCCTTTTGGCAGACGCGCTCGCAGGCCATATAGTCATGCATACGGCTGTCAACTCCGTACGATGCGGAGATACCGTATTTTTTCGCACGCAACGCAAGGCAATTTGTAAGTGAGAATACTCACCAGCAATAGCGCTGTGATCTTTATTCTTTTAGCTGACAGCTGTCATCGAAATTAATTGTTGCATCCCGCAGCCTACTTCCGACATCGCACACACAAATTGTTTGTGTTTAGTGAATAAAGTGGCATGCTTCTCAGAGTGTTTACATATTGTGTTACGTGCAGTAGCTCGTTCGTCTAAGCCTAATCGTAATTAATTATATATTCATTAATTCACACACTCATTCATTATTTGTACCTTATCTTTCATGATACAATGGAATTCATGGTAATACATCAGAACAAATAATACGTTTCTGCGTTACAACATACAAAAGCTTTTCAGAAACCAAACGACTTCCTATGTCGTTGCCGGACCAATTCTATGCGATTGCCCGGCGTATTTTAAAAGCCAACGCTACGGTTGCGCAAAGCCAAACAAACCCGAACCGTCAACCAGACTCGTGCATTTACATCTGTTTTCTGTATCAGGTCGCTTCGTCGACAAAAATCGCTATTCATAAAGCGGCAAGTGCGGTTTCTTGACGCCATGTAAGTGCTGAAATGCTTTCCGGCATTCCATTCATACATTCATAGAATGCATTCATGCATTCCAGAGCGCAAGCTATACAAGCAACTGCATATACAAATTACCAATAAGGAAGAGGCAATAGCGCTCCAGTGTGAGCGCGTACATGTGCGTTCGATTGTCGCCCACTGTTGTGCTTATACATTCGCCGTACCAGTGTTGAGAGAAATTGTGTTTTTGGCAATGGTTTATAAATTGTTAGTTATGAATTATGGAGTTTCACTTACCGAAAAGGCTAATGGCCTATACGAGAAGTCATAGTTAAGGGATACGAATAACTTCAGATCACCTGGTATTCTTTAACGTGCGCTGGCATCGCACAGCTCACAGGAACCTTTTGTGTTTCGCCTCCATCGAAACGCGGCTTCAGCGGCCAGTATTGAACTCTGATGTTCCGGCTCAGTAGCCGACAGCAGTAACCAGGACAGCACCCTGACGGGTGAAATAAAGAAAAACGTAAATAATTTATATAGTTGTATGTACAGCCGCCCACAGACTTAACACGAATGACGGAATGCGTGGCCTGGACTGCCGTCAGCGCCATGAAGCGATAGTCATCGGGTGCGAGATAATGCCCTCTTAATGTTTGCGCTGTCTGACGATAGAAGGTGCGAACCGCGGCAACTTAGCGGGCCGTTGCTGGCTGCCGCGATAAGAAAACTGCAAAGAGCGTTGCCGGGGCCGTGGAAGCCAAATCGGCGAGCAAAAAGCTCTGAAACGCCCCCATGACGAGCGCGCTGTCCACGCGGCGATTAGGCACAAGCGGAAAAGCAGTAAAAGCGAGCTGCGCACCAGCTATCGTCAGCCACCGCAAACATACCGAGAGCATTGTCTCGCACCAAAGACTATCGCTTCGTGGCGCTGATGGTATTCCAGGCCACGCTTTCAGTCATTCGTGTTAAGTCTGTGGGCGGCTGTACAATTTGGACTGCGCAGTTTTTGTTCTTTGTCAATCATGTATTGATTCTAACGCTACGTATTGTGTCATTTTTTTCCCGCTTGCCATGTATCAGGGGCCCAGGATAAACAGCAGGTGCTGAGGAAAACGCCTATTTTTTTTAATTTTTGCCTTTACTTTATGCTATTAAAACGACCCAGCCCCCCTCCTGCAACCATTATCATGTGAGAAAAACGTGCCAATTACAGCCAAAGTAGACATCTCCGGTGCAGTTGTGACACCAACGCGAGCTGCCTGCAAGCTAGCAAGTGCGCTATCTCGCCTCTTCGTGGAGGGCACTCGCGAATTCGCTTTCTCCGTCGTCGCCGCTGCGCCATTTTCAATGCAAACAGGAAGGAAATGGCTCGGCGCCGTCCCGGAGCGGCGCCCGAATTCGAGAGCACAGCGTGCCGCGTATGTCGGCTGCCGCGGAGGCCAAGCACTGCCGACAGCAACCTCCGAGCTGATAGCTGCGTCGATAGGCGGTAGGGCCTGAGTGCCTCCCAAAGTGCATTCAACGCGTGCCTCTCGAAGCAGCCGAGCGGATGAGTGACTGAGAAAGGTGTCTGAAGGATGATATATGCAAAGCGGCAGTTTGAATTGTGTCGTATCCATGCGGAAGAAGCGTGTAGCTTCTTCGACTGTCTGTCTCGCTGAGGCCTGCGTGTGAGTGCATTACCTGCCCGTTTTAACTATTATTTTCCTTCTTTCATGACTATTCCATCGAAGTGTGCTGCGTGAAAGCTCTCCTCACGCACTCACAAGCTTGTTGCGTTTTTCTGGTTGTTTTATTATTCCATATGTAGTATGGCACTGCGCCTTCGCAGTTCTTCCAGAGCAGACTGCAACAGCTTTGTTTTTAAAGCCTTGATAGCTGAAATAGCCGCAGCAAGCTACGATAAAAAAAAAGTTGTTTTTGTATTTCTTCAATATATGTAAGTGTTTCAGGGTCAGCTGTAAGGCGGGTCCTCCTCTGTAAGGGCTGAATATATGACATTACTTCTTCCGAGCTAGGTAATTTTATTTTAAATTTATTTCAAAGTACACGTATGAGGAATATGGACAGTACAGGAGCGCTACAGCACCTAGTCAAGGCTTCCATTTCCTAAGTATATTCCCATTAACCTTCGGCCCTCCGTCCCCAGCGGCTGCGGAGCAGCTTAATCATTGGCTCCGGACAGGCCGCCATTGGAAACTGAACCTAGCAACGTTTAACGCAAAGGCAAGATAACCGCTGGTCCTTAAGGGTAACCGTGTGGATTCCAAGAGAACGGCGTAGCAGTGGGCGGCAGAAGATTAGGTAGGCGGATGAGATTGAGAAGTTTGCGGAAATACGGTGGCCGCAACTGGCGTAGGACAGGATTAATTGGAGAGACATGGGAGAGGCCTTTGCCCTGCAGTGGATATAGTCAGGCTGGTGATGGTGATGATCATATTCATTCCATTAAAAATGGCTACGAACGAGAAAAAAAACATAAGAAGAGCATTTCGGTGCTGCAAGTGGGCTCTAGCGCACAAGGCGGATTTAAGTTGTATGGCGGCGGAACGAATAACTGACCCGTCAACGCATCGGTATGGTCCAAGGCCCTTTTCCTAAGCACTTACCCCGGAAAAGCCGGGCACCAGGTCCGGGGAAATCTTTTACTCATTAGCAAATCGGTGGGTAGCCGGTGGCAATGGGTATCGAGCCCAGCACTTCCAGAATGCGAGGTGGATGCTCTACCCAAAGCCACTGCTAAAGAGTTCCTAATTTACTCCGCTTGTTTTATGTTCCTCACTTGTGGTTTCTTCGACCCGATGTCTCATTCGAGTCACTTCGAAAGTAGACCATGCAGCGTACTTCACTCTGTTTTTGGATACTATCATGGATATTTCTTTTATTCTGGTGAGTTCATCTCAAGCATCTATTATGGCGCAATAGTAAGTACGTCACTAATAAAAAAGAAATGCTATTGCTCATGATATCTCTTTGGCGCTCGCGGGTTAGGATGATTGCGCAATTCATACACGCTTCGGTAAAGCACAAAGAGATGATGTGTTAATGGCTTGTTCTCTGTAATTGTATGTGATCACTTGTTAATTTATTTGTTTGTTTCGAAGTCATTGCGCCAGATACTTATAATAAAGCGCAAAAGCAGGCACTTCAACTACTGCACAGATATAAATAAAAACGGTGGCGGTACTTGACCTTACCAAGTTTCAAAAGAAGAGAGTAGGGAGTGGTGCAGTATGAGCGGCAAACTGCTCGTCTCGACTTTTTACTTCCCCACTGGTCATTGCCCCTACCTCAGAAACTGAAATGAAGCCTCTGTTATGGTTATTCCATCTAAGTGCATCGAATAAGCCTGCATCTTGTTCGCGACTTTTCACTTCAAAATAATTTTCCATTTGTTTCAACACTCCACACCCGCAAGTCACTGGAAGTGTCTTTTGTTCTGTGGTCGAATTTCCGCATCTTGTGATTTTTTTCACTCCCCGTATTGCTATCATACTGTCGCTTATCCCTACTCAGAAAAAATAAAGGTGGTCGAAATTAGTAAACAACCAAAGCCATCAGTTTGGAGCTGCTGCGGCCGAGTGGTTTAACACCAGCGTAGCTGTGGGTTGTAACAGTGAGCTGGGCATTAGCCATCAGCTAATAATCACCCTTTAACAATTGTTAGCTGACAACACCGTAAGACCATTATTTTTTTTTCCCCTTAATCGCATAGTGGTCTTTGCAGCGTCTTAAGGCTACAAGAGCATTCATATCTGACAGCTGCCAATCCGGTAGGCTTTTTCTAGACTTTCCAATCCACTGAATAACACACTCTCGCACGTTCCAAAGAGACAGATGGCAGCCGCGCCGTTTCGTCGTCTTAGAAAATTCTGCTATACGCATGCAAGCTCACAGGTTCGAAAATTCACGTTGCTTCGTTCGTGAGCAGCTGTACACGCGAAATGAAAGTCAGAAGTGAAGCAGGTATCGGTAATAAAATAGACCTAAGTTAGTGCTTTCTGGCATGTACAACCTGTACATTTGCTGTGGCCGCTTCTGGGGGGAAGTATAGGGAACTGAGCTCCAGCAACAAGGCTTGGGCCTGTGGAAACGGCTCGGCTATTAAACCAGTTTAGGCCCTTATTTTTCATTGCTGTTCGCGCCAGGGACGTATTCAAGAGGGGTGGGGTTAATTCTTGGGACTGGACCCAGCCTTCTCCCCTGAGAAAAAAAAATCCCGCAATGTGGCGCCCCTTCACGCCTTCTGCCAGTAATGTTCTGAGTAACGCCAATATTCTAGCGCATCTGTTATACCAAACAAGAGGACACGAAATAACAATGAAAGTGCAAGGCTGTCACTACTGAGAACCAGTGGGTGCAATGAAGCAGAGAAGTGCCGGGAGGTCGAGTGTGTGAAGAAAATAAGCTGGGCAAACTGAGGCAGACGGGAGACGAGGGAAACAATGTCAGCGACCACAACGGGCGCGAGGTACGACAAAGCGCCCTGCTCCTAGTATGTGCTCAAGTGCGAGCATGTGTCATGAATGCGTTTCGTAAGTTAAACATATTCAGCAGACATCCGCCCGGACAGGTAAACACGGCGACAGCGACTCTGTTTAATATCTTCAAAGCGTCAGCCGTTTTGACACTTTTGCCCGCCGCAAGCCCAGCTGCACTTTACTCGCGGACAGTTTTCTGTGGCAGTGCAGCAAAGGTTAAGCAGCAGAGGCGTGCCCTATCACTGCGCCAAGTAGTTCGGCCAGCGAATGAAGGCTTTTACCTCTTCCTCCGGAAACCGAAGACAGGAGCTTCGGTCGCCGACACAATGCCTTAACCGCAGCTCTTGCCACCGCCGCGTAATCCTCCACTTGTGAGCGCCGGCTCGCATGTGCCTTCTCTCGTTGAGCGCAAAATGGGGTGGAATCTTTTGGGCAACCGTGTTGGCCTCGTGGCCGTCGGCTTCAGGACCATATTCTGCCTCGGATCGACACTTGCGCTTCGGTCATCCAGCCTTTACTTAAACCTTGACTGCAGAGCCACAAAGCCACAGAAAGAAATAGAGAAGCAGCAGCAAGGATTTCGGGTCTCATGTGGGATGGTTAAACCACCAGCTGATATTCGCGGTCGCGGGTTCTATCCCGACTGCGGCAGCCGTATTTCCGTGGAGGCGAAATACAAAAACGCCCGGATGCTTCGAGAAATCAATGCACGTTAAAGAACCACAGGTGTTCTGAATTAATCTGCAGCCCTCCAGTCCGGCGCCCATTATAGCCTGAATCTTTTGGGGACGTTAAAACCGCGCAATCCACAATGTTAAAGTATAGTTTCGAAAACTGCATTTACACTGTTACATAGTTGTAATTAGTGGAGCGGGCGAGGTTACTTTTAACCTCAATCTACTTTCTGTTACAGTGCCCCGCCGCGGTGGCTCAGTGGTTACGGCGCTCGGCTGCTGACCCGAAAGACGCGAGTTCGATCCCGGCCGCGGCGGCTGAATTTCTTGAAGGCGAAATTATAGAGGCCCGTGTGCTGTGCGATGTCAGTGCACGTTAAAGAACCCCAGGTGGTCGAAATTTCCGGAGCCCTTCACTACGGCGTCTCTCATAGCCTCAGTCGCTTTGGGATGATACACCCCAATCAACCAAACCAACCAACATAGTTGTCAGTACTGCTGCCACACATAGCCATTAGCTTCTGCCTACTACGCATTCTACAATAGAGTCATTCTACAACGACGTGGTTTTACCGTGTGATAAGAAAGCTAGAAAAAATGTCATACAGCGTTCTAGAAGCCCTTTACAATTGTCTGTATATCTATGGCATGGTGTACAAAGAATGAATGAATACGGTTCATTTATATGACTGGCCAATAGTCGGAGGACTGTCTGCAGGCTATCTTTAGATTAATAGTCGCTGAGTTCTTTATAGCAAGTATATAGAGCATATGTGAACATGATTCTTTTTGATATCGATGGTCAACAGTATAAACCAAAAGACAAAAGTGCAAAGAGAAATTATGGACATTCTGTAAAGTTTTAAAAGGTTGTATTAACAACTGTCACAAGACATTCTACTTAATGTAACTGAAAGTTTTTGTGAGGCAAATCGCTCTAGAAGCGGCCGTGCGCAAGGCACATAGGCTGTGACGAGAAAACATCGTTTCTTTTTTTTTTTGTAGACAGAACTAACCTGGCCTACTTGTGCGTTACACTGACAGCTCGTCGGACGTTCCTGTAGGACGTCGGTGGCCCTTTAGCAAACGCCCGTGGCCCTTTAGCAAACGCTGAAATTGCGAAAAGAAAAAGAAATCCACTCTGTTTTATCTGGCCAAAGTTTATCAAGCGTGTTATCACTTTGTTACTGTGCGCCGCGTACGAGTATCTGATGTACGTGGTTAGTGTGCACGTGTGCTATTGTATCGCTAGCCAATGGCATGCCTCGGTTTCACCCAGGATTCCTTTATAAGGCGAAGCCCTATAGAGTGTATGTCTGTTACGTTCGTGTTGCTGTCCGAATAAATACTTGACTTCATGGCGTCGCTGGTCAACACACTCGTTAATACTTTAAGCATGCCAGCCTGAATGATACTAGGAACAGTCTTTATGTGCATTAATTTATGCTCTCTTTCCCCCATCCTACTTGTTGATCATTTTATCCGTCATCTTATCCGCACATAAATAGCCATAGCAAAAAGAAGCTATATTTAGTCGAAATAATGGCTCTCCGTAGCAGAAGTGTAGCTTTGATCGGAAACACTTTCAGTACAGTCGGGGTCAAAAGTCTTCATCCCCCCCTGCATGTTCCGAACCATGCCGCGTTGCATGCGGGTGCCACCTGCAGATGCACGCCTGGTGTCGAGACCGGCGCTCAGACTTTTGACCTCGACTGTACGCTCAGCGCTTCAGAAAAGACTTCTTCGCTTGGTCGCTGGGCTCCAAAAACGTCTCATGGATATATTTTCGTAAGGTTGTGGAGCAACCTTTACATACATGTTTCTACCTCTGCTATCTATGTCAATATGAAGTTCTCAATTGCGTGTGAAGAAAAAAGAAAGATCCGTGTTACTCTCTGGTACTAACTTTACAGATGTTGTACCTGGAGCCCAAAGAGGTCAGCTCTGTAGGATGTTCTGTAACAGCGATACGAAGAGAGATAACCTTGAACATGACCTGGCGTAGAGAAAACATGCTCGCAATGCGGATGGTCGAGCGGACGTGAAGTGGCTTGCAATTAAAGAATGGTGCAGCCGAACGAAGAAATTGTTGATAGATTTTCTAGAAGCTATGGGAAGGAAATGGGAAGAAGCTGACCTTCGCAATTACTCAGCTATGTCGACGTTCGTGTTACGTAAATAAGCCGCCCAGAAATTATGGCTGCTGTTTATTTTTGGCACGAACCAATGGGGCAAAGGAGCATTGGTGCGTGTTTCCGATGGCAACCGATAATGTTTCCCCTCACTTCATCCACGTTGACATCAAGTACGTCTAGTCTACACATGTCAGAGGTAATAAAAACTACAGAGACGCTTAAGTCACCTTGAGAGTGAAATGCAGTAGCATTAGATTTTACACCCGGCGCAGCTTCTGTTGCAGCTTCTGTGTTGGTTTACGGCAGTTTGTATGTACTTTTGGTCTATGAACCGCATATTGTGACTGCTAGCTATATACCCCCTGTGCTGTGACAGTGCCGACGTTTCAATCTACCTCATTTGTTCTGCGTTTTGATTGAAGGCTGCTCACAACCCGGTGGGCAGGTTGTGATTACATCATAAGGCCATGTGACCTCTCTCGAGCAATTATTAAGTGTTTTTGCCTTCCTTGCGTACAGCTAAAATGCATCTCCCCCTACAAGCCTCCACCCACCTCCACCATCCAGAAAATCTACCCTCCACCCAACCACCCACCCATACCGCCCTCCACAAGTTGCCATCCACCTGAAGCCCCTGCAGCAGCGGAACGAAAAAAATCAGCCACAAAATACAAATAAAAGACACAGTGGTAAAACGATCAGTCCATAGCGAAACGTACAGCAAACGCTGCTAAGGCTGATTTGTCGCATTACATCCTATGATGACCTATGCATTTTAATGTGAAAGTATTAAGAGGGTCATGGCGGTCGTAAACAGTTCGGCGCCGCCATATGTTTGAAGAGTAAACCTGCCAACCGTGGCAGGTGACCTGCTATAGCAACGGCTAGAACGAAACACCACCTATAATGAGCCACCGGCTATAATGAAACACCTGCAATAGAAACTTGGTAAAGAAACTTCAGTGAAAGGGGAAATAGTTTGGCTCTATATAGTGATGGTAGTGTTTTAGTTAAGTACTAGTAGCGATATTGGTCGTAGTAGTACAGTTCGTGCTCCAGGCTGCGGATGGAGGAGGGGGAAAAGGAGGAGGAAAGGCTGCGAAACGCGCAAATGAAGTGGGGATAGAGAAGAATGCTCTCACATTTCTTCCATTTGAATTCAAATTATCGCCCCAGAAGCTTTTATCTTTATCGCTCTCACGGGCAGACTTAACATGGTACCCAGAAGAGGCTTCCGCCTAATCTTTCTCTCTGCGTTTCAACAATCTTTACATAATTGGGTGGAGTCCTTGAGCTCCCAATGCTAGCCATAGCTCTCCCAACCTGCAGTGGTAATGTACAGCCACTCACATTACTTCCCAGAAGTCACAAAGTCATCTCCACCATCCGCTGTGTTTCGGAAACAACCAAATGCATTCCTGAACTCGCTGCCGTGTTGTGAAGCTCTAGTAAGACTTATAACTAAGGGTGCTAATCGTTTTTTAGGCGGTACCAGCAAAACGGGGCACACATCGCATCTATTCGAGGATTTTAGCGCAGCGCGCGCCGTCAGTGCGCCCGCGCTGATTGGCCCCGTCGCGACTTGCGTGCGCGCAGCTGGTCGATGCTGGGGGAGGGAGAGAAAATTGCTCCAGGATGGGAAACAGGTAAATCAGGCATACAACTGCGATATCTTCTTGCAGTCGTCTCCTGTGTGCGGATGAAGCCACAGCAAGCGGAGCGTGCGGCTGTCTCATGGCTACTGGTGGCACCTCCTGGCGAGTTCGGTGCGCCATATGGCTTCCATTAACATTGTAACGATCTTCACTATTCGGGTAACGGAGCAAAAAACATCTGCACAGTCCTTCGCTGTACTTCGTATTGCTATGAGTAGCATATGAGGTTAAAAACGTCGAAAACACTCTCTACTGCGGTGGCATCGGCATATGTTGTTCTGCGCACTCTGAGTTCCAGTTGAATGGAGAAGGAGGGAATATATTGCACACGCAGCAATTCGATTATCGGCTCTCGGTGCGATAAGAGTATGAGAGGGCAAGATCAGTGGACGACCAACTTATCTTTGAAGCCCTCCCGTGTAGTATATACGCTTCGTATTTCAAACAGTTGCTTTGAAGAACATATTGTGCGTGCCCGAGACGGGACATGGAAGTGCAATACGTACAAAAGACGCAAATGGTGTCACACGCTCATTACTTTACGCCCTGCATGTGCTAGAATACCTTTTTTTAGTAACGACAGAAATAACAGTCCTGAATGCACCAGGGCAACCCTGAAACTTGTTATAAGGAAGTAATTAAAAGCGATACAGTTTGTTTTGTCAATAATGTATCTTGCTTTGAGGACATTGTTTTTTTTTTTATGACCGCATTTTGATGTTTACCCAATCAAGGTTATGCACGGGTATACGTGGCTCGCAATTAGCTCCGCGCGTTACTCAGGCATCGCGTCATGCTTCTATATGAAAATGAAAGAACCTGAGCAGAGACATGAAATGGCTTTGACTAACCGCCACTGAAGAGAGAAAAAAAGAAGAAAGACAGAGGGGGGAAGAAACAACTTTATTTCGACACATCATTACGCGTCGATAATATCCTCGAGTGAAACAAGGTCACCAAAGCCAGCTGGTCCGTTAGCTTGTTTGAGGTTAGTCAGGGCCCCCACTTTGGAGGAGAAGGGTGTCGGTAAGGGGGATTGAATGGCAACGGGGAAAGATGGCAGGGACTGTTCCAGATTAGCATAGATTTCGAGGCAATTTTGGCATGCAGTGGAGGGTTGAGGCGGGAGAGGAAAGAATGGACAGAAGGCTACGTGAACGCGGCTTTGTATATACGTATACTCTTTCTGTGTTGTAGATGAGTGTAGTGGTCGCTCGCACGCGTTTGTAATTCGGAGAGTGCCTGGACACTAGCGCGCAAACGGCGCGAACGTGTTCACTTCTTTATATTGTTGTCAACATTGCAAATGGTGTACAAAGAAAAACTGATTTTCGAAATATGTTTTTTGTGCAAGGAAGGAAGGAAGGAAGGAAGGAAGGAAGGAAGGAAGGAAGGAAGGAAGGAAGGAAGGAAGGAAGGAAGGAAGGAAGGAAGGAAGGAAGGAAGGAAGGAAGGAAGGAAGGAAGGAAGGAAGGAAGGAAGGAAGGAAGGAAGGAAGGAAGGAAGGAAGGAAGGAAGGAAGGAAGGAAGGAAGGAAGGAAGGAAGGAAGGAAGGAAGGAAGGAAGGAAGGAAGGAAGGAAGGAAGGAAGGAAGGAAGGAAGGAAGGAAGGAAGGAAGGAAGGAAGGAAGGAAGGAAGGAAGGAAGGAAGGAAGGAAGGAAGGAAGGAAGGAAGGAAGGAAGGAAGGAAGGAAGGAAGGAAGGAAGGAAGGAAGGAAGGAAGGAAGGAAGGAAGGAAGGAAGGAAGGAAGGAAGGAAGGAAGGAAGGAAGGAAGGAAGGAAGGAAGGAAGGAAGGAAGGAAGGAAGGAAGGAAGGAAGGAAGGAAGGAAGGAAGGAAGGAAGGAAGGAAGGAAGGAAGGAAGGAAGGAAGGAAGGAAGGAAGGAAGGAAGGAAGGAAGGAAGGAAGGAAGGAAGGAAGGAAGGAAGGAAGGAAGGAAGGAAGGAAGGAAGGAAGGAAGGTGGGAGTGAAATATGAAAGAAAGAGGTGCCATAGTGGAGGTCTCCGAAATAATTTAGACCAACTGGGGATCTTTAACGTGCACTGACATCGCACAGCACACAGAGGCCTTTGCGTTTCGCCTCCATCGAAACACAGCCGCTGCGGTAGGGTTCGAACCAGGGAACTCCGGCTCGGTAGCCGAGCGCCCTAACCACTGAGCCACCGAGGCGGGTTGTATAAAACTCCCTGTTGTACTTTCTCGCTATCACACCTCTCTGCACTCCTTGCTATCCTCTCCTTGTCCCTTTATTACCGCCGGCCGCAGCTCGGGTGCTTAAGGTACTAGCACTTGTCGATGCTGGCAACATCTTTCCCTCTCTTTTTGTATATTTGTAACAATAAACGACCACTACTAAACACTATTTGCAACGCGACTAGAGATATACAGTCTAGCCTGTTTATAACGAAGCCACTTATAGCGAAATAGCGGTTATAACGAAGGGATTTCAATTTCCCATTCCCATTTTTGCATTTACAATACATTTTGGGTCCGGTTTTAACGAAGTAAATAAGAGCGCGTCAGCGGATATAACAAAGAGATTTAATACCAACCGAAAAATAATCTGCCAATCAACACATTTTTGCGTCCTTGAGGCGATTTTTTCAGCGAAAATAAGAGTAAAATTCGGCTGACGGCGTCCTTTCGTGGCGACGTCTGCTCTCCTGCGGAGCGAAAGGTTGCTTCACTGCACTGCATGGCACGCCGGTCTCGTGTTGAGCCGTCCTTGAACGGCGTCACGGCGTAGAACGGTAGAGCACGCCGCGCAGGGGAAAAATGTAAAAAAGAACAGAGACGATCTTTTTTTTCGATGACGTCGCAGAGAACGGCCGTCTTGGCCAATCGCGGTTCTCTATTTCTCCCAGGCAGTCGGCGCCACGGCTGGACTGCAGTCTGCAGGAGGTGTGGCAGCGCGCGCTTTGTTTTAATCTGTCACTGGAGCATTGTCTCGATGTAGATCGTTTCTTCCGGTCCAAATCAAACTGCAAATTTACTATGCGTTGTTCGCATCGTATCTTAACTATTGTAGCCTAGTTTGGCTCACAACAACTAAACAAAATATCAATAGAATAAATGCTCTGCAAAAGAAAATCGTTCGCATAATCGCAAACATTCCATATTCCGCGTCCACATATGCTTTATTTCAAAAATACGGGCTAATAAAGACTGAACACCAGCTCACATATCGCATTCTAGCATCTTTTCATTCCACGTCTACAGCACTAAAAGGCTCTTTAATAAATACCGCTCGCCTTACAGCTGCTGTAAATGACGCGCGTACACGTAGCACAGACCCATGGTTCGTGCCTCATTTTCGCACTAACTACAATCTACAAACACTGCACTACTCTCTTCCTACCATTCTTCACAAGCATCAGGACACAGAACTTCTCACAATGAAACAGTTGCGGCTGTATTTTGTAAATATGTAACGTTTCTTTTCTTTTTTTCTTACTGTGTCATATTATTTCCTGTGTTTTGTTTTTTTATGTGATGTTAATAAGAGTACGACATCGTTCAATCTGTTATGTGTTGTCAGAATAGGTTCTTCAATGTTAAAAATCTATTTCCCATTGTAAATAGTGATTCAAATCATCTGCTTTTCAGTTATATCTTGTATTGTATTATATCTGCTCTCTGCTCTTGTTTTGTGATCGATTTATTGCGTTTCCACTGTTTGTCGTTTTGTAAAAGCCAAGTGAAGGTTTCAGTGGCCACGTCAAGCTGCCCAGAGCAGCTTTTAGCCCTGAAAGCCTTTCAGTGTAAACTGGAAAATAAACCTTGAATTTTATGTCGATGCCGCGGTGCGCAAGGCAGGGAGAAAGCGCGGCAGCATTGTGCATGTTGGAAGCGTGGCTCATTTTTATCGTTATCGCGGATCGTTGTATGCTGTTTATAAGGACAGAGTTATTCGACTTGCTCTAGCTGGTGAACGGAAAACTGAGCGCAGTGTCGCACTGTTCCAGGTTGGGAGCACGGCGAACGCTACTGAGATCGCGCGTGACGCCATTGTCACTTGTTTTCTGCCCTCATTAACGCCCGCATTGACGCCATCACGGTTTCCTGTCCGCAGCGGCCATCGCAGCTGTTGACACGCTACGGATGTACCTCGGGAGTCCGGAGTTCGACTATATCTTTGGTTCGCAGTTGGATGGTATGGAAGCCGCAATCCTGAAGTCCGCACTCGCGAAACGGGTTCACGGGAAGCTGGACGACTTCTTTCAGCGGCAATAAATCGGTATGCCGATGTTTTTATTTTTTTTCGTAGTCCGCATATTACAAAATAGCGGATATAGCGAAGTGATTTCCGATTCCCGCCGACTTCGTTATAACCGGGCTAGACTGTATCAACAACTGGTGCATCCAGAAGCGCCTCAAGAGTGCGACGGCCTCTCCTGATCCAGTATTGTTAGAACGTCAGTCGGCAAAATGTCGCCCCCTGCACCGTATATCCTTCCAAAACTGGAGCTTGTGAGGCGGCGAAAATGAAAGGCAGAATAAAGAAATACAGTGAGAAGGAGAAAAGAAAAAAGAGGGAGAAAACTCCCTTAGCCCTCGACCTTCCAGATCTCCCCTTCACTTTGCACCGGTGACGCAAGTTGGTTTGCGTCTGTACAGCGGCACTGGGATTAACAATGTCGCATTGAAGGTTATTCAGGATTTGCTTACCATATCTTCGTCTGGCAGGTACTGCGAGAAATTATATATCAGCGGGCTTTGAAAATACGTCCTGTGAATTATCCATTAGGAGAAAGCCAGCTGTGAGGACAAAATCCAGTCGCGTCGCGTGCAGTGTTTTCTTGGGCAGTGCCATTTACCATCATTGTTCAGAGGCTGTGTACGTATATTAAGGCGAAAGCCTTTAATGTCTCATCGTTGTAAGCAGCAGTTGTCGACAGAAATGTCACGCTCTTCAGTTGGTCGAAACGGTCGTGACGTCACAGTGCGCCGATTTCAAACGGGGCCAATTGTACTTTGGCTAGTAACCATGCAACCAATTGAAGGGATCATATAGTGATGCTCCAAGTAAGTGGGACAGAGCTTAGTTAATTGCTTAATTACCCAATTAGCCTAATTAGCTTTTCTAGTCAGGACATATAAATAAATAAAACCGAGTAAGAAATTGGTCGAGCTCGGGAGTCGAACCCCGGTCTTCGGAGTGCGAGACGAGCATGCTATCCACTCCGCCGTGCCAGCTTTTTTTTTTCTTTATTGCCTGTCTTTGGCTCATGACATTGCACAACAAAAATACACATAACGCTATATACATACGACACTGTCGTGGTCAGCCAGCACGAGACTGGCTTCGTCAGCTTAAAATTCCCGCAACATACACAACGGCTCTAGTCTTGAGAGCCACTCGGGAGGCTCCGCAGCTGCTTTTTGGATTGCAAGAAACCAGTCCATGCTTTCCCGAAAATAAATTCGGGCCGGTCGTGCGTCTTTGTCGCAATGGTAGCCTGCCATTCTGGAGCGCCATATACAGTGGAGGCCCAAGAGCATTATGAGATCAAAAGGTGCCCCATCCTCATTATCAGTGCTTAAATAGCGAATTCCGTGCGCGTCAAGTGGTAGCTCTTTTTTTATGGTCCTTTGTAACACGTCCCAAAAATAAACCCCTTCCCAGCAATGCAAAAAAACATGGTCTATTGTTTCAGGCTGTTTACAAATTAAGCAGTTCGATCCCCACGGTAAAAAGAAATCCTTTCCCTCTAGCAACTTTTTAACTGGTAACGTCCCGGTGTGTAACTTAAAAAAGAAAGTCTTTACTCCTGGTGGCACCTGCATTTTCTTCACCCTTTTTAAAACATCCCCTCCCGGGCCTCCAGTGTACAAGGCCCTGTGCATGGGCTCTGGGAAAACAATTTCACAAAGATCATTGTACAACTTTTTCCTTTTGCTTTTCCACAAATAATCGGTGGAAAACGTGCCGAAAGAAACCGAACGCTTGCTACAATCTCTTTGTAGTAACCAAAAGTTCCACCAGAGAGCTCTTCTGTGGATACCACAAACTCCGGCAGCAATCGCCGCAGCTTCACTTGGCACACGGTACTCAAGAACGGGTCTGTGACGTCGCGAAAAAACAAAAAACGGTTCACCAGCTGCCTTAAAAAGAGGTGCCCTAGCCCTAGCCCCCCGTCTTTTACCCGCCGGAACAGGTTCGTTCTGCTACAACGTTCCCATTCGGACGCCCATATGAAAACTGCAAAAATCCTGTGTAGCTTCTGAACGTTCACACGCGAGCAATGCAAAACCTGCATCACATACCAGAGTTTGCTAATAAAAAAAAGATTGCAGACTGTACTCTGGCGAAAATTGAAAGGCTGGTGCCTTTCCATTTCCCAGCTCGGTCACGTGCGTCTTTAGTTTGCTCTTTCCAATAGTCCTCGCTATCGCGATAAGCATCGAGCGGAACGCCCAAATACTGGCCCGGGGTCGTCGCCCACGGTACGTTGGCGAAATGGTCCGGGTGGGATGGCCACCATCCATGCCAGAGCCCAAGGCACTTGGACCAGTTAACCCCGCTACCTGTGACTTCGCTGAACGCGCGTACACACCCGACAGCTTCACTTATGCTCCCCTGATCAACCGTAAATACTGCAACGTCATCTGCATAGGCCAGCAGCTTCGATGGTTTGGAATGAACAAAGGCGCGTCTAGTGAATACGGCGTCTTCGCTCACTGCCATCCTCCTCCCTTCCCTTCCGGTGAGGTTTAGGTGTCCACCGAGATATGAGAAATAAATACATTTCCTTTCCTCAAAAACCAATTTACCGACGAGCGAGCCGCATAACCGAATGGGCGATGGCGTTCTATGGACTCCCTGGCAGCGTTGCAAGACGCTCTCGCGTTCTACTCTTAGAGGCGAAGCTTAACATCTTGACCACACATCAGTGACCGCACTTAAGGTCAGAAAAGTGCAGCCCCCCCCCCCCCCCCCCCTGAATTTTGACGGGTGTCCACCGAGATATGTGAGACAGTTACTGCGTAATTTTCTTTCCTCAAATACAATTTTCATTTTCTTCATTACGGGCCATCTTCGTCTTTTTTCTTTCACTCCCACTTCCTCCGTTCCTCTACGGTGCGGTTCAGGTGTCCACCGAGATGACAGAGATTTACTGCGCCATTTCCTTTCCTCAAAAACCGTTGCGTTCAAACGGCAAGGCATCGCGCCGAACGGGTGGTGGCGTTCCGTGGACTCCCTGGCAGCGCTACAACACGCTGACGCGTTCCACTCCTAAAGGCGAAGCTTAAGCGTCATTAATTAGCAGTTAATTAGCATTCAGGCATTAATTAATAATTAACCATTAATTACTGATTTGCCATCACTTAGTAATTAGTACTGAATTACATGTGACGCCACCAGTGCCACAGAAGCAGCGAAAGTGGTGCGGAAAACGCCTTCGCCTCTACGCACTTTAGACAGTCAAAGTGCCCCCTGAATTTTTAGTGTAAATGTACAAGCCCACATTTTGATCCTTTTTACTAACTGGGGCCGCCAGTTGTAAGGACAAAATCGCACATCTGCCTTTTCATCCCCATTGTCCAAAAATTCACCTTTCCGTCTTTTCTGGTTATATACAACTAGGTATCAAACTGCTCATTTCAGTAAAGAGCATTTTAGTACGGAAAGTCAAGTTGATGTCATTTAAATTCACAGATGATAAAAATGCTCGAGTGTAAGACAGACATCGCTGAGCAACTTTCCGAACGTTTCGTATTTCACTTTATATGTAGGAGCCAATCTACAAAAATCTGTTACACTGAAAGTCCAGGTGCGACCCACTCGGTAGAATAGACGCGTTCAGGCTCTACCTTTGTGAAACTTGCGCAGCGTCCGCGATGTTTAACGAATGAACTAATTAAAGCTAACTAATTAACGACCGGGAAGAAAACTAGAATGAACAAAACTTATTTAATTGTGACGATAAAAACTTTCCCGGGAGGGCTCCTTAGTCCAGGAGCCACCTAGAAAGCGCTTCCATAATGACGATTTCGCGCACGTGTATTACACACGGAAACGCACAGAAAAGGCTTTGCGCTTGCGCGTCTGCCTCGTTCCAGCCTTACCCACCGTGGTCGATCGTGCATGCTTAAAAAGCATCGTGAATGCAAGGGCTCGTCTCGATGCCTCTGGGGTGTTTTATGGGCAAAGAGGCGCCCCGACTGTTTTTTACGACCATTGGCAACACGACCGTGTCTACAGAAAATGGGCCTCGGCGTAATTCTGCGTCGCATCGCATTTATAAAGACATGTCTGTCGATTAAAGAGGCAGTGGCTCAAGTGCAGCGCTGGCACAATGCAGAATGCAAAATTCACAAACTGCCAAAGAAACGCGCCACGCACAAAGCTTCAGTCACGTGCAGATCGTAAAAAGTTGCAAGCAAAGTCGGGTGAGCATAAAAAGGAGCATATAATCTTAGCACTTTATGGCCTCGCATACCGTAGTCTTGTACGATTCTCAATTTCATTGTTTTCTTCCTATCTTTCGCTAATCATGTTGGAGAACAGCCTCGTCCTCTAGCATCTTTTTCATAGCGCGGAATGTAAAGTAGCTTTCTTCGTTTCTGACGACAAGGCGCCAGTGTACAGCTGTAAGAGAACGAAATAAGAAAAGGTGAACAACAGCCGAATAGATGTGCACAGATTAAGTATGTAGTAAACGGAGTACATAGCGTAACCGAAGAAATCGGTGCGATTGTTTTTTGGCTGCTAATCTGCGACATAGTTAGGTGGATGCGGGCGATATATGGTAAAGGTTGGTTAAGCATCAGTGCCACACACCGCGGATCACCTCTTGCAAATACCGCTTGAAAATAGAGAGTTCTGGCCATTGTTCAGCGTTATGAAAAAGTAAGTTTCAGCTTAAGTGGTCATGAAGTCATCGCAGCAAATAAATGCACTGGGGTTAAAAAGATAAGGCAACGTGCATCAAAAAGGAAATATGAAAATGCAAGAAGAGATGGGAAAATGTAGTATGAGAAAAAGCAACACGACATATCAGAGACGTCAGAAGGAATCCCGAAAGTGAACAGTAAGCCATGTAGCGTGTTTTTTTTTTTTTTATCAAAGACGGCACATCAAATAAAACAAACTGACAATCACAGTTAGCGACCTGGTACATTACAATGCGTTGGCTCAAAAATAGGTATTTCCTCGAATATCTTTACCTGCATGATTGAATGCGGCGTCCCGCTGATTGTCATACGAGCCCGAGGTTGTCCCTATGGTAATGGATCCCAGAATACCTCAACGTCTCAGTTCTTGGAACGGAAACTGGAAAGGCGCGGTGTGTTTTTGCTTGAGGCGTACTTTGTGTGCATACCAGGACCTTCTTGAGCAATAAAACGAGCTCAAGGCGTTATACAGTGTGCTCAAGGTACATATCGTTTTTCGACACCAGCTATTAAATGGGCAGATTACAGCGCATATGCTTCTAAATCGCAAGCATAATCGCGCAAACAACTGCGAAACTTCGTACGATCGATTCACGGGTTGCATACCTCGGTAATAGCAAATTAATAGCTTAAAGGGGCACTGAGGCCAAATTGAGGTAAGTCTGTATAGACAGATAATCTCGTTCTATTCACAAGGAAGTTACATGTTTTCTAGACGTAGGTTTTTTTAGTTAGAGAAGTGAAAAAATGAAATACAGGAATCACCATCCAGAGACGATTTCGCAAGTTAACTGCGTGTGCCGAAACAGTCGTTTGTGCGCGCATCGCACAGGCTAAGCCACACGGCAGTTCACTTTAAAATGGCATTCACGGAGTCCATTTTGGTACACGCCTCAGGTGTTTGAATCAATTGACGGGAAAATTCTTCAATACAATTTTCTCAGCAATGAATGAGTCTTTTGCTGCCGAACATACAGAAACATAGGCAGAAGGGCGGCAAATTTGTTTTTACTAAGAACAAAGTTAGGTAGTGTGGTCCATTCAATCTCTTTAATACTGCAGTGTGTTGTCATCGGCTTGCTGTACATTAGACGGATGTCGGGCAGGCAGCATTGCCAACCCCATGAATCCATGTGCGGTGCCTCAGTGGTTACGGCACTCGGCTGCTGACCCGAAAGACGCGGGTTTGATCACGGCCGCGGCGGCCGAATTTCATTGGAGGCGGAGTTCTACAGGCCCATGTACTGTGTGATGTCAGTGCACGTTAAAGAACTCCAGGTGGTCGATATTTCCGGAGCTCTCCACTACGGCATCCCTATAGCCTGATTCGCTTTGGGACGTTAAACCCTAATAAAGCAAGCCACCATGAATGTAACAAGTTTGCTTGGGCAAGAAATGCTGGGACTAGACAAGGAATGTTATATAAACCAACGGTATGCTGGCCGACCTCACGATATTCTGCCTTCAGATTCGACCTTTAATACGTATTACCTCATTGCACTGCTTCGTGAAATAGGTCGGATAATGAGCTGTCTGCTCTTACACAACAGTGCAGGCTTACAAAACTCAGCACAATCACCTGGCGAGAAATTGCCTGTTTTTGCTCTTTCATGAAACAAGGTATGCGCTACAACCTCTGACGATGCATTCATCTATCGAAGGCGGCCGCGTTAGGATGCAGTGACTACACGCAGGTAAATACGCCCGCAGTAGCTCACGAGCAAACGGTCAACCAAACAAGTGCCCTAAACCAGACGTGCTCCCTGTTCGAAGGCGACGCGAAACCCTCAGAGCACTTCGCGTAGGGGCAGGATATTGAATCCCGAGGCGCCTGGACACCTCCGGCAGGACCGCGTTATTGCGGCTCCTCCAGTCGCCGCCTGCTGGGAGACGAACCAAAAGGGCAGAGCCAACGAACTCTGTACCTGGGTAGAGGTGGTGACCAGGGCAGGAAAATAAAAGAGGAAGGAACACTGCCCCAGGTGATCCCAGCAGGCACTTGGAATAAAGAGAAGCTGCAGAGGAAAGAAATAAAGGCCGCGGCGAGTAGAACTGGCGCCCGAGAATTGTGTGAGGAACAGAGCGATGCCGGAGCGAGATCGTCACGAAGCATGATCTCTGGGGTCCGCCATTAGTTCAATGAACCACAAACGGACGCGAACGGACTTCTGTAAGAAGTCTGAAAGAAAATGGCAGAGTATGTACAAACAAGCACAATGTTCCGGAAAAAAAAACGTTACTTGCAATGTTCGCTAGTTGACGTCGAAATCCACCTTATTTGGAAAGCGAAGCGTATTCTTTGTTGGCCTGAAAGAATGAAATCAAGGCTAGGTAGAACACATTGTGAGAAAAACTTGCGAGTTTCCAATGTACACATTTATGTATGAGGCCTCTTAGAGGATTACAGAGCGCAAACAGCGCTCAGTATATCTTGGACATCGGTGACCAAGGTGAGGCCGTCTTCTAACTACGACGACGAGAGCCAGGAACTCCAGGAGATTGGTGAATAGAAAGAGATGAAGGGAGCGGACAGAGCAAAAGGAAAGCAGCAGTTGTAATCATACTCAACAATTCCGGACAGAGTCATTTTCGAACGGGAAAGAGTTCGTGAGAACATTTTTTTAATATATTTTAAGAACACAATAACACTCATTATATCTGCTTATCTCCCGTCGGCAGGCTCGAATTTTTTTCGCTAGTATCGTTTTTGCTATCGTAAAAAGCGTTCCTTATTTGTTTTCTGAGGCAGACTTAAATGTTTGATGCGAGCGATGGAAAGGCTATGAAATAAATATTTTGCCTCATATGGGAAGAATTGGCCATTATCTGAAATTTTTTTACCTTCAATATGTAGCAATACCTTCAATATATAGTACCTTACAGCTTTACAATATTCAATATTTTTCTCGAAGAATGTAGGGCACGTACTCGCTGTATTCTGCTTGCTGTTAGTTTATATACCATGTAATGTTTAATCGAGGGTCCCCGTGCAGTCTGTGACTTTGGGACCCTCGACTGTTATAATGACACCTGTATCAATTTTTTGCAACCAATGAAGTTTGACTTTATTTTATATGATTTGATAAGGCTTTAAATTGGCGTACGAAGCAGGGAAGTTGGGACAGGAGGGGTGAGAACGCAGTCAGAAAATGAAGAGTCCGGCCTGTGTAATTAGGGTAGTTTGGTTTCTACGAAGCTTGTGTGCTTCGCCAATGTTAAGGATTGAATGAGTTCACGAGAGATGCTGATATAAAGTTTTTTTAATTGTCGGCTGTGTTTTCTAATTGTGCGGTTACTAGTAGCCAGAAATCTATCAGCCGCCATCGCGATACTTGTCAGGGGCCATGTCATGTGACGCAGGCTTGGTATTCTCGCTCTATTTGGCCGGAAAGCTAGAACACGTCTTTAAAAAAACGCCGTAGAGATGAGCACATTTCGCAGGAGACTGGAATGCGGAAGAGATTCAGAAATTTCATTTGAGATTTTCTCAAGAATGCGACCACCTTTCTGCTGAGAAAAAACGTTGGCAAGGTTTCCGAGGAGTAATATATTCCAGTAAATTTCAGGTTCTTCTTCTTCTTTGCACCAGAGGTGCTCCGCCAGAGACGGTTGGTTTCAACTCGAAGACTGAAGCTTGATCTCTGCACCAGGGGTGCCCCGTCAGAGACGGTCTTGTGATCAGTTGAGATGCAGGGATAAAAAAGGGAATAACTGAAGATTTATATACAAATATTTACAGAATATAGAAGTTAGATACAACGGCAAAAAGACAACCAAAAGGCGGAACTGGCTAATACTAGGGGAGGCCCCTACTCGGCGTAGCCGAAGATGCGTAGCATCTCACCTTAGCGCAGAACCTCGCTTCCAGCTCCGGGGCCCGGTTTTAAAGACCTAAAGGCCCGGCCCACATTTGGTGGCTTCCAATCATGTTACGATGTTGACATGATTGGTTTATCGAGAGCCTGGCCAGCCCTCCAGCTTCCGTAGGGCAAAAACGCCCTTTCCACAAACCCAAACGCACGGTCGTGTCAAATAAAAACAAACACAAATATACATTCGTGCCAGTACGTGCGCGAATCAGTACCGCGGGTCGGGGGACACCCGTACTTCCTGGCGCGTTCGCGAGCGGCCGCGTTCCGAGAAAGGAGACGCTTCGCTTTGAACGCCCCCAGCCGCGTTCCGATGACCCCGCGTACACTGCCGATCCCTTACAATTCCTTTTTTTTTTATTTTCCTATTTCTCTTGAGTGCGCCTTCAACAACATGCCGGAGCAGGTGAATGAAAGAACAACAGAAGTAGTTCATGACCACGCTTGCTCAGCAATTTTTTAAAAGTGCCATGGTGCACCGCGACATAGACTAGCTGGCAAACAGCTCTGCGTTAAAAAAAAGATGTGTATAGTTAATTCCAACGTAAAAATGCGAATTCCAGCGACCAAAATGCGCTCTGTACTGCCAGCGTTTATAAAAGTGCCTTCAAACATAGGAGCTCGTTCCTGATCACAGCTTTTTGAATACTTGCCGACTTATGGTTAAACATCGCTAATTTGTTTCGTTGTTTGCGACTCAAATTTTCTTCTAATTCGCCTGGCATGACACATTCGACTACCTTATAATTTCCGTCTTTAATTCCACTTTTAGACTAACATGATTCAGAACGATTTTGTACCCTGACATTTTAGAGTCCTTTCATTGACGTGAAATGGTGGCCCGTTACCATATATGCTTTAGTTTTAAAATGGAAAGTTGGGCGATTCGGTATACATTCATTTTGGGTGGAAAAACAGCGTTTTTTACTCACAACTATATTTTATTAAAAAAAAACAGACATCTATATTTAAAAAAGTCACATGACCTGACGTCGCCCACGTACATGCCCAGAGTACAACAGTCTGAGAACTACATCATTGGTCAACAATAAAAGGCTTACAACACGATATCAGAACATCTTGACTAACCGAAAAAAAAAACACGAGACAGCCCTAAACAAAAAAAAACCAAAAGCACTAAAAAAACATCACGCGTTGTCAAGAAACGAGACCTCTTATCTACCACCAATAAGGAAGCCTGACTGACGCATTCATCCCGTATTTTCCGAATATGATATGCACACGCTCGTCCGTGTGGTTTCTTTCATATTTGTCTTCCGTCCCATTGCGCTGTTTTTCCACCCAAAATGCTTGAGTTTCTATATTTAGTTGAAGATTCCGGAAATTCTTCATATTTATGTCGAGTGGCGTTGCTAACAATTAGGCTTTCTGTCAAAGAAGCGCCGCTAGCACAAAAGACGCCAACAAATGCTAGTAGAGCTTGCGATATTCACTTTTTTCTACTGATAAGTGTATAAAACTGGTGGCTTGATTTAGCACTTCGTAAATAAAGTGGAATTCAGGCACGAATCGTTTTGTATTCTTGCGCAAATAGCCGGTTGTCTGCTTACTTAAAATGTGCGCTTGTTTCGTAACCGAAAAGAGTAGCGTATTTCAGTGAGAAAAATTGCAAACTTCAGAAGACAGAAAGCGAAGCAAGAGCATGATCAATTCAGGCTAAAAGCATCAGGACCTATGAGTATGCATACTTTATGCTGACGTTATTGGATATCTATTTTAGTGGGTAAACGCAAAAATCAACGTGAATGGCCGGAGCTCTGTATTCTGCGTTTGCCTGAAGCTATGATACACTGTGTCTTCTGCGTGCTCTGAATACAGGCGCAAGACTAAACGGACTAAAAGGTTCATGAGAGGAAAGAATGTAGTATGAAACTAGTATCACTGTCTGCCTACGGCAAAGCGTCAAACAGGGAGTCTGCAGCAGCGCGGTGACAGAAGGAAAAAGTAGTGCACTCAGAAAAACAGCGGGCGCCGTGTCAGTGGCTGTAAAGAGACATAAATAATATAACAAAAACAAGGTCAGTGTATGCAACGGTGTGTCGCGCCGCCGGAGCCGGCAGACAACCTTGGCTAATGAATATTATATATCACGTAAAGGCCAAGACACGACGCGTCCGTGTCTTACACGGGCACGGCGATAAATTGCACACATGCATGAACGTGGAACACCCAAGTGCACTTGCGAGCCAAGATCGGGTTTAGGCAGACAGAAGCATAACAAAAATCAAAAATAATCACAGTCAGGAAATTTTGCTTGCACCACTCACTCAAACGTGGAAACACTCAAAATCATTTTCTTCACGGTCTCATTGTCACTTCTCCCACCGTCGAACAAACGCAAGAGAACCGTAAACGGTAAGAATACGTAAATTATTTTGAGAATTGAAAAAGTAAAATTCAATCAGTACATTTTTCGTCTACAAGCGTGGCAAAGCTCTAAAGCCTCGTACGCATGGTGGCTTGTCGTTTGTGCCGTGGTATGGGCAAACCGCAAGAAAACTGCAGGGAAAAAGAAAAAGCTAGAGAAAGAAAAAAACACGTAATTGAGTCGTCCTTGTGAGGGACGGTGTGTGTGTGAAGGCAGAAGCAGCTGAAGAATGTCCTGGGTTGCGTGGCCATGGACGTTGCCAACCTTGCCAACACCTTGCCAAAGTGTTTCGTTAGTCCTTCGCGGCACCTCGCAGGAACATTTTCTACGCATACTCTTTCTTATTTTTTGCACGAATTATGTTTGACTGGACTGCATTGATTCCGTTGTCTTATGTGGTTCTTTAAGCACTGTGGAATCTTCAGTGCCGGGGTCATTGGGAAGAAACGGCTTGAAAGTAATTACCAAGGCTAGCCGTGGCGGAGTTAAAAACAAGGCCATGTGAAATGCATGGAATTTTTTATGTCTGGTGGTGGGAAAAACGGGAGGGAAAGGCTAAACCTTAAGCCCTGTTTGGACGATTCAGCCAGCGAAGCGACTTAATCCAGCCGCCAATCGACCAGGATGCGCAGAAGCTCCGCAAGCCTCCGAAGCTTGGTTAGTTTTCCTGTTTGTATTTTTACAAATATCCCGCACCCGCTTCCCACTTTCGCCAGCCTTCGCGTCAATCCTGGGTCCACATAGCCGGAGCCATGCAAGTGCTGAACTGTAATCACACCACCACTGGTACGCATCATGGTGGAGTTAACTAGTACCGCTGCCGGTCAAAAACAAACCCAAGCGCATAATAACGATTCTATTTACATGGCCGTGAATTGCTTCATATAATTTTGAAGTAAGGGGTAAACTTGAGAGGTTTTTATTTATCCTCCAGCTGTTAAAGCACCCTTCTTGCTGTGTATATTAACAGCATTCAGTTCTCTTAAAAACTTTCTGGCTGCACTGCTTGCGTTACTTCTAGGATGCGTCTGTTCAAGGTGAAGGTAGTTATCCTTTTACATGCTGTATATTAGATTAAAGGTTGATCATTGTAAGTCGGAAAGGTGGCGCTTTATTTCAGAACGGACATCCTCAAAAATTGCATTTCCGGTTCTGATGCAAGACACTGAACGTAAATTGATTTCCAGTACAGATACTCCATACTCAGATACACGACTGATATCACATATATTAATAAAGCTTGTAATGTGATTTGCTAAGCTAAGAAATTTCTCCATGGTTTCTGGAATTTTTAGGGTTTAAGTATGGCGCACTGTATCTGACAGGGTTTAAATGGACCAATTTGCATGGATTTCTTTAAGCTCTACACTCGAGGCAGCTGGTTTCGTTAAAATGAAGCAATGGTGACGTTGGAACGATCGCTTCCATAAGAGCTTAGCAAAATCTTTATTTAATGTTCGAGTTCTTCGTTTCGACCTGGTCCATGAGCACTTGACTGCATATGAATAAACTGGGAACTGCTCCTGATGCTATTCGTTTGTTACTGCAGTATTTACCGGGCGGTAGCTGCCTTGGTCCTGTGCTAAACGGTGGAAGCTCCGTGCGCTTAGGAAAGTCGGAGAGTTATTACTCCAGCGCTTTGATTGAAAATTGTTCCAATTTGAACATTTCTGTTCAAGGCTCTAAGGAAAACTACAAAGAATAACAGTATTCAAAATTTTGAGTGCAGCTTTTAGGCATCCATTGGTGCGTTCCACGTCGTGGTTGGAGTTGGGGTAGTCGTCTGCGTTCTCGGCATAACCGGTTGTCCAAGTAGCAGAGCGGAACACCCAGGAGGGTGGCTGGCAGCGTAACACGACACCTGTCAACGGTGGCCGGTAAGAGCGTGTGAAGAGCTGCGCTTAAATATCGCATTACCGACTCTGTAATTTTCTGTCAATTTTCTTGATAGGAAAAACACATTTCGCTAATCCTCGTTATTTAGATGTTCTTTTTTTTAGCCAAAGGTAGTAACAGCATTTCCTCACACCACTGGCCCGAAAGAGCCCTGCGATGCGGCCGTGCTGTAAGGGAAGCAAATGAAGATAGCCTCTGTATACAGAAGCACACGAGAACGTTAGTGTGTTGCATTTTAAAAAGGTGTCCTTTATCAAGGGGTGAAAATGAAGCATAGCCACGTCAATGCCAGGGTCCCCGAGGTATAGTTAAGAAGCTCAAGTTTTGCAAGCGGCCCTTGAGAACCACGGCTCATTGAAGCGTCACTCCTCCAAAGGAAAGGAATGTGTCAGTTGATGCATTTGACACAGCCGGTGGTGAAGACCCCAGTGACCCGTGTGTGGAAAAGTTCGACTCTTTTTTCGTGTTTTCAAAGTAAGTAACATGTACTGTGAGCTTCTCAGCACGAAGATGAAAGTCTTCTATTTATGCTGGCAACCAATCCAACTTCAAATATCGGTGAAATGGCGTTTTTTCTATAACCGTGGGCCTCCCTCCTCCTTCCTTCTGTCACCAAGTGTGCAAGCGCAACATATACGTACAAAGTATGCAGGAAGAAAGACGACTGACCGGTCCAGCAACACTAGCATTGGCTCTTCCTAATTGTTCCCGTTTTTTCAGGGCGCTACCGCTTGAGCGAGCACCGCTGCCCCAAAGCCTGACTCATAGGAGCCTGACGATCAGCGGCGCAATTTTTTTTTTTTTGATCGAGTATCATTATAACACACGGTGCGCTAAAAATAGTTTTTCAGTACCGATGCTCCAATACTTTCATTTTTGGCTAACAATACCAAATACCGATACACAAAATGTATCGAAAGATCTCATCGAAGATTCATGTATCTTCGATACTGGCCATTCTAGCCGTGGCAGGGCTAAATTTGCCTTTCTTTTTGAAGACTGAACCCTTCTTTTATCTGATGACCATCATAATTGCTCTCTCTGTCGCTTTATTCTCTATCTGCTGTCTTTATTCCATGTTGTCATCGATGAATATAGTCTGTTGATGCGCTTACTTTCGAGGGCCGGGTTACCAGCTCGGCTAGGTTTAATGCACAAGGTAACAAAAGAAGGCAAAAGAGAATAAACAGGGAAAAGGTTGCGCAGCAAGAGATTTGCAAACTGTACTATTCTTTTCTTAAATGCTAAACGCAAGGAAAGAATGTTAAAACATTTCGTCGCCTCTTGTCCTGCAGTGTGCACGGCCAGCAATCTATCAATGTCTCCGAAACCAGAGCATAATACACGAGTTTTGCACTACAGACTCCGTCGCTTGGTTTTGTTTAACCGCACAGACCTTTCATAGAGGTACTACAAAGCGCAGCTTGATTGATATCGGTGTTAAAGGGCATTCATAAGGGTTTTCGAAGCTTCGACTGACGAGTGTATATTTTTTTTTCGGCGTTTCTCTCTGCTCGTGATTAATATACTAAGTACGTCAATGTGGGATTAAAGGCTATGGCGCTCTGGAACACAAACTTTTTTTTTATATATAGTATTGCTGTCTTACTGGAACAATATGAAAACATTATTAAGTATTTACGTTATACGTCATCACCGATGCTGTTAGCCACACCGCTGTGGAGTGGGCCAGAATAGCTCCACCCACCTTCTTATCGCAGCATTTCCTGAAACCTCGATACTCAAACATTTCAAGGTTTCGCGTTTTGCAAGAAAACGCCACTACGACTGCGCCCCTGCGGCTCATCTAAGATAGCTCGAGTCTGGTTACATCATATTAGTGATTATTTCTTCTCGGAGTAATCATTTCCAATCGGGATGAGGGCTGAGGAAACGCTTTGTATTGCGACTCCAGTACTGAACAATTTATTTCTGCATCTGTTCGCATATGTTCGCCCATTTATTTTGTAGCAGTTAAAATGATATCGTGTTTTATTTAGTAGTCAGGAGGGCAAAACAATATCTAATACTGGGGCTGAATTTCAAGAAAAGCCAAGCGTAGCAGGGGGCGGCAGAAAGATATGTTGTAGGCTGATGAGATCTGCAAGTTGGCGGGGATAAGGTGGTCGCCACTGCAAAAGACAGGTTTAATTGGAGAGATAGGAGCTGCAAAGGACAGGTTTAATTGGAGAGATAGGAGCCTTTGTTCTACATTAGGCGTAATCAGGCGGAAGATGACGATAATGGCGATATGAGTGTTGAAGAAGGCGCTGAGGGGAGCAGCGCAACATTTGTGCAAAGACATGCTTCCACACGATTACATAACTGCACATAAATCACGCATGCTTTGACCATATCACATGCAATTTATTTGGGCTCTCGCGTCCACTCTTCTGCCATATCTCATATCTTAATCTCATGCAAAGAACTTGAAACACTCAGAAACAAGTTTTTTACCCCGTTTTACAACCAGCACATCCCTTTTCATTCGTCATTGATTTTAGGTGAAGAAGCTCTTATTGATAAGTCAAACGTTTTTAACTTTTTAAAAGAAGCCAACGTACTCTCGAAACTGTGAGTAATGGTCAGTTTTTTACAGCTTGCGAAATTTTTTCGCATCACACCTCAGCCACCCTCTCGTCGTGAGAAGACAGCTGAGGTCACTATTCCATTGGTTGGGGACCTCGAGATCCTTGCATAGCCAAGGATGGCTGCTGAGGTTTCCAACCCTTTTTAAAGCATTTACCATAAGGTTCTTTTAAAATTTTGTCTTATATTTTTACTAGGTTGCACGAATTAACTTTTTAGGCCCTTTACACCGCCGTTCATTTATACTTCAGTATAACATCTATTTAAAAGAATTTTCTATACCCTGAGCTTGGCGCATGATAGCCTTAGTCGCTTATGCGCCATTAAACTCAACTCAACTCAACTCAACTCTTCTGCCACCTGAATTCATGTTCAAGAAGACAAAATTGTATCGAATGCTGCGTGCTGTCCTGTAAAGGCTTTTCCGCAAAAAAAGTGGCTGCTTTCGTGAAAGTTTCATGTGCCTTACCCTTGAAAATTATTTCTCCTGAGAATTTTGAAATTAGTCATGCTTCTCAGTAACAATCTTGGAACATATTCTTGCATTACCAAGCTGAAGGCGATGACTGTGGCTTACGTTGACTACAGTATGCACTAAACATTTGTTCACAAATATTCTTGAAAAGCATCGCCGCTCAATTTTAGCCATGCAAGCTGCGGTTACTCGCGGGGTTGCAACTTGCTAAACTCAAGAGTGCGATGACGTTATGGAACGCTTAAGCTCATAGCTATCTGTCACTGCGGCTGCGCAACGTAAGATGTAAAGAATAAACTGGAGGACACACTTAAGCTCCGCCTTGAGTATACGTGGTGCAGTCAATGAGTTGATTCTCATATGCGTGGAATTGGTCATTCTCAACTTCACATTCATAGATCCGGAGTCCTCATACCACTCGTTGCACAATGATACAGTCATTATTTTAACTGCCACTTGCCACGGTGGTCAGTTTGCTCATAATCCGGTGGGCAGGTTGCGATGACGCCAAAAGGTCATGTGACCTAGGTGGCCAACCTAGGTAGCTTCTCCGGTGGGTGGCCACCCTACGCCACCCTATTTTTTTCGCTCGACGCCGTCGACGCCAGATTTTCTGCATAACGAGAGTCTTGATGCTGTCGCGTTAAAAGAATTTGGGAGACTCAAACCTTCCGCTTTTGGAAACGCGGAACCTGCACTGCGTATAGGGCGCTCCGTCTCGGCGGAAGATGTGTAAAAAGTGATGGCAGTAACTGTGATTGCACGAGTTGGTTTTCCAGGCGCACACCGCACTCTAACACGCCTCTGTCAGGCTCACTCACGTGCTCTTGTATTAAAACTGATCACTGTAAACTGAAGGCCAGCTGGGCAACAGAACTTCCGAAACATGTAACTGTTACATGGATTGTACTAAAACTTTGTACAGGGCGCAAAAAATGTCCTTAATTTTGAACCACTTATGTGTAAGTGCGACATCGCCCAAAAAAAAAGAATTATTTAGAGTGCGAGACTTGCATCGTATGCAAATTTTGATCTCATGCAGCGTATAGAACATTGGCTAATCAGAAAGGTTTGTAAGCAAACGAAAACGCGAAAGTTTGCGGAATTGCTTGTAGACCACGCACCCATCTGACGACGCACTCTCTTCGACACGAGTGTCATCCAGTGTCATCATACAAAGTGCAAGGTACGACTATACAACTACGTCCACATTTTCCTCCCTGACCTCGCCGCGACGATTCATTTCGGCGACGCTTGCTCTGATGTCATCGAACTCCATGGGCGCGGCACGCAGTAGGGCAAAGTGCCCTAACCCTGCTCTGCAGCATGACAATGGCTGATATCACTGCAACTTTAAATGTCATCGGCGTTATCTTAAGGATAAGGACAGGCTTCAATAGAGACATATATAATGCTACTGTACTCTACGCGAAGCGCATGGGCTTTACATGCTCCACCGAGAGGTTTGAACTGCTCGTGGTACACTCATGCTTGCGCAAACCCGCAGACAACCTAATCCCCTCAAGGTTAGGAACTGTGTCCTCCCACTCTACTCTGCATTAAGAACAGCGGCAAAACAGACTTCACGATACAGTTGCTCTAGCACCAAATTCACGTGGTCATGCGCTTGTTACGGTGCGTGTCGAACTGGTGATGCGGCTTGGTAGAGACAGACACCCTTACATTGAAACAAGCCTTAGTCCATTCACGCCTCACTTATCATCTCCCTTACCACAACCTTATCAAAGAATGCCACTGCCAGTTGGAGGCGGCTATACCTTAGACAACGAAGACCACGCTAGGGCTACTGATCTACAAACGCACGACTGCACTCCCTGCTCTCAGAAGTACAACACGCTTAACGAACAGTCACATGCGCAGAGGGCAAGCCAAACACAACGCCTACGGTGAACCCTTCACGTGTCCCCCCCTCGTCAGGACTGCGATGTTCTCGCGCGTCTTGACTACCATTAACCACGCAGTTAAACTCCTCCATGATGACAGCTCCCGGATCCACTTCTCCCCCGTTCCGCACAATATTCACCCAGACAGATATCAAGACGAAAACAACTGCACTCCTAGTGTGCCATCATTTTTTTTAATTGCCAATGTGCTCTTGTTATTCATTACACATACGGCGCAATTTCAGAGCCATAAGTTTGCTTAGTTTAGAGGTTTACCTGTACTCAGCCCTTTATTTCTTTTCTCGTGGCAATACCTGCGCATGGAATATTTTAATTTTCTCACAATACAAAGTAGAATATTGTCCGTTTTTCTTGCGTTAGGTTGTCACTGTTCTTGCTATTTTGTACTGCCTTAATTAATTTTTTATTACCTTCTAAACAGACCTTTTAATGCTACTTTGAATAAATCCCGAAATAAAAGCTTAATTTTGTGACACTTTTATAGTTTTTTCTGCTGGTCATGTCAGGCTGATGACATGCTGTACATCTCAGGTGGGGAATGTAAAGGTAGTAAATATTAAGGAAGTTTTCAGAACGAAGCATAGACAACTTACAAATGCGTAAGCGGCGAGATTGCTTCTGATTGCGTATTTTCAGGCCTGTGAATGCTCTACTACTCCAATATACTTCATGCTTCATTACCACTGTACTCAATGGCACACGGCCGCCTAAGCTGAAATGTGTTCTGTTCTTTAACCTTCCGAAATAGAAATGGTCGGATTTAGGACTATGCCCAGTAATCGAAATGAGTGCTCCTGTAATGAAAATTTTCGTGTAGGCTCTGTACCATTAGAATCTACAGTTAACAATACGCACCTATCAGGGATTTCTACACCACGTTGCAATAGTTTTTAACAATTTTGTCACATAGTGTGCAAACAAACTTTAAATACCAGGTACCACCCGGCTACCCCTTGTTCACCACATATTGTGCGGTGTCATCCTTTGCTTGCACTAATGATACGAAACATCACGACAGCTCTTCCATGCGTGCAGTGCGTGAAGCGATAAAGTAAACGGCGAATATTCTAAAGAAATAATCTAGTATTAAAAATGATTTATGAAGTCCCAGAAAGACATAGTAGTTATCGTGGTATATATGAAACGGAAATAATGATATTTATGACACAAAGACAAAAATAATAAAAAGTTACCAAGACACATGGCGTTCAATAGGAAAATACTAAGCTACGCGCAACTTGGATCCCGATGACACGTCTCAAAATGTATTTATTTTCTGCTTTGGTATCGACACAATGTATGTCCACTCCTGCCTAAGGCCTTCTGCGAAGAATGGCAGTATCAGAGAAATAAAAAATTAATACATAAATTCCCAGGCTTGTAAAAGCGAAAGGTACGCGGATCGCGTGGGACTTGCGGCTTAACCAGAACGTAGCCGCGACAAAACATCATTTCACAGGAATCACGCCTCAGACCGCGAGAGAGTTGTCAAGTAGGACATGTTTTCAAGAAAGGAAAGAAAAATAGTGTCTCGCAAAGACGCCGAATATCTGAGGCAGCAGAGGAGGTGCGCTGAAAATATTCTTCTTTCACGAAATCATTGTTTTTGGATGATTTATTGCTTTCCGGCTCTTTTAAACTGTCCTGCACAAGCGAAGAGAAAGCACAATAAGAGAAAGAAAAGATGTGCGCCATACTTCTCGAAAGAGACGAGCCAGCGAGGTCGCGACGGATGTGGAAAGGGTGACATATAGTTGAATATGAAGCACTGGCTCTAAAGTTCAGAAAATAATATCGCTGCGAAACCACACGATCGGTGTTGAAGGTCTCCGAGATTCCTGGCTTGCATTTTGATTCAGAATTGAGAGTGCGTACTTGGAACGCACAGATTGGCGACATGCAGTGGCGTGGAGTTTCCACAGGCCTAGACTGCACGTCGCCCGCAGGTGCAGATAGAGCCGGCACTGCACAGCCCACAAAGCAGTCCTGTATTTTGAGAAAAAAAAGTAATGTTGGATAAAAACCAGGTAGAATTGCGGGTTGTCGGGAGCACGCAGGCAGTAGCACAAGCAATACAGACATTACAGAAGCAAAGAAAGCCATCCAGAGGAGTCAAGGCGCACAAACAAGATTTATTGCGACATGCATAAGGGGAATTCCCGCAAGAGAAAATACTGATAAAAACTAGTTATGCAATGCAGTTCAACAGGGGTTTCGGTGTCGCGTGGCGTGTAGCCGCACAGCTATAGATACGAGTTAGTTGCTGTTTGTGTCCGCGCCTGTGTACGTCTCTGCGTGCGTGTTCTTGCATGTTCTACGTATGGAAGTATTGGTGAGCGCAACTGGAAAGGAATCTGATACTCAGACTCAGAAATGGCGCGCAGCATTAAGCAAGCCACAGCATAATAAAAGCAGGTATCTCTGACCTCGTCTCACCTGCCGGCTGTTTTGTTACGGGGATATTTGCAACGTATTGTAAGGGTTCTCTGGCAAACTTTCTATAAATTGTGATATCCACATTGAAGCCGAAAGTAGCCCTAATTCGAATTACTTTCACTTTTAAACTCCTCGACTTAACACGATTCAGACAGTTGAATTGCAATGGCATCAACTTAGTCTTCCTTTCATGTTTGTAAAAATAGAAATAAACAAAAAAGTTTTTGAACAGTTCATCAAAGATTACGAATATAAATAGCTATGACGAAGGAAAATGCAGAAGGTGCTGACTAACAGCTGAACATTTACAAACTGCTATATTTCGGGAGCAAAGGTGGCGGCAACAAGAAGTAATATAGGTGGAAGAACAATTAAACAGAAGAAATGTGCGAAAAGCCACGCGGAGTGACAAAACTGAGACACGAAAGTCAATTGCACAAAAGACCATAGACTTCATCATCCACCCCACCTCCTTCACTCGGGCCTATCTAAATAAGTGACCGCTGATCGCAGATCTCTAGGTGCTCGATGTGTTCATGAAGCACGCGAGTGACATTCCATTTCCTAGCAGGTGAACAACTTAGACTTTGCTTGCGACACTTTACGACAGCGATGCAGACGGCGAAAACAAACCCGTCTAATGTGGGGCTGCTTGCGATATGAAGGTGTGAAGCTAAAGGTAAAACCTCTGAGCGCTCGCGAAAACTCGGAACGAAGCTATAGAAAGATACAGAATACGAAGCATTGTGGTGTTCTAAACACCACAACCTCATACGAAAAAAAATATCCGGCATTTGTAGAGTGTAAAACGAATGCTTCTTACCGGATAATTAATTAATAATTTCTAGTTATTGATTCAAATGGTCAACGCATGCATGTTTGTCTTCGTGTCTTTCTGTGCTCTCTTCTCGTACTCATATGCTCTTCTGAAAGCGCTACAACGCCAACTAGCCCGACATCTTGTCCTATACCTACGTTGTGTTCACACAACCACGGTCGCGGCGAGAGTTTTGCACTCGGGCATAGTACTGCATTAAGAGTTACACATATCCCACATGATCAGAATGACGTTATGACTCCATGCGAAAGAGATTTTTATCTCGTAAAGGCTACCGTTATGTGGTACCGTTTATGAAATATTAACGCAAGGACACAGCACGTACTAGCGCTGAGCAAGTGGAAGTGCGGATGCTAATCATCTCGCACTTACCTTGTTTTCATCGCTGTATATTTTCCAGATGAACGCAGCTAGGGAAATTGGAATGCGTATGGTAGTCACATAGGCTTTTTACTCCGTTCCCGATGCTATACAAACACCGCACCTCGAAATGAATTATAATAATTGTTTCATTCCTGCTCACAACTTTGGTTTGAGGAAAAAGTTGGCAAAGGCGCGATTTTTTTCGAGTGTTTTTTAAACGACAGAAGTTGCTGAAACTAAAAATGGACTTAAAATATCACTTTAATGCGACAATGAGTCATTTTCTGACAATGGGGTAATCTTAAGGCATTGTTGATCACTTTGAAAGTGATTCGCCAATTCGCAAGCGTTCCGCTGTACAGGCCACGTTATAGTACCTTTAAAAAATTGAGTCTACTGTCAAATATGAATGGTCAATATCTCTTAATTTTCAAAGAGGTTCTTTTTTGTTTTCAAACGAAGGCCACTCTACTCTCTTCAACAAGTTGCAGTTTTTTCATGCTTCGCTTGGTGAAACCTGTGGGAGTTATGTTTTTTTTTTAGAAATCTAATGGGTTATTAAAACACTACGCTGTGCAATTGCCGAAGGTTCATGTCATTGGCGACTTCATTAAATCCTGCTTTTAAGAATGCAGAGAGCACAGCTTGCTTGTGATAACTGAGGTATGACACATGAAGGATTACGTCTATTCAACATTTTCAGGTAAATACCTCTAGTTTATAAGCCTGCCATCTTTCGTTGCGTTACTGATAAAGATATTAGGTATTTTAGCGCCTGGATACCGCTTGAGCCTCGCGCTGCTTCTGGTTACAGGCATCTAAGCTTTTTAAAAGCAAATATTCGCAAGCATAGTTCTAGAGCGCTGCTCTTGACCGCCCCTTCTTGGGTCTAGCCCATCGTCGTCTTCTTCAACCCATACTACCATTGAACTAATATCGTCGCTTGACGTGCCAGCAACCCAGTAAAGCAAAACAATGAGCCTATAGAAACTTAGAGCCCTGGGCTAATGTCGCAGCCAATCATGCCTCGTATTAAACTGAACACTCTCGCGCTGTGCACTGCACAGCGTCGTCTTCTTCAGCTAATGCTGCTATCGAACTAATATCGTCGCTTGACGTGCCAATGAGCGAGCAAAGCAAAAAAAAAAATGTGAGCCTACAAAGCCTGAGGCACCAACAAAGCTGCGTTCAAATTTCGGTTTACGGAAAATCATAATCGTCCTTACCATTTTTTTAGGTCGAGAATGTCGCATGCTTTCCAGTTGTCAAGGCCAGTAGTGGCAAACGTCTATACCCCCCACCCCCTTCCCATTCTACCTCTAAAGACAGCTCGCCTGATGTTTTAGAAGACAGGCGCACGCAGGCAACTGTTAGAGTAACTGGATAAGTATTCTAGTGACTCTAGCAGGTGTTGCCAGTTGGCGCGATGCTGCGGAGGATTCGCGAAATGATGCGTGTTGCAAGAAATAAAATATATGTCTTGCCCCCCTTTATATTGCGGCTCTGCACGTAAAAAAAAAAAAAAAGTTATGGTTCTTTGCATATGCCTGTCTGGTCAGCCCTGTCCTAGACGAAAAATAACGCGCCGATGGAGCCGTTACAAAATTAATAGCGACGAAGCCTACATTAACAACGCATATTGGAGGGCGTTTTAAACGTGGAAGGCACTGCACAGACTCTGTGTGTGGCTGCCAGTTGATCTAATCGTTGAACGCGGGCTTGACAACGCGCAGCCTATCCAAGCTTCCATGAACGCTGCGTGGAACATGGTAAACGCACCGAAACGTGCATTCATCAGCTTAGACTTCTTCGGTTTCTTTGACCTTCTTCTTTGTATCGCTCAGCGGGAGACCGGTCTTATCGGCGTCTAGAAATCTAAAGCACGTGCGACTTAGTGCGTCACGGTGCGCATCCCGAATGGCGTGCCGTATGGGTTGCGCCGCTCGCGCTCTATCTGGAGGTAAACAAGTCGCGTGTACGGACTAACAGTACCGGCGACTGCCGATGGCCCCCGACAAGCGGTGTCTTTCGAAGACATATCGGCTGTCAGCACAACCGCTTCAGTGCGGGTGGCAGGTGCCCCTGAATAGAAAAGCAGAAGCTTGTTGCTGCGCCACGAGTAAGACAAGAAAGAAGAGAAGGCGTGTAGGGAGCAGGGCAGAGGTGCCGTACTGCGCGCCTTTCTCATGTTTGCCTATCGGACACGTGACAGTAACCAGACCTCCTCCTACTTCTGTGTGTCCACGGTTCAGGGTCAGCTTGCTCTTTCATGCTGGACAGTTCAACGTTCGCCCTTGTGACAAAACTGCAACTTCGTTATCAGCGCTACTCGTGGTGCGGGTCTGGACTGTGTCCTTTGCTTACTATGTGATGCGGCAATATGGCTGTCCAGTCACGTCCAACATTCTTTTAAAACAGTTTGTATATTGGAAACTTTCAGTGTGCTGGTATGCAAATATCGAAGGTAATGGCATATCCTTCCCATGTGTAGCAAAATCTCTTTTAAACTTTTTCCATCCCTCGCAAGGAGCAGTTATGTCTGCCATAGAAGACCAATGGCGAACGCATCTGATGATAGCAAAAACATTAAATAGCAAGAAAAATGCAATCCTGTCGAAAGGTTTGGTTTGGTTTATGGGGGTTTTACGTCCCAAAGCGACTAAGGCTATGAGAGACGCCGTAGTGGAGGGCTCCGGAAATTTCGACCACCTGGGGTTCTTTAACGTGCACTGACATCGCACAGTACACGGGCCTCTAGAATTTCTCCTCCAAAGAAATTCCAGCCGCCGCGGCCGGGATCGAACCCGCGTCTTTTGGGTTAGCAGCCGAGCACCATAACCACTCAGCCACCGCGGCGGCGCCTGTCGAAAGGAGATCTGCGGTTATATGTATTCATTGTTCAGTGAAATCTCACAATATCGACAAATTGTGTTCATAAGCTCTTTCTTGTTCAAAAATGCTTTTGTTCAAAATTGTTTGGTATTTCTTTACTTAACGGTGGCCTTTTTGCTTCAAGTATATATATACCACAATGTTGTTGTTGTTCTTTTAGTAGGTATAGGTTTTTTCTGCCTTTGAGAATACGAAACATTTATTAAAAGAATCAGCTCTAGAGGACACGGACAGAAGCATGAGACATACACACACATATATGCACACGCTGCGCAAGCCCAACACCAACTAGCCCATCAAGCCCCTTACGAAACAAGTATAAACTCTAGTTCGAGTGAAAAGCCGTAACGTCGCCTGCGGCGTACTGCATGACTATCAAAACGGTGTGCCGCGATCAGTCATTTAGCGGCCACCGTTTTATTTACAGCGTTTCGAAGCTCGTCTTGATTAAACCTTCAGAGCGTGTCACAGCCAATTGGCAGTGCCCACGCTTGCGTCCTCTGCCGCACCATTTCGTCGAATGTCAGCGCTCGCTATTGAAAGAAATGCGTCTTTCTTCAGAGCTATATGGCGTGGGCTCCACTCAAGGACTAATACAATCTTCGAGCTGGCTAGATGTGAGGCCTGACATTTTCTTTTTTTTTTATTTCAGCGTTCGTGAGCAAGTTCTTGCATAAGGCCCAGTAATACAGCCGTATATAAAACTTCCACGTATCACGGCTGGATAGCTTAATACAGTTCTCACCTAAAACAGTAGCTTGTGCTTGCCAAGTTTCGATGGCACCGAGCAGCGCGCACCGACAATTAGTGCTATTCGTGTATTCTTGTGCCTTATCGGCAATGCCACAGGCCGCGTGTTTTCTTTTTTTTTTAGCAACTGTCGCCTAGGGAGGTCTGGGCTGCTGTTGGCATCACGTGGTGGACCTCGTCGTCAATGAAAGGGCACGATATGTTAACCATAGATTATCTCGCGCCTGCGTAAGCCCAAATACAAATTGGTGCTGATACAAGACGCATACTGTCAGTTGGAGACTTAAGTACGTGCTGTGACGCATCTCGATATCTCGTAGATAGGGGTTATTTTTTGTACTTGTAAAGAGCAAAAAGAGCATTTTCACCGCACTTCGCACCAAGATAGCAGCACAGTGTATTTTCTGACCCCCGATAAAAGACATGCAAAATTCCTGCTGGAATGTCGGCACAACTGCCATTGGCACCACCAGACCAGGAATTGAGGATCAAAGTGTGGTTGTGGTAAAGGCTAAACTTCCGATGTATAGCCTACATTCATGACTTCTAGAAACCCATGCGATACGGCGCTAAAAGATTGAGACTGGTATCTGGCTTCAGTAAGGTCAAAGAACAAGAAAATCATTATTTCACACCGAAACCGGTGCTCGGCTATAGGTTTACATGCCGATAGACTTCGGTTTCGGTGCTTGATCAGCCCACTTTAGTTAAGCTCTAATGGCAGGGAGGCTTTCTCTGTAATTGTTATTAATGAGTCCCAACCATACTAAAACAAATCTGACACGGCCGGACCGTTTCTTAGAACTGTTTCTGCGTATTCGGCGGGCAAGTCACCAAAAGCCAATGCTAAGGGTAAGAAAAGAAAATTGAGCGGCCAAGCCTACTCTTTATGAATCGCGCGTTTCCACAGTGCGTTGGATCCCCGAGCAGACTCGCCTGATGGCAACCGATGTGTGCTTGGTGTCCTGGATAAAGGTATTTGCAGCAGATGGTAATGCAACTTTGCAATCAATAAAAGGGGTATCTCAATTGAGAGTGGACAGTCAGCAAGTAAGAAGGGCGGAGTTGGAACATTGGGTGCTTTGTACTATATTGTTTGAAAGTTGTCTATTACCAACATCACTTGTCCTCGATAGGTTATCAGGCCGTGTAGAGAAAAATTTAAAAAAACTGTCGTCATTATACATATAGGTAATGATCAGGCGCAGCCCTGCTCCCAAAGACCAAATTACTCTTTTAAAAGATCCAATGGCAACACCAACAATAAGAGAAGAAGTTACTCTACTTATTACTGCTCAGTGCAACGTTGGCAGAAGATATAAAGTGTTCTTTGAAGAGTGCTTAGAAAAACCAAAATTCGCATTCTCTGTTAAACTTAAAGTAGCGCGCCCGAATTGCTGTAGTTGTTGCACCTGGCTGTTCATTTTTGTGGGCCCCACTCACATCTTTGTGATGACGTCCACGCAATATGACAACATCAAGCTATCATTTCAACCGATCGTCTTGCTGGGGAGCTGTGCAGCCCACGAAATTACCGTTCACCCGAGCGAAGAACCAATTTGTCCGCCATGAAATCAAAGCCGTCTGGCTACTTCCAAGATGGAAACCGCAGACCTTCGCTTTCGGGACGACAGCACCAGTGTTGTTTTGTTCATTGGCCATTTATTTCCACATCGTCGTCTTTCACTCCCATTTACAACCTGTGCAATTTAAGAGAGACCAATCGCCTGCTGATCGGCGTTGCCTCGACTTCCCTGCCTTTTCTTTATATTTTTACGCTCTTTACCAGATTACCAACGAAGCAGTCAAGCGTAGGCACGAAGGAATGAGGATGCCATACTGCAAGTTGTTCTGCGGCCAGAGCCTCGCTACGAGTAGTTGTAATAAAAAAAATGAAGTACAAGCGGTAACTTATAACCAATACAAGAATGCACAGAGGGAGATGAAGCTTTTTCCACGTTTGTCACAGCGTTCATCTCTGTCTTATTTGCACCAAATAAACATGCTCTGTCCTACCCAAACTCGCATACGCAACTTGCTCTAGCTTACAGGCACAGCACCTGCCAGTATTCTCTAAGCAGTGCGTAGAGCGTACAGACCAGTACAGCGTGCTCCGCTGACCTCTGCTCTTGTCTGTGCATTGAGAGCGAGCGTTGTTTCAGTCGCAAAAAGTTATTTCCAGCAGGGAAGCCGCAAACATGAGAGTTTAAGTATAGCTCGAACAGTTTTTGCAGCGTTATTGCTCTGTACTAAATTGCAAGGCCTAACATGAAGCCGTAATGAATAGCCTGTGTGATATTGCATCTGTCTTTTTTTGTTAGTTCCGTGAGATGAAGGCTTTGTGAGCTGAAGGCAGCTTTAGATTCCTGAATCTAGCACCCAGCACCTTGGTGGATATTTTCGCCATATGCACCCGCCCCAGCATGATAATGAAATCGTAGGGTGCAGAACGGGTGCACGTTTAACAGTAGCTCCTATTTTGTTAGCTGCAAGGATAAGCCAGTCAGTGCATTCTTCCTAAAGGTGTGCAATATTTTACAGTTTAGCAATAATTATTTATGAATTCAGAATCCAGGGTGTACAGTTCTCGTTGTCTTCATCGTGGCTTCTATCTGCGTGCTCGTACGTGCGCCTTTCACGACGCCCGTAAAAGCTCTCACGAAAAGGAGATCAGGAGATCTTTATTCTCATGATGTGTGAAAGCCTTTAATTTAGCAGCGCTCACGTCCTTCACAGCCCTACAGCGCCAAAAATGAATAGAAATCTCGATTTAGGTGCGCATGTGCACTTGATGCTGACGGTCTTGAACTTGGCTAAGATATAGTGCAGAGAGTACAAATTTCCAGTTTCCTATTAACCTCGACTTTTCGGCTGGCGGAAAGGAAGTAGGCATTAAGTTCAATTCAGCGTGAACCTCAAGAACAACACTTTTACTTTCTTGAATACCCTCCGGGGCGCACGCGTGTCAAAGGCGTTCTGCTGTTGATCACGAGGTCATCGGTTCGAACCTTAGCGCGTTGGTATCACTCCAATGCAGGCGGTACTTTGGTACTTATTTCGGTGCTGCTCAGAAATCGGTTTGGTTTGGTTTGGTTTATGGGGTTTAACATCTCAAAGCGAATAAGGCTATGAGAGACGCCGTAGTGGAGGGCTCCGGAAATTTCGACCACCTGGGGTTCTTTAACGTGCACTGGCATCGCACAGTACACGAGCGTCTAGAATTTCTCTTCCAAAGAAATTCAGCCGCCCCGGCCGGGATCGAACCCGCGTCTTTCGGGTCAGCAGCCGAGCACCATAACCGCTGAGCCACCGCGGCGGCTCAGAAATCTCCACCTGGTCGAAATCCACCTGGTCGAAATCCACCTGGTCGAAATCCACCTGGTCGAAATGACTTTGGTGCCGCCCATCAAGACCCATCTCCCTAATCTGTGCCGCTTTGCCACGTGTAAATATATGACATTAATTTATTGCCTGTATTAGGGTGAAGTAGTAAAGATAATTTATGAAAGGAGCTCGTCGCACATGTTAGTTCACCGAGGACGCTGCCCGTGGGTGAACCTTAAAGACGTCAACCTAAATGTACAGAAACAGGACAAGAGGCAGAAACGAACCGGCCTGATTCTACCGAGACGACAACCACCACGAGCGCAGTAACGCCCTTCGCGCAGTTTTCCAGAAATTGCTCCCAATAGAAGCAACAAGTCCGAGACACTGCCGTTTCGTCAGAACGATCGAATGCCCCGTTTAGACCGCATGAAAAGCACGGCGGTCGCAACAGAGAAGTCCGCTTTTCGTTCCACTTTCCCCAGCGGGTCGCTTCACTGCGAACGTGACGAGAAACGAGATATGAGGAATGGTTGTTCCATCATAACGGATGAGGTTCACTCTCCGCTTTCTTAGCTTCTGGTATAGAAACAAATCTGTCCAAACACGTTATTTACTTTTTGCGCTTCGCCTGAACTCTAGTGAGGTTAAGAACCTACCGATCCCTGGCCTTTTAAATATGACGGATGAGGTTAAGAGCGGCTCACCAAACGAGAGAGTCGTTCGATGGCAGTTTAAACACCTCCATGGAGGCGGCGATGCCTTATGAGGCATCGACCTAGAAGGTAGGTTTTCAGCGATAGCTCTGCCAAGACTTCGTTTATGCCTAATAAGCACTGGCGTAGCGGTCACTACCACGATGCATGTTTACCGAGAACTCCAATCGTTATTTGCACAACCTTCATTGCAAATCTCCAGGTGGATCTGCACCCTGGAGACATCTGGACCGGGAGAGTAAGCACTTGTCTATTATTCCTACGTGGCCCATTTGTCTGAATCCAAAAGAGATGCCTGGGCAAGTGCCACGTTAAGAATGCATGCACAGAATAGAGCCACGTACATAACTACCACACGTGGACAAGGACCGCTTAGAAATTGGGCGTGTGAACAGAAGCTACTTTGGCAAGGACCACTTGGGGAAAGGTCACGTGCCGCATAGCCATGTGCACAAGAGGGCTGGTGAACAAGAACCGCAAGGACAAGGGCAACATGGCTGATTGACGCGTGGATGAGAGCCAAGTAGACAGGGGCCATATGGACAAGAATGGCCACGTGAACAAACATAGATGAACGCTACGCGAAGATTGGAACATTGACAAGTGCCACGTAGATAAGGGCTAGGTGAACAAGGGAGTCGGAGGTGCCGTCTATGTGCCATCAGTGCTCATGGGATTTAAGTGTAATAGTGAGTGGGCATTATTGGCAAACTAGTCATATATCTTCTTCGGTCGTAGGCAGGGCTCAAAGTTTGGGGGCTCATTGAACCTTGTGTTCTCTAAGTTCGCGCACTAACTGTTAGCTGCGTCTAATCTGGACAAAGTAATTGCCGGAATCGAGAAAATTGAAACGGAAAAATGTACGAGTTCGTACTTCAAGCGTCAGACTATTGTTATAGCTCGCGCTCCATTTTGACCAAGTACCCTGAAGAAATCGGTTAGTTGGCGAACTGGCCGAAGCACCTCCACGAACTCCCAAACCCCTCTTCCATTCTGCCTTATAATATGTGACAGACTGTCAGAAACGGACGTTTTTTTTTTTGCTCACCCTTTCAATCTCAGGCATTTATGCTAATAGGGAAGGGCAAAGACTGCCTTCAGTGAGGTGAGCTGCTAAGGGTGTGAAAAGATTTCTTTGTTAGATTTTACTGCTACATAAGCGGCGTGTCTAAATTTGGCACTCTGAGGTTAGTTCAGTTTATTGGGAGAAAAGAGGTACCTTTTTTGCAGAGCTAATGATAAAAAAGGTACCGTGCGTGAAATGATAACTTACAGCAACCAGTCCAGTTATATCTCCTACACCCCCTTCAAGTGCAAAGACGCCCGATGCGAATGACATTGATTGATCGTCGCATATGCTAGGATGCGCACGATCGACGTGGAACGTCCGTTTTGATAAGAAACCGAATAATTAGGCTGCCCTGAAGCGACGAAAAGAAAAACGAATGTCTACAATTTCAAAAAACACATTTCCAGGAGCGTGCTCTTGAATATTAAAATGGAAAGAACTAGAAGAAGCGGCAGCGTCTTTCGCATAGGGTTAGGCAAAACACCGCTTCGCAGCAGACGACAAGCACGGATGACACCACCCGTACGAAAGCATATGCGCCCAGGTTTGAGCGGCACTTGCGTTTCTAGCTGAAAGAAACGCAGGGAAAGCACAGCTAAATGTATTAAAAAAGAGAGCACAGCTTCTGAATTCTCAACCTCGAGCCCTCTGCGTCGTTTACTCGGCGAAAATCCGGCGTAGGTTGCGCCAAGGACGTCGACTGCGTGTGGCGCTGGGAATAACGTTCCTGCGACACGCGCCAGAGACATTGTTGGGATTGGATGTTGCTGGACATAGACTGACTGCCTGCGCGTTCCGGCCCGCGAGGTGAGACGAGCGCGAATTGTTGTTCTTGGCAACTCGCCCAAACGGCGTCGTCGCCATCTCTGCATAGAAAGGCAGAGCCTGCGAGGGCAGAACCGAGAATGGGAACGCACTTGGGAGAAACTGTCAGGAACGCATTGCGTAGCAATGCTGGTCCGGTTCGTGTTGTTCTGTTCCATTAAGCCGGTAGCGGCGTGTGCAGATGTGTCGCTCCGCATGCTTTACGTGGTTTGACTCTTGCTCTTAAGAAGCAATAGATGGCGTATTGGCCTCTGCTTGCAGCTACTTGACGCCCGTAAAAACACACAGTTCCTACTCTCCATTCATTACCATTGAACTTTTGTGCGGAATTTAAGCTGAGCTTTCCCCGTTTTCTAACCGAGCGATAAATACACTATGCTTTAAGCATGACCTTTAAAAACATTCACAAAAATTTGTTTTATTTAACCACAATAATTCACGCGTAGTCTTGATTTTCATTTCTTGTTGTCAAGGCAGGGTGTTAGAAATGTTCGCCATTATGTTACCTGAGAGTAGTCACCTTCTGGATTAAGCTGTCCTTTCATTTTGTCATTTACATGCTTGTTAAAACTCAGTTATAAAAAAAACTGGTGTCAGAAAAAGACTCATTCACCAGTATTTTGTAATAATCGTTCTTAACACGAGACGCTGGCACATTATTTAAGCTTCGCGTGGTCGGGGCAAAAGCACGAAAGACAATTTGAACGCATTTTTTGCAATTCGGCAGTGAATTCCCATCCCGAAGACCCTTTCATGCAAATTTTCATAACTGCGGCTATCGTAACCTCGAGCAACGTTGATAGCTTGTCTTCATTGTACAAAACGTTATGCTCCTGTATTTTTCTATGAGAAGGCTGCAATAGATGTACTCAACTTCACCTACGCAAGACACTCCCCAACTACGCTCCGTCTGAATAGCCTAAAGATGAGATTGACGTGTAAAAAATTTTTCATAGGAGTTGGACAGCACACGCCGATCTAGGCCGAAATTCTGAACAAACAATACAATTTAGTTCTTGTCAACCGAGACAGGCAATGCATATCGAAGAAGCGCGTGGTACTTTATCGGGGCTATGCACTAGTATATAGCTCTCTGTGTGACGGCTCCAGTATATTTCTGGTTACATATGTTTCACTGCCTTTCTGCTCGTTTGTATTTATAACTTGCTCCCATTGGAGCCCACTCGATGAATAGAGTGCGGCACGGCCCACTCCAAACGGTCAGCCTGTCGTAAAAAGGACTTAGAGTAGTAGCGCCCAAGCAATAAAACCTCATCAGTTACAGAAATCTCTTTACACGGCGGAGGCTTCCGCGTTGCCTTCTGTCTCGCTTAACTGCAAAACTACGTTTCTGCTCTCTAACCACGTGCGCAAACTTGTGCTTTGTGAACAGGAAGCGCTAAGAAGCGCTGATGCTGCAATTCAAGTCATATCTAGAGAAGTATGACCTTTCGACTGCGGAATGTCTTCACCACTCACAATGATGTTTGAAGTTCTAGTTTTACTCACCATAAATTCACCGGTTTCAAACACCGCTCCTGACTAGCTCAACTATAGATGCGCATCTGCCAGCGTATGGTCCCGAATAGAAATTTCAAGAACTTTCACATCAGTGATCGCGACTCAGTATTAGTAAAGATAGCCTTCATCTCTTTGATGAAGGTAGCCTTAATCATTTTTGCACAGGTCAGTAGGTGCACACTCCTTTTTAGTTCGACTTGTAACACCCGGTATACAGGCGCAGGAGCCCGGGTAAGTGCATGCATTTTAAAGTCTCTTTCTCGTTTCCTTAAAGTTTTCCTTCCTATTTCTACATATTTTTGGGCTCTGTGCTAGTATAATTACTCTTTTCTTTTTGCATTTTTATCAGCCCCTCTAGAATGACCGTTGAGCTCATAATATTATTAGCTACGTACGTATCTCCAGCCGCCTCCTAACACAGGAATGATTATCAGTGCATTTTACCAAATGGACTACTTGATTAGCGCATTTACCTTTATTCTTTTAGGGCAGTTTGTGGGGAAACCGTAATGCAGCGATTGGTGAGCTCGACTTTCGGATTCATGTTGTGAAAAATTCGATCAGCTTAAGCCTTACCAAGAAAATGAAGAACGGTTTAGCGTGCTAAGCCAAACGCATATTAATCGCACTACCACTTTGGTTTTCGCTTCGGGTTTTGTCCGAGTCCCGGTTTTCAAGGTCAAGCAGACCTCATACAAAGATCGGCAAAATCAATGAGGGGGGGGGGGGGGGGGGGTTCAACTGTTGCTAACGCACTAACATAATCGCAGTGTTTAAAAAGCAAGCGATAGCATGCTTCAACACGCAAAGTCCATTGCATCAGAGAATGCATTCTCAGAACTTTTTCCGAGACGTTTTAATGGCTGCTGCAGATTGCCTATGGTATTTTCTACTAAACTGCTCTCCCTATTTGTTGCCTGATTAGCTGAAACCGGCGTTAAGTTTTGAATTTCAGCGCGTTCTTACTAAGGTGATATACAACACAATGCCACTCAAGCTCTTTGTCATGTCATAAGACAGCGTGCGCCATACAGTGGTTGAACAGCGAGAAGGAGTGACCCGGATTCTTGAAATGCCTACAAACGTATGACGGCCCTCATCTACATTTTGCGACGGAGAAGTTTGGCATTTATGCTTGAGATGTCAAAATGTTTCTTCTCCCAAGGAGTTCTTGTGGTTGTGCTGCACGCAGAATTAAATTATTTATGCGATTTTTATGCCTTCAAAGAAAGGAATGAAGAAAAGAGAAACATTTATTTTAACCAATGAGATTAGCGATCTTGAGGTGGAATGAGTGGCTTCCTCGTTCCCTTCAAAGGCATGTTTCGTCAACTGCTTCATTGTTTGAAAAGAGAATATTGAACTGAAAGTCTTAATGAAATTGTTTGTATCAGACGACCATAAAAATGCTGTTTGTTCATATAAGAGAATGAGTGAAGAAACAGGCAAAACTTTTACTGCTTTGTCTTCCTCTGGCAAGTACAGCTTCTTGGGCAATTTTTTTTATTTGAAATATTTTAAGGCATTGTCATAAGTTTGAAGGTAATGGTGCAGTCTTCCGATGCGTTGCAAAATCTTGTAGTGTTTTTCCATCGTTCGCATCGAGCATTTAAGACGGCTATAGAAAACCAATGGGGAGCATTTTTGACAACAACACAAGAATTAATAGCAAAAAAATGCAAGCCCGCGGACGGGTGATCTGCGTGTATCTTGATTGTTACAGTAAAATATTACAAAATATAAAATAAATGCGTTCATAAATTGGTTCCCGTTCAGAAACGCTTTTGTCCAGAATTGTTAGGCATGGGTGCGTAGCCTTCCAGCCTGGTTGTAGTTGCTCAGTAATTCACAGGCGTCGCTTTTTGGTCTTTGGGTGTCTGTTTTTGCTTGACTTTCTGTCCGTGCTTTGCCTTCGTGATGTTGTAACTGAGGATTCCAACCAATTAGTTCCAAACGCAATTCTTGCTTGAATTGCGGATTTAGTCCTATGCAAGGTTGCAAAAATTTCTGAAATCTTCGCAGCATTGCACTTCCCCACTGTTCACTCATGTTAGTTGAAGCTTAATTTCGAGCAAAGCGAGTATATTGGCCAACGCTTCTCAGAGTGCCCAAATCTCCTGTAACAATACAACAAAAAAAGTGTTGGGACAGTTCTACTGCCCACCGAAGTTTAACATAAGAATGAGCAGTTGTAACCACGGAACTGATTGTATGGGTATGCTGTTCGTAGCACTCGAGTAATCCTCCGGCGCACCGTAAAACGCGGTCTGAATAAAAAAAAAATGACCAATACACTCTGTCCACACAATTCCCGCAGATCGGCCTGTCATAAATTTCACTCACTTTTGCAGGAAGATAAAAACACCGGGCTTTTCGTGTTTGGTTAACAGTGATTGCAATAAATGTAAGTCATTTCATTGTGCTTTGCCTTCAAAAACTCAACAACAGTAACAGCACTGGTGTTTTCGTCGTTCCTTATAACGTAACACCCACATCGTGAGACGTTCTTTATGCTCTGTCCTCTCTCATGAGGATTAGCGGTAATGCATTGATCATCTAATTCTCTTGGGCTAGGGTAATAACCTCCTTTTCACCAAAATAGCACTGCGGGAACCTGCTGCGTTTTTTGGCGTTTTGCCCGTGCTCCAAACATAATTGAGGTGTTGAATAAAAATTGTTTTGTATTTCATTGGGGTTAAAAACACGGGGGTATTGTACTGAATTTTACTGTATCATAGAAAGAGCACTAGGAGTATATTCATTACACTGCTGCTGCACACCGAATGCAGCATAATTGCTTTTTACTAGCCCTCCATGACTTTCGCAGACGACGACCTGCACCAGAGTATGAACAAGGTTCCTGTCTGTCTCTTCTTTGTCTCGCATTGTTGTAGTCATGCTGGAAGTGCTTAGCCGGCTAAGTGGTACATTTCAAATTGGTCTGTATTGTGGAACAGCGATTAAACTCAGGCTTTAAAACAAAATCGTTAGCATATTTCTCACACAAGACTATTGGTCATGCAATCATTGCTAGCAACGGAACGACGGTTAGTACTGGTTTAGCTGTCACATAATGTTGTGCTTACACCATGGATTACGGGTCGAAGTAAGTTCTTACGTAGCCAAAAGCACGTGCAAGAGGATCACGTGCAATCAGAAGGAAAAAGAAGCTTGTGCCTGCACCCCAGGGAGTGGAGACGAGTAGAAGCTGAGAACAGCCTGAGGGCGCGAAAAGAAAAGTAGACATGAAAGACAGCGCGACGGAGGAGCTGATTTGCCCCAGGGCAGTGTTCGATAGGCAGCGGGGAAAACGGAAGAAGCAAGACGTCAGCACTGGACAAAGCTTTTTCTAGCTATAGACAAACAATGCTGAGCCCGATGTACTCCTCTTCAAGCACGCTGAAGCCTCGGGAAATGTTACCCGTAGGGTTGAAGAGTCTAGTCGGCCACTTGCCTCCACCAGCTGTCGCGCGTCTTTGTTTTACTACTTAAGTACATACCCCTGACCTTGCGTTTTTACATTCGCTCTTCTATTGTTGCTTGTTTTGGGAGCGTGTGTTCCAAAAAACACAGAGGTCAAAAATAAACGAATCCTGGACGGCGAGCGCATGTGAACTGAGGATCATACAATCTCTGCAGCAAATGAAGGAACATTGTAGCAAAGAGCCAAGTAATAAAACAGCAACTTGCGACTTCAAAAGTCATAGTTTCTTGTTTTTTGCAGTATTTTTGCTTCTGATGAGCGTCACCCATGAGGACATGCCGCGAGAGACGCCACATAAAGAAGGTGATTAAAAATGAAGAAAGGTTTTTGAACACGCACAACCAGTATTGGTGTACAGTTTGTTTATACTGTGGATACTCCAGTTGCTATGGCCCAAATTAAGTTCCTGGCGGAGGGGACGAAATTTAGAGAAAGTATTTCCTGCTGATCACTCAAATTTAGTGCATCGTAACCCATATAATTTGCAAAATACATAGGGGTGGAACAAGGAATCGCACAGATCCTTATTATACTGGAAAGTTGCCAACTCTTTTGTCACGTCATTAAGAAAAATAGTGCAGCAACGCTGCGGTGTTTGTAAGCGTAGTAACTTGCTGAGAGATTAGTGTAAGTTGTATTTAGTTTTGCATACTGCTGTTCAGATAGCTGTGGTACGTATGTATTCTTCGTGCTGATGGCTTTCGTGCCCAATAACTGGAGTCTTTAGCAACTTTTTGCATGAAACTCTGTGTGCTTTTCCAGCATCTGCCTCTCCTTCAATTTTTTTTTCTACTGCAGCTTTATGAAAAGTATTTATATTGAAAGTCTCAGCCTCAGCGAGATTGTTAAGGTATCGCATGGCTAAAAAAAATAAGAAAAATATTCGTTCGGGTACGTGGGACTTTTCGTTCCATAAAAATAGTAGCAGCATCCAAAAACGGGGATGTAAACACTTGTGCAACCAGTAATAAATGCCACTTTTCCTTCGTTTTTTCGCTTGTTAAGGTGCCAAGGCGCAGTCAACTCTGACTTCGGTTCCTTGACTGGAGATCATATTTCATGTGGGCGTGAAGATGACAACGCGCAACCCTTAAACAAACTTCACTTTTTCTCGCACACATGTAGCAAGAAAACAGACATTGGCTTCATGCGAAAAGTTGGCCCACGCCGGAGCCAAGGCCCCCCCAAGTTTCTTAAACAGCGCTTTTATTTCCTCCTCCGCTCTCGTATTAATAGATGATGACAAAGGCTGATATTTCGCAGATAGCAAAGGAGCATCTGTGCCATAATTTCTGGCGTTTAAGGGGAAGTCAGAAATTCCGAAGAAGAAAGGCGGCATATTGATCTACCTTTCAGATTCTTCATCCCAAGGCGACTTGGAAGCTCCCTCTGTACAACAGCCGGAGCCAACAATAGCGCTATTCTGGAAATGAGTCGTAGTGAAAGCCTCATACCAAGCAACGTATGGAAACATTCTCCTCCTATAATAGGGTACGGCTCCCTTCATTTCTCACGTTCTTGGTTTAGTGGCAACGCGCCGCTTTTTGTTCTGCGTTAATCTCCCCCTCTCATTTGCCCTTCTCCCCTCTCCCTTTCCTCAAGAGCCGCGGCGCAGTCGCCAAGGCACGTCGGCACATGCGTCTGCTTCGTAAACACGCACATTCATTCTGCTTGCTAATGGCCACATTAGTCGCAGCCACCGCGCCGTGAGTCTCTGAAGATCTGGGCGATTAGCGAGAACGAAATAGACAACAGGAAAGCAACGAGGCTGGATCCAGACCAGAGACGTGAGCTGGGAAACTGTTGAAAGGACGAACGATCGAGATACCGTGCACCTTCACAGACCGCCTGACGGGAGTGCAAGTTGTACTGGCGGCGACCACCGTGACTCTTGAAAGTTGCTTTTACTTCGATTTTGCTTTGACTTTCATATACTTCTTTTCACAGTCAAAAACGAACGATGCTTCGGCTCCCGCAGTTTCCATTTGGTGCGGTCCTGATAGTGACGCCGAGAACAAACAGAAAGCAGACTTGTTCCTTAACAGCTCGATCGCCAAGTGCCCTAGCACATCCCGACTGTTGTACACGTGTCTGGTCACCGCTTTACAAGAAACCAAGCAAATCTGAGCACCATCTCAGATTTTCCAGTTGAGATGAATGAACGAGCCAGAAAGAGAGATGGCTGCGTTAAAGATAGCTGCCGCGTTAAGTGTTCGCCAAACGGCAGTTTAAGGTTAACGGTTGGGTCCCGTGTGGACCAAACTGAGAACTGAAATTTATTGGATGACCGAGATGAACTACGTGGGTACATATTGATTTTTTTTATTTAAACTATTTTGAAATGGCCACGCATCAAGCTTCCCGTGAACATCGGCGTATCGTGAAGTGTAATGAACGGTGCCTGTAAAGAGTCAGTGCCCCAATATAGATAAGCAGTCCCATTCCTATTTCATGTGACGATTCGCGGTGACATAAAACGATGTATTGACTCTCTAACAAAAAAAAATGGCATTTGAATGGGAGTGCAGAATTAGAATCTTTACATAAGAAGCTGACAAGATGATATCCAGAACAGCATAGCGAGAAAATGTATGCTGAGTGAAAGTTTTTTCTCTGTTTCACAAGTTGAGACAAAAATATAATTGATGTCGCGGGGATAATATTTTCCCTTGAAACCCCTGCGTAATCCAAGTTAGAGAGAAAACGAGTTTTCTTCATGGCTGACTCGGACTCACGTAACTGGACATGTTGTAGAGAGCTCGGCTGGAGTAACTAAATTGTTTTACTCTCTCCAGCGCCTTTTCGATCCCTGTAATACCCCAGTCGCGCAGGCAATCTCAATGGACATTGAATCGATGGTCATCGACAATTTCGAGGTTCATTCAAATGGGACGCTGGCACACAGTAAATTTCCCAGATGTCCTGGCAACAGCGTGCATTGCCGAGCACAGACTTCTCTTGTAATACACGCAGGTTAGTTATGCCATCAAGAGTGCACAGACGACAAACCAAGTCATCTTCGTCATGCTGTTTGCTGCATCAGGATAATCTGCAGGCATGCGTAGTCAAATATCTACATCGAGGCTCGCTATGCGGAGCAGACGTACAGTCTTTGTCAAAAGTAACCAGACTGCATGGTTTGCTTCTATTTTGTATAGTGGAGCCCTTGTGGCTTTTCTAGAGATCAAAAGGTGTTGGAAGGTAAGAAGACCCTCAGTCCTTACCTTTAACGACCATTTCAACTTCAGGGAAGCTGTAAAGGCTCCACTGTACGAGCTAGAAGTAAACCATGCAGCCTGGTTACTTTTGACAAAGACTGTACTACGTCCTGAGCCCCAGCCGTCCTGAAGCAGAGGCTGCATATCTGATGTAGCACGCGGTAAGGCAGGCAATGAAATTTTCTTCCGTAATAGCAGTAGCAATAGGCTCTTCCATAGTAAGGGGCGATGCTTTCGGGGAGCGTGGGTTGGCCATTTGTTCGCCTAGGGGCTTTGACGACTCCCTTAACGACCAAACACCGACGATTAAGGCAAGTGGGTACGACATGTTGAAATGGACAGCGCTAAACAGGACAGTATTTTGGACGAAGAACAGAGGGCGAAGGCAGTAAGTTTCTCTACCCTTCGTCGAAAAAAACTGCCCCTTTAGCGCTGCCGAATTCAACAAAACATCAATGACTCCCATGCACTACAGGTCGGGGCTGCCACGTAAGCAGCGACTTGATGCTTTTTGCCGCCTAGTTGTACAAGCGTTATCCGTCAGATGTGCTCAGCGATCTCCACGTTTGGCGTGTTCGTCGCAGCTAGATTCTAACCACTGCCTATTCTAAGCGTAAGTGCCTGAAGACGGACCGACTGGCCGACCGCTCAGGTGACTTGGTTAGTTTGCCACTTCCCGAAATCGAGGCCTTCTAGCCTTGTAGCCAGGCGTCGGAAGTGGTGAAAGCCGTGGCTTTCGAACGTGGGCCTGGTTGCTGGCGCGAGCTGGTCGTGATCCCCCGGTCGTGGTAGTCGTTATTGTTCGTGTCTGGCAGGCGACTCGTTACAGCTAGAGCCATAGTGATCCAATCTCCGCCGTCGTCGTGGGCGCCGTCGGGTTCGTGGCCGCGTTCGACTGCGCCGTTCATTTCCATTTTGTCTGGCCTTTGGGTGTCTTCAGAGCCGATTCCGACCGAGGCGGCTGTATAGAAGTCCGTGTGGACCATGCTTAGTCTTGGTGCCGACTACGTCTCGGCTTAGCTCAAGTGCAGTGGGCTGCCGTGGTCAGCAGCGCTGTGGTCACTCCCGTGTTAGTAGAATCCTTCCGGTTAGGTCTAGGTGGGCGGCCCTCGTCTCGCTTCTTCATGAGGCAATAATCTGGCGAAACGTTAATGTTCGGGTGTTGCTCGGGTACAGTTGTGATCTCGCTGCGACAAGGAATACACTGATATCCCTCACGGCTTGCTTCGTGGTCAGATTCCTGCGCTGGAGGTCGGTTCCACGGGAGCCCATCCGAAGCACTTCTGTCCACATCGACCCTCGGAAGCTGAATGTCGCTCTCCTTGATTCCGCCGCAATGCAGAATGAAATTCTGTCGATTAAAAAAAATTTCGAAGTTTTTATTTTTTTTTCTCAAAAGCAAGAACTGCATAGTCTCTCCTGTCATACGCAGGTCCGGAATGTAAGTACTGTCACAGCATCTAAGCTACATTTTTATTTTTGTGTAGGTTACCCTCCACTCCTCTTCCGGTAATGTGACCGGAGTCGCATTTAGTATTCGTCTTAATTCGCACGCCAATCGGCACCGCTGACCTACACGAAGACTAGTGATACCGAACAAATCTGGAGCAAAGAAACAATAAATCGTTTATGAACGCAATTTTTTTATATATTGTAAAATTTCACTACAACAATCAATATATCCGCAATCTCTCTTTGACAGGCTTGCATGTTTTTGCTATTGACGTTTTTACTATCGTCAATAGAGTTCCCCATTGGTTTTCCACGGCAGTCTTAACTGCTCCGTACGAGCGATGGAAGAAGTTTGAAAGAAAAATTTTGATACCCTTTTGAACAATGGACCATTGCCTTCAGTATTTCCATAATAATACTCTACAATTTTCCAGTATTAAAATTTTTTGTCCAAGAATGTTGGAGATGCAGAAGAATGTGGGTGTTCAGTCTAATGCGGCGATTATTTCACTCTTCATTCTACTAAATCTTTTTCGAAAAGCTGCTAGAGCCATTGCATCCTCCGCTTGCTACAAAGATTTCCCTGTCTGTAGTGGCTCGTCCATCCAAGCGTTTGCTGTGCACTCGACACGCGACTCGTTCTGGAAGTCTCTCCATCTCGTCAGCCTGCTATGAGCAGCAGCGCACTCGGCTTAAGCTCCCAAACCGAAGCCTATGCAAGCCATCTTGCATCGCATCTTAGGCGCTTTTCCTCTGGTCGGTCCCAATCCGAACGGAGGATCCTCGTAATCTCCCTGTTCGCAAGCCTGATCACGAGTCGGTCAAGCGAAATTGGGTTTGCTCTTTTCCGGTCTTCAGCACGCAATCATGGGGCCGAGCCTTTTTCCCCCGAGACAGTCCCCACTGGATGCCAGTATTTGCTTTCCGATTATGCTGTTGTATGCCCTAGCAAACATGGCGTGCCATCGACCCGTGATTCCGTTTGGCAGCAACAAAACCGCCCAGTGTCTGCCCGTTTCACTGAGCGCGTTTTCTATTTCGGGAAGCAGCCTGACTTCCTTATTGCTGTATATTGCAAGCCACGCAGTGTGGGGTGTTTGTTGTTTCACTTTAGTGAACCAAGCTTGCATAATCATCCTTACTGAATAAGATAAAACATTCAAAACCACAGTAACAACCTCTGTCTGGTTGCCTGCCTCGAAGCAAATGAGAGGAATTCTTGCTGCGGAAGGTATTTGGAGTTGCACGTGCGCTTCCGCGCAGAAAGTTTTGACTAGTTCTGGTTTGGTTTAGTTTATTGGGGTTTAACGTCCCAAAGCGACTGAGGCTATGAGAGACGCCGTAGTGAAGGGCTCCGGAAATTTCGACCACCTGGGGTTCTTTAACGTGCACTGACATCGCACAGCACACGGGCCACTAGAATTTCGCTTCTAAGTTTACATTATTCGAGGTGCAGCACGAAACACGATTGTCTCTGATTTCAGGCACCTCTAATGGGTCTTTAACTGTCACTATGGAAAGCACAAAGAGAAAGTTGACACCGGGCTGCTGCCTTCTTGCGAGAAATGACATTCTTTACGCTTGTTGTGTGAACGACGAAATTCTCTGAAAGCTAGCCTAAACGTTCTCTATTCGTGGTTTTTTTTCTGAGTTTTACTCCTTTCTTAACGCCTTCCTTCACGCTACAGTCCAGGTGTCCACATATTTTAGGGCTTCTACCGGGCCTTCCTTCATAAAAACTTCTCTGATGAACCGGTTTCTTAAATGGTTCTGGGTCGACACTGGGCATAAGGAGATGAAAGCACAGGCTCTATGAATGAATTTTACATAAATTTAATTAAAAAATCTCTGCCTCTCCCGTAACCGAGAGTAGAGTAAGCATGAAATGTTTACGGGCCTAATGTCATCTCGGTGGACACCCGAACCGCACCGTACAGGAAGGGAGGAACGCCACCACCCGTTCAGCGCGATGCCTTGCCATTTGAACGCAAGGTTTTTTGAGGAAAGGAAATGGCGCAGTAATTCTCTGCCATCTCGGTGGACACCCGAACCACACCGTAATGGAAAGGAGGAACGCCACCACCCGTTCGGCGCGATGCCTTGCCCTTTGAACGCAGCGCTTCTCCCCCGGGCCCCTGTGCGCCTGCGCGGCTTTGCTTCGATGCGCGAAGCCCCTAAGAGATCACGTATGACAACGAAGTGTATCGTGGCATTTATGTGCTTTTTGCACGCGTTATTAGAAATCAGAAATTATGATTCCGTGCATTATCAAACGCACAGCGACTGATATCTTGATAAACATTGAGAAGGCACTGGCAGCACTTATTTTTTTTTACTCCTTTGGAGACCAACCGGCGCTTGCATGCCGGTCGCGTAGGAGGGCTTAGAGAGTCTCGTTAAATCTCGTTAAGTCTCGTACGGTGCCCGGATGTTCTCGTTTCAGAGCCCGGATGAGCGGATTTCAGTGCCCGGATGATGGCTCTCGGTCTCGGCGTGACGTCACCACACTGCCGACAACGGGGGCTAAAAGCATTTCATGCTTAATAAACTGGCTTGATGTCGCTTCAGAAACTTATTGGATTCGTCGCTACTGGGGCTGGATGTGTGGCGCTGCGAGGATGGCCATTCTTTGCAGTTGAGCTGCTTTCATCTTCAGTTGGTCGTTCTACGTGGGCGTGGGGACTCGTTGGAGGAGGCGGAACTCAAGCAACGGCTTGACCCCGGGCTCGCAGGTCGTGGCGCCGCCCAGGTCATCTGCCATGCTCTCCTCCGATCGTCTCGTCCGCTAGATTCGATCGAGCTTCTGTTCCTCCCGTCGGCTCCTTCTTTTCAAAACTTGGTTTATTTGCTGCGCCGCCCCTCCGTCGCCATTGTCGCTGGCCGCTGCTTTTATCCAGCCTCTTCTTTTCCCGATGGAATCGCCGGCGGCTACCAAATATGTTGACAAGGGTCGTCGCCACGTCCAAATATTTTAATCGTTCCGCGTGGACACGATGCATCGCGGCGACCAATTACTTCATTCGCTACGCGCAAGCAAAAGCTGTGCCAAGTGATACTGCGGCGGAAGTCACAGTAGATTTCTTCCAGCGGATCTTTTTCCGCACGGCGCCCCAGAAGTTCACACCACAGATGAGGAAACAGCAATTATAGACGAGCTTACCAAGTCATTCAGAACCACAGCCACTCAAGCCACTGGCGAATTTACGAGACATCCGCAGATCAACGGACTTACGAAGCGTCTGAACAAAAGTATCGCTGTCATGCTCGCCATGTATGTGGACGCCGAGCACATGACCGGAGTTGCCAACCTCTCCTACATCGTCTTTGCGTACAACACCGCTGTGCAGGCGACCACCCAGATGACACCACTTAAACTTGTCCACAGCAGGGAAGCAACCAGCACACTTGACGCTATTCTCCTAAACGTCACCGTTGTAGAAAACATCGACATTGCCGCCTACCTTCAACGCGCAGAAGCGCGATGGCTTGCCCGGTTATAGATAAAGGACCAAGAGCGCACCGAGCGCACCGCCGACTTCGGCAGGTACAAGATTATTTCAAATCAGAGAGCTTGACTGCTAGGCCACCCCATAGAGCTACGGCTTCTTAGCGGCGGTGACCACGCCCAGAAGTTGTGCATGTTTTACGCCTGAAACCTTATTTTGGGCACTTTGGGTTTCCATACTGAATTTTTATTTTTCTTGTCGCAGTGTTTAATTTTGAGCACCATTTTTGTTTCCTGTAAAACATCGGGCCGTTGCTTCTTTGTGAGGGGAGCGATGCCGCGAAGTTTTGCACGTCTGTATGCTCAGGCTGAAAACCGGCGGCACACCGTTTGATCACTTTGTTTGGGACGGCAGATGAGACCAGTTTTGTTTTAAATGATCGCAGCGACACACAACCGCTTCTACATTCTTCGAGAGTGTTGTAGCTGCTTTTACCGCTTTGTTTCAAAGGTTATTAGCCAGCTTTAAAATGAGCGCGGCTGAGAGCGGAGGTGCTTCATTACTTCGACGACCGTCGATCGCATTCGTTGCTATCGCCACCACCGAGTTGTTCAGTGGTTTGTGGACGCAAGACCGCCCGATAAATAGTTTAAGAACAACTTCAGTCTACTCGTCCATCGTTCGTGGTGCTGTCACCATCAAGTGACGCTATTTAAACATTCTTACCTCATCGACAAACTTTTTTTCTAGAGCGTCCCCGCAAGACTGCTGTGTTAGGAACCAGTCGCCGACGGATGGACGGATGGGTGGATGTACGTACGGCCCGACGAATTGAATAAAACCGAGAGAGAAGACAAGAAGAATATTTAGTCCTGAAAAAAAAAATACATCGATACATGCCAATATACCAGACAAAAATCTAGCTACTAAGCGGAGTTCTTCTTGAGCTTAACAGTACGTCGCATTGTCAGCCTTGTCACTGACACGTCATTTTTTTTTTTTGTGTGCAAACGGCGAATTGTTTTGTAGGTTAAGAATACAGCCTGTAAGGAGGCGTGTCGAAGACAAAAAAGGCCTCGAGGGGCAATGGCAAGGACAATTTCTTATTTGGGCCTGATTGCTTGACCGAAATGCTTTTTATTGGAAAAGAATCGGAGCAATCGAAATTTTGTAACTCAGGCTGCAATTTCCCCGCGTTTCGATGTTGCGCTGAAATGGCAAAGCTTCGCACTGCTCTTTTGACACTCCCGGCAAACACAGATGTCATGAAATAGAATTTCAGTGGCTGCAGCATGGAAAACATCACACAGTTGAAAACCTTTTCGCATGAAGTGAAACGAATGGGCGCTTTTTAACCAGTCTTAGAAGGAATTCATATACGCATACATGTTCTTAGCCCAAAGTATGCCACTCGAAACTCGGGTTTCATGTCGAGACTAGACACATTATTGCAAATACTCGGCGTTTCCTTAAAGCGCTTAAGTCCTTTTTACTACGTCGTTACAGTCCATGGCCTCCAAAAGCTTCTGTGCCGATGTGCGCTAGGCATGGTTGAACCTATCCAGTCTGTATGATACCTAGTGACCGGGCTTTCTATGCTGTGAACTTACGACACCAAGTGCTTCCTATTACTTTTTTCTATTACCATCCGCCGGCTGCTGCATCGATCGTTTTCTTTTTTCTTCTTCACAATGCGAGCGTTTGATTAGGGTTGCTATATGAGAAATCTGGTACGTGTTCTAGGTTGTCTTCTCTGAGGCACAATAACTATCATTTTTTTCGCTTACGTCACTTCCTCTGTTCTCTAAGCTTAAATTTCCTCTAGCAAAGCGTAGGGACTAATGCCGCGGGGACAGATAGGGCTGCAGCAGAGTATAAAAGTAGACAATTTAGCTCTGAACGGGGCAGCGAGCACGATTGGTCACCGAAGAACAGGGCCTCTCTCTCCTCAGCAGAAGCTGGAGACATGGCCAGGCAAGAATGGGGCACAAGATTTCTGTTCTTGTTTTTCTGAGACTAAGCCCGACTTTCTACAAGGTCTTTAGGTGCCCCTCTATCTTTTTATTATTCCGAGCAACGTTTTAGTGCTTGCCCTCTATCGGGCGAATCTGTTGTGCCCGGACAGCTGTCCGGCTCGTCGCTTTTCTGTTTACCCCGGTGCGATCTGAAAGTAATGCTTGCACTCTGTCTTTTTGCATGTGCCTGTGTTCTCATTTCTGGGTTTTGTTACATTCTTCTATGTCTGGTCATGCCTGGCCGAACAGTAATCTCAGTGGCAACAGGGAAAATTTTGTGAAAAATACTGCTGAAAATTTTGGATGGCATTTCGCACATGGGCATGGGCGATTTCAGATGAGATCATGCAACGGATGGCTGGTCGCTGTCTGGGATATAAATAATATTTTTGCATCGCGGCGGGAGGGGGGGGTTCAATTATTTCAGTTATTTGTTCTGGAAAAAATATTTCGAAGGACACAAAAAATCCTGATCGCGAACAGATGAATTCCAGCACGCAGCCGAAATTTTGTTTTTCCAAAATTTGGCTCCCAATGAGCAAAAATGTGTTACTTGGAGTGTTTGATATTTTAAGTGCTGAATATACTACTTCCGTAGAGCATGGGCCGCTATTTTTTACTATTTGTATACTCCAAATTTTTTTATTCAATTTCACGAATAAGGAGCACGGGGAGCTTCTTTTGCTAACTTTGGATGTTTTTATCCAAAACTATAAATAAGCTATAAAGGCAGCGCTTTGCTCTGCGTTCTACACAACTTATCTAAAGACTAACATAAAATGTATAGGCATAAATTTTATAGGTAGGCAAATATAACTGCGAAAATTTCAAGGAAGCTGTTTCTGATTTCAATAAGCTAAATTAAATTTGAATTAACGTGTTAAAATAAAAACACAATTTTATATCTTTATATTCTCTACAAATAGTTTGCACAGTATGATTATTAATTATCATTAAAAGCATATTTCAGAATGTTGGTTGGTTGGCCTGAAATAAAATGGCACATACCCACTACGGGGGAGTGGCCGTTGTGACTGAAGAGAAAAGCGCACAGGCCCTTCTACTGACTCCATCTGGGGAACTACACCCTTCACCCTTTTTCTGAGTAAACGAATTGGCTCAGTAACTTTCTCAAATTTGAGTTGACGCCTGAACCGCTCCATGAGGGAGCGCGTGAAGGTTGTGGTGAAAGGAGCAAGAGGCGTCGTAGTGGAGGGCTCCGGAATAATTTCGACCACCTGGGGTTCTTTAACGTGCACTGATATCGCCATGTGCGGACAGAACAGAGTTGAAAGCGATGCCAGAAGAAAGACTGAAAGAAAAGACTCAACTCATAGCAACCGCGTTCTCCGAAGCGACAACTGCAGTTTCTGACGTTTTTGTGCTCTGCGACCTCAGTGCACATCAAGGAACCCCAGGCAATCAAAATTTATCCTGAGCCCTCCACTACGGCTCCTCTTTCTCTCTTACGTCTTTCACTGTCTGCTTCTTTCCTTCCATCACGGCACAGTTGAGGCTTCCACGTAGAAGTGATAGCCACTGCCTTTTCCTTTTCCTTAAAACCAAGTTGCGAACGCCTGATGTTGACAGCGCCGAGATGCTCATAGGCCAGGAAACTTTGTATTAAATGGCAACTGCACCATTTTTTGAGAATTCCGCGCTATTCAAGGATTTAAATCTATATAGGCTGCAAGTAAATCATGCAAAGGGTTTTTATGCTGGTATTTAAAAGTGACGCAATTGATGATTAAATTTTAGGCTTCTCCTCACAGCATTAGTGGAGTGCGGATTGACTGACTGATTGAACAACTTTTATTTCCATCAGGAAAGACATTGCTCCCCGCCCCCCGCACGCAGGCCTGGGAGACGGGGAGTTGCGCTTCCGAGGTTATAGGCTGGCTGGCAGTCCTTGACTCGTAGCGGCCTCTTCCGCCAGATGGGTGGGGGGGCGCTGAATCTCGGGGTCCGGGCTTCTTAGCAGGGTCTCCGAGGCTTCTCTGCTATCCATATTTTTGCCCGCCGCGGCAGAATTTGGGTAGTCACAAATTATGTGGTCGATGATCTCTCTCGCCGTTGAGTGTGTGCATCTATCATGCAAACTCAGCTCTGGGTACACGTGGTACGCCCATACCGGGTTCATAAATGTATTAGTTTGTAGCCGCCTCCACGCGACAGCTTCTCTATTATTCAATTTTTGAGTTCGGGGGAGGGAGGGAGGGAGGGAGGGAGGGAAAGAGGGAAGGAGGGAGGGAGGGAGGGAGGGAGGGAGGGAAAGAGGGAGGGAGGGAGGGAGGGAGGGAGGGAAAGAGGGAAGGAGGGAGGGAGGGAGGGAGGGAGGGAGGGAAAGAGGGAAGGAGGGAGGGAGGGAGGGAGGGAGGGAGGGAAGGAGGGAGGGAGGGAGGGAGGGAGGGAGGGAGGGAAAGAGGGAAGGAGGGAGGGAGGGAGGGAGGGAGGGAGGGAGGGAGTGGGGTGGGTAAGAGCCTACGTCCCAATATGTAATGGTCAATAATGTTTCGTAATTTTCGAGACGCTCCTCTTTCCCCCAGAGCTCGGGGCGCTCTACGGCTAACCAGAAGTAGAGAACTCGGGCCGAGAAGCTCGATGCGACGTCACGGAAGGTGAGATTTCAAATTACCGATGCCGTCAACAGCACCCTGTCGTATGTAGTTGGATGCTGCCAAATACAGCTCGGCGGCCTTTGCCTTTCAGTGGCGTTGATGCCTTGGAAATGTACTGGTGCCTTCGATGGCGTCATGATTCCCCCCCCCCCCCCCCCCCCACATGACGCTATACGCTGCGCAGAAGCTTGATGGCCGTCGCAGTTTCAATCGGCGATTACATCACCATTTCAAATGCTAATATAAAAGGACTTCGCATGATTTACGTGTATGTCTCACCCTTTCGACACCTTTAAACTCGTCGATTTCTAAAACATATGCAGTTGCCTTTTAAGAGCCAGCGCTCATCGATGGCTCTGAAGATGGTCTTTTGGAGAAGCAGGCAACACATCGGCGATGCGATGTTTGTCCCGCATTTTCGTCACCAGTGACTTCAATTTAGGTGTAGGATAGCACGAATCCAGACCAATCGACAACATCGACACACACCTGTATCGATCTGATGTTGACGCGGTCGCTGGATGTGAACACCGTAACCAACTTAACAATTTACTTTTCAGATAATATAACCGTGATTCTCACTACTGACATTGCATGAGTGATGTCCGTAGTAAATAAATTCTGTTAAACGTGACTGTGCCTTCATCCACTTGTATACATGCGGAGGGGGGGGGGGGCGTACTTGATTTAAACTGCAGTAAGTGATTGAGCAATGATAACGCAAAGTATATAGCGTAATCCTCTAGAATAGAACTTACTGCCGTTTAGAGAAAGTGGTAACGCAAAAAATGCAGAGCCAGCTGTCATGCGATAAGTGATTATAATTTCGCTATAATGAAATAAAATTATGCATGTATTAATCGATGAAATGATAATGGCTAGCGCATAATCATATAATTATTTCATCGCATTTGTATCAAAGTAGAATCATCTCAGCACAGTTTCATTTAATTGCAGCAGCACCTTTCTGGTCCCGGTTATTCATCCCATGCTAGCAGCTAGCGCAGCGTTATTACATTACAGCTTTCTGCAGTCACCTTCTGGGCTTTGCTCCATGATCGATTCAGAGCAATACGCCGGATCGACGACTGGAATTAATGTGCGGGCACACACTTACATTGCTTTGCAGTTATCTCAATGTTCGAACTCTGTAACGTTCTTTACCGTGTGCTTTTTTCATGTTCTTTTCTTCTGGCACATTACCGTGGTTCTTTGCTTCCTGTGTTTTTTCTGCTACCTACCGCCCGTTTAGTGGCACCTAACTACCTCGCCTGGGGTTACTCTTCTACTTCCTGTCTTCTCTTTTTAAACGCGATATCTTTAAGGGTTTTGTTCAGTGAAATAGCCAGTGTAGTTGATATCGTCGTTAGTGTGTGCGGAAAAGCCGGTTTGGTCGAGAGGCTTGTGACGTCACACGTGGAGCTGTGGAGTAAAATGTTATTAATACACTAGAAAACTGATGATTAGAAGGTTTCAGCAACACTCAAACGCCATTAGGACATGTAAGTACAAGACGTAAATGAAATGCACTGAAAATGAAATTGGTGTAAGTGATTGGGAATGGAGCTCCTCACCCGTGGTTTTCCAGTCAGACACGTTGCCTCTGGGCCACAAGCGCTTTTTTTTTAAGGTTGGTATGTATCACAATGAAATTATGTTCAATGTTCTAGGCCACCCAGACAGAATCATACCACTTGGTTAAAGATGGGTTTATGTGGACATTATGTGGTTTTCCACGTATTACGAAAGCGGTGTCTGTGTCTGCGTGGGCATGAGGAGCCGCTGACGGGAATCATTAACGCCATCGCGTCATAGCCACAAAGGCGGAGCTTAAGTGTCCTCCTATTTGTTTTTCCTTCTCTTTGTATACTGGCATGACTTGTTGGTAATGTACACTCTAGGCTAATGCGTTGTTTTGTTTTCTTTTCTTTTTTTATACGAAACATTTCCTCTTTAAAACTTTGTTTTTTTTTTACCACTTTGCTCCTTTTCGTTTATCTTAAATTGGCTTTAAGCCCGGCAAAACTCTGCTTGTCCAGGCTCCCTCTTTCTTTCATTTGTGCGTTCTTTCAGTCTTTTGAGAGGGTCAATAAAAAGGACAAAATAAAAGCGGGCAGCGTCCCGAGATCGTGCTGTCTCTACTCATATCGCCGCATGTTTGCAAGTTCTAGTCTCCCGTCCATGGACAGACTCCTGAACACAAGAATGTGTTATCTTGCATTCGACCACCATTGCGCGTACAGTCAACTCTGTATGTAATTAAACAGTGTATAAAGAATTAATGTATATAAGGAATCAATAGTCATTTTTCTTGAATGTTCCCACAGAAGTCCATATATGTGATATCTGGTATTTACGATGTAATATTTTATAAAACGGGGATGTAATGAACATCAAATGAACACCACTGGCTATTTCGCACAGAGTATGTACCAGTTTCTAGCAACACTTTTGTAATGATTCGAAGTGGGAAACTGAAACCGCCTTGCATAATTTGCTCGTGTGAACGCTGCGCAAACCATATGGACTGAGGCGGGGCCAGCATGAAGGGTTTGTCTTCACAATTCTTCAGCTTCAGTGCATGGTTGGACGCTGGCACTCCCTTCTTCGCCGATAATCGAGCACGAAGCCTGCTGAATGATTCCACGCTTCGCTGTGCGCATGGCTCTCTGCGTCATGCTGTGCCCCGACAGAGTTACTAAAGCTCATTTCATTTGCCTCTCTCTACAGGAGTAGAATAACCGACGATTGAGCGGAAATGCTGTTCAGCTGAGACCCTAAAGTTCAGGAGGAGCTGACCGAAAGGACTAAGGCGGCTGCTAGATCAAACAGACTCCCAGAAAAGCAGCACCGACCACTAATTTCACTTGCATTTAAAATGCTTTATTATCAGCATCATCCAGTGTTCACGCTGCACACGGCCCACTGCTAGCGCGCTCTGGTTCTCGGGTTACTGGTGCAGTTCAGCTTGTATTTTCGCAGAATGGTCGCATGTTTTAAGCCTTTTTGCCAGTTCGCTCGGTGTGCATGACGCTATTGGGGTCCCGGTTCTTTCACTGAGCCAAGCGGAGGAAATGGAAGTGAGAAACAATTAGCGCTCTCCACAAGGCGGCTATCATCAAAGCAGTGGGTCGGACGTAGGCATTCTTTGCACGACAGTACTGTCATGCAGAGAAGTGTTTTGACCCACGTTCTTGTGAGTTGTGTGGCAAAGCCAACCAAAATGGGTCCCAGACGAAATCTCCGCCGCGCACCCTCTTTTACAGCGGCCCGTAACGGTTTCAGCACCTACGAAAGAGAGCTTAATATTATGAATAGGTTTCCCCCTCTCCTCTATGACATCATTGTTTGAAGACCCGTCTTCTAGGTTATAAAGCACATGAGGGCGACATCAGAGTGTTTTGGCACGGCTGACATTTTAATTGGTGCACGTATTGGAGACTCCCGCAACGTACATCAGCGGCACGCTAAATGCCGGCTATGGTGTCTTCCGCATACATGGTGGCAGGTAGGCCCGCTGGCATACGGCAAAGGCTGAAACCAAGGTCACGTGCTGCTATAACAAAGCAACGGTCTATAAAAGATAAATTATGCGGCTTCGTCGACTTTTTTATAAACAAGTTCAACTGCACTGCCTTTGGCTGTGTAACTGAGTTGGATGAGAAAGAAAATGAAGACGCACGGACATTCGCTTGGCTTCTCAATCGCTTCCTCAAGTCAGTCCAGTTTTAATGTGTCAATAATCGCAATCCATTCAAAATATTGTTACTTTAATACATAAAAAAGCAATTTTAACGAACTATACACAAACACCCGTCTATGACGTAAGCAAGATGCAGTGGCGCTGCTGTCATCGGGTGGCGGTAACAGCTGGTATACGCCGCATAGGAAAGCATGTAAACAAAAAGTTTCAAAGTAGTTTTCTTGTTTCACAGTAGACCGATGAGGTCGTCCGTTTGTTAAAACAAGCCGAAAACACCCCAAAATGAATTGTGTAAGTATAGACTCATTTAAACGCTAATGCATTTTTTGAAGATTCGGAATAGGCGCGTGAAAGATATTCTCTCAGCAGGGGGTGCCGGGCGGAAGTGTGGCCTTAAAAACACATGTCAAGAAAACGTTACCAAAATTATTTTCTGCTTTCACAGTGCACATGTGAAAGCGGCCGTTCATTAACACCCGGCGAGTACTTTTAAGAACAATTATGACAAAGTTGGCAGCGCCAGTTTGAACTTCATACCTTTTAAAAACATCACGGTAAATGTGTGTTGTGATGACGGGCATACAGTCGGAGACTTCTGGGAGCTCAGTCAAATGGATTTTTATCCGAATAGGACAAGCTTTACGTGCAGTCGAGCATGATGCCGTGTGGGCTACTTTTGCTGGCATATACAATCGTTCCAACTAAACAGCCTAAACAGCTTTAAACGGGAAGCAGCTCTTAAACGCCACGATAAGCGAACCGCGTACCACACAAAACGATACCCAGTGCTGGCTCCAACGATCGTGAGCGCCCCCTGTGTTTCTAAATATGGAGTCCGTCTGTATGGACGGAAGGAAGTTCGAGCGGCGCGGCCATGTTCGCGACGCTCTTACTGAGGTGCTGCATTGCCACACACCCGAATGCAGAAATCATAAACTATGTACATGAGATGCTAATCAGACAAGTCTGGCTGGTCCATCTGCGTCGCGCTTTGCAGATGCAATTACCAGTCTTTTTATACTTTCCTCCTTTTCATCATATTTCTGCATAACTCTGTGGGAGAGTTGTGTACATCGCCTAAAGTGACCGCACGGCGGCGACACGTAGATCGCAACCCAGAGCCTGCACCCCGCTTACGGACTGAGCGCTCCACATAATTGTGCGTGCGATTGCTCGTGCGTGCGTGCGTGTGTGTGTGTGCGTGTGTGTGTGTGTGTGTGTGCTTGCGTGCGTGTGTGTGTGTGTGCGTGTGTGCGTGTGTATGTGTGTGTTTGGTTTTGGTTTTTATGGGGTTTAACGTCCCAAAGCGACTCAGGCTCTGAGGGACGCCGTAGTGGAGGGCTCCGGAAATTTCGACCACCTGGGGTTCTTTAACGTGCACTGACATCGCACAGTACACGGGCCGGGATCGAACCCGCGTCTTTCGGGACAGCAGCCGAGCACCATAGCCACTGAGCCACCGCGGCGGCTGTGTGTGTGTGTGTGTGTGTGTGTGTGTGTGTGTGTGTGTGTGTGTGTGTGTGTGTGTGTGTGTGTGTGTGTGTGTGTGTGTGTGTGTGTGTGTGTGTGTGCGTGTGCGTGTGCGTGTGCGTGTGTGCGTGTGTGCGTGTGCGTGTGTGCGCGCCTGTGTTTGTTTCAAACCCCGTGGCTGCACTGTCAAATTTGCAGAACAAAGAGACGCGTCGCAGCCGCTACTAAAGACAGCGCTGGTCAGCTCGCTTGGCGGGGTATGGAGATGGCTTCGAGGAGCGCGTTATTCCATGAAACCGGGAAGAGGCATCCTTTGTTAATGTCCCCACCGCAAGCGCTTCCGCACGTGGGAAGCAACGGAGCGTCCGCCTTGTGCCCTTAGTCCCGACTCGACGGCGCCGCCGCCGGATGCGGATGTTGTCTTTTGAGGCCGTTCCTGTAGGGCATATCTTCAACAAGTCGTTACTTACGACAGCTTCGCAGGTGACAATGACCGCTTGTTAGCGCATGTCATTCTGAAGTGAGGCGGGCAGGCAATGGAGGCAAAGAAGGCTTTGTCGGACAGGCTGTGTTCACTCGCCGACATTGTATGCGAGGGTTCCCAAGGGTTTTCGGGGATGACAAAGTGATGACGTAGTCTCCATCGGAGGCCAGTTTTCTACGAACTTGTGTACATACTATGCTTGTCTTTTTTTATTCTGTACATATGCCGAGGCGTCGGAAAGCGAGGATGTTTGCTGAGCTAGTGGTGAGAAAAATGACGCGTGTAGCGTTCGATGAGAAATACTTTTTTTTCATACCTTTGATTTGCTGTGTCGTCCTTTCCCCAAGTTTTGATTGATGCAGCGTTCGGGAAATTACCCAATTGGCTGTCGTCCCCGGCTAGGGCGGGGACAGAGGGATTAAAAAAGGCTGTTTTGGGGGAAACGGGAGTCTGTCTGCGAGGCAGTCAGCTGTAAGTAGTTTTCTCGCATGTTCTTCCGTTTTGGTTTAATTTTTGTAAGTAAAAATGAACAGTTAACTGAAGTAAGACATCATGTTAGGCTAGGTTGTTCATATGATCAGCAAATATACAACTGCACGAAGAATGGACGTGAGGAGAGCACAAACACAGTTAATTTCTCCAGAAGTTGTCATCGAGTAATGTGATCGAGCAAATTAGAACTTGGAAGATGTTCTGCATCCTGTACGTTCATCAACATTCTTTCCTGTCAGGAACAAGAACAGAGAGGGAAGGAGCATCACAACTGCCGCCATTCAGTATACGCGTGGCCACAGAGACCCTCAACGTCTTGAACTGCTGCAGAACACATCCAAAAACGGTATGAAAACATATTCCTTGTAGTATTTGTGACGCGTATATAGAATGACGCATCGGCTGCGTGAAAATAGATAAGCTGCATTGCCTCATTACATTCTACTCTATGCTAGCTTTCATGAACTAAGTCTATTCACAAACCGCACACAGTATTCTATCTCCGTATGCGAGAGTTCTGTCATGGTAGAACGATAGGCTGCTGTCTTTCAACTGACGCTGGCGCTGCCCCTAGCTTACGGGTTTGACGATGTAACAAGCGATCAGGGACGTTCCACGATAATCAAATCCTGCTAAGTTCTCAAGCTATGAAACGACCCTCTGTTACTGTGAATAAGAGGAATTTGGTGGACGTGGTTACTTTTGAATGGCGGTTTGGGTGACGTCACCTCATGTGACACGCAGGCCTTCTTTTCAGGGGATCTTTGCTTGTTCCGTGGAACGTCATGTTGCCTCCTAAACCGCAGCACAGACTGTCTTACGGATCCTATTTGGATCCGAAGAACCCTTGCCGATTCCATAAAATGAAGATTTAGCCGTGCATAGATCCCTATTTACGTACCCGTGGCTGGCACCCACGGCGTTCAGAGGCAGGTGGGATTGCAACTCGACAGATATATAGCATCCACATCACTGGTCTTGACCCTTGCTAGGCGGCCACCCCTTTCACCTCAGCCGTTGTAGACGGTTTAGGGGCGTGTGTTGCACGAGTATAGCCGTCTTTTGTTTCCCAGCCTTGCTCGGTACTCTACATTGAAGCAGAGGAAGTTTCGCCTGGGCAGGGCACCTAATATAAACGACAGATACCGATGGTCTCTTACGAATATTTAGTGGATGACATGAGAATGAAAGCGGTGCGCAGGGTACGGCAAAGGCGGATAGAAGAAGGAAGTTTGCGGGGCAAGGTGGCGCCATCTGGCACAGGAAAGGGCTATTTGAAGATTAATACTCAGGGTCTCCGTCCAGCAGTGGGTCCAGTTGTACTGGTGATGCTGGCAATAACGAATGATGATAGTGTCGCATGGGTGGTGACAGTGCCGCAGGCGACATACAGGCATTGTGGCATGGCACTGAAATGAACTCTTTATTCGGCTGACTTGCGCCCCCAAAAAAACTCAACTCGGAGGAGGAAGCGGCGACAGTAACCAGCGTGCTCCGTGGTCGTTGAAGAACAGAATCCCCGCCGCTGTCGGCCGCGCTGAACCTAAAGCTGACGGAGAACTTTCGAAATAAGGCGCGGAAATCGCCTACGGCTACCTCGGAAAACATAGAACATGGCTGCGCCCAGCTACAAACTTTCCGGATAAATCTGGTAGCATCTCTCGTCAAAAACAAAGTGATAAAGCCGCATGTTAGCGGCTGTGAGCATCAATGAATAAACCAAATAATAAGTAAAATAAACAAATCATTACGGCATTAGCGCCTCTTAAAGAAGTATCGGTCTGATGATATGAAACGAAAAAAAAAAAGCAGGAGAGAAATAGAGACTGAAAATTAAAAATAAAGCGTTTATTGATCCGTTGGCGGGCCTAATAAGGCTTTAGAAGCCCAACATGAACAATTTCACAACGTGCGCGGCGCTGCTGCAGTGCTGTGGCTTCATCGGCAACGACTTCATAGTAAAGTTCACATAATCGCCGAAATGTCTTGTTAGGTGCGATATAACGCCGTGAGTGTTTCTAAGTCCTCGGCGATGGATTCGCGTCCCCGCCCACACTTTGTCACCTGGCTCGTGCTTTGTGTCGCGTAGCCGTAGGATGTAGTGTCGAGCGTCTATGCGCAGTTGGTATTTGATCTTTAACCGGTCAAGCCGTCGAAATCCTGCTCGCCGAAGGTAGGCGGCGACGTCAAGGTTGCCTTCTTCAGTCATGTGCATCGAATGTGGCCGTTGTTCTCTCCCCCCCCCCCCCCCCCCCCCCCCCCCACACACACACACACACCTCTCCTTCATGGACGAGCCGAAAGGCGTCACTTGGCTGGTCTTCTGCACTGCGATGTTCTGGCGAAGACGACGTAGGGGAGGACGACATCCCAGGTCTTGTGTTCTCCGTCGACATAAAAGGGAAGTATGACTCCGATCGTCTTGCGTAAGCGCTCCGTGAGGTCGCTTCTCTCTGGATGGCACATAGTTACCCTCCGGTGGATTGTCTGACTGTAACGCATGATGGTTTGTGTTAGCTCTGCAGTGAACGCTGTTCCCCTGTCCGTTAAGTGCACTTCGGGCCCGCCAAGTCGCAGCGGGATGCATTTCACAAAAAACTGACTTCAGCAGTTGTGCCGTTTGGTATGGCTGTTGCTTCGGCGTAGCTGGTATGGCAGACGGCAGCCGCTATTACCTATTTGTTCGGGAAGGGCCAAGGAAATCTACACAGATCTGCTGGAAAAGCCTTGTCGACGGCTAGATTGACTTGCGAAGTCCTTCCGGCTCCTCACTAGCAGTCTGTTCAGGTTTTTACGCACCTTGCGACGTCTGAAGAAATTTTGGCCAGTAGAGTTTGTCTTGAATGCGGCGAAGGACACGTGCGAACGCGAGATTTCCCAGCTGTTAGTTTATCGTGCAAAACCTGCAGAATTTCTTCTAGAAGCCTGTTGGGAACGACAAGAAGGTATGCGGTCTTGTTGGGGCCGAAGTTCTTCTCGACAATGCCATTTCGCAGACGGAAGGAGGACAAACCACGCTTGAACGCTGCCGGGTGAAAGGAACATTGCCTTCCCGCGGTGTTGGACTAAAAGCTTTTGGTCAGGGTTCAAGAGTTGCTGTCGTGCTTATTCGCTGGTGTTTATTGGTCCCAAGAATGTGTTCTAATCGTCTTCATCACACGGCTTGTCGACAGGGCATTGGATAGGCCGTGTGCGTCGGTGGGCTTGTGTCTAGACACTCTCTAAGCTTTGACCCAGACATACTTTCCAAAGCATTCGTAGCCAACGTCAAAGCGTGCGCGTAATGGCAGCGCTCTTGGGCAAACGATGTCAATCCAAGCAAAAGACAGCGATTCTTGAAAAAAATAATCTACCGCCAGTGCTGCAAAGCCTGCTTTATAGTCACTCGAATTTGTGAATTGCCTGTTTTTGACATGGTAGCGGTACTCTTACCATATCAGCATTGCCACGGCCTCTGTTCGCCTCCTGCGCTGATTTAATGTGTTCAAAATTGGCTTATGAAGCTCTAGTCTTGTCGAACCTCAACATGATTGAAGTTAGAAATGGTAGTTTGCCACACAAACATTATGATGTGGTTGTTAATCCTATCATGCCACACATGATACCACAGCGTGTTGACAAGGAATCTCATATGAAAATGTTTATTCCGCTACACTGCACCATTCACGATATAGCAAAAAGGAGTGGAGTGTCATAAATTGCGCGAGGTGAAATCTTGAGTACTCGAGCTTCGGTGTCACAGTATACCCGGGCTTAACACGGCACTGAAACAAGCAGTAAGCCTGCTTGATTCCGGAAGCTCAGAAGCCGGTGAAAGACCACAGCATGTACCGCATGTCTTGTATACCTCTGACGGGGTAACCATTACACGGCTGACGGCTCTAACGCTATCACGATGTTCGCAGTTCTTCAAATGGTAACACATAGAGAGAAAGCAGCCCTCACTGAAAAGAAATAGCATTGCTCTAGATTTCTTCTGTCATGATATTTACAAAAAACAGGTCGCTTCAAAGAAACAGCGTCGCTAGTCACGTACTTCGAAAATACGCGTTAAATCCCGTGCCCTGAGGCACTTATGCAGAAAAAGCCCTCTTATGTTTTCTAGACCATTAAACTTCGCGGATGTTTACACCTCGTGACGCTTTGCTCAGCTCATTACCATGCTCCTATGTCCTTGCGTAACGTCTAATCTCCTATGTGTTCATGAAGAAAATCGTACATCCGTTTTATTGTCCTCATAAAACCATTTTACCGAATCAAACGTGCGCCCTAAAAACTTTTTTTCCCGGGATCCTCAAAAGCACCTTTTAGTAAACCTTCAGCCCGCCCACGTTAGCTTAGCGCCGGATATTTTTCTGCCACTGATATGCAGCAATATAAGCGTTATGAAACAGCCTTTTCTTAATCCGGTTAAAACTTTTTTAGATCACCGCCTTTTTCTTGGTGTCAAAAATTGTGAAATGATATTAAAACGTGCGAACACTATGAAAATGTAGCGATAAGTAAATAAAAGCTTCGTAACCATATTACCGGAGATAATGATCTGTAGTCATATGATTTTCCGGAGCCAGAAAATAACGAGGCCCCATAATAATTACAAAGCTTTTTTATATTGTTGCGTAACGGCAAGCTGATGAAGACAGGACTACATGACCGATGGCGACGGAATGATTTTAATGGCGGTTGGCCTAGCGTGAGCGCTCCGTGCCGCGACACTGTCCACTTTATCGTCTTCTTATCCGTGCCACTCAAAGGAAGATCTATAAAGCTATGGGGCAGATACTCATCCAGTAATGGCTTAGCCCTGGCGTAATACGAAACAGACTGTCTTGTATGACAAAGCCCATCTGGTGGAAGATTAGAAACGTCGAAGACGCTTAATGGCTACACATACGCTGCTTATATTTTACGCAGGCACATAATAAGAAAATAACTGAAGGAATATTTCGCAACTGTGAAACTTTGAAGGAGTAAAAACTGACAATCTATGTCGTCTTAGAAAGTAAATTTAAGCACCAAATGTATCGGTGGAGAGGCGTAGTGCTTTCTAGGGCAGCTGACAGATTGCGATAGACGCACTCGAGTCTTGAGAAGTACCCATCATCAGCCGCTTTCATTAGCTTCAAAACGCGCTCTCCTTTACTTCGCCGCTTTTGGTGTGTAGCGACCCGTTTGACCACGTGGCGAAGAGTGGGTGGCACCACCGCATGCTACACGCGACGCTGGGACCTTCGCCTTGGTCGGATGCCGCCGCGTCGGCGCAGCAGCACCGCGACTTGTAGCGCGTACTGGCTCCACCGGCTGCTCCCTTCGGGGGAACACTAATGCTCACGCATACTTTGTCGCATGAATCGCATTGATCGCCTGCCTGTTTTTCCCACTTCTCAATGCATCCAACGTATCTAGCTGCATCCTCAAAGTCCATTTTGCTGTTTGAAGCGACCCAGCCCTTTTGCCCACTCTTCAGGGGCATTCGTAAACAGCTGTGAGCAGAAAAAGAACCGAAGAAATGCGATTAAGACCACGATATACAGCTCACAGCGATGAAAGCTACCAGACTTTTTTCTGCCCCCACCCCCCTAACAAAAAAATCGCCTTGCCTAGAGCTTGTATCACTGGAAGTTTTCAAGGCATTACATGGTGCAAGCTTTTTTCTGGCCACTTTTCATTCTGGACACACCTTATTAATTCAAAGAAACATAAATAAAAATTGGTTCCAAAAGGTACAAGAACATTATCCTTTTTTTTCTGTGCATCATGGGTTATAAAATATTTCCCAAGGTTTTGGCTGCCGTCTGCAGTTTGTAGAATTATTGCAAAAGTTAATTGTTGCCGTCAGTAGTTTGCAATAACAGATTTCGCAGGCTTGCACCGATTTCGTCGTAATCCAGGCAGCAGTATCGGAACGCACATCCATATCGCACATTAAGGAGTTGGAGAAAGCAGATATGACTGGCCAAGTAGCTCTTTTTACCTCCTAAGTTAATCAGGATTTCTTGATTGCATTCATGGAGCACGCAGTCATTGGTGATGTGTTGCTAAGGGCCATAAGCAATTTTTTCAAATTTTCCCATACAAGGTTTATAGTTGACCAAAACCCTATCAAACCTAATCCACTGAAATAGTCATAAGGGAAAGGCAGTCCCGTAATTTCTTTGCTGTTCCCACTACATTATATAAAGGTTATTTCCCTTAAACTTAGTATTATACTTGTATAGAGTAGAGGCTTCACTCGTAGAGGCTTCACAAGGACAACACCAGCTTTTTGGCCAAATACTGCTACTTAAATATTTATTTATTTATTTATACAGAATACCCCTAAAGGCCCTCGAGAGGGTATTACATAGGGGGGGGGGGGGGGGGGGGGCACAGGCAATTGAACAGAATAAAAAAAAAACCACAAATATAAAACAAACAACAAAAGCACAAATAAGACACACTGGATGAAATAAGTAAGCAAAAGAATCAATCAAAAGCACAAATAAGACACTATGCATGACATATAAGTAAGCAAAAGAATCAAAAGAATGGCAGCGCGGCAAAGAACGAAGATTACTGCATTATTAAAATTATACAAACAAAACACTAATACAATGAATCTTTTTAGTAACAAACCCTGCAAAAAAGGAAGCCATGAACAAATAAAATAACAATGTATGCGAAGAGTTAAGCAGTAGTTATTGAAGATATAAGTTTAAAATATTTAACAGGATCAGTGGTGGTTGCGATATGTGAAGGCAGAGTGTTCCAGTCAGATATTGTGCGTGGTAAGAATGAATGCGCATAGATAAATGTCCTCCACGTGAAACGTCTAACTTTAAAGGGATGATCGCGGCGGTCAAAAATCGAAGTAGGGAAAGAAAAAAAGTCGTTATGAAGTGATGGATGATGATAAAGTTTATGAAAAAGTGACAGTCGTGCAATTTTACGGCGGAGACATAAATCCTGGAGACCTGCGCGTTTCTTTAAGGCTGTGACGCTGGTGTTACGTGAATAATCGGAGTAAATAAAACGAACGGCGCGGTTCTGCAATGATTCAATGTTATTTATTAGGTAAGATTGGTAAGGGTCCCAAATAGCCGAGGCATATTCAATTTTAGGTCGAATTAGAGTGGTATAGGCATGAGCACGGAGGTGAGGAGGAGCATGCTTTAGGTTATGTTTTAAGAGACCTAATGACCGATTAGCAGATGCAAGCATAAGGTTAATATGGTGGTTCCATGCTAAGTCTGAATGAAGGTGAAGTCCTAAGTACTTATACGTGGTGACTAGCTCGAGTGAGCTATTATTTAAGGAGTATGCTGTTTGAATTCGAGACATTCGGTTAGTAAAAGACATCAATTTAGTTTTTGAATGATTAAGTTGCATAAGCCAGGTTGAGCACCATGCTGTTACTGAATCCAGGTCAGATTGAAGGGATTGGCAATCGGTGTTAGAATAAATTTTGCGATAAATTACACAGTCATCAGCAAAAAGTCTGATACGGGAAGAAATGGAATCCGGTAAATCGTTGATAAATATTAGGAAAAGTAAGGGGCCAAGCACACTTCCTTGTGGGACGCCAGAGTGTACTTGGCTGAAAGACGAATTGTGGTTATTGACAGTTGTAAATTGAGACCTGGAAAACAGAAAATCTTTAACCCATGCAATGACAAGAGGGTGAATATTAAGCAGTGCTAGTTTCATTAATAACCGGTTGTGAGGTACTCTGTCGAAAGCTTTAGAAAAATCAAGAAATATGGAGTCTACTTGAATGCCAGCATCAATCGATGAATGTATGTCTTGAATGAATCCGGCAAGTTGCGTTTCGCAAGAGTAGCCTTTACGGAACCCATGTTGATATTTAAAGATAATGTTATGTTCTTCAAGATAGTTAATTACCTGCGAGTGAATTACGTGTTCAAGAAGTTTGCAAACAGTGCTAGTTAATGAAATGGGTCGGTAATTTAGTGGTGAGGAACGATCGCCAGACTTGAAAATTGGCTCAACTTTAGCTAGGCGCCAGTCCAGCGGAATCACGCCTGATGATAGAGATTGTGAAAAAATAGCGGACAAGATGCGGTGAATACCAGAAGATGAATTTTTGAGTATTTTGTTATTAAAGCCAAGGTGATCTGATGCTGATGTTGTTTTAAGCTTCCCTAGTAAGGATAAGATACCGGTCTCACTGATAAATATTTCGGACATTGATGTATTAGAAGTGCTGACAGAAACAGGAGGTAGAGGGAGATCTTCACGGGTAAAAACGGATGTGAATGCGTTATTGAAAAGTTCGGCGCATTCGGCCACTGGAACACTGCTGCCTTCCGCGTTAGTAAGAGTAATGTCAGGATGATTAGCGGGGTTTATTATCTGCCAGAACTTCCGTGGATTGTTTTTTCCGTACACTGCACAGCTATAGTGGCAGATGTATTTATCGTATTAACGGAAAAACGTTTCCTAGTTTTCCATGAAAAGCAGCTGCGCTTGATTGACATCATGATCTGTGAACACGACGCAATCCTTTGACAACCCCGGAACTTCTTTCTCTAGTGTTCTGGCCGTGAGCTTCATGTCCTCTCTCTGCCCTCCTTGCAGTGCATGGTTTAGTGGGGTTTAACGTCCCAATGTGACTCAGGCCATGAAGGACGCCGTAGGGAAGGGCTTCGGAAGTTTCGACCACCCGGGGTTCTTTAACGTGCACTGACTCGCACAGTACACGGGCCTCTAGAATTTCGCCTTCATCGAAATTCGACCACCGCAGCTGGGATCGAACCCGCGTCTTTCGGGTCAGCAGCCGATCGCCATAACCACTGAACCACCACGGCGACTTTCTTGCAGTGCAGTGGAAGCGATTAGTGCAAGCCGGCTACTTCCACAAGCTCACTTTTTCCACGTGCTCACTACCTGCCCCTCAACTGTGGAAGAAGTTGCTGCCTTAAAACTTCCACTTCACTTCAGTACATTTTTAGATGGTGCATGAGCTTGCATGGTACCGCATCAAAAACGCCTGTACGGAAAAGGATTTCAAAGTGAGCTGTTTTACTCTAGGCTGTTCTACTCCAGCCATAGAGTGACGAATGTTCTGAATACATCTTATGTGATACCTGGTGACAAGCACCTAACATCACTCCAGCGCAATGCCAGTAGGGGTTTGGCAAATTATATTACACAGCTAAATTCTCAGCTTTATTTTTTCTCTTGCAAGAGTGTTCCGCCATCCTCCATTCCACTCTGTTCGCACTAAAAGATGTGTTCCATTCCTCACATCGCTACCACGTGACTTCTCTCTCTAAATAACTGTAGCGATGAGCCGACTTGGACAGAGCCTTTTCGTCACTGAGAAACAGCGCAGTCACAAACTTTAATTTCTACTTTAAATATAAGCTGCAGCATCATGCAGCGTATTTTAAGGTAGGGATGCCTGTCAGAACCATGCGACAGGTTTCCAAAGTGACTGGGCAGCCAGGCGTATGAAGAAGCCCAGACCAGAAAATGATGTGATTAGGGCAGGGTGGGGCAAAATATTGGAGTGGGCCCTTAAGCTCCACTTTAAGGGTACTTGGGAGTCCCCATACCCGTGGTGCCTCGGATAAGCGATGCGTCACTACCCTGCGATGGCAGGTGCTGCCACCTCTTATAAAAATGGTCTAAAGACAGTCTATAGACTTCTTATTGACTCTGTTGACTTCCTATAGATATTGCTTTTTGCCTATTCATAGTCTATAGACTGTCTATAGAGGAAAGTCTACTAAAAGTGTATGGCCATAAATCTATACACTGTCTGTGGCATTTGTATTGCCTATAGACTGTTCTCTAAGATTTGTCTATAGACAGTCTGTAGACTTCATAGACAGAAGTCTATAGACACTCTATAGACTGTCTAAAACTTTTTTTGTAAGGGACCGGCGGAGCTTGTGCGATGCATGCTGCTCTTACCAAGCAACCTCTCGCGATCAGCATTAATTTAACTGCCACCTGCCACGGCGCGCAGTTTGCTCCCAATCATCTGGGCAGGTTGTGATGACGCCACAAGGTCACGTGATCTGGGTCACCCACCTGCCTTACAGGTTGCTTTTCTGGGGGATTTTTCGTGCATTTTTCGCTCAGGGCAAACGACGCCGACTACGACGCCTGTTTTTCTGCTACACGAGCTGCTTAACGCTGTCGCGTTAAGACGCCTCACAAGTTTGCATATCGTGGCCTTGTTTTTAATATTCACGGGTGTTAACAAACAAACATTTCCAGATTACTGACTGCCGCATTCGCATCACACTCTTTAAATACAAAAAGGCCAAATAAAGGGTAAGAGAGTAAATTTTGGCGATACGAAACGCTTACAAATCTCGCATTTTGTCCCATTCAGCAGGGCAGAATGAAGCAGTGCATGTGGAGAAACAAAGCGCCCTTCCAAAATATCAAGACATTACTCATCCATGAAATATATGCGCACGAAGTTGGCTCCACGGATATCTGGACAATTTTTACGAGCTTATTCGCATGACAGACACTGTTCCCAGACCGAACTTGGCGCGGCTTTATTCCATGAGCCAGTACAATGTAGGAAGTTCTACAGCCTGGCTCTGCATGTAGCCTGGCTACGCAATATTATTGAAGTTCCTCCTTTCGTCGCAACTTTTTCGGTTTCAGTGTCACAGCTACTAACCTTCCGCTCAGTCCCGTCGAATGGACGCGTAATTCGGCCTTATTCCCAAAGTGTGAACTCGTGGTTTTGAACGTGATTCTAGGTAAGACCGAACAGAAATTGCTCATTTGGCTGAATCTGCTGTACCAGCAGCTGATCTTGACCGACTAGAACAGTTAAAACAGGTGAAACAGAAGCTTGGGCTAGTTAGCATGACTTCGTGGTACGCAGTGTGAACAGCAACGGTACAAAAGGAGGAACACATGGACCAGCGCTTCCATGTCCCGCCTATCTTCCCGCTGCGTACCCCAATTTCTGCCCCGGCAGTGTGATACAGCTGGCCTAATCGCGCCCTTATACCCTACCTCCCTACCGTTTTAAATGGACACTGAGAACAATAACTGTTGAGAATATCTGGTCTCAGTACAGATTGATTCCCGGTTCATTGTGGCTATGTTGATGTTCGGCAAAGAAAGATGGTTTTATTTCTGCTAAAACTGGATTTAAAAATGGGACATTTTATTTTACTCTATTAAAACTCGCGACTTCAAGAATACAAAAGAGCTCTATGATCACCGTTCGGAAGTGAATTTCTGAGTAGCCTAGAATCTTGGATCCGCATCAAAAAACTTCTGATATCATTGCGGTTTGCTTGAGCGACTGGCCGGTAGCGGTGATACCTGTATCTTAATTTTCTTTGAAAGTAGTGTAAGTGAAAGCAACCTCTTCATTAGAATGTGATAATCTCTCGATAAAGGCGAACTTAGGTTTGTCATAAGAGTCCGGATCCTCCATCATGGAACAGATGAATATGGCACAGGACAGCGTTCTAAGAGACGCGTGCCGTTGCGGTTATCGCCAAGAGATTTAGAGTTAGACATTTGTTTTTTCGACCGACCGAGTCCAGGAAATTGAGGAGAAGGTTCAGCTAGCTACCCCCTAGAACAGACCATGTACGGTCACTCCACTGCGGAGCAAATTAAACCGGACTCCGGATGTCCAGCTGTCCACTTTTCTTTCCAAGACCGGCACTGAAACAAGCTAATCATTAAGGTATGGGTATGGACTACCTGGTAACTTTACTGCCTTTGTGATGGGGTCAATTCTATGTTGGCCAGAGTGGACGATGTTTAGACGGACGTTTGCGCGCGCATCAAAACAATCTATAACAAATGCGTATAACTCTTGCGTTTTGCTCCCGCGACTGTGTCTTCGAAGGCGGCGTTCCCGACTTCGAGAAATGTGCGATTAATGGCAGACATGCTCCGCAGATCACGCTGTAAATGTTAGAGGTCAACAGGCAGTTAATGTGTAAGTGCGCGCGCTGAGCGCTGCTCTTTCGCTAATAGATATTCCTTATATGTGCCTTATAACGATGTGACAAGAAGACCTTTCGTATTGCTCGTCTGTCTTCCAAGCTTCTCTTCTTTTCTGTTTTCTTTTATATTCCATGACATTTCCACCGATCTTTTAAGCAAACTTTAGTTAGAAGTGCGCGCCTGTCGTCTTCACCTGCCCGTGTCCTTTTGCGCGCTTTATTCGAACAAGTCATGAGCAAAAGCACGTGTTCTGACGAGTTGATGCACCTGGCCGAGACAGTTGTCATTGGTGCCAACAATTTCCTGACTTCTTTTTCCCATTTCTGCCGTTGTCGGCGCAAGAGTTTTTTTTATTATTATTCGAGGTGTTTGCCATTAGGCATAAAGGGAAAGAAAGTTATAAGAAGGAGTGTAAACAAGCCTCGATTAAAAAGTGGCAAAAGTTCATGATAAAGCGATTATCATCAGTCCACTTGCGGTAGTCGCCTGCAACGTCCCATCGCAGGCCTACCTTCTTTAGGAAGCGTCGTCTCACGGAAGCTGTAGCCGGGCAAGTCCACAGCAAGTGTTTTTCGTCACACATGGTCTGGCGCAGCACCACAATGAGGACACTTGTCAGTCAGCAAGAGTTGTTGCTGCTACCATTTTTGCAGCCTCCCTCTTTAAAAACGGCGCATACTCACGAAGGGGTATTAGCAACACAGAGTAGTTCATAACTCCCTAACTGTCGTTGTGTGCGCAAATGAAATCCTTTGACGGTATAAACAGAAAGGAGTAGAAAAGGAGTATTCTGTCGTCTACCTCAGTCAAGAGAGTGTTCTGGTACACTTCCTTTTATAAAAGGGTGTGCACTAGAGGACAGCCCTTTTTCCTCCCATGTAGGCGTATTCGAGTTTATAGTGCAGTTCTGGGGCCCTCCAAACCTGCTAGTGCGGCGTTGGCAGAATGCCACTGGTTTGAAAAGGTGGACAATGGTTTGAACTGAGCGTCCAGAAGAGGAAGTTTAAGCGAGGCCTAATCGCGAGCACTTTTGCAGACACACGTGCGATAGCGATCATTCTAGCTTTTCTTCCGAGCCGCGCCGAAGTTTGCCGGCACGAACAGAATGGCTCTCGCAGTATGGCGCCCGAAATAGCGCTCTTCGCACGCGTGACAAAAAAAAAAGTACAGCAGGGTACTATTCGGCACCCACGTCATATACCTGTGCAATTCCAAAAGACTTCCAGCATTAAATCGCGCATAGCAGCGCCAGCGATGCTGGCCTGATTAAGCGCTCAAGCATGTGCCACTGGCATTGCACGTCTTTATTGTTATTTTTTTCTTTCGTGAAAAACTAGAGTAAGAACGAAGGACATACGAAATGCACCAAGAAAATACGAAGCCTTTTACCTCCCTCGGTGTAGGAATGGTAGCCTGAAAAGGATGTGAACACGTTCTCCCGCTGGCACGTCGGCACTGTGGATATGGATGGTGACAGGTTTAAGGATGTGTTTTAGGGAGAAAAAGAACTTAAAGAAAAAAGGGACGACGTGAGGTCTCCATTAGGTTTAAAAAACGGCGGGGTACGAGGAGCAAGAAAGTCTTAGTGACAGCGTTGAAGACAAAAAGATGAGCGATACTAAGAAGCGCGAACATACGACAAGGTGAGTAGAGCGACCCGCATTTCAGTTTTCTGTTTACCTTGGCTTTACAAATTTTTATTTTAAAAACTGTGAAAGATACGCCGGCGCGGAGTGTTGAGCTGGATTGTGCAGCAAGGCTGACGTTAGTATCATATATTATTATTATTATTATTATTATTATTATTATTATTATTATTATTATTATTATTATTATTATTATTATTATTATTATTATTATTATTATTATTATTATTATTATTATTATTATTATTATTATTATTATATGGATCAATAATATACGAACAATTAACCTAAATTAATGATAAACTTTATTTAATATTGATTTTACGGGGCAAGGGTATATTGCGAGGTTGTTGGCCGAAACATCGAACGTGAGTCCTGTTTCTAAATATCCTTAATCGGTAGTTTGTTTAGAAATATCTAACGTTATAATTACGTGTCTGAGAGTTTGTTGAAATTGCTTTCTCGCCTTAAAAAATTATAAAATGGCGTCGCTGCGCGTGGTATCTTCGCCGAAATCAAGCTAACGTTTTCTACATGAGTAAATACACCAACTGCACCTGTATTTTTGCCTACAAATACAATAGACGCCATTTCATAAATGTGCAATGCGGGAAAACCAATTCAACTAGCTCTGAAATGTCTATTTATGACGTTAGGTATTTCCAGACACATTGCCTTTAATAAAATCTAAAAAGAGTGCTCACCTTCGGTGTTGACAGCCAAGCAAATTCGGAATATAACCTTGCCTCCTAAAATTAAAGTAAGGAAGTTTATTCATTAATACTAGTTGATCGTTTAATTATTGATCTATATAAGGTACATAATGTTTATCTTGCACTACATCTAGCTCAATAGGCCCCACCGTATCTCTCACAGTTTTTAAAATAAAAATTTGTAAAGGTTAAAAGTCACCGTGTTTCAGTAAACAGAAAACTGAAATGCCCACCTGTGTGTGTGTGTGTGTGTGTGTTGTGTGTGTGTGTGTGTGTGTGTGTGTGTGTGCGTGTGTGCGTGTGTGCGTGTGTGCGTGTGTGTGTGTGTGTGTGTGTGTGTGTGTGCGTGCGTGTGTGTGTGTGTGTGTGTTTGCGTGCGTGTGTGCGTGCGTGCGTGGATGTGCGTGTGCGTGCGTGCGTGCGTGCGTGTGCGTGCGCACGTCATCATCATCAGACTGACTACGCCCAATGCAGGGCAAAGGCCTCTCCCAAGTCCCTCCAATTAACCCTGTCGTTTGCCAGCTGCGGCCACCTTATCCCTGCAAACTTAATCTCATCCGCCCACCTAACTTTCTGCCGCCCCCTACTACGCTTGCCTTCTCTTGGAATCCACTCCGTTACCCTTAAGGGCTAGCGGTTATCTTCCCTTCGCATTACATGCCCTGCAAAGCCCATTTCTTCTTCTTTATTTAGACTAGGATGTCAATAATCCGTGTTTGTTCCCTCACACACTTTGGCCGCTCCCGGTCTCTTAACATTGCAGCTATAATCTTTCTCTCCATAGCTCGATGCGTTGTCTTTAACTTAGGCTAACCTCGTTTCGCTAGCCTCCACGTTTCCGCCCCACAGGTGAGTACCGACAAGATACAGCTGTTTTGTACTTCTGTCTTCAGGGATATTGTCAAACTGCCATTCATGATCTCAGACAACCTTCCATATGCGCTCCACCCCATTCTTATGCTTCTAGTTCACCACCTGCCCTAAGTAGATAGGTTCAGTTTCGGAAATATGCGGACAGTATAGTTAATGACACTTTATTTCACGCATTGGGAAAGTAAAGAGGTCCAGTCAGCTCATGAAAACAGATATTGAATGAGATGAAGCAGGTGAGTAAAAGAGAGCAATTGAGCCTTAAAGATGTTTTAAGAAACCAATTTTCAGCAGGTGTTAGAATTCAGTCCCATTCGATTAAACTGATCAAAAAGACATGTTCCAGGACCCGGAAGGTGGGGGGCAGAGAGCTGTTTTATGATACAAGTTCACAACGAGCTCTTATCAGATTTGTGGAGTGGCATCGCATTCACGGTCTTCCCTTCTGCAGGGTGTAGACGGCGTCGAAAGAACGCTGAGAAAGTTTTGTCAAAATAATACAAGAATAAAGAAGAGTATGATTTTGAGTTAAGCCAGAGCACTGGATGGACCATCTTTTAGATATTCGATAATATTCGCTACTCAGCGTGACCCTACCAGAATAAGTTCTATGGCATATTTTCGTCAGGCTGAATGACGGGAAGTGCATGGCGCGCAGTATGAAACAAGTGTTTGCAAAAAAACGGAGTTAAGCGCGAAAAAACTTCGGGGAAGACTTAAGCTCAGCCTTAAGAGATGTTACGAATGGCTTTCTTCAGTGGCTTGGAGTCCTCTGCATATCACTCCCAGACACGGGCACTTCTTTCTTTTACCATACCAGAACGCTTAACCTATCTTTAAATGTACATTGCGATGGCATTAGAGATCCCTCCCACGCAGGTGTATCATCTCTGTCGCCTAGGTTCTGCCGACATGCCCATATATGTGGAATTGGTCATTCTCTACTTTACGTTCATCGATCGCAGGGCATCCTCGTACCACTGTGGCGGAGTGGTCACTGCCCCGGCAAGTGGCTGCTTCAAACACTGTCACCGGTGAGGTTTGTGAGCCCCAGGCTGCTCTTCCCGAGCAACCTCCGGTGGCCACTCAATCAGTTAACTCTCACATGCAACGGTGGGAAGGTCGTGATACGTCTCAAGGTCACGTTATCTAGGTGGCAGGTGAGAGATCAGCTTTTTTCGACACGCCGCCGACGCCAAGTTTGACACTGAAGAGAACCCTTAATACTATCGCGTTAACAGTAATTCACAGCCTTTGTCAAAAGCTTAGGGTCCAAGGGGTTGCCTTCTAATCCGTGTAATGGGGCTCCTGTAGCATTCGTGGAAGTCCTGCCAATCGGAGATGGCAGGATCTGAAATCTTGTCGCCTTCAGGAGATTTGGAACGCTGGGAATGCATTACGAGCCGCACAGTCCCACGCAGAATCAAAACCCCCCGCCATAAGCGCTGCCCCCATTCTTATTCTAGTTATTTCCCTCTCGTGATCTGGATCAGCTGTCACTACCTGCCCTAAGTAGAGAGGTTCAGTTTCGACAAGAATCAAAGCCACCTCGGCTCTATACTTTTAACGAAGGCTGCCCATTAGACGCAATACATAAATAAATAAAGTTCATGAAAGAGTCAACAGACGAGGTATACCATTACGCCAGAATGAAAGCTTGTCATGTAATGTATGTTTGAAAAATTTCGTCTTACCGAGTTCTAGTGCGGCTTTGTAAGCATTGTGGAAGATCATGTAATCGTCCTAAAGAGCAATAGAAGAGGAACTCTTGTCGGCCCAATACCGTCGTTTCGTTCCGCTAGACAGCGTTTTCAAACTGTTCATGCACCAAGGTTACTTCATATTGCATTACATTGTTTGTAGTGAAGACATGGATTGGCTAGTCAACTGGCTCATGTTGTTTATCAACAAGATCGAGTTTTCGTTAAACGATTGTTCTTGAAAATCTTACAGACAACACTGAAAAACTCTGACAGCTAACTATTAGCAGTATTAAACTTAGTGTGAGTGTTATCCCGAATGACTCGTGGATCGCCTACCAGCCACATACTTCTTAACTCATCTCGAGCAGTATAATCCTCTGTATGCGAGTTTGGGGCTATACGCACGACAGTTCAAAACATCCATTTGTGAATGTGCTGTTTTGTGCGCTTTTCCAAAAAAAAAGAACTTTGGTGGACCTGCAAATTTACCCTAATAATATTGAACTCAGTGCAACAAACCCACATGAAATTTCATGACATCACATTGGACCTTAAGGCTTGGCACCGCGTTTTCGCAGTACTGCCAGTCGTCATTGATGCGCCATGTTTCTAAGTTGTTTATGTAGTCAGCGACTTAAGGAGGATGATAACGAAAGTGCATAGGCATGGCCACTGACTCGGACTGAGCCACAATCGCTGCTACGCGCAGACAGAGCAGAGTTGAAAGAAATGTGAGAGGAAAGATTGAAATAAGAGACGCACCACGTGACCAACCGGCTCAAGGCCACGGGGCCTCCAAGGAGCTCAAGGGGTGCTACGCTGAAGGCTCGAAGAGCTGGCGTAGTGTAGCTTTCGCTACAAAGTGAATTTTTGTGTTTTAATGAGAGAATTTTCGGCTATGACATCAAACATCACTCGCCATTAAGCTTGCTAAAAATCCGTACGTACACATTGTCAAAATTAGCGCCCAACTAGGTTGGCTCAAGGGCTACGCCGTGCGGCTTGTTATGCATTCCTAGGGTTCTAAATCTCTTCAAGGTTGCGTCTACAACGAATGCTACAAAAGCCCCACACACACTGCTTGGAAGCAAATCCCTATGGTTCTAATACCTTTGGCAAAGGCTTTACAAGAAATGTCTACGCTAAGTATTTCCTGTTTTATTCAACGCTGCACTGTCGTTCAAGAATGCTTGCAGAACAATTAATAAAAGCGATGAGAAGACCGCGGACACTTTCAATAAGCTGTAACAAGTCATTTTCTTTTGCCACTGCGCAGCAAAAAAGTTTGGTTTGTCTGAAAAGAACGATGGAACTCGCATGAGTCGAATAACTTGTATCCCGAAGCCGACTCCTGTATGATTGTTGTTGAAGTGGAAAACAACTTTCGTCCTCTGGCAACCGACACGGGATGCCTGGAAAATGTTTCCACTTATCGTGTCTCGTACAAGGCTTTTGTAAAGTTTTACTTTTGTCTCGTGACAGGCCACGCGATTAAGCCGCGATCCTAATGCCGGCAACATGGCGAGGCAAAGGCAGCAAGGTTGTTTGCCGAAAAATGATCGTCTGTCACTCGGATTACCTCGCTCTCGAGCGCATCCGCTCTCAAGCATGCACGCAGACACAAATACACAAACACAAGCCACAGAAATATCAGATTTGCGGCGAGATGATAACAGGCCGGCAACTTGTTTGCGAGCTTCCTTCGGGTGTGGCTGAGGCCGCTGTTGTTGATTCGGGATAGGGTGATCAACAGGTTTTCGCTACATCCACCTGCGTTGTCTCGGTTTCTTTCGTGCCGCTGAAACACTAGGATTGTTGCGTGCACAGTAATAATGTATGATTGCTCCTTTTTTGACTGCTGTTTGTGTATCGTCTTCAGCACGCTTAACAAGAGCGCTCGATCGCGCGTTCTGCACTGATATTACAGCCCCTGAGCGATGGGCGCTGAGTCCGAGACGATGCTTCACGGTGTGTTTGCGGCGATTGGAGACAGCTCATGCCCTGCTTCCAGCCTAATACTGTCCCAGACAAAGCGGCCGACGGCCAGCGGCGCTAACGTCAGTGGAGGACACGTGCGCGCTCGAGCGTCCTTGCTAAGCGTGCTGAAGGTGGTACAAGTCTTCAAGGAGGCTGGAATGCAAGCTCACATGTCGGCGTAGTGTTCAGCAGCCACTGTATTCTCTCCTAAAGAAAAAGAGCACTAGTGTCCTGCTCATAAGGCCGCACATATTTTTTGGAGGAAGTGGTACATGCCACTAGCACGTTTCCATGCACTTAAACTTCAAATATGTGTTGAACACTGAAGGTGCATTCTTAATGCACCTCAAGTGTTCAACACATATTGCAAGTTTAAGTGCATGGCCAGCAGCAATATTAGTGTAAGCACCGATTTGCCGCTCCTGTGTATGCCAAGTTGCAAAACTTCTCTAAATGAACTCTCTTCCGGATGTTACGCAAAATGTAAACATCATGTGCAAAATGAATAATCCGCGTGTTTTAGCCTGTAACGTGAGCTGTAAGCTTTGTTTTTGATAATATTTAGGCGCTCACTTTATGAATGCTCTTCAGTGTACAAAATGGTAGGGTTGTCTCAGCCATTTATTATAAATGCAATGACAGTAGCCGCCAAATTTGTGACGTCAGAGAGCGGGTTGCAGACTTCGGCTATACCTCAGTGGGTACTGCGCGCAGAAACCTTTTGAATTGTAACAGCCTTCTAAACATCGCATAAGCATGTATATTATCGGTAACCACTCAGCATGGAAAATAATCAACTGGAGAAAATGTCCGTAGCGCGAAGTTCGTGTTGTTACTTCTGGCAAGCTTTTTGAAATAAACACCTTCTCTCAGGCCTGTGCTAGAATGTTACTACTTCTTTTTATCATTGCACCCTCTGGTGCTCCACGGTAACCACGTTGCGCGAGAGGCTGCGGTGATTACCCAGTGGTCCGAAGCAATGGTATAAAAGATGCGGCTATGTTTACACAGGCGTTGGTTCCAATCCCACTGAAAGCGGAAGTTTTTACTACGTAAACAGTATTGCCCACTTTCGTCGAAAAAGCCGCGGTCGTTATGTGTGTGTGTATTGAAGGGAGAGGGGGGTGCGTGCGTGCGTGCGTGCGTGCGTGCGTGCGTGCGTGCGTGCGTGCGTGCGTGCCTGCGTGCATGAAGCCTCCGCCAAAACACCCCCTATTGTATTGCTACAGATCGGGAGTAGAGGTAAAAAAGCACCTCCAACTTACGATCCTCCACCTATCACCGAGTGGCAATCTCTCTCTCTCTAGAAGCCTGCACTCACCAGAAGAACGCAAAAACGTAGAACGGCAAGCGACAGCGGAATTAAACTCAAACACGCAATGGTAAAGTGGTCTATGCATGAGCGAAATGTAGAACTAATGCTGCTAACGCTGATTCATCGCATCAAAACTTATTATCGCCTGTCAATTTTTTTTAAACCTCAATTTTTTTGACAGCCTACTGTTTTGTTGCAATCTTTTTGAAGCGCCGTCCCTTCCCAGTTCTCTTCCCCTGTATTTTGGCCCCAATGCGAAGGTTTTTCCTTTCCTTTATGTTCGTTTTCCCGTACTACGACACACATTACAGGAACGAGTAAGAGTTCAGCAGCTCACAGCCACGTTTTGGAATCACACGAACTAAACAATTTTACAAAAGTCATTCGATTTAGTTGACTAACGTCTTCGTATCTTATTTCCGAAGCAAGAGCGCCACTGCCACGCTAATGTTTACAATGCACACCACTTTTTTTTTCTGTCCTCGCGAAGCCACTCGGTACGTCTGCACTAGTGAAGTCGGACAGATTTAGTTTGCTCTCCCAAGCACAACGTAGAAAAGAATAGATTTCTGTTTCGCTACAGAACTGGCACAATGGGGACAATGCTTTCTTATGCGTGTCTGTGCCGTTACACCGTCTCTTTCTCCCCCCATGCACTCCGCCAAAGCCGCGTCTGCTTCCATTTCGGGAGCTCCTCGAGCGAGTGTGTCATTATATACACCCCTTAGTATCGACAGCAAGCATCTATAGAGTCAGCAGAGAACAAAAATGGGGTCAGGATACGAGTGCTGTGCGCTCCAGAAAAGAAAACCAGGCGCGCATTGTTTGGTGTGGCTGACATGGGTTCGTTGAAAGAACTAATTTGAACTGGCACCCTGGGAACTGGCGGCAACGCCGAAGCGGGAAAATTATATGCTGCTACGACGGCTGTCACTGCGTGAGAGCAGGAGAAGAAAGAAGACGTCGCTGGAAAGCAGGCGTGTGCTGTAGACACTATTTTATATCTTATTCTCAGCCTCTCTGTCTCTTTTGTCTCTCTGTCTCTCTCTATCGCCTGCATTTTTTTCCCGCTCTGCCGGAGGGTAGAAATGCAAGTGCTGCGTAAGCTTGGCGGCCAAAGGAGGTCTTCCATTACTGTAAACAAACTAAGTAGTTCGGTTCTTTGGGGGCTGGAGACCTTAAGTCTGGGTCGTCTTTATGTGCTACAGAAATGCTGCGCAGCCTGCCAAAACCGAAAAAGCCAACCGTTTGCTTTCGGGGATTAGGACGGTAGCTAAACAGCTACCATTATTTATGACTGGAAATGACTGAAAGCTGAGTGGCTCGCAATGTTTCGTTACTGCAACGACAGAAAACGTTAAAAAATAAGCACCGAAAAGAAATGTTTTATTGAAGATCCTGAAAACAACGAACATAATTGAAATGAGGGCTGGAGACTGAAGAGTTTCTATTCAATGTTAAGGAGGATATGCTGCTAAGAGCCTGAAACATTAAAATAACAAAAAGAGCCTGAAGAGATCCGGAGTAGAGCAGGAAGCTGTCTGGGTGTAAAAAAAAAAAAAGGACACAATGAAAGGAGCATTTTCTCCGAAGAAGCTGGAGTTATTCTCATCCTGACTGAAGTTTATAATGTACGCTTTCGCAGGACACGTGAGGCATAGAATTTATAACCGGGAGTCTTTTATGTCCGGAATGAATTACCGAGGGACATAAAGTAGTTCCGTGGTATGGTTCTGATACGCTTGTGGAGTACTCAGGTTAAGGAATTCAGAGATTTAGGTTGGCCGCTTCTGGCAGAAAAAGCGGGCAGTAGCGGTCGCTGGCGGACCGCTATTTGGTGCTTTCATTATTATCAGTTTTTTTTGCGCCATGGTGCCCGGTCCTGCTGCTTTTGATTAAGGCTGAAGCAACGATATTTGTTGTTTTTTCATCTTGAGTGATTGACTTAGAAGATTATCGGAACAAGCGCAGCGGCCATTCACATACCATGTTTAAATGCTGCTTAATCTTCTCAGCTCACCGTGCTTTGGCGCCCCGGTGGTTGGAAGCCTTGTTATTTGGGAGGCCTTATCAAGATTTAGGTCTTTCCTTGCTCAGCCTGTGATAATCATGACGGACTCAAAATTTGCACTTCAAAAGCTTCAAAACCCGTCTGACAGGTTTTGCCTCAGTTCGCTGCACTTGGAGCACCAAATGCACAGCAGAGGGCTTTCTGTGCATTTTCAGAGGGTTCCATCGCATAAAGACGCCTTCGTAATTGAGGTGGTAGAGAGCCTCGCCCATGAGGAGCAGTAATTCTTCAAAAGTAATTCTTCAAAAGGATAGCAGTATGCTTTTTAAGAGGCCTGAGACATCCGCCCAACCATCACTGTGTGACCAAAGGGCTGAAGAGCGCTGAAGCCGCTCTGATTCTTAATTCAGCCTGAATGCGCTACAGCAGGGGGGTTACAATGATGAAAAAACATATCTTCATTCATACAGCACACTTGCTGACCTGAAAGGCGATTCCATTCACTGAGAGAACTAAAAGAAAATGAATTTGCATGCATATTAGTTCTATTCCAAAATCTTTCACATTATTCCAAAATCTTAAAGCAATGATCAGTACGAGAAGAGACATAATGGGGCCTGTGTAAATATTTTTCCTTTTGAATGCCATAATCGCAAGGGTTCTGTTCTTGCTTCCGCATGGATGTACAAGGCAATGCTGACATAGTCACCGCTGTGTTCTTCATTTGTTGATCACGGCGATTTCCACCGTTGTCTTACGTGCTGTACAGGTAACCACGCGTACAGGACGAAGGCAGAGGTGTAACTTGGTTATCTGTAAGACACGACCGGACAGTCAGAAGGTAGGCGCCCGGTTTCTTCTAAAAATTTTTCAGGACATTGGATTTATCTTCGAATTGTAACAGCGGTATTTAACGACTCTTGCGGGTGCTTGTCCACGTTATGTCCAAGATCTGCTAGGCCACGGAGCTCAGCCGCAGTCTCGTGTCATTCTGTCTCCATCGCTGTTACTACAGGCTGTGGATTCGCCTTATTACTTTTTGCCATATTGTTCAAATTTTTCGGAAGTCGATACAATCCTGTTAACTGCACGTGGCAATTCACAAAACGGCACTTCAGCTTCACTCTCGGCAACACGCGACCTCCTACGCAGCTCAAAGGTCGTAGCAACTAGGCGCGATATGGTGTATTAGAATCTCAGCAGCGGCAGCTACGTTTCGATGGAGGCGAATTACAGAAAAGTTCCTGTGTTCTGTGCGATGTCAGTGCACATTAAATAATATCAGGGGGTTGAAATAATCCGGACCAACACTGCTCTCTGTCTCTTCCTCAATCCTTTCTCACCCTCCTTCGCCCCTTCCATCAGGCCATGGTGCGAGTGCCCACCGACAGGGCAGCAGTTATTACGCTATTCGTTTTCTCACTATACATTTACGTTTATATTTACAGCATGCGCCATTTTCTTCTAGCCCCTAGGGAGCTGGAACTGCACTGCGATAGCCTGTTTGCCAGGCTTCTACACGGAATATGTGACAAGGTGTAGGTTTAAAGGCCGGAAGCTGGTCGCGTCGCATAGACGAACTACCGTTATTCAAATACCGACAACTAACACGCGAAGAAAAGTCTACCTTTTAAATTTAAGGCATCGAAACTGCACTGTTGACTGGGTCATTTTCGTACTCTCTAGTTTCGTACTCCGCCACCTATGCATAATATATTCCACTCGAATAAGAAGAATGTAACACGATGCCCTCTATTGCCCCATCTCTCGTCGCCAATGTGCTGCTTTAGGACATTCAATTCCACATACCACAAATTTTCGACCACCTGAGGTTCTTTAACGTGCACTGTGCGATGTCAGTGCACGTTAAAGAACCCCAGGTGGTCGAAAATATCCGGAGCCCTCCACTACGGCGTCTCTCATAGCCTTAGTCGCTTTGGGACTAACCCCATAAACCAACCAACCAACAAATTAGCAGTATAACACTTTCCTTCGGCGGTATCCTCATATAAGCCCAATGGAATAGGCCCGTGAAGCAAAGAAGTTTTATTGCCAATGTATACAGTATATATATACAAGATGTTGAAATATGCTGCACATTTTTTCTACAAAATCCTTCCTGTGATAACTGGAAGGTATAAAGTAAAGCGTTAGCTACTGACACTTTTTCAACGAGGCTGATTTGCCATGCGTTACTTCTGTACAGGAATTCACAGCTGCAGTCTTGAAACGAGAGATCTTTTACTGGGGTGTTATTTATTGCATTTTGCATCATATAGAACGTAAGGGAAATGTTCCAGGCAAGCGGATGCTTTCTACTACAATAACTGGCTTATTTCGTGTTTTTAACAAACGGGTCGTCTCTTGAACTACTTAACAAGTCGAATGTGCATCACGAGCAGTTTGTCACCAAACGGTAACCGGAAAATATGCCTGCATATTTCCAACTTTTTCATGCGAGCCCAAATGCAGCATTGCTTTGTTTTACAATATGTTAAAGCATTTGTTCCCGTATTTCATTTTTTACAGCCTAGCCATCTCTAAATTTTCCCGACGCATTTTAGTAGCCCCTGAGACTGCGGTAAGGCAAACGTTTAGAATCAGCGCACAACCTTCAAGAAGTCCGTTTATAACCAGTGTCCGCTCTGGTTAGCTACTCATAAGGACTAGGCAGATTAGTAAAGCTCAGAGAACAGCATTTCCTGTCTCATTAGTATTCTTCGCAATCGTTTGGTTCCCTGCTGTGTCATTTTCTTCTTCATACTTCATTTCTGGTTCCCTTCTTAATAATTTACTAAATGGGAGTTTGCGCAGACATTGTTCTTTTTGTTCCTGTTCTCAATACCCGTATGCCCTTCATATGTTCCGCCGGCTTTCGACCTGATGTGACAGAAACTGGAGGTGAAACCTTTCCTCTTTTCTGCTGCCGTCAAAGCGTGTTCTAATTGGAATCAACTTGATCTCTCTCCAGATATGCGTCGCAGGACTGACCCAGTTCTCTGAATCTGACGCCGCCAAACACATTTAGGTTGACACTGTTTTTCGATCAGGGATTTTTCAGGAATCCAAAAAAGAAAAGAAAAAGAATTACTTAGGATTTGAGATAAGGTAATGGAAGGCATTCGTGCAAAACTTTTGTCTGGATTTCGATTTAACGCTTTTCATACGCATGCAGTCCTGATTTCTCACTTTTATTTCTCGGCGCTCAGCTGCTGGCCCTAAAGACGCGGGTTCGATTCCGGCCGCGGCGGCTGAATTTCGATGAAAGCGAAATTCTAGAGGCCCGTGTACTGTGCGATGTCAGTGCACGTTAAAGAACCCCAGGTGGTCGGAATTTCCGGAGCCCTTCACTACGGCGTCCCTCATAGCCTGAGTTGCTTTGGGACGTTAAACCCCATAAGCCAAACCAAACCAATGACTTTTATTTCTCTCTGCTGGACAAAAGTGAATCAGAGGAGAATTTGGAACAGATGCTACGGCGATGAGCTGGAACTGCGGTGAAATGATTCTGCCTAGATGCCGATCACTGGCATGCGGCTTCGGCACGCTGTTCTCGAATTGCTGGACCTTCAATTCTTTTCGAAATGACCAGCGCGAAAACAGACGGGGTCAAAAGAAGAAACACTGACGACAGGACGGGAGCTGACTGCAAAACGGTCATTTGCAGTCAGACGACTCGGTACTTTTGCGAACGGGGGGCCAGCCTTTTGCTCTCGATTCACATTGCGGATGACGCAATCTACACCATCCCCGATGAGCCGTTCCTTGTCTCTGTCACAGAAATGGTCAGCAACTTCTCTAACCATTGCTAGCATCTGAGGTCGGCTGGTGGTAGGCTCGTAGGCGAACTTCGGTCTTTTTTGTAGGATGGCCTGGTCGTCAGTGTTTCTTCTCTTGTCTCCGTCTGTTCTCTGGCTGGTCATTTCGAATCATGTCCCACCAACTCGCCCAATCGGCAGTTTTGATTCAATTATTTGCCTAGTGGCTACTACTTCCTGCTGTCGCACATCGGGTTCTTGGCGTTTGAGCCGAGCGACTTCTGCGTGGCGCTCTTTCCTAGAACGCTTCGGGTACGGTATTTGTGACGGAACAGCGCAAAACACCGGGACAAGAGACAAGCGCTGACTTACAACTGGTTTTTATTTCGAAGAAACACTGCTTCTTATACCTTCTTCCCCCTCAAAAAAACACAACAAATGCGTCACAACCATATCGTTCAAGCGTCCAAACAAAAAAACATAAGATAAATAATCAGAGATTTATAATCACATTTTTAACATTTCAAATTCTTTCTTAGTCAAAGCAACAGACGGCGTGCTGACACAATCGTCGCGCAGACTCGCTATCGAAGCTGCCTCGATTATTTCCCTGACTAACTGGTCTTTGTGATTAGCCAAAGCTTTGCATTTCTGGAAAACAGGTTGTGCACCTTAATTCGCCTTAATTCGTAAAGCTTTAGTAACGTAAACGCGCTTCTTTTTTCCTGGCTGCACAAGCCGTCACCAGTCACAGATAGCCAGTGAACCAGAAATCAAAAATGCTGCTTCACTTCACTCAATGCGCATGTTCTGGAGAGGTCAACGTACAGCTTAAAGGAACAGGGGATATAAAGAGTAAATCCAGTGCTGAAAGAACACCTCTGCAGCCAAACCTCTATATAAAAGACGGTTGGGAAAGTCTAACAGAGATAGCCACTGAACACTTTGCACGTTTGCTTTCATGCATTCCCGATAAGTATTGCTTCACATACTCCTCTCAAAGAAAGATAGATGCGCTCATGTCACCGACCTGCAAGGCAGATTCGAAAAACTCCTTGTTAAGTAGGGCCTTTGAAATTCACTTAGTCCCCTTACGCAAAGCCCCATCTTTTTCTAGTCTTGAGATAAGCGCAGGCTTTCGCACATCATCGGTGTTTCAACTTTGTACCTCTGAAATGTGGCGCATGGCTCAAGCTCTCGATCGACAAAGGGGTATTATGCCTGGGACACGGCAGCTGTCACCAAGATACAAAATAATGTAGAATCGTTGACCCGAAGCGCTTAATTCTTATCATGCCACCTCCTAGAAGACTGATCGGTTCGTGCATATTCAAGGAACAGGTCATTGTTGAGCGAACACTGAAGGAGCCCGCGCTTGCGCAAGTTTCGGTTTCCTAATAGAAGATGGCAGCACTTCTCGTCTTCGCGCTTATTGGTCTATTTTTCGCCTGAATGAGGGTCAATGGTGCCATTGATCAACTGCACCAGAGTCGAAGAAAATCCAGACTTTAAGCGAGGAAATTCGGTCGCTGAATTTTAAATGTTGGGGATATTTAAATTTTAGAGGCCCAAGCGACGAACGATAAAGGGTAGTGAATTCCTAAGTGAATTCCTAAGCTGTACTCGCGCGGCGACCTACATTACACAGTAAAACATCATCAAATGAAGGGAACAAGGGATTAAATCAATATTCCATTAAATCAAGTTCGAGCGGACCTAGAGACGGTGAGCTCATAGAAGTATAAATATTATCGCTTAAACCATTAACTGTGGAAGGCAAGTGCTTAGAGAAAAAAAAATGTGGTCGATTTGTGTAGCTAGACCAAATGCAAATTAGGTCCGCTAGAGGTTTGGTTTTCACCTCAGTAGCGGTGTTCAGGTCCAATGTTCACGGATGGTAGTTGTTCAAATAGCGACAGCGGGTTAGTGCTCATATATGCGGAATGGGCCATTATCTACATTCACACATTCCTGGGAGTCTTCCTGCCACTGCTGGCACAGTGGTGCAGCGATCAAGCGATGCTTCACTGCCCTTCTATGGCAGGTGCTGCCATCGATGACAGTTGGGGTGCTTGGATTAGGTTGCGATCCAAGTTGCTCTTTCCGAGCAGCCTCTCACGATTATTTGAGATGCTGTATATCATGGTAGGCAGGTGAGCAGCCTGCTCTAAAATTGGCTTCAGACCGGGAAACAGACAGACAGACACACAACGGCTAAATGCGGGGAATGGCCAATACGAGTTCAAATGCACTAAAAAGCAAAACCCGCCTTGGACACTGTTGTAATCTTTATATTGCATCTCGATCACTATTCTCTGCATTAGGCGACATAAATTTGCAACTGCAGTGTGCAGACATATTGTTGTCCGTTCGCGTGAATATAACTGAATACTTGGAAAAAGAATTGGTGGAGGGACTAAGCTCCGCCTTAAGGATATCACGCGATATCATTAATGGGTTAATACTCATATATAAGGAATCGGTCATTGTCTGTTTTACTTTCATTGATCTCTTGGAGTCCTCATACCACTCCTGGAAGAGTGGTGGAGCGGTTAAGCGATGCGCCACAGCCCTGCGATGGCAGGTGATGCCACTGGTGGGGCTCTTCAATCGTTAATTTACCTTCCACCTGCCACGGTGTTCAGTTTGCTCACAATCCGCTAGGTAGGTTGTGATGACACCACAAGGTCACGTGACATAGCATTGCGTGCCAAGGTCACGTGATCGGCCCATTTTTATTGCGAAAGCAATACTACTTGCACTTTCACGCCTTTGCCGTGCCGCGGCGGTGACCACCATTGGCCTTCATTTGATCTTGATTGCATTAGATTGGATTAGATTGGATTGGATTGAACTGGATTGGACTGGATTGGATTGGATTGGATTGGATTAGATTGGATTAGATTAGATTAGATTAGATTAGATTAGATTGGATTGCATTGTATTGTATTGTATTGGATTGGATTGGATTGGATTACATTGGATTGCATTGGATTTGATTGTGGTAGCCGATGCATCACCACAAGTCTGACCACAAGCACCACCACCAGCTACACTACCAGCTGAACCATGGCGTAGGTACGGATATTGCTTTCGCAATTACCGGGCTTAACCAAGCTAAGCCACAGCCAATTTTTCCGACCAGGGCAGGTTCCGCGAGGCAGAGCAGAATTTCGTGCCCCAGGTTTTCCATAGTGTGGCCACCCTGTGGGAAGGATGACGACGTATTTTCTGCCGAACGACAGCCTTAACGCAGTAACCTTAAGAGAGATGGTCTTAAATTACAACGTCTTTAACCTACTTTCTTGATTCTGCTGAAGGTCGAATTTTTTTTATTTCCCTCGAAGACCACTTCATCACACGGACTTCCCTGATCGAGTGTTTCAAAAGCAGCAACATTACTTACGTACGCATTCATGTCCCAAAGGTACTCCAGTGGCCAGGCACTCGAAAGTGGGCAGATGGGTGCGACGGGTGATAGATATTCTCCCTCGATACTTTTTGCAGAAAAGATTAGAAAGCACTCGAAAGAATCCCGTTACATTTTTCTCGAACAAAAAAATACAGCAGCGTTTTAACTTAAATATCAGGATTTGCCAAAGTTCTGGGCATTAAATTTTCCTACAATACTTTCCCGTAATCTTTTGAGCAAAAGAGGGTAGAGGAAACGAGTAGCTCGTTAAGACTAATGTTTCACGTGAGCCAACAGCCATTGAAACGCACAAATAACAGCACAGCACAAATAAAAAAAATCCCTTATGCTTTCTAAGGTTTCAATGAATGCTGGCTTATTTCCACGCAATTTCGAGATATTTTTATTATTTACCTATCAATATACGCTGTGATCCTTGTCACGAAAGAAAGCCCACGTAAAAGTTGGCGCATTGACGGTGCCACATGACTAAAGATATTTAACTCGTCGCGGAATATGCCGTACTTTACGTAATGCATTCTGCTCAACTAAAAAGGCAGCGGAATAATATTCGCGTTCGAAATGATTATTCTTCCTTTTTAGTCGACTCCGAGTTGCCACGAGTTGTCGTAATGTTTACAACCTGCCTACGGATATTGCACGACACCTGGTTGTCCGCGTCGCTCCGGTCAACCGCTGTAGGCCGCAGAGCTTCGGACGTGCTTTGGAGCCATGCCAGGCCCCTTCACAGCCTCAGGTGTTGCGTCCACTCTGAACCGGAATTAAATGCGCACGTTGTCTTGGTAGTCATTGATGCTGCTTCGAGATAACTACCGACCGCTCTTGCTGTCAAACGATCTGTTCTACGCTGTATCGTTCAGGGGAAAAAGATTCTTCATTTTGAGCTTTTTATGCACGCACAACTTTTAGCTCCTATTCTGGGCACAATCAGGCCAATATCTTACGAAAAACACGAAGAACCTAAGATCTAGTGTCAAGCGTAACTTATCAGAACTTTCCCGTCTGAATAGTAACCGGGAGAAAAAAATGCAGCCGATTCACCTAACTTAGCCAAATGCGAAGTATGTGTGCTAGCATCTCGCGTTTCATTTTGCTTTCGGTTCGAGGCTAGGGTTTCAAGGTCAGGCTTGAAGCAAAGATTGGCGAAATCGGTGAATGTAAACTTACTGGTAGCTACTATAAGCTTATGAAACTGTTTAACATTACTGGACTTCCTTCCAGAGCCCAGCGTGTATCTCTATGTGTAAATAACCCTTTATGCAAGCAGGCACACTGCCGCATTAAAAAGGCACTGCGGTGGCGGTAAGTTCTGGATTCAGTGCACACGGATAGAAGTTGATGAAGGAGACGATATGCAATGCGCACCACGAGAAAGGGGCAGTTAAACACAAGAGATTATCGGTTGCACTTGAGTAGAATGATTGCACACTTAAAAGAAGTCTATGCTCATACAGTGCTCTAAGAAGGGCAGCACTGACTCTTAGTGCGGTGCTCTTCATTGTTTTTTTTCTAGTGATTTGTTGCTTAGGTGTGTCGTATTATGTATTGATTACGTACTCTGCATTTCCTGTTTTCTCGTGTTTGGTTCCTTAGGTGTGTCGTGCTATGAATCGTCTGGATTCGTCACTGTTTTCCTAATGTTTGTACATAGTTCATGTACAAAAACATAGCATCACTGTAATAAACACCACGTTGAAAAAAAGGCGGCGATAGCATAGTGCTGTCGTGCAGTGGCAAGGGAAGCTTGTCTGTTCGCACCGCCACGGGTTTGAAACCAAGGCGCAGGGCAGTCGCGTTCATAATTTTTTTATTTCTGCAGGCCTCGCTCGCTTCAGACACTCAAACAGAAAACAGCTTTCTTCGAGACTGGAAGCCTTAGTTTTGGCGCACTAAAAAGAAAGCCTTAAAAAATGTTAGCCCTCAGTGAGATCCGAACAGGCGCCAGCGCCAACACAGCAGCTTATTTTCTCGATGTTTTATACGAGTCTTTATTTCGTAACTGTGCCGTAGAGACAGTGTTCGCAACTACACCATTACAGGACTCTGCTTACACTTCCAGTATATCTTGAAATCCAACCATGCGTAGCGCAAGAAGTTTTTGCGTGCCGCGTATGCTAACAGGCGGACACAATTTCAATTTTTAATTAGCTAAAAAATTAGCAACCTTGCAGCGGCTGCTCTTAGCGTGCATACATAAAATATATGAAAACATAGAGGCGGCCGCATTCCTAGATTATTCCATTTGGTAAAATTCTCCTAGCATGCCAGTGTTCCGAAAAATTCGTGTCAAAATTTCCAGCTCCCTTAGTCCGCTTGATTAGGCATGCGCGAAACCCCGGGCGCGAAACCCCGAGGGTGAAACTCATTTAGGTGTGAACAAGGTGTTGCGTATAGCGTTTCTTTGGCTTCCCTAGCCGAAAGTGACAGGGGAACAGCGATCCTCCTCGCTTGTTGCTCTCCGCCACAGGTCTCTAACTCATTTCGCCACACGGACTGCATTGGCATACTTTTAGTGCGAAAGAACTAATCCAGACGTACAGATCCTAGCAAAATCGCATATTGTATGCGCACCTCGGGAGCATAAAAGAAATTAGACCAATATCCACGACTGGGAGTCGAACCCGTGGCGGCGCGGAGAAATCAGCTAAAATCAGCACGAGACCACTAGGCTATCGCCGCATTTTTTTTTCTTTAATATATGTTGCAACAAGTATAGAAGCACACCAACCGTGTCGGTTGGTATGACATCAAAATTTATGTTCTTTCATTTTAATTGGAGCTACCACCATTTCAACGATTCCATCACAGAAACCTTGGTTCCTGAGGATATCACGCAGCTTAAAAGATCTCCCGCGCACACCCAGAGGTGTTCCGTTTCTCGATGCTAACAAGGAGCTGATTCCACTTGAAGTGTTGTTGCTTCTTGGCTTGCATGCGATCTGGCGGTCTCGAATGGCAGTCAGAAATCTTGATCCTGGTGTCCGCTCTGTGTGCAGTTCTTTTTTTGGCGATGTATGTAAGCTGCGTGACTAGGCTATCGCCGCAGCCGAACACGCCCTGGGCGCCCTGGGTTAAAATGCACCGCACTCTCGTGCTGTTCATTGCGGAGTGTAGTCTTCATTAACTTCCACCTGCTCCGTTCGGCGGCACTGCGCCCTCATCGTCGTCTTCTGTGCAGTACAAAAACGGGCTTTCACACTGAGTGGAATGTAGTCAACGTTCTCTATAGTTTCTTGTTTTGTCCTTCACGAAACAATAGCCAGAAGTAAGATAGGGGAAAGAAGGTTTGGGCACAAGGCAGAGAAGTAAGCAACGCAAAGCAAAAATCAACCAAAGAAAAACGCGAATACTAATGAGCTCCTTCAAAGAGGGCGACTTGTGAACTGAAATTTCTTTTTATTTCTTTTAGTTCTTTGTTTGTATTCTGCTGTAGTCAAAGTTTAAAGGCCGTTCTCACGAACAGCTCACTACTGACGTAGGCACAGACGTCTAGTAGTTTCCGTTTACGGCTGCAGGCATGTCTCCTCGCTAAAGATCATAGAAGAGTAGAAAAAAGGAGTACTAATGACGTTTTTCCGGAAAAACAAAAAGGTCAGATCTTTGGAGTGCGCACTACAATGCTTTGCAGGCCGCCTACGGCCCGCGGTATGCGTGAATGAGACCCCAACTCTAGGAAGTTTCGGAACGAAAAGCCCTACGCAGCTGCTGCGTCAAACCGCACAGCCGCATAGGCGACGTGAAAAGACCGCTTTCGTGTACAGCTCATCGCTTCCTTTTGAAAATCCTAAAAGCCTTATATTGAACGTGCCATATAACGAATAGACTGACGCCGACTCCACTAAAGCATGACCGAATATGCCGATGCGTACAGTCCTTGAACTAATCCAAAGCAGTTCTGTTTCCGTAATGTAGGCTTCACTTCGCCTTCCAGAACTAGTACTGTATAAAGAATTGAAAAATTTTTTTACAAGAAGGGAAAGAAGCAGTAAACTACTCACTTCATAGTGTCGTCGCGGTGGCTCAGTGGTTATGGTGTTCGGCTGCCGACCCGAAAGAAGCGGGTTCGATTACGGCCACTGCGGTCGCATTTCGATGGAGGCGAAATGCTGGAGGCCTGTTCTACTGTGAGATGTCAATTCACGCTAAAGAACCCCAGGTGATGGAAATTATCCGGAGCCCTCCACTACGGCGTCCCTCGTAGCCTGAGTCGCACTTGGACGCTGAAAACCCCATAAACCAAACCAAACTTCTTGGTGAATCCATTAATCGTCCAGTTAGTTAAGGGATGAAGCAGGGAGAGAAGGAAGAGAGAGCGGAGCAAACAGCGTTGGGGAGGGCTCCGGTATAGCTAGTTTAGATTATCTGGTGTTCTTTAACGTGCAGTGATATTGCACAATACACGGGCACGTTTCGACGCCAGTGCACGTTAAAAAAACACAAAGTGGTCGACTGTAAAGCAAAATATGCGGACAGCGGGAGGTGAGGGAGGGGGAGAGGGGGGTGCTTGTTGTTTGTATGCACTTTTAGCAGAGCCAGGTCTTATACGTGTTTTTCGCGTTTCGTGTAGTTATTGTCAGTACATTTTTTGCGAGCAAAAACCAATTTTTTTTACCTCGAGAGTGCCATTCGTTGCCATAGTTTAGAGGAGGCAAACATGGTATAATTAATAAAGATGTCAAAGCTCTATATTGTTTCATATGCTGAGAGTAAGCAACATGGCACGTAGCATCGCAGCGAGTTTGCGAGACCATCTTTCTGGTCTGAAACAATTGGCACCTGGATAGTATCGCGACTCACTGTACAGGCCGTGACGAGTTCGCTGACAGCAGTATTCAGGAAAAACGCTGCTGCAAGAACGTCAGAGGCTCGGTCCACCAAATCACGTTTAAGCTCTTGATTCAGTGGTCCAGGGATGAAAATTCTGGCAGGACGGTTTTTTATCAGACTATATTGTCGACATATCTTTGCTTTTGCTTTGCGGGTTGATGCTTTGTGTAGGGTTTTCTCTGTTTGTTCTCTTTCTATAACCCGACAGTGTTCGACAAGTTTGCGAAGCTACTCACTTTATTATATAAACTTATGCTTTGCTTTTGGACAGATTTATTAGTGGAAAGTCAGCGGTTGTGTTACCTTCATCCTTGAGTCTCGCATTGAGCAGTGGACTTTCAAAACACAAAAAAGCACGCACCATTCCGCGAAAGGCGTTATTTCATTGTCGAAAGTGTCTAAAGGAAGCGCACAGCAAAAGAAAAAGTCTGTCGCATTGTTCTTATATAACTCTTGACACGTGGCTGACGTTTTAGCTCTAGAGCGTTATTGCCGCTACGAGAAGGCACATTTCCAGTATAATCGCGCCCGAAACAGCACACTGGAGCTGAGTGTTACCCGTATCAGAGCTGCAGGTTAAATAGCAAGAAAACTAACTCACTAAAACCGACAATTCCTTGACTCAGTGCTCCGAACTAAATATTCTTTTTGTACAGCTTTCGTACACTATAGGAGAAAGTACTGTTAGTAGAGTGTATCTTCGTATATGATGCGTTTTGGCAGCAACCACTGAGCAGGCGAATTTTCAATTTCGTCTCAATGCACTTTGTTTTACTCAATCGGCAGAAAGCTTAAAACTTATCTGATGTTGTTTGGCGTGCACGGGCGCATTAAATCCGCGCGAATGCGCACACGACAATATCTTTGAGTGGGAAAACTTTGCAGGCGAAACCAGCCGAGTTTCATCCACGCTGTTCTGATCTGTTGGAATCATGCAGCACGGTGAAGAGCTTAATTCTGAAAATTTTATTGAACGACGCAGAGTTTGTGAGGACAATAGTGCCGCGACGTTCTTCTGTGTCGCACGAATGAGGCTGAATATTCAGACTTTACAATTCCTTGGACGACAGACTGAATTCACTAAAAGATGCACGCGTGCGTTTTGACGCTAAGGTAATATGGTTTCTATGAGTGACTTGTCTGATTCGTCATATTGAAGGTCAGTTTTCTTTTTTCAGGTTCTATAGAGCATGATCTACTACGGAACGAAATCGTGACGCCATCTAGATTACGAATGAATAGATTCCCACACAGAATTATTCACATAGCTTACAGTTCTCGCAGAGTATTCCAGTCTGGCCCATTCAAGGACAGTCACTCGTGATCGAAAAAATCAAAGAAAAAAGGCATAGCTGATCGCGTCGAGAAAGGAAACGTCGGCAAGCTACTGCCTTAGAATGTCGCCTATTTCGTATTTAGAATATTCAGCATCACAAAAAAAAAAGATCAGTTTGCGCAATCAGCACCAGTGTACGTTCTGAAGAGTCAATGTACAGGCAAAGCGCGCGGTGAATGCGGATGGAGGTAAAAAGAATAATCAAAATATTATAGGCGTAAAGGGGAGGATGGTGGCAGCGAGTTGCGCACGATGAACTTGGAAGAACCGGTCATTTCCTTCTTGATGTTGCTTCACCTCCTCACGCAGCTGCTGTTTTTCCTTTGGCTTTCTGGTCTAAGCCAGGGGAAAGGGCTATACAACAATCATCTGGCCAGCATGTGCCATTAAAACTTATTTTTAATGCCAACCATTCTTTAGCTACTCTTCCAAGATTTCGCAACGCATACGCCCATATCTCCTCATAACGGAGCTCGCTCACTGCAGATGGAATGACTGGAGCGCCGCGCATGTGCACATGTGGCCGGTGAGACCGCCGGCGTGCCGACGCTCCCTGCCGAGCGGGCGACCAGTCGCTGCGCAGCTGCTGTAACGGTCTTGAATGAGTCGTCCCGCCAGACGAGTTGGGGCCTCGCATGCGGCCACCATTCATAAAAGTGGAGCTGCTCGAAAGAAAACGGCGTCGCGCAGCCGTCCGGCACAGTCCACGCACAGTGAAAAAGGACGATGCAAAACAATGGAGCCTAACACAGGTGTGAGGGCCGCCCGACAAGGGCGCGCTAGCTAAACTGCCGAAGAACACAAGAGGAGGCTCGATGCATTAGTCTTGCTTTCGATGCATTAGTCTCTATACTAGGAACCACACAAGCAAATAACAACAATGTCGAGAGTATGGGTAAATAAAGTTTACTCGAAATCAAAAAATTGCTTCGTTTTGTTCATAATAACTTGCGACGTGCGTGCGATGACGAATAATCTCGCATTTCAATGCAGTGGTTTCTGCAGCAGTCTTTTTTTTTTCTGCTCCTTTGCGAGCCACAGCCGATCCGGACCAAAGTTCTAAAACTGCTTCCTTTTCGAGTTTTGCACTGGTTTGGTTTCATGGTTTTGTGGGGGTTTGACGTCCCAAAGCGACTCGGGCTATGAGGGGCGCCGTAGTGAAGGGCTCCAGAAATTTCTACCACGTGGGGCTATTTTAACGTGCACTGACATCGCACAGTACGAGGGCCTCTAGAATTTCGCCTTCATCAAAATATAGACCGCCGCGGCCGGCATCGGACCCACGTCTTTCGGGTCAGCAGCCGAGTACTATAACCGCTGAGCCACCACCGCGTTGGTAAGTTCATTTAGCGTATTGTACTGATTGATTGATTGATTGATTGATTGATTGATTGATTGATTGATTGATTGATTGATTGATTGATTGATTGATTGATTGATTGATTGATTGATTGATTGATTGATTGATTGATTGATTGATTGATTGATTGATTGATTGACTGATTGAACCTAGTCTGCAGGGTACACCATTGAGGAATGCTTCGGAGGTCGGAGCAAGAAGTGAAGGCTTAGATGGGACCTGAAGCCTGGTATGCCAAACCATCCTTGGTCCTCGTCCATACCTAGTTGTCTCACTACGTTTAGCAAGTCAACTAGCCAAGCAACCAGCGCACTCTTTACTTAGGTACCATTTCAACGTGAAAGCCAGCCTTGCCCTTTGTTTTCTGCTTTTATTTCCTGCTGCAGAAGTCTTTGTCGTCGAATGCAGAGTACACACAGAAAAACGCGACACCCGGAGCCCCTCGCTGAGGTGGCAGAACGTGCCGTCTTTGTTTGCATTCAGCATCGCTGCAAGCCATCTCGTCTTTCCTAACCAATGGCGTAAGAAATCTGAACGGCGCAATTTTACATAGCCTGGAGGCAATAACTGGCGTTGTCAGTTAGAAATAGGCAATCAGATATGATATCGGACACAAGTGTAGATATGCTACAACGCTTCGTAAAACGGTAAACAACAAGGTAATTGCAGTTCACTGCTGCTGGTCGCTGCAAATGAACAGCAGTATTCACTCCTTGTCCGGAACAATAGCTGCTTCGAAGCAGCTTGCAGAGGAAATAGTCCATTTCTCTTTATTCCCCGTGCTGGTCCTCAAAGTCCAACAGTGCCCTTTGTTCACCCGGATGCCTTCCGTATTGTTCTCATCTGCAACGTTCTGTTCTGTTCTGTTCTCATCTGCAACGTTCTGTTCTCATCACTTGGCCTGTTATCGGCTGTTTTATTCGAGTATCACGCTCGCTTATCAAACATGCCGAGTCGTGTCGACACTCCTGTATTTTTGTGCAACCAGGCAGCGCTTCCAGCCCAGCTCAGTATGGCGGTTTTTTAAAACAGTTATGTCAACTCCCGTCCCACTGTTGCAGCTGTAAGTTTTAGAACGGAGGCGCAGAAACCAATTCCGCAGCACAAATCACTAATTATTCCTAAGTGCCCCTGAAGAGGTGTGGAAAAGAAGTAGAGATAATTGAGGTAAATATGCATGTGAGCGGTTGTAACTCTGTGAAGTACACATGAAAGTTGCCGCTTTTCCTGTTGGTCTTTAGCTTCAATATTTTCGAAAAGTAGTAATATAGGACCTTAGACGTGTGAATTCAATTATATAACAATTAAAAGATTACAACCATGCAGATAACTATATATTTTAATAGTTCATGTTTATAAAATCAGCTACCAGAGAAGGAGCCACAGACTCGAGACCAGCAATGTTGAACGCTAGGGTTAAATATGTACTAAAGATAAAATGTTGTTTCGAATCTCCTTGCCCCAACATGCGAACGATGGACGACGTTTCCTACTATGTATCATGTTACCTCCCCTTGCGTGTCAAGTTTTCAGTCAGACGCTGGTTCTTAAATTCGGTTAGGTATAAGTAAGATTACAAAGATATGGAAGGAGCGATAGCTTTTTCACTCTCGATGAACATATGAATGGTGATGTAAGAGATCGGATTGTCGCAATGACAAGGGAGATAAAAACGGTACCAAAGTACTGTACTTAGTACTTACCATTAAGGGTCTAACGCATGTGATGGTCGTTAAAATGAGTTTTTTAATGGGTTTTGGAGGAACTAGAAAATATTGTGAAGATTTTCGAAGTAAAGTTACATGATTTGATGCAGGTTAATATACTTAGTTTCAATCTGTCAAAATGTAGGAACGTAATTTGCAAACCTATCAATGCTTATCAAGTGTGTAAACGCAAAACTGGAGAAGGTAACAACTCAGAAAGTTTTTGGCGTCTCGGTCTGGTTCACTGAATATATGACATTTTAAATTTACCACACAATTACACAAAACACTCGGTTGTCTTTAGAGTATGATTGACCTTTTATCTTTGTCGTTAGAGTTATACGCACAGTGATTTCTGTATTCTTACTGCTCTCTAGTTAGGAGTACCTCAACCCTCTAATTATCAAAAGAAGCTGACGTTGCAGAAAAATGCGCTCCGAGGCATCGACGGTTACCATGGCAGACTGCAGAACTTAACTAACGACACAATGGTTTCAAAAGCAAAATTCATTTAACGCTAACCGGGTCCGCATTTTTAGCTTGCTTCAACACATTAATAGCAATGGTTTACTTGTCATTCTTCCAAATAATCAACGTAGGAAATAATCATTCTGACAACTAAAAAACCCTGGTCCCTCGAGCAAGGACTAATTGCGGTAAACTGAAAATAGACGACCAGATTCCAGTTTCAAGAATTCGTCTTTGAGCTTCAATTTCGGGCTCCCTGAAACCAACTACAAAAGCATTAAAAAGAAATTAATCCATGCAGTGCTGAACTAATTATATAGATCTTGAGGCTGCTTTATATATTGTGCTTCAATGCTAGCTGCCAGTTCTGCGACTTTGTGGTAACTGTGAGTCTAGCTGCCAGACCATGTGAGCTTGAAAACGCTGGGGATACTTATGAAATCCGCACTCGGGTGCCGATGGTGAAATGATAGGTTTCTCACCCCGCTAACTCCACGCTTTGAGCATCGCAGAGTAATTGGTCTGCATGCCGTAGAGTGAGCCGCAGTTGGTTAACCGCCGGACATTTAAGCAAATCAGACGACTAGATTTTCGCACATTGGTCCTTCCGGGAGTTTCTCAGCGTGTATGCCCAAGACACCCTGTACACAACGCCGGCGCCATCATTGTTGTCTGGTTGAGTACCACGAGCAGCTGTCTTTACATTTACTCCGACGTGTCGTGCTAAAGTTTGCGACAAATTTAGTAGAGCAGAACGTTGGGCCAGTTGGCGTAGCGACATATTCAAGAAAACTTTGCGCAGAATGACACACGACGGAGGGAGAAACACATACACACACACGAGCGCAACACGATGTCGCTACACACGATGTCGCTACACCAACTGGTCCAACGTTCTGCTCTACTACGTTTCATTTCTTCTCCATTGGGCACTTTTCTGTGTTTGAGAGAAATAACTATCTTCATGCCTCAAAACAGAAGATAACCAGACACTTCGAGCTGAACTGTGGTATTTATGCAATATTCAGATATAAGACATTTCTTTTCGTCAGAACACTTCACTTAAAAGAAAAGCGCAGCTACAGCTCCTTCTATTTTTTACTGAAAGCTGAACGGAAGGAAAAACGTTTATTAAGAGCATAAATATTGGGTGGTTTGTGCAGGAGAACCGATTGGTCGCCTTCATAATCCGGCCCCTCTAAACCAACGATTTCTGGTCGAGGAGTTTGTGGCTATAAACTGCCGGGATTGCTGTCCGAGTCTGGGTTTTCTTTACATTCCCAAACTGTGTGAAAGTGTGCCAACTGCTCCGCAGAAGGAGCAAGACGGATCGTGTGTGTTCGGATACCATTAACTCATTAAGTAGGGACTGGGCAGAGTATTAGTTTGTAGCCGCTTGATTATGCGCTCTTTAAATTTGCTAAGGGTCTTGTGAGGAAAATAATATTTCCTTTTTATGATTTTATAGTACTCCGTAATTTCTACGTACCTTAGTAAGGGTGCGGGGTTAATAGTGTCAGAGAGAGAGGCTGCGTGCCAGATGCTCGCAGGAGGAGAGCTCGAGAAGCTGTGTTGGCCGCCTCATTGCCCGTCGTTGAGAGGTACCCTGGAATCCAGAAGATCTGACATTTGAGGGACTAGAGCAAGAAATCCGAGTTATTTGTACTTGAGTTACTCACTGGTGGTTCCACTACCTCACCGGGATGCGTATTTGCCAACTGCAGCCTTTACAGCCACAAGGCTTGAAAGCACGGTGAATCGATCACGGTGACTGAAAATTGTCTCAACCCCTTACCTAAAAGGGATAAATAATCCCTAAATAATGCTTAAAAGTCTATAGCAACGTATTGTTACTGACCATGTAATATTTAGTTTAAAATCAATACTGATATTGCAGCGCTCTGAATAATGTTTAAAAAAGTTGGCAGAAAATGTTTTGAAAATCTTAAACGGCGTTATATTGCACTAAGCATCACGATTTGTGACCTAGAAGGGAAAGGAGAAAAAAAATGAATTTAAAGAAACAATAAAATTACAGTACAGAGAGGGGAATCGAACGGCCGACCTTTCATACGCAACACGTGCCTCTAATCCACTGCGCCATAGCGGCGATGTCAAGCCGTCGTTCTGATTGAATATTTATAACCAGCCTTAATGTGGCTGCTACCTGCCGGTGGGCGGCGCTGTCATCGCTGGCTGTACCGGCTGCATTTGGCAAACAGGCCACCGGGATACGGCTGAAAGCGCGCAAAATTTTCTCGCCTCCCCTTGATGCCACACAATAATGGTAAAAGATAGCACAGTTAACCTTTACCACGCCAGCAAGTCTAGCCACTCTTCAGTTCACACTTTCTCATTTAGTAACAGGCAAATATTTGTTCCTGTATTCGCAATACTTACCTGAAGTTATCTTTTTGTTTTTACACACGTCAGGCACACGGCTGCATAATTCGCCCCTTTCCCTTTATTTTCATCAAGCGTCACGACGCGTGTTTTTGTTCGCGCTGCTAAAGGGGGCCTTGTGGTACAGGTGCCTTCATTGTATGGGGACACTACACACATCAGAGCACCCACGTGCCAGCCACGTATGATTGCATTATGCGCCACGGCAAATTATACATCCCCATTTTCTTTCTTCTTCTTTTTTTTCTGGCAAAACTGCATCGCAGCCAGAGAAGGGCGCGACACACCGGCGTGATGGAAGCCGCAAATTAAACGACCGCGCCAAAACGACAGTGTTCGCGAACCCACGGTGCGAGCTCGAGCGGGCGCAATCGTGAGCGATCCCGTCAACTTTTGCCCCTTCGTTCTCTTCCTCTCTACCGCTAAAAAGAAAGAACGGGAGCCGGCGGGAAACAGAAAGATTGAACGCGCCTCCCCCATTCTGTTCCTTCGCGGACCACGTGACGATGGCTTCGCTCCGAAGAGAGCGCTCGCGCGCGCGCGGGCTCGGCGCGCGCTTGCTGGTCGGCGATCAGTGTTCGGCGGGCAACGGTGCGTCGGCAGCTGCTGCTGGCGCTTAGCGCGCGCGTCGACGTCGGCGTCTTGCTGCGTGCGTTTCGGAGAGAGGAGGAAGCGCGACGTCGTACAGTGATACGTCGCTGCCGTCAGCGACGCTGCGAGAAGCCTCCTCGGGTGGAGCAGCAAACAGGCATTCGCCCTGCGTGTACGTTCATCTCGTCTTCGCGGTCATTTTAACAGTTTACGAATTCGACGGACTCTGTTTGGTTTTCTTTTTTTCTTAGCACATAGTTCATCCGACGCTGCCCGGACAAGCGCCGGGGCAAATTCCATGGGAAGAGGAGAGATCGTGAGAGCTGCGCTGCTCCTTGGTGGTGGTACCGTCATATGAAGGAAAGGTTGTGACCAGACAAAGAAAGTTCGGAGTTGGGCCGATGAGGAAGTGAAACTAAGACGACGGGACAAGTCAGCTGGTCAAAACTGGTCCGCTTGAGTTGTGTCCTGCGGCCGCCACACTTTTCCTCCTGCGTGACGTATTGTGCAGTTGAGACCACTTCAGCGAAGAACCAGTACGACCGACGAGAACAAACAGTTCTGTAGTTTTTTTTAATTTTTTGTTGTGGCATTCTGTGCTCCCTTTGTGAATTCGATGTGGTTTTCTCTCAGCTTCTTGTTTTGTGCGTGATTTTTTTCTTCGTTTATCTTCAGGAAACTCGGCGTGCTGACTCTTTTTTTTTTTACCAGTACACATCGTTCAGCGTGCAACAGCGACTCGCTCAATCGGCTTGCGTGCTGTGCTCGGCTCTTGCGTATCTTCCCAAACAGTGCGTTATCATCCTGTCGTGTGCGCGCCTCGGACGACAGTGCATGTCGGCTCTTGTAGGCGAAGAAAAAGTGCAAAGTCGTTTTTAGTGAGAGCGCTCGCAGAAACAACTTTCGCTCATTAACTCAGAGCGAATTCGCGTCTTGTTCGACGCGCTGTGGATTCTGTTGTTGCGTGCTCACGGAGTGAACGTTCTCCGCCGCGCCGCCACTGCAAGCTTGTATCCAGACGGTGAAGAAAGAAGCAGCTATGTCTCGCGAGCGACGCCCGACGGCCACACGGCTACATCGGTCCTGAAGTCATTCCGATGCGCACGTCCTTTCGGCACGCCTTCTTCGCTCGTGGTGTGAACTCCGTCGGCTTGTTTTATTTCACTCCTGCTGTCGCCCGCTATTCTTCTACTGCTGCCGCTGTCTTCTTGAAACCTCTCCTCCGAGTTCGCGAGTGCACAGAAAACGCAGAGGAAGCATCTGCGTGCGTCGTGACGTCGGCATCTAACGGATTCTTCACCCGCCCTCTCACCTCCTCGCCTGGAAATTAGCAGGTGGGTTCTCGCATTGACGTGCTTTCCTCGCGCGCACTCGACAATCGTGAAGAACTTTGGTGACGTGGAAAATAAAAACAAAAAAATAAAAGATTTAACAGTGAAAGTGAAAAGGAAAAAAAAATGACTCAGCAGACACCCGGAAGTAGGCGCGCAGCATACGTTGAGCAAGTGCGAGGATGTTTCGAAACTAAACCGCGATTAATAGGCGACTGGCCACGCCGTCTATTGGCGCCGAAACGCTTGGCATAAATTTGTTGGAAGGATGGGAAAGAGTTTGGTGTTGTTTTAATTGGTCCAAAGAGCGGTAAATTAGGACTTTCTACATACATAGTTGTTTTCCGGCTGTTTTTTTATGTTTTGAGAATAGAAGCAATAACGCAAACCCCCTGTTTTCGAGTATGCACTAACACTATCGCCTGTTTCGCTTGATCGAACTGAAAAGTGTAAATCTACGGCTTCCCGAATGGTGACTCCCTAAAATGGACTACGTTTCTGTGGTGTGCTGCCTGCGACTAAGGATATTGGGCTGGCAGTGATTATGGCTGTAGATTAGGTTAAACCGATAGCACCGTTCCACTAGTAGTTACGAACGGTTATACACAAGGCACAGATCATTTTTGTCAAAGTGGTTAGGTTCGCATTGGTTTATGGGGTTTAACGTGCCAAAGCGACTCAGGCTATGGGAGACGCCGTAGTGAAGGACTCCGGAAATATTGACCACCTGTAGTTCTTTAACGTGCACTGACGTCGCACAGTACACGGGCCTCAACAATTCCGCCTCCATCGAAATTCGACCGCTGCGGCGGAGATCGAACCCGCGTCTTTCGGGTCAGCAGCCGAGTGTCAAAACCACTGAGCCACCGCTACGGAAATTTCTGTTAAAGTGAAATTTGTTTAGGAAAGCTTTTCCACCCGTAGCTTTACAATATTTAATCAAAACTTCCTTTCGGGCCATTTGGTGCATTTTGAAACTACGAAAGAATAACAGCGCTAAAGTACAGAAAAGAAAACGAAGAAGAAGAAAGAACAAGACAAAAGCACTGATTTTTTTTAGCGCTTTTGTATCGTTCTTTCTTCTGTGGTGGCATGCTTTAGCGCTGGTATTTTTCTCTAGTTTCACAATGGCAGAGAAATCGGCGAAAAGGTCACTTGCGAGTCCCCCCTAATGAACGGTATAGCACAGCAGCTGAAGCTAGAGTTGCAAGTTGTAAGAACGTAAAATAACGCGGACAACGGCCGTGTTCGCATGTGACAGTGACGTACAAGAGTGACGGCTGACTGATTAACGCCGCCTCCGTGAGCTGGACGGCAGCTGTGAGATGCGACTGCTTCGGAACGCTTGTGTCGTTGTCCCCGCAAACCCAGCATAAGCGAATTGGTATTTTGAGGATGGCTTAACGAAACACAAGCGAAGGGTTTCATTCCATAGTTGCAGAAGACACAACTTCACGGTTTTGCGCATGTTGGCTTACCACAGACAGCCTTTTCCCGCCGCGGTGGCTCAGTGGTTACGGCGCTCGGCTGCTGACCCGAAAGACGCGGGTTCGATCCCAGCCGCGGCGGCTGAATTTCGATAGAGGCGAAATTCTAGAGGCCCGTGTGCTGTGCAATGCCAGTGCACGTTAAAGAACCCCAGGTGGTCGATATTTCCGGAGCCCTTCACTACGGCGTCCCTCATAGCCTGAGTTGCTTTGGTACGTTAAATCCCAATAAACCAAACCAAACCAAACCACAGACATCCTTTTATACGTTTACTAATTTCTTCGCATCCACGTTGTTATATATTGTCACGGACTAGAAGACGACAAAGTTAGCAGTGGCGTGGCACGGAGCGAGGGGCAAATCGCAGCAACGCAAATGCCTTAGGGAAGAACTTGAGGAGGGAAGCCGAAATTGAGGAATGGTGGAGACAGAGCGTTCGCCTTGACGGAGGCGATGGTACAGGGCAGGGTAACATTGCGGGTCAACAAGAGATCAGTGCTAAGCGCTACGAGGTAGTCGCCATCGGGAACAGGGGCAGAGGTTAGAGCAACGAAGGAGGCGGCTTGAGACGGCAGGCGAGCACAGTCAGCATTGAACAAGCGGAGAGCGGCAGCGACGTGCTCGGAGTCGAGTAGTGGGGGCTCGAGTTGGAGGGCACCCTGCGAGCAGTCGGTCAGTGCTGAATGGTCGGAGAGGAAATACATGCCGAGAATGAGTTAGTGGGCGCAGGTGGACAAAACGCTGAACTAAACCGGGGTACTCTGGCCTGGCAACAGCGATGCGAGCAGTACATAGTCAGTCGACAGCAAATGCGCCTCCATCCGCCACGCGCACACGGGCCGTTGCGAGGATCGCAGATTACATTAATACCTCGTTACTATTTTACTGCTCGGTGAAGCGGTTTACTGATCCTGTGAAGCGGTGGTCCCGGGATCGAACCCCGGACTACGAAGAATTTTTCTTTAACTGCGAAGTTTCTTAGAAAGCTGTATAGCTTTCTTTTGTAGCCGTATGGCTGCGCTTAGGTGGACATCAATGAGTAATTACTCCCTTATTACAAATCTACTCCACCTTGGGGGATTCCCCTAAACATTTGGTCAACACTGTTCCCACTTCGAGTTATTGATCAATTCGCTCTCACCCTACCATAAGCTTGCCGTCCCGGTTAGCTCAATTGGTAGAGCGACTGCTCCGGTGAAGTGGTGGTCCCGGGTTCGAACCCCGGACCAGGATGAATTTTTCTTTAACTGCGAAGTTTCTGAGAAAGCTGTATAGCTTTCCTTTGTAACCGTATGGCTGCGCTTAGGTGGACGCCAATGAGTAATTACTCCCTTATTACAAGTCTACTCCACCTTGGGGGATTCCCCTAAACATTTGGTCAATTTTGACGAAATGCTTGTAATAAAGGTGCAACCTCACTGAAGAGAGAGTGTAAGTCCGGAAACATTATTTTATAAATCTTATTAGATCGCACCGTTATTAGAGGCACTGATTGATCATTAAGGCGGCATTGGTCAATCAGTTCCTCCTTTAAGCTCTCCTGCAGATATGTTTCTCTTTCTCTCTAACTCTCTATGTTGTTGTTTCCTGCAAGAGATTTCCTTCTTTGCCGTTTAAAAACCACTGTTACACCAGCAGGCTTCTTACAAACTGCAATTTCACTCAAACCCTCGGCGTAGTTATCGACACTCGCTCCAAGCTGCCTTGGAAACGGGTGCGAGGCCTAGCCGTTTTGTGCTTGATTTCATTGCGCATCAGCTGGATAATTTCCTCATCGTGTTCTTTACAAGAAATGGTGGATATAGTCGAGCGTGCGTACGCATAGGAATCAACCGGCTCTCAAATTGGCCAATCGCGTGGATTGAGGGCACTCAGGCGGCCGAAAAATTAAAAGAAGCGTAGGCTAATAACATCCGTGCGCGTCGCATGGCGCAAGCCATTGCACTCCGACAAAGCTTCATTACGTTCGTCTGCATGAAGGAGGACGAGCAATATTAAACAGCACAGGTGTGTAGTTGTGGCAATGACGCCAGGACACGAAGGACTCGCATATTTGGGCGGTTTCCAAGTGTACAGATGACCGAGGACGCGCATATAGAGTTCTTGCCATTCCAGCCGCTGTCATAAAAGTGGAATACCCTTATAAAAAGTATCTATGGACCGTCTATAGACTTCTTGTAGTCTCTATTTCCTTCCTATAGATATTTGTTTTTATCTATTCATATTCTATACACTCTCTATGGAGAACAGTCTACTAAAATTTCATGGCCATAAATCTATAGACTGCCTATAGACTGCCTGTAGCATTTGTATTGCCTATAAACTCTCCTCTAGGTTTGCTCTATAGAAAGTCTAGGCTTTACAGACAAAAGTATACAGGCAGTCTATAGACTGTCTAAAAAATTTTTGTAAGAACGCGGGCAAGACGAGAATTCATTATCGCCCGGAAGTATGCAACAGCAGGTTTGACGTGAAAAAAAAAAGAAAAAGAAATCTCTCCCTATACGAGACTTCAAATGGGAGCACGCACAGCACTGATGACCTTTAAGGCCCTGCGAAACTCAGCAGGCAAACGTATCAGAACTTGAAAAGAGGATAATTTTTCATTTTTCAAGCCGCTTAAAAAATAAAGCAAAGATTGAGCTGTGCATAAACACTAGTATTCTTTGGCGTGTTCGCGGTAAACACATCGTGGCATTTTATCACTTCTTTTCAGAGCTGCGCTGCATTGCAACACGGAAAAGTTCAATTTCTCTTCGAGCGGTCGTTTAAATGTTTCGTGCGTATGCCTAGAAGGAATATGCACGAAACTTATGCCTGCAACTCCAGTGCGTTCTTTCTTCTTTTCGGCTTCTTCATATCTGTTTTAAAAGCAACGTTGTGAAACAGGTCAGTTACATTTGTCATTTTTTCATAGGTGTGATTCGTGGTGGTGAGGAGGAATATTTGAGCCCCAGCTAGGCGTCTGGATGTTCTTATCGCACCACCTCTCCATTATCCATTAAAGTCTCTTCCCTTCCTTCTTTCTTATCGCACCAGCTATGTTAAAATGTCCGTTCTTACAAATTTTGATGCTCAACTACCTCATTTGCTGTTCGTTTCACAACAGCATATATTTTTTTTTCTGACTAGAGAGGTTCTGAGCATGTAATAACCGTTTAATAAATATGCAAGAACCACCATAATTATGCGATTTTCCTAATTACGTTTTTTTTTCAACACAGCTTTTATAGCAGCTTTTAACTGTCGGCAGATGTAAACAGGGTTAAGTTATTAAGTTCGTAGTTAAGTTTTTGCTTTCAGTCCTGTGTGGGCTGATCCACTCCAGTAACTTTTGTTAGTCATATGTTGCACCTTGCAACTTTTTGCAAACCCTCATCGTTAGCCTTTGATGGAAGTGCGGCAATTATTACAAATATTCTAAAGTATATTTTTCTAGTTATTTGTATCTCTATTATATTTATTTTTATCGCTTATTTCGCTTATTTCTATTTCTAGTATGCCGCCGCGGTGGCTCAGTGGCTATGGTGCTCGGCTGCTGACCCAAAAGACGCGGGTTCGATCCCGGCCGCGGCGGCTGGAATTTCTTTGGAGGAGAAATTCTAGAGGCCCGTGTACTGTGCGATGTCAGTGCACGTTAAAGAACCCCAGGTGGTCGAAATTTCCGGAGCCCTCCACTACGGCGTCTCTCATAGCCTTAGTCGCTTTGGGACGTTAAACCCCATAAACCAAACCAAACCTATTTCTAGTATAAAGTCGGGGAAGGTCTTCAACAGCTTCACATCAAAAAATGTATTGCAAAGAAAACTCTTATATGCGCGGAGACACGTTGAGTTACTTAGTTTAGCTTTCGCAGTTTATTTCGGCAACTACGTCTATTCGTTAAGTTTGCTGGAACACATGGCAGTCACGCTTCCTGGTGCTTGTACTTAGCATTTTTTCATTACCAGCATGAATGCAGGCAAATGTTCAATTTTCTAAATCTAGAGCGCGTGTTGAGTTAAAAGTTTCTGACAGCGTTACTACCTTACAGCAACCAAATCACCCACACAGCAGCTGCTCACAAAGGCTTTTCCTTTGTAAACTTTGTGACCATTATGCACTGACGCTGCTGACCCCCACGCGCACGGCTTGAGTCTACCTCACAAGGGCAGAAGTGATAGGGGACTTTTCTTAGCAAACCCAATTACGCAGATCTCGCGCTGAAGCGAACGATGCGTATATTCTTTCTTGCAGTCCTTCCGCTTAGCGATCTGTCGTCGTCGTTGCATCAGACGAACCAGTGTCATAATTGGAGCAAACCGTGCTTTTATACCTAAGAGCTTATGTTATTTGCTTTTTGTTGTGTGTATGCCAGTTTTGGCCCTTGGTTCTTTAACTCGCGCGGCCCGCAGGAGCAATGAAAAGTGAACGAATGCCTCGTGCACTAAAAACTTCTGCACTGCAGAACTCAAAACAACATAATGCTCATAAAAAGTCGTCGTTTCAGTCGAAGAATTATTTTCTTTCGCCAGACATGTTTAGAAAAAAATTAATATTTATTTATTACAAGTTCATTCCGGAATTGTACTTCGCTGCTTAGATTTTACTTTAGATATCAGAGTAAAGAATTTTGAGAGGGGCGAGAGCCTTACGAGTCACCTGGTCTAAGGAAGAAGCTTCGAACTTTTTTTTATGCTGCAAATCAAACGTGCCCAAAAACAAACGGATGCTGCGTTACTTTCCGCATGTGTAACGGTTGTCGTGAAGTCAGAAAGACGAGTCAGTTTTTTTTTTTTTTTTTTAATGCGATGTTTATTGCCTCAGGGCATAAAACGGCATGTAATGATAAATGAGGATGCCTAAATGAATGAGTAAAGGTTCGCTGATCTAATGAAATCGAGCAGTGAACGATGATGAGGTCCTTGTGTCCAAGCGGTGTATGACGCACTGTTCTCGGGCGAAAGACCCGCTGCCGCCAGGTGCCGAATTCTTGTAGGCTTCAGCGCCGGGCAAACCCACAGCAGGTGGTGAATGTCGGCCTCAAGATTTCTGTTCTTGCAGACTGGACACCCGGGGCGGGGAAATACACCTTCAAATTGCGGCCACTTTCGTGTAACGGCTGGAGTTAGGGCAACCCCGACCCGGATCCTCCGAAGCGCAACCTCCTCTGCACGGGTAAGACCACGGGGGAGGGTTACCGCACACGGAGGGATTAGAGCACGTGTGCGGCGCCGGAGGTGTTCCTTTTTTGTTAAAAGGAGGGTGGTGTCATCCAGTGTTAGGACTCGAGGCGAAGACGAAGTTGGGGTCACAAGGTGGGTCGCAGAATCTGCACGGCTTTGCGAACTCAGAAGGTCTCGTGGGACCCACTGTATTCGGACTGGCTGCGGGATGCGTGCCGCGAGACGATGGATGTCCTGGCAAATGCCTGGGGTGCGACTGACACGTCGTAGTAGGCGTATGACTTGAAGAGCGTCGGTGCGGATGACAATGCGAGCCGTAGGTAGTAGGGGAACGGCGGCCACTGAGCATAGTGCCTCTTGAACGGCAAGCATCTCCACACAGAAGGAGGAAGGAGGTTCTGGGAAGCGAAACCTAGACGTTTTGTTGAGGGCAGGCTTGCAAGGGCAGTAAATTGCAGTAGTGGTTTCGCAAGCCTGGATGCCTGCGTCAACGTATAAAACGATGGAGCCATGCGGCAGATGGGCGTCTTCTTGTGTAATTCGTTCGCGAAACGACGCCGCCGCGAGGGTAGATGATGGCCGGCGTAGATCTGTTGGTTTATTATCGCTTAGCTGCACAAAATGCCAGGGAGGGAGAACTGGCGGAGGCGGCTGTCGAATGGAGTGCGAGGAAGCATACGCCCTGAGTGCAGACGTTGCGTGTGTAAGGTTAGACTTAAGCCGGCGAGCATCACGTCTTTGCTGCACCAGCTCATCTAGAGTATTCAGCTGCGCATGTTCTTGGAGCGCCACGATCGGGGTTATGCGGGGAAGGCAAGTGATGACCCTCATTGCCTCTCGATTTACGGCTTCAAGGCGATCCCACTGAGCCCTCGTCAAATGCTGGAATTGGGCTTGGTACACGAGGCGCGGTTGCACAACCGCCCGCACCAACTGCCTTGCAACATGAGAGCGGGCGCCGCCTGTTTTAGGAGCAATTCGTCTAATCAGACCTAACGCCTGAATCGCTTGCTTTTTAGCTCGAGACAGCCAAGCAGTCCCTGTTCCTGACTCGTGAATCGTCAAGCCCAATATTTTGACTATCGAACTTTCTTGAAGTGGAGTTCCGGATAGATGGAGACGAATTGGTGTCGCAGCGAGTTTACGGCGTCCCCAGCGGTTGGCAACAGACACATACGTAGTTTTGCTCACTGAAAGCTGAAGACCAATTGAAGAGGCATAAGTCGACGTTATATCTAGGGCTGACTGTAGGGCGGAGGCTTGAGTCAACAGGTCGTGGTGGGTGCTCCACACAGTGATGTCATCAGCGTACAATAAAAACTTAATATCAGTCACTTCATGTAAGCGCCAAGCAAGGGGGATAAAAGTAATATTAAATAATGTTGGCGATAGTACCGATCCCTGGGGCACGCCGCGAAGAGGCACAAAGGATCCGACGGCCTCACCACTGAGGCGTATGGCAAAGTGTCGGCCTTCCAGAAAGGATTTTACAAAATTGCGCACTCTAACGGGGAAATGCAGCATGTCAAGTGATTCCAGGATAGCAGCATGACTGATATTGTCGTACGCCTTTTCAACGTCCATGGCCAGTACGGTACGCACATTGTGGCTGCGTGTTGATGCTAGAACTGATGACGCCAAGACAGCCAATCCATCTTCTGTACCTATGGACGTTCGAAAGCCGATTTGGGCGGGATGATAGAAACCGTGGTGCTCAAGCCACCACGACAGGCGTGTGGCAAGCATCTTTTCAGTAAGCTTGCACAAAGTGGGCGTAAGTGATATAGGCCGGAAATTACCAAGGTCTGTCGGCGGCTTCCCTGGCTTTGGGATGGGGATCACAATAGCCGATTTCCAAGTTTCTGGTACGACGCCTTCTATCCATACCTTGTTGATGGTGGCGAGGAGTTGAGGCAGTAGAGCGGAACTCATGTTCTTGTACACCTCGTACGGAATGGAGTCCGGGCCGGGTGCAGTCTTCCGACGGGCCTCATCTATTGCTGCAAGCAACTCGGGCATGGAAAATGGGCTTGCGATACCCTCGGCGTCGGCTGTAGATGGAAGCCTGTCGACATATGCTGGAATGCCAGCCAAGGAGGCTCCTGCGGTCCTTGGAGGCAACACGTCATACTTCGGAAAAAACTTCCGCGCTGCTTCTCTTGCGAAATCATCCGGAGCTAAGTTAGCAGCGAAGCATGCTGTGGCCGCTGCGTCAGGACGACGAGAACCATGTTCCATAGCGCGAAATGTTCGCCATAAAGAAGCATTCGATGACTGTGTTGAAAACTGGTCACACCACGCATGCCACTGCCTTCGCGATAGATCACGTTCATATCTGCGAGCCTTGGCAGTAAGGTAATTCAGCCTTGTGCGTGCTTGTGCAGAAGTCGAGTCTCGGGAAGCTGCCATCTCCGCTTGTCGGCGAGCAGCCCACAAGTTAAGCAGACCCACATCCGGCGCCGGACGATTGACGTCTGTCCAGGTGACCGTTGTAGCCTTGTTGAGCGCAGTTTGTATGCAGTCCATACGTAGTGTAGATGACTGCACAGAGAGATCTTCGAGCGTGGTGCGAAAGGTGTCCCAATTGACCACAGAACACCTACGGCGTAATCGGCGGGCTCGTAACGGATGAAGACCGATGATGATAGGGTGGTGGTCACTACCCCAGCAGTCAGGCTCCAGGTGCCACGAGGGAGTGCCGGGACCGGACCACCACGTAAGGTCCGGAGCATACGTTGGACTGCGAGCATGGTGCACAGCACGCGTTGCTGAATCGGGATGGTTGAGTAATACAAGCAACGCATCCGCGAAGGCGTCCCGCACACGCCTACCACGGGGGCTAGAAGTGGGGTATCCCCAGTCTGGGTGAGGGGCGTTAAAGTCACCACCGACTAAAATAGGGCACCCTGGGTGTTGTCGTCGCAGAGTTAATAACCACCCCAGATTAATGCGGGAGGAAGCTCCACCGGCGGGCCTTACATAGCATGACACGACCACAACAGTTGTCTTGGGAAACTTTACGGCCACTGCAACTACCTCCTGATATGAGGTGCACCATTTTTCTAGGGAGAGGCGAACTTAGACGAGTCAGTTGCTCAGTGTTGGTCGTTTACATGTCCATCACTGCCATCATAGCCAGCGATGTGCTGCTACCATCAGGGCCAGCTTGGAGTAAATACAGCATACTCTGTTTGTGTAGTGCGTCGAATTGTTCTTGAATTGCATTGGAGGCCGCTCTTTCTTAAACCAGTCGCAGTGGTGCATAAGCTTCTCAGTTTCTAGCTATGCACTGTAGATGGCAGCGGCTTTTAAAAGCCAAACGCAGATGTTTCTTTATGCCGTCACTTTGTATCTGTCAAAAAAAAAAAACTCTGAAGCAGTCATTTCAAGCTGCTAATCAAGTCGAGTGCATGCCAACTTGAATAATTTACGCGTTTTTTTATACATTTAGCTCATTATATTTTGACGTATTTTTTCCCAGTCGGAGTAGCACGTTTTTTACGTCGCAGTCTAAAAACAATAATTAATCAAAAAAATAATGAAGACAAGCAAAGCTAGAAAGCAGAACGAAGGGGCAACATGACGATTCTACAGCGGCAGGTTGATGGTTGTAAACACTTCCACGGGAAGCGCCGAAACTGCAACAGTCAGGCTTCCAAACAATTTTATTCCACGAAAAATTGGCGCTTTGGGAGCTGCGATCGGATCCGAGTACCATGCACCTCCAACCAAGAGACAGCCTGCTTACATAAACGACTTTTGCGTAACACCATTGATGTGCTGATCGTGTCGCTCAATCACTGCTCTCGGCATTGTTTAATCATAGCAATCGTTTGATTATAGGACTGCCTGTCTTACTGCCATCAGTATCGACGAAGATATGAGCATGCCAACAGTGGCGGGCTAGCCCGTTATCTCTGCGGCGGCGGGCCGCAAGAATTGTTTCCCAGAAGGCTTGTGAAGGTGTGCGCGTTCGTCGATCAGCGTGTGCTTGCTGTCCAAAGTTCTCCGTGTATTATCTGTGACCAAAGATTTAATCGCGTTCATATCACACCCTGTTCCGTACCATTACAAAAACGAGACCGTAGCTTCAGTGGGTCAGTAGCCGCTTGGCTCCGTGGGGCGCTTATCTGCCCCGTCGACCCAGCTTTCTTTGTCGCTCTTATCTCGTGGAAAACCGCTGAGGGAAACTCGGCCAGCAGGCAAAGTCAGCACGCGACCGTACGGCGGTACGCTTATCTCTCATCTCCATATCTCCTTTGCTCGCTTTTTGTTTGTTTTCTTTTAATTTTCGTTCTCTATATTCCGATTCGCGCACCAGTTTAAAGCTTGATATCCTCCGGATTGCACGCTCTACCATCAGTGCGATCTTAAAGTGACGAAAGTGGAGGCGCTCACAATGTAAAGTTTCACTGGGAACTATTTTAAATAGGTACCGAGTTCGAAAGTTTATTTCAGAGTAATGAGCTAGCGCCCAATGTGAATAACAAAATAAACACCCTTTCACTATAAATGCGACTCAGTGAGCCGACGCATGAGCTCTGTGATTGAAATAAATATCCTGTCTGTACTAACACCCTATGAAACGAGAAACGATAAGAAGATATGACGTTGAGCCCTGTCCGATGACACTAAGATTTAATGAGAACGGTTTAATTATGAAAGGGCTTAATCAAAACACGTGGTCGCTCATATGCGCATGCATCCATGCACACATACGAGATAAGATGATTTTTTGTCTTCTTTTGTAAGCTTCTTATATGCGTACACGAACACTCACGAAATGAATAAAATTGTTTTTCGTTGTTCTGTTTCAGCAAGCAAAAGCTTGTGTACGCTACCCGTTACGCGCATCGTCAACCCCCCCCCCTCCCCCATGGGCATACATTCGTAGGACCCTTACCTGGGCAAAAACTCGTGAAAATGGGCGCGGAAGTGGGTGTGGAAGCCGGCAATAAGTCACGCAGCCACTAATGACGAGGGACAAGGCGCGGCAGAAAGCAAGAGTTGTCGGGTCATGTGCAGGGCAGCGAGCTTGGGCAGCGCAGCGAAGATATTTAAGCGCAGGGAAGTTGATTCAGTGGTTCAGTTGAACAAGGCGAAGCTTGGCGGTGACTGTAAAGAACTCCAGGCATATCGAAGGAACTTTGAGGGAACTCAAAAGAGTGGCAGGGACAGCTGGAGGAACCTGTTAAAAGTGCCACGAACCACATCTGGGGCGATCATAAGGTACGATTTAGATATTGCATTTGCTTGTTGTGTATCGAATGTCCCTCTTCATTGTGCCTTAGTGCTGGCCGTAAATAAAGATTTTTCCTCCTCCTCCTCCTCCTCCTCCTCCCCCTGGAATATTCTGTGTTGTGGCGGATTCAAATCACACATGAGGCAACAAGGTTCTGTAATGCGGTAAGAAGTAGTCTCCTAAAACCTCGAGGCCCTTTCCTCTTTAATGGCACCGCGATGGCATAATTAGTAGAAGTACGGAGAGTTGAGCTAGAACATAATTAGGCTGCTCAAACGAAACGCGTTTGGCGTGAATACTTTTGACCGAGACTATACCTGATGACAGTGATGTCCTTCAGAAATAATTTTTTCTCAACGCGCAACAGCAGTTAAGAATTAAATTTTATTGGTTTAGCTTTCATTGCTTCCTCTCGGCTCCAGTAGTATTTTCCGCTTTACTTCGACCTGAACTTCCGAGGTCATCATACCGCTAACAAAGTCCGCGGAAAGCACAGTTGCCAACGGAAACCCTGCCTCCGTTTGTATCTCAAGCCGCGGAGCTTGTACTACGAATGGCGACTCTCCAGCACTTCCTGCAACTAATTGCTACCTCTTGCTGTAACTAATTCAAAGTGGGCCGACTTCAAAGCAAGGCTCATAAAGCGACCTATGTATAATTATTAAAGCGCATTAGGAACCCTTTTGCACAGACATCTTGCTTACTTGCGCCACTCCCCTCCTCAGAAACCAAGCAAAAATACGACTCCACTGAAATGTTCCGCGTGCTGCGTGTGTTCTAAGGCCATATATATTGCTTCCAATAAAGAATTGAAGATTCTGCTTCGTTATACACCCAACAGGCTGTATCCAAACGTTAAGCGCAATCACTGTGCCCTAGTGACGGTTCTTGCCAGAGAAAACGTTTCCCGACCAAACTGAAAACGTGTTGGCACAGAAAGACCTTTCGTCGAAACGTGGGTCGCCCATGCGCGGGTTTCGCTCCAGTGGCAGACGCGGATCCAAACTCCGCTGGGGATTTCAAATCGCTTAGGACCGGAACCAGCTGCGCACGGTGCAGTAGCCGAATGGGCAGGAACAGGGAATAGGGGAGAGGGAGTAGTAGCTGGCTAAAGCAACGTATTGCAACATTTCTTCACATAAAGCATCTAAATAAAAAAAAAACACGGAACGACGCTTGCGGCAAACAGGAGGATCTCGGGCCGTCTTGAAGTGCTGCTTTCAGACCCCGCGGCATTTCGGGATTTTGTGACACCACAGCTGCTGCTGTCACCAGGCAATCGGCGTACGTCGCATTGGAATCACTTCTCGACAGAAGCGATTTCCGCAAACGCTTTTGGTCCTAGTCGCATGTCATTAATAATTGGCGAGTCGAGTCTCGGATCGCGCGTTGACCTCGTAAAAATTTGATTTCCAGACGGCGCCTCACATATGGACCGAACAGAGTGTACGGCTCAAAGATGATAGCACGCGTTCTTCTTTGTGCCCGATGTCTGCTGTATCATTGCGTTGTTCTATTCAGCTCTGAGCTGTGGAGGTCTCATACTTTTATGATGTTTTTTATTTTCATTATTACAGTTAACTCTCTTTCCCTGATGCCATCTTCATGATTATTCTCTTAGCGACGAAATTCAAGAGCGTCTTTATTCGCTTTGAGGTCGATAAACAACGCAGAGAGTGCCGGTCATTCTTGCTGGAATCTCCGGTGGTCGTTGAATGGCATAAACGGTAGAGAAATTAAGGATGCATGATCCCAAAGAACTTTATAAGAATCGATGGCTTCCTGCCCAACCTTTCTGCTTTTCGCCTCTGCGTTGCGCTAGTCTTACGATTTACCATCAAAATCACAATTCCTAAAAAAGGTGTTACTATGCGCTTCGGTTTTCTCTACTGAGCTTCACTGGCAGACGTCGGGAGAGGCCGCACGCATGTCTAGACTGCGCCAGGGCAGCAAATATTCCACTGTTGCATGTGAGTTTCGCCACTTCCTGTTTTTCAGTCAGTTCTCCACGTCGTATTCGTTTAGTTGTTTATTCCTCACGGATCCAACCTGCACAATTCTCCGTAACAGTGTGACGCCTCGGCGTAAATACCAGCATTTTTCCGGGTTTCTTTCGAACCCCACAATACCGCACGACCTCCACACTACAGCAGGACCGAAAACTACACAGGGTGCGCCAATATTAAACGCGTACCTGCCCCTTACACTGGGACAAAGAAATAAAAAGTTCACGTGCAAAAACTCTCATTCTCCTCAATTGGGCGCTTTCTACTTATTCTCTTGTAGGTGCAGTTTTCACCGAGACAAAACTGCGGACCTCCTCAATCGTGATTCAAGGGGCGCGTAACTGAGGCTTCTCATAAAATAAACTTCTCATTTTATTCCTATCTCAGACGTTATTGCTATGAATAAAAGTGCCATAGATTCAAAACGTGTTCCCGACGGCAGCCAGGATTTCACATTGTCCGACTCCCCACATTTAATTTCCGGGTTTTGGCAGCTGCGGCTAGAATCACACGCGAAAAATAAAGCATTAGTACGCGGTAAGCTGTGCCTAACGTTAACAATATTCAATTACTCTTCCCAGACAAAAACAATGCCACTCCATTACAACATGAGCAAGCCCTGTTCGTGTTGGCACCTTTCGTGTGAAGGCATATGGCTCTGTCAGTGTTGGCATGCATTTGCTGGAAACCCGTTCAACAAGTTTCCGAACATGCATCACATTCTCCACTCTCGCACCACTTGGAAGGTTTTCATCTCTCGCTGCTCAAGCATTCCTCTTCGAATGACGAACTCGCCTCCTTGATGCTGTCTTAGATAGCCTTCAAGAAAAAATATTCGCTCTTTCTACTAATAAAAAAATAAAAAAATAATTAAATCTACTGATTACGAAGTTAATTATATCATTTATTATTAGAAGCACCATTCCAAAAAAAAAAAGACGTGGACCTTTCGAAGCCAAAGGCGTGAGGTACGAAGGCTACCATAAACTTCGACCCTATCACCCATTTACGCACCACAACCTTCCAGAAGCTCCAACCATTCACCACTACCCTTCAGAAAGCCTTCACCTACCAAGACCCCCACCCTTCAGATACCTCACTCACCGGAAGGCCGCTCAGAAGCGCACCTAAAAAAGTGGTAGGGCTTTAACATCGTTCAATCAAGTTGACGTGCAAAAGCAAGGGACCTTGACGATGCCAATGTCACACTTGAGGGTGCCAAGGTCACCCTCAAGGTCACCCTCCCATTGACTGCAGCTTTTACGGCGCTCCTCGGAACTAACCCGAACTTACCCGAGTCATTCCGAGGCTTCACACAAGATTCTGAGTTGGAACCATGTTAAGTAGCGCTTTCGCACTAAAAGCGACGACGAAATAAAGATCAAAAACGCCGTGCGAAGGCTATCACTTTAAAAGCGAAATATCGAACTAATACTGCTATCGCGGCTTTCTCGCAACCAATCGTAAAATCGCGCGCCAGAGTATGTATTCCTTTTTGCACCAGTCTCCTGCTTGACGATTATAAAGGCCCGCGATATGTTTAAATATCTTAAACAAAAAGAGATATCGTCAGCGTAACAAAGCACGGGGAAATTTCGCTGGAGTGATTTAAATGTGTAGCCACCACTCATGGCGGCAACGATTTACCTTCCGTAAACTCGCGGATCGATGCGCTGCTGTATAAACTCAGCGCTTTGTACTTTCCCGGCCGGCTATGCGAGGCATGGATGTCGTGTGAGTGTATGCGTCACTCAGCGTTTGGCAGAAGGGCGTCGTGTTGCTTCCCGTCTTTGTTCCCACGTCCTTCGCTGCACAGCAGGCGGGGGAAAGTCTCGTTTTGGCTTTACGCGGTTTTCAAGGCAAGAACAGGCACCAGGGCGAGCGACGCTTTTGGACGCTGGTTGTACTTCAAAAGCTGAGAAAAGTGCTCTGAATCTCACGGCCAAGGTGTGTTTCCGAGATGCTTAGGAATGACCACTGATGCGGTGGTGGTGAAAACTTTTATTTGGTGAAATACAGTTTGGTAGCCACAGAGTGGCCCCGCTACATGGTCGGTGTCCCTAGTCCGGGACACCGCTTGACGAGGCCCCGTCTCTCGCCCGTTTCACCAGAGCCCTTTGGGACTCAAGCGAGGAGCAGTCTCCCATGCCTCTCTGGAAGGGGTTGGGGAAAGAGGGAGATGGGAATTTTGCGTAAATGCCCACACGATGTGGAAGATATCACAGGTCTCCCCACAGTGCGGGCATCGCCCATCCGGGTTAGGGTCGTAATGTTTTATGATTGCAGGACAGAGTAGAGTACCTGTCTGCAGGCGCCTTGTGTAGTAGGCCATTTGAAGGGGAATAATTTTAATTTGCAGTCATCCGAGTGCAGCCTTCTTGGACATCAATTTAAATTCTGGGAAGATTGTGAGGTAATGTTATGGAAATGTTGAAGGTGACGGTCGATTATATTGCGCAGTAAAATCCTTCTTTTAAAGTTTGTTTTTAGCTCCCATCGGTTAGTTACGACTGCCATAAAAAATCAACTGGGAACGTTTTTGCCGACAGCAAAAACGTTATTAGCAAAAAAAATGGCTCAGGCTTAGCTAAGGTTAAGCCTAGTCAGATGCGAAGCATATTGATGGCTAGGCTTGGTAATACATGGCTTTCCTAGGTTGAATACTTGGTCATTTTAATACAACCACTAGAAGCCTTCGTCGTGGGGGAAGACAACGGCATGGCTACAGCGGAACGCCGACTAACCCCGAGACGCGCGTTGGGTGAGCGCCTGGATTGCCACGGAAGCTGCGTCCGCCTGCCCGGTGGAGCGAGCGTTTCCCCTACACCGAGTGTGAACGCGCGTTCGAAATGCGCGGGAGTGTGACGTCACCATACCACGTGATTCACATGGCGTGCAACCGCAGCGACGGCACAAGTTGGAGCCCCGTCTCTCATCTGTCGTGACGTCATTGTGTCACGTGGTGTGACGTCACCATACCACGTGGTCTGCACGGCGTGCAACCGCAGCGACGGCACGAGTTGGAGCCCCGTCTTTCATCTGTCGTGACGTCATTGTGTCACGTGGTGTGCACGGCGTGTCACCGTCACGAAGGGCTTGGGTTACCTATTGTAATATGCTGCGCATAAAATGCAAGTCTACCGAGGGGAGATCTGCGAACATATTGATTGCTATAGTGGAATCTAAGGATGAATGAAACAATGGCGTTGCTAAAAATGTTTTTGTGCAGAATTTTTAGGTATGTCAGAGAAGCAGAACCACACGATAACGCTTTGGCGTGACTAGTAGCATGCCACGGCCATGTTACCACCGGCCGACCTCTCCACCTTTTCCTCTCGTTAAAATTCATTTCTCTTTTTCTCTAGATAGCAAACCGTCCCGCAGCGGTGGCGGAACACAAAACCAAGGACAAGCTGGGACAGTTACAGTAGACTGCCAGTTGTTTGCTTTAAAGCCTATATGAATGGGGTAAAGTGGTTTTGCTGCGGATATCCGCAATTGTTACAACGAAGGCCAGCGCTCTTACCAGAATGTACCGAAAAGTAGTTAAGAATGTAAAGCGTATAATTGGCGCGCGCAAGGTGATACTCGGCCTTCATGCATCCACTGCGATTTTCACCTTACAAGCGCTTCGCAACAATGACATTCCCAAAATTCCACTAAGTCTTCGTAGAGTTTTTTCGAATCATTTTAATTATTATTAAGGTCTACAGTACAAAATATGCTTTGGAAACGGATTTTAATTTTCCTTGAGAAATGTTCTGTCTTTCCACCAGATTGAAGTAAAAACGTTGTTCAGGGGGAGCATGAAAGCTGTGGCACCTTTAATCACTGAAGGAAACCTAATGGGCAGCGGTTCTCAATGCAGACAAAACTGAGAGGAACAATCAAGGAGAAGCTTTTGTTTTTTTCTTTTGTAAACTTTCCCAATGGTCAAAAAACATTGCCTTCACAACGCATATTATTCCCTGTGTGTACATGTCAGGAACGGCCAAATAAAAAACAGAGACATCAGGCTACAATCGATGGAACAAACCCTTTTTCCCTGTTAACCCAAGCCACGATTTAAACTCGCAGTAGTTCCTATGTTTGTGAGCAAGATTTCGCGCACACCCTCTGTTCTAAAATAAGCGCAAATTTGGGAATTTTTAGAAACAAACATAAAGTAGGCTGCGAATTTCTCTTTAGTAAAACGAGCTTTTGGGCTAGTTGGTTGCTTAGCTTAAGACATAACTGAAGCGCGAAAAAAAACAACCACAAGGGAAGAAAACACTCAAGCAGCGTTTGTCCGTGTCTTGAGTGTTTTCTTCACTTGTGTGCTTTTTAGCACTTCAATATTGTCCAATAAGGGAATTTCTGATTCAAAGTAAAGCCTAGCGACCATTCAATCTCGCTATCCGCATTGGCTGTTCGTTCTACAGGAACGGGAAACATGGACAACACACTGACAGCACTGAGTAAATAAGCAACAACACGAGTGTTAATCTAAAGCATGCTTCCAGGCACAAACTTCCGCCTTAGAAATCGTACATGATCTGTCTTTGAAGCGTGCGCCCGGTGCGAACACTTCTCTTGGATGAGTCAGGGCAGGTGTTTCGTCACTGCGACAGTACTCAGTCACTGTCGTCATATGCTGACCCCTCACTGTCGCGCTTTGTATTCAGCATTGCATGAAACAAGCTATGCCACCATATTGGCCTCTCGTTAAACCGAGCAAGGAAATCGGCTCGTTCGCTCTCGCTTTTCGCCTCGTTTGCGATCAATAAAGAGCTTACGTTCTTAACTAAATATTCACTCTTACTCGTCTACCTACAACCTAAACACGCCCCGCCGCGGTGGCTCAGTGGTTACGGCGCTCGGCTGCTGGCCCGAAAGACGCGGGTTCGATCCCAGCCGCGGGGGCCCAATTTCGATGATGGCGAAATTCTAGAGTCCCGTTTGCTGTGCGATGTCAGTGCGCGTTAAAGAACCCCAGGTGGTCGAAATTTCCGGAGCCCTTCACTACGGCGTCCCTCATAGCCTGTGTTGCTTTGGGACGTTAAACCCCAATAAACCAAACTACATCCTAAACACGACTGTGCCTACATGGGAATACAAAGGCAGTAAGCTGTCATCTATCGCCTCCCTTTTATCCAGCAGGAAAAAAGAAAGCGCACAATAAGCGACTACGGGCTCTCGTGCTCTTAAAAAGGCTACACTCTAAACAAGAAAAAAAAGAAAAAGGGAGTAAGCTGTCTTCTAGCGCACTCTTTTAGGCTACGCTTTGAACAGAGAGGAGTAAGAAATGAGAAAGCCGTAATCTACTGTACTCCCTTTTATAAAAGGAAGTGCGCTAAAGGACTGCTTGCTCCCTTTTCGCTCCTTTCTCTTTAGAGTGCAGCTTAAAGGAGTGCGCTAGAGGAAAGCTTACTCCCTTTTCACTCCTTTCTGTTTAGAGTGTAGCATAAAGGAGTGCGCTTAAGGACATCTTACTCCCTTTTCACTTCTTTCTATTTAGAATGTAGAAAAAGAGTGCGCTAGAGGACATCTTACTCCCTTTTTACTCCTTTCTGTTTAGAGTAGCATAAAGGAGTGCGCTAGAGGACATCTTACTCCCTTTTCACTTCTTTCTATTTAGAATGTAGAAAAAGAGTGCGCTAGAGGACATCTTACTCCCTTTTACTCCTTTCTGTGTAGAGTAGCATAAAGGAGTGCGCTAAAGGACATCTTACTCCCTTTTCACTTCTTTCTATTTAGAATGTAGAAAAAGAGTGCGCTAGAGGACATCTTACTCCCTTTTTACTCCTTTCTGTTTAAAGTAGCATAAAGGAGTGCGCTAAAGGACATCTTACTCCCTTTTCACTTCTTTCTATTTAGAATGTAGAAAAAGAGTGCGCTAGAGGACATCTTACTCCCCTTTTACTCCTTTCTGTGTAGAGTAGCATAAAGGAGTGCGCTAAAGGACATCTTACTCCCTTTTCACTTCTTTCTATTTAGAATGTAGAAAAAGAGTGCGCTAGAGGACATCTTACTCCCTTTTACTCCTTTCTGTGTAGAGTAGCATAAAGGAGTGCGCTAAAGGACATCTTACTCCCTTTTCACTTCTTTCTATTTAGAATGTAGAAAAAGAGTGCGCTAGAGGACATCTTACTCCCCTTTTACTCCTTTCTGTGTAGAGTAGCATAAAGGAGTGCGCTAAAGGACATCTTACTCCCTTTTCACTTCTTTCTATTTAGAATGTAGAAAAAGAGTGCGCTAGAGGACATCTTACTCCCCTTTTACTCCTTTCTGTGTAGAGTAGCATAAAGGAGTGCGTAAAGGACATCTTACTCCCTTTTCACTTCTTTCTATTTAGAATGTAGAAAAAGAGTGCGCTAGAGGACATCTTACACCCTTTTACTCCTTTCTGTTTAAAGTAGCATAAAGGAGTGCGCTAAAGGACATCTTACTCCTTTTTCACTTCTTTCTATTTAGAATGTAGAAAAAGAGTGCGCTAGAGGACATCTTACTCCCCTTTTACTCCTTTCTGTGTAGAGTAGCATAAAGGAGTGCGCTAAAGGACATCTTACTCCCTTTTCACTCCTTTCTGTTTAAAGTGTAGCATAAAGGACATCTTACTCCCTTTTGACTCCTTTCTGTTTAGAGTGTATAAAAGGAGTGCGCTAGAGGACAGCTTACTTCCTTTTCACTCCTTACTGTTTAGAGAGTAGCATAAAGGAGTGCGCTAGAGGACAGCTTGGGCCCTTCTTACTCCTTTCTATTTAGAGTTTATCCTTGTCGTTAAGAGCACGAGAGCTAGTACTCGCTTACTGCGCACTTTCTTTTTTCCTCCTGGCCGGCCTTCTTTGCACGCCTGCTCAACTTGTCCCCCGGCATCTGAAAAAGCAGCCCGACATGCGCAGGCACGTTCGTAACGTCCCTCTTTCGTCAAGCCTAAATCGCAAACACCCTCTTACGGGCTTAACGTTCTCGAGAGGCCCGAGGAATTTTCGCCTTCTTCTTAGCCAATAAAGCACGCTCCTCCTTTGCAGTTCTACCTCGTTCGCGCTGATTTGGCCACATGCTCGCGCAGAAAAAAGAAAGCAAGAAGATCAGAAAGATTCATTTCCAAAAGCAAAAATATTTTATCGCACGCGCTTTTGTTTTTATTGTAGAAAGGCATGTGCACTGGGGGGCAGTTATATTGAACGAAGCCAGCGCTAACCCGCGTCTTTTGCCAGTGCTCGACGAATCGCCTCGAACCTGGGCGCGGCGCAGCCCGAGCGGCGTGGTCAGCGTGGAAGACAGTTTCGCAAACGTCCACGGCCAAATCACTCGTTGCCTACGGACCTCTCCCGGAGGAGTTTTGTTTGCGTCCCCGAATCTGCTCTGGCCGTTAGGTCGCTGTGGACCTCGTTAAAGGCACTCTGTGTTTAGCAGTAAGTATCGTTCCGAGTGTAAGGGGCTACGTTCCAGGGATTTGGAGTCGCCTTGGTTGGTACGTTTTGTTCGATTCGGAGTTGCTTCGACCTGTCTCGTTCGCGGGAGGTGGATAGCAAGGAAATGCGCGGACGTGTGTTTGCCCTTGCAGCCCTCTCGAATGAGTCCTTGGCTGCGCATGCAGAGTTTATTGCAGCTTGTAACGGTGAAATACCGAATAAATGACGAAATAAAGGGCCTCTGTAGAAACAGGCCCAGATGAAAGCAGCATCAAAGGGATTATTTAGCTTTGAGGACCAGACAAAAAATGCAAGTACGTGCGCAATCATAATATGAAGAATTATTAGGCGGACCTAAGCACCTCTTCTTTTTTGTTTTTGTTGGTTTTGCGGACGTAAACTGACCCTATAAGGAAACTTGCGATCACGCTGTGAAGTCAGCATTATTAAGAAGTGAGAAAGCAGGAATTTTAAAAATGTGAAAATGAAACATTGCACCTCTGCTGAGACTGAAGCAGACAAAGGTACCTCCTGGCTTAATATAATGTCAGTAAGGAAACAATAAAAGGTGTTCTGTGCTTAGTTGACTACGCGTGCAACATGTTACTCGACCAGCCTTCCGTAAAAGTTGCGTTAACAAAACTAGAGTACTTGAGAAAGGATACAGAGCGGGTGTAGCAGTCAAAGGTTTTATAAAGATGGCTAGGCGGCCTCCTTCTTGACTCTGTGCCTGCTGCAGAGTAGCATAAGCTGGCGTGGCAGCATTAAGGAAGCGTTCACAGCAGGCGAAAGCACCGCAGCACGGACCTCCAACACTCGCGCGCACTTGACAAATTGAGCGCGGCGCATGCACAGCCTACAGCAGAGACAGGGAATCACGTATTTTTATGCCAAGAGCGTGACATTTCGCCGTCACAAAAAAACAACAAAAACGGAACTTTCTGTAATCTTTTTCATGATTTTCAAGTCGTACTGTGTAAACGAAAGCTTCGCGTGTGTGTTCGCGGCAGCGTGCGCGCGCTCACTCGCGTCGAATCGTACGTGCTGGCAGAGGGTCTCAGTCCTTTTTTTTTTTTTCCACACGGGCCGCGAATTGAGGACCTGCGTTGATAACTACCCTTTTTGCTCGAGTTCAACGAGATATGTATCTCTATGCTGTGCCATTCACGACAAGGCTGGGGCCTGGACGGCACGTTTGACAAGGACGATGGTAAATGCTCGGCATCTATGAGCCATATTGCGTGACAGTACATTATCTGGCCAGCGTGCGTGTCAGTGGTACGTGTGACCTTCGACGTGGACCGCACGACACGTTTCGGCGCCGGCAACGGCGAAGGTTTATAGCACACGACTGTCTTATACAAAACTAGCACGTTGTAGCTGCGTTGCCACAGTACCTCTGTGGTCGGTTTGTTTACCTTGTTTCTAAGGGAGCGGCAGGTACTTGCTTGCACAGAAACCTGTACTCAAGCTTGTTAATGGCTTCACAAAGCGGATACGCCGGAGAAAGTTTAACAGTGCCCTAGAACGCATACCTGGAACGCATACAGTGCATGTTTTTCTGTCCAACGAGCTTTTCTCTTTTCTGGATCCCTTGATTGTTCCCAGCAATCTGCAAAGTTGGTAAACAACCATTTCGCTTCACTAATAAGGGCTTTGAATGACCTAACGTTCTTCATTTCACCCTGAGCCACCAGCAACCAGTTTGCAATGTTTAGATACTAGTATTGATAAGATGGTTCATACCATAAGGGAGGGTTCCAATTTCGGAAAGCTTTGAGTTGGCTAATATGAATTCTTGGCTATTCATTCTTCGCAGGCTATATAAACATCGTCAGACTTGCCTGAAAATCTCGAGAGATACACGACGCAGCAATGGAAGCGAAATCTTGCGACGTTTGTAGCGGCTGACTCACACGTTCGCGGTTTACTCACAAGGATAACTGGAAGCACGCAGCTGCGGCGTGATTTTCGACAGCGATGCTCTCGAGTACTCTGCCCAAGCATGTATATAAAAGAAAACTAGCGCCTCAACAAAAGGCGTGTTGAAATACTGACCGCTCGCAGGCATATATTCTTTTATAATCTGATGTTGTTTTTTTTCTTTTCTTTTCTTGATGCGCTTCCCTAGACGAAGGCCAACGAACATTGACATTCAGAGGGCGTTCGGAATTCTGTGTGAACATCTACCAAAGGTGCCGACATTTAAATCTTTGGAAAGCACGCTTTTTGTGACTTCGAGCGTTGAACATCGGGCATATAATTGATTGCGAAGCAGAGATTAAAAAAAAGAACCTACTGAACAAGTGCCTAAACCTGTTCGTAATGCAGCGTTACAAATCTTTATTAACCGCACGACAGCTTCAATAATGCCGCTCGCACTTGAGCACGTAAATGCCACGTAATCTAAATAGGAAGCTAGTACACATAAGCGTCTTAAAAGGTTACCTGCCCCATTGTAGTCCCAATACACAACTTAAATATAAGAGAACAATGCTGCTGGTTAGCAACGCGAACGTGGACAATAGATGATAGAAGAGATCATATCGAAATGCTCTGCAAGAAAAACGATGCTGCACGACCAGTAGACATGACAGCACACGCTTTCACAAATGTGCGTTGCCAATAATTTGAAGTATCAGAGTGACTTCCTATACGTGTTGCTGGCAACCTCCCTTTTCCATGCAGTCTTTTAATCCCATTTTCTTGAGTATCTATGGGTTCCAAATGTATGTATGTATGTATGTATGTATGTATGTATGTATGTATGTATGTATGTATGTATGTATGTATGTATGTATGTATGTATGTATGTATGTATGTATGTGTGTGTGTGTGTGTGTGTGTGTGTGTGTGTGTGTGTGTGTGTGTGTGTGTGTGTGTGTGTGTGTGTGTGTGTGTGTGTGTGCGTGCGTGCGTGCGTGTGTGTGTGTGTGTGTGTGTGTGTGTGTGTGTGTGTGTGCGTGCGCGTGTGTGTGCGTGCGTGCGTGCGTGCGTGTACAGTCTTTGTCAAAAGTAACCAGGCTGCATGGTTTGCTTCTCAGTCGTATAGTGAAGCTATTATGCCAGCCCTCAAGCTCTAAATCTTTGTATAGTAAGGAGAACCCCTGTTCTCACCTTTGAAGAACTTTTTGATCTTTAAGGAAGCCATGAGGGCTCTACCATACGAATGAGAAGCAAACCATGCAGCCTGGTTACTTTTGACAAAGACTGTACGTGTGTGCGTGAGTGAGTGAGTGAGTGAGTGAGTGAGTGAGTGAGTGAGTGAGTGAGTGAGTGAGTGAGTGAGTGAGTGAGTGAGTGAGTGAGTGAGTGAGTGAGTGAGTGAGTGAGTGAGTGAGTGAGTGAGTGAGTGAGTGAGTGAGTGAGTGAGTGAGTGAGTGAGTGAGTGAGTGAGTGAGTGAGTGAGTGAGTGAGTGAGTGAGTGAGTGAGTGAGTGAGTGAGTGAGTGAGTGAGTGAGTGAGTGAGTGTGTGTGTGTGTGTGTGGGGGGGGGGGGTGGCACTTCAACACTTAAAGCGACGGTCAGATTGCCCTCCTGTCATAGTTCTTTTACTTCCGTCAGCGTGGCCGCCGCAGCTATTTTTTCGCTCTTCGTGCGGTTGCTTTGGCTGTGACTCCCTGCCGCACTAGTTTACTCAATTCATCGAAAGCTTACTCCCAACTTTCCGTCCAAAACTGAAAAGGAGTCCCACAGAAGACGCTTACGCTCCGCTTCATCCAGTCTTCCTGTGCACACGTAATTCCGCAAAAAAATAATTCTCCTTGACTTTTTACCTCATTCGCCTGCCATTTCCCAAGCGCCCTACTCATTGGGGTGATGCCGCATCCCTATTGAGCTCCGCAGGCACCGCGGACATAGCATGCGTTTGCGCCTGCGCGGCTCGTCACGCATGTGTCAGGTGCGGACAGAATTCTCCACTCTCCTCTCGCTAAGCTGCGCAAACTGCGCTCGAAGCGGCGTGCGAGTTGAGGTTGTTGCAAGCTACAGGTGGAATTAGCCTTGCGAATTATACCGGCAACTGATCCACCGTAGCGATAATTAAATGTTAAATAAGGTCCACAGATCAGGCACATACCTCAGACCTGGCGGATCTACATCGCTATACGCACAATAGTCAACTCGTGCTGTCACTATCTGCAGTCCAGATCCGAGTCCTGGAGGAAGTTTATAAGAATGCATGAAGCCTCCTTTCTACACTACTGTTTTCCGCGCGGGTAAACAATGTCCAGAAGGAAACAGTCAGAGTTCCTACTCTTAAGGGAACCGAACAACACACACCTTTCCGCGTTGTACACTGGACAGCACATAATATCTTTATCCCCGCACACACCTCATGTGGAATGTAGCGGAGACGAAGCCAGGCCCGTCTTATACATCCACGATGCGAGCGTATTACGCTGGCGCACTACGGCGTCGGCGTGTTCACATTTCAGGGAAACAAGAAAAATGAAGTGCTTGGTTTGGTTTGGTTTATGGGGTTTAACGTCCCAAAGCGACTAAGGCTATGAGAGACGCCGTAGTGGAGGGCTCCGGAAATTTCGACCCCCTGGGGTTCTTTAACGTGCACTGACATCGCACAGTACACGGGCCTCTAGAATTTCTCCTCCAAAGAAATTCAACCGCCGCGGCCGGGATCGAACCCGCGTCTTTCGGGTCAGCAGCCGAGCACCATAACCGCTGAGCCACCACCGGATTCACTTCAAATGGAGATTTGATGAGCTGAAAAGTGGAAAAAAGCGAAATATAGGTGCCGCCTAAGGTCGCCGTTTTCGAAAGCAAACTGCCGTGCGTCAAGGTAGTTTTTTGCGTGCGGATCAAAGAGTCTATAAGCTGTCTATACCATGTACCGTCTACACCATGTACCATGTCTAAAGAGTCTATACCATGTACCGTCTTTGCAACAAGTAACCGGGCAACGGTGGTTCCTTTCTTAGCCGCGTAGCGAAGCACAGACAGCAGCCCTTAAGCTGTGAATCTGTGTGAAGTAAGGTGAACCCTTGTCCTCACGTTTTGACACCTTTCTGTTTTTAGGAATGCCGTAAAGGCTTCGTTATAAGGTTGAGACGCAAAAACTTGCTGCTTGGTTACTTTTATCAACGGGGGTACATTTAAACAAACATCATTGGGTTATTTTTGGGCTTGATGTCATGAGTTTAATTCGAGCGGCAGGATAGCTTTTTAAAACCAATTATATACGCAAAAAGTGCGTCTTTTGCTGCCCGGCAAGAATTAAAATAATAGGAAAGGAGCGGAGAATATGTTTTTACTCCGAAGAAATATTGGACTCTGTAGGCCTCACAGTCTTTATTGGCCAAGTGCTTACGGTATCTTGAGAGCGCAGAACACATAGCAAAAAAGATGGCCAACGAAGGACCACTTAAAAAATACCATCGTTGCGTAGCGTAAACTTGCAGGACAAAACCAGTTTGGCTAAGCTGTTCTACTCGTTTGTGCAGCTTCAAAAAAAAAAAAAAACTCACGCTTTCGATTCAACACTAGCGGTGAGGTAGCTGCGCGAGCTAACAGTAAAGAATTTTAGAAGTAAGTCTTTGTCAAAAGTCATTACGTGACGTGTTTTGCTTTTTTGTCATGTACCGCACACGAGCTCTGAGGTCGAAAACAGTTTAAAAGGTGAAAGCGAGGATTCTCTTTGCACTAGAAAGGCCTAGAACTTTACGACATCCATAGGTGCATCAGTGCACGACTGGAATGGAAACCGTCCGGCCTGACGATTTTTTACCGTAGTTGCATAGCCCAAAAGAGCGCAGCTGCGAAGAAAGCGCAAAACCTTCGACGGCAATGAATGGAATGAAGCAGTGCAAATCATTTAAACCGCTGCGTTGTTACTTTATATCGATGTCTTGGCGTATACTACTCGACTCGTTAGCCACACTGGTGAATTTTCCTTGGGCCCTAAATGACACCACCGACTGCGAACAGCGAGCACGAATGAAAGTCAGGGATGTTAGGAAGCCTACCCATTGTGTATCACGTAGCGCAGCGACGAAGGGTGAAAGCAAACACATTAAAAACACCCTACGTTTACTACGAAAGCTGTTAATGGGAGTCCACCCTGAGTTGTCGTTCAACTGAAATTCCTTGTCGTTCTAGTTCCAGGAATTGTAGTTTTAGCCTTGGCTTCGCACGGCAAGGCAAGCGAAGCCGAGAAAGAGAGAGCAGAAGATGAGAAGAAAGAAGAGAAGGCGATGGGGAAGAAGAATAGAGACGAAGAACAGTTTATTGAGGAGGAGAAGAAGAAGTCAAGAGAAGGAAATGTTTACTGAGCTGAAAAAGAAGAAGAAGAAGATGAAGACAATGAGAAACAGAGAGTAGAAGAGATAGAAACAAGAGAAAAACATAGAAAATGTAGGGATGTGGTCGTAGAGAGGGAATAAAAACTGGTATGGCGCAAGAAACGGGGACACAGAAGGCACAAAAAACACAGGACTGACGCCAACTCAGACTTGAGTATCTTGCAGACGCGCCTGACGTGCGCCCAAGATGGCTGCAGAACACCGAATAATGACTGAACCTCCAAGGGAACTATTTTCCGTTTCAAGCAGTAGGAGACCACTCGAGACTGGCACGTTGAGACAGCAATCAGGTTGAGACACGTAATGGCAGGTTCGGTGCGGAAGCTTCGAAAGAGGAAAGGGCCCATTGTAGGAGAAATATGGTCAAGTAAAACTCTAGTTTGGGCGAGTTGGTTCATGATGAAATAAAAACTGGTATGGCGCAAGAAACGGGGACACAGAAGGCACAAAAAACACAGGACTGACGCCAACTCAGACTTGAGTATCTTGCAGACGCGCCTTGGAGGTTCAGTCATTATTCGGTGTTCTGCAGCCATCTTGGGGGCACGTCAGGCGCGTCTGCAAGATACTCAAGTCTGAGTTGGCGTCAGTCCTGTGTTTTTTGTGCCTTCTGTGTCCCCGTTTCTTGCGCCATACCAGTTTTTATTTCATCATGAACCAACTCGCCCAAACTAGAGTTTTACTTGACCATATTTCTCCTACAATGGGCCCTTTCCTCTTTCGAAGCTTCCGCACCGAACCTGCCATTACGTGTCTCAACCTGATTGCTGTCTCAACGTGCCAGTCTCGAGTGGTCTCCTACTGCTTGAAACGGAAAATAGTTCCCTTGGAGGTTCAGTCATTATTCGGTGTTCTGCAGCCATCTTGGGGGCACGTCAGGCGCGTCTGCAAGATACTCAAGTCTGAGTTGGCGTCAGTCCTGTGTTTTTTGTGCCTTCTGTGTCCCCGTTTCTTGCGCCATACCAGTTTTTATTTCATCATGAACCAACTCGCCCAAACTAGAGTTTTACTTGACCGTATTTCTCCTACAATGGGCCCTTTCCTCTTTCGAAGCTTCCGCACCGAACCTGCCATTACGTGTCTCAACCTGATTGCTGTCTCAACGTGCCAGTCTCGAGTGGTCTCCTACTGCTTGAAACGGAAAATAGTTCCCTTGGAGGTTCAGTCATTATTCGGTGTTCTGCAGCCATCTTGGGGGCACGTCAGGCGCGTCTGCAAGATACTCAAGTCTGAGTTGGCGTCAGTCCTGTGTTTTTTGTGCCTTCTGTGTCCCCGTTTCTTGCGCCATACCAGTTTTTATTTCATCATGAACCAACTCGCCCAAACTAGAGTTTTACTTGACCGTAGAGAGGGAATTGGCCATAACAGCCCTCATTGAATATTTTAACTAAGCCGTATCCTATTTTAGCCGGTAATTTTTGCAGGTCTGACCATTCTCAGTTCGTTCTTCAAGAATGTGGCCTCGACGGTGCCGTCCGCACAGCCCTCTACAGGGCATCCACCGGTAAAAGTGCATCTTGCACCTACGAGCCCAGCACGTACGGGGCGGATGCGCTGACCCCTTGTCCTCCGCTGAAGCGCACGGCCTTGTGGTTATAACGTTATCTGTTTATAGCTGTTTCCACAGTTTGGGACTTTGGCGTCGGCGTCCACAAGCTCGCCACCGGGCACTCACGAGTAAAATTGCTTCTTCAGGCATCCACCGGTAAAATTCACATCTTCACATGCGCCCAGAACCACCCGAACCTCCCAGCACCTCCCAACATCTTCTGAGTACGAGGCGGATGCATTAGCCACTAGGCCACGTTGTGGTTGTAGCATCCCCTCTATAATATATCGACTGTAATCCAACTACGCTATGAGAAGCCAGCTGATGTTGGATCATTGCAAACGCGAATCTGTGGTTTTTTTTCTTCCATCTTTTTTTATGCATCTCTTAACAGTACTTGGGACAAATGACATCAACTAGCTTCAGCCAGAATGTTACTCCTGTTTCAGGGCCTCGTTGATCTGATACAGAAATGAAAGTTGCGACCTCTCTTGCACCATTTCCTAGATATGACAAACAACTCAAGACTATTCCTTTCTTTCTTCCTTTCTTTCTTTCTTTCTTTCTTTCTTTCTTTCTTTCTTTCTTTCTTTCTTTCGTTCTTTCTTTCTTTATTTATTTATTTCTTTTTCTTTCTTTCTTTCTTTCTTTCTTTCTTTCTTCCTTTCTTTCTTTCTTTCTTTCTTCCTTTCTTTCTTTCTTCCTTTCCTTCTTTCTTTCCTTCTTTCTTTCTTTCTTTCTTTCTTTCTTTTCTTCCTTTCTTTCCTTTTTCTTTTTTTTTATTTCTTTCTTTCTCCCTTCCTTCCTTCCTTCCTTTCTTTCTTCCTTCGTTCCTTTCCTTCTTTCTTTCTTTCTTTCTCTCTGTCTTTCTTTCTTGCTTTTTTCTTTCTTTCCTTTATATCCTTCTTTGTTTCTTTTCCATCCTTACTTTTCCTTTTTTTCTTTCCTTCCTTATTTCTTCCTTTCTTTCTTTCTATGTTCATTCGTATAACCCATCAGCAACCAAATACACTTCTTGTTCTATTCGAGTTGGCAAGTCATGACTTCTAACAGGTCAATTGCTTAGAGCGTAATACTGAACGAGCTTTTTAACAGCAGTCAGGGGCAAGCATCGATGCGCCGCCGGGAATCGAAGCCTGGCAACAAGGCGTTCTTTGCGGGTCCGAGTCAATATCGCTCGTTATGCGATAAAAGAAGCAAGGCTTTCACTCGCTCGTTAGCTTTCAAGCTCCAACCACGACCATGATATCTGGTAAGGAAAAGTTTCGAAAGGAAGTGCGTCGCTGTTTCCAATTTCTTTCTTAACCGTGTTCCAAGTTGAGCCTCAAGGAATCTGCATTATCCAACGTGCTCGCTGGAGTCGCTCTTGTAATGATCAGGCTTCGTCAAGAGCAACGAATTTACTCAGTGCTCGCCCTCAGAGCGGTCCCATCAACAGTCACGCGGACGGGTATTTATAATCGGAGCCTAGGGCGTTTAAAAGCAATTACTTGAACGGCGACCAGTGTTTCCCAGGGAAACAATTACGAAAAAAAGAGGGCGAGGGATGTGATTATGGAGTTAAAATTTGTGCTGGCAGTGATACAGGAAAACAGTGGCCAAAGTTGTATAATTATGTGCTGTCTTGTGAAAGCAATATGTATAACAACAAATGTTATCGATTGCTTTCTTTCCTTTATATTATGATATATAGCCAACGCTACTACAAGTTTTCCGCAACACGTCATTGGCTATCGCGTTCGGACGGTTAGTCTTAGATCTCGGCATAGAGTTCCAGCCTCGGCGCATCATTCAGATGGAGGCGAAACGCAAAAGTGTTGTGCGATGCGAGTCCAAGTTGATGAATACGAGGTGTCCAAAAGTAATCCGAAGCTCCTTAATCCGGAACCCTAGGAACCTTCTCCGGAATAAACGGCGCCCGTAATCGCTGTCACGTTGTGCAGTAACCGAAAGCTATCCACCTTTACCTGCTGCCTAAGAACAGCGTTGCACTAGCGGGCATCATCGAAAGGGACATCTACAGTCGTCGCTTATGCCCCGAATGCAGCATACTGTAGGCGTCACGAGTGTTTTTCAAAACGTGCTTTTCGAAGCGGAGAGCGCACACAAATAGAAGTTAGCTTGCTCAGCTTCTGGTGAGGTCAACGGATGCACTTTGGGTTCAGTGATTCTTGCCTAGACGCTCGATATTGGATGGATATAAAGGGATCGACATTGTGCAGCTGTTACCTAGTATTTCTTTCTATTTTCGTTGCTCAGAGAGGCTTTTAACAGCTTGAGAGATATTTTTACCAGCACTGCTGGTACATGATAAGGGGTGCAAATTACTTGTCTCTATCTTGAATTCTAACATGGTTTCTGCGTTTTTTCGTTTTTGCTTTTGTCAAAGTCTATTTTACTGGCAGGCCCCCTGCATGAATTAGCAACACGGTCACTTGCATTCCGCATTAGCAAAATATCTTTTGCACAACGTTCAGGGATTGAAAAGCGTACAGTTCTGCTCTCCCTGTGTCCCTGCTTAATAATAATAATAACAATAATAACGCTTTTATCTATTAAAATAAAAGTTACAAAGAATATGACAAGTTAGCCCACTGCCAGATATTAACCGGGAAATAGAGAAATAACCACGTGAATGAAGCATTCCGTATTTTGTACCATCATCAAATTTGAGTTTTAGATTTTGGAGCAGCGTCTGCAACAACTCCATCGTGTGCCCTAGATGCTCCGAGCCATACAGCGCCGATATTGGCCGCGCGACTGCATTGAAGTGCGCCAACTGCCATGGCCTCACGACTCAGCCTCGCAAAACTGCGCCCGTCTAAAGATTGAATGGGCTGTACTGAAGCAAATGGTGCGAGAGCGTGCATGCTACGCACAGAGAGGCCGCTGCAAAGATGCGACCACGTCGCTTACGCCACCGAAGGACCTCAAAGAAGGCAACAACATTTGAAGGAAAGGCCCCAAGCGTCATTGCAACTTGTCCGCCGGCTCCAACAACCGCACTAAATCAAGCGAGCGTGATGTCTGGTCATGTCGGGCCTACTGCCTCAGATATCACTTGACCGCCACTGCAGAAGCCTTGTACGGCCACTGGGTCAGAGACATTGTCGCGCTCCCAGTATGCAACACCTGCGAGTGATGCAGACAAAAACCACGATCCGGGCCGGCCAAGATCTGCGAGTGCAATGCTCACGTCCTTGATGAATGTCGTGCCTGCTCTGCTTTCTAGCTTGCGCACGCCAGCCGCACAAAACGCACTGCAAGTACTGGACGCGCTACATCCAGTTCCTGCAGCTCAGCTCAACTTGGAACTGCAGCTGAGTTCATCAGCCAAGAATTGACCTAAGGGCGCCTGGTTTGAGCGACAAATTGTGGCTGTGTTCCTCGCATCTTCTCTCTCTCTCTCCCTTTTCAATCCCCTCATCCGTCTTCCCTAGTGCAGGGAGGACCCCTGGTTGACCCTAGTGGCCAACCAGAACACACTTCTGGTTAACATCTCTGCCTTCCCTCTTCCTCTTTATCTCTCTTTCCCTCTCTTCGAGCATATCTGGCGCTTGTAACCGTTCTTATAGGACGTTTACTCCTCGAAACACCAATTTGTCGACCTTTTGAGTTCTCAATCATAGTAAACTAATGAGAGGCCCGGAGGGCGATGTGGAGTGGGCCTCATACAGAAGGGACTGATTTTAACAGTGAAAATCGCACCGCCCAGCAATCTGGATGCAGTTCTTTCTCTAAGCGCCAGCTTTTGATGTATTGTGTTTTAATGGAATTCTAAGTGGCAGTTGTCCAATCACCCCCGTGACTGAGCTGTCCTAAAACATAGGGCCGGGGCTTATTTCGTCCAGTCGTTGTTAAACTCGCTAACACTCTAATCGCTGCCAAACAGTCTGCCACAATAGTCAGTGCATAGAAGCAAGCTTCTGCCCCTGTAGACGTGTCAGCGTCTAGATCGGCTAAGATTTGCTCCATCAGCGCCCACGGCTGTACTCACTTAGCCATCTGGCTGTGACTGAGGATTCATTATGAGGGCGTCTATGCAGCTGTATTTGCAGCGTCGCACACTAGGAGACGAAAGAATACGGTGCACTGCACACAGCTGCTGCTGCCTCCACCCTTTTGCACTTACTGCCTTCGACCCTTCGGCAATCGACTCTTGTTGCGAAGGGCTGCAAATCCTGATGCCCGCAGTCGCAGCCACCTTCCAGATCTCATTTTCTATGCACGTAAACCAAAATGCCACTACAGCGATAAAATAACAAATCTTTTCTGCACAAATTCAACTGAAGCCAGTAGGTTTCCCTAGCCACCCTCACCCTAATGTATGCGTCGAAAAAAGGACACTTGTTGCGCTTACTTTTTCTTTGCCGTGCAAGAATTCTAAATCACTTTGCATTGCTCAACCAGCCTTTTCCAACACGTGCCTCAAAGCATAGCCCCATGCGAACTGGCACAGAAAACTGAAGCCAGATGCATGACATAGATGTGCTGCGAAGCTATTTAAACTCTGAACGAAAATAAAGTTAATTCAAAATATGAATGAACTAATTTTATACTTGACTCAGAACACAGTGTTTGTACTGAGGTTCTTGTAAAATAAAATAAATCGGGGAGGGTGTGTGCACTTCAATACATCCGCGCGTTCATTGTTGTATAAAGGCTTTCCTTAATTACCTAACTTCTAACTCCTATAGTATTTTTTGTGCTCAATCCGATTTAATTTTTTTTTAGTTGAAGCCATCGGAATTTAAAAAATTACGAAGTGTCGTCCGACGTCTCCGTGTTCTCGATGATTGCAGTCAAGTAATAGAAAGTCGGTAGCTAGAGTACCTTTTGCGCAATGAGCACCAGCACATGCACACCTGTTCTCACGCCAGGGTGTCTCCTGCTGGCTGCTACAGTTTCACGATCGTTCCGAACGTTATCGTTAACAGGCCTGCAACGATAACACGAATAACGGAATATGTAGCATAGAGATATTGGGGGCCCTATAACGCTAACAACGACGTATACTGTTGCTTAGAGACAGCAGTTTTGATCTTTTAGCTATCACTCAAAATGAGCATTCGCTGGAACTGTACTGTTGAAGCCTTTGTCAATGTCCACGCGACCTGTTCTGATTCCGGGAAGCTGTTATATTTTAAGCTCTAAGGGTGGCAGAGAAGGATGGAACGTTTCTACACAGTCTTGTCAGTCCACAACGCTCCCGCAGGTCTAACAGTCTCTGATGTGGTCTACAAGGGGAGTTTGCCGTCGATGCTTCGTATCATTTTTGAGGGTATAGCAATTCAGGAGTCTAGTAACTTTTTTTTTTAACAATTAGCTCCTCCGCTCCTGTACTGGCGTAATTTTGTTACAGAGGGCATTTTATTGACGCACCAACTTCGATATAAGCTCCGGGTGGGACAAAAGTGCGCATGATAAAATGCATTGCCCGTTCTTCCACCCCGTAAACACTGCACTGCTGGAGTTTTAGTTATTGAGTCGTTTCAATCAAAGTGCAATGTCACCTCTTTTGTTGTCACATATCGAGCCATTGCTAGGTTGCCCTTGCGTATTCACTACGGACGCTTACCCTCGATGCACTCAATTTCAAGGAGGAGTCCCTTCATGATTTTACTCCTGTGAGTAGTTGTTCAAAGTACATGACGTACACGGACTGCCATAAGCGCAGCTTCATTCCATAACGTAGACCTCGAAATATTTCGCGTTCCGTGACGTCATACATGCATGTATCGTGACGTCATGCAGGGACACGTTTTCTAACTATACAGCGTCACGAAATACATATTGTTACAGTGCGGGTCGTAAATCTCTCAAAACAAAAGAGAAATGAAGTGTATGTCACTTCTTGATACAGTGTAGCAAATTATTGAGAGGTTGGAAACTTTAGCTTTATTTCACGGTGAGGTGTCCATACAATGCTCAAATGAGGCTCTAAGAGGTAGCCGAAAGTTTCAGAGGTCCCATTAGAGGCCGTCACCTTCAGCTGTGCTCTTTACGTTGAGCAGCGGTGTTGTTTCCTGTTGATGTCGAAACCTCAGCACCATTTTCTCTGTGCGCACGCTTCTTCCTCGTAAATCAACACATAGGCGAAATGACCGCACAGTCACATATATTTCCACACACATTTTTAATCTACTTACTGTGTGCATGATCTGACACAGACATTTGACGTTGTGCGGAAGTGCTTTTAAACCACTACTTGTACTTTCCAGTCATCGACACGGCGATACCACATCCTCACTTATTGCTAGCTGCTACTTTTTTCGACTGCTTGCCTTCGTAAGCGAATTTTCACAGATATCCCTCCCTCCTACTACTTCGCATAGTTTTATGGAAGTATATATATAGAGAGAGTACGTAACGCAATATTAAGCGCCAAGGATGTCTTTGGCCAGGGTAACCAAGGCCAACTGATCCGTCAACCGGTCCGAGGCTAGCCAAGCCCGCCACGTTGAGGGAGAAGATTATGGGAACCGAGGAGACTTAATAGCAATGGGGCAGGAGAAAAGAAATGTTCCAAATCCGCATCGGGTTCGGGACAATTTGGTAATGCTAGGGGGTGTCGGTTACGGTGGAGGTAAGGAGTGTATTAGAAGTAAGCGTCGAAGAATGAGTAGTTGAGTGGCGGTAAGAGATTTGTCCGGAACAGGAAGTGCACGAGGAGTTTAGCTAATGTTGTCATTGTGAAGACTTTTTTTTTTTTTGTAGTGAAGAGTGTGCCCCACGTGGGTGGATAAGGCCAGGGAATCCCAGGCGTCGGCTGTTAAGTTCGCGGGCAAGGCGATGCACCACGTCATTGCCTGGGACTCTAGCGTGACCAGGAATCCACCTCAGTGTGACAGTGTGGGGACGTAGTTAGGTGCGAGCTGTTTGCAGGTCATCCCGCAGTTGTGTACGAATCCGACGGTTATGAATTTCCCGTATATCCTGCATTTAATTGGTATATATGGTATATCCTGAAGGGTTAGGGGGTACTAGGAAGAGGTGCTGAACACTGTTAATTACCAGGAGGGTCTCTAGGGTGGCTGTTCGAGGGGGATAAGTGTAAGGACCAAGGGTGTGTGTCGACACAAGGCTGCCAGTCGCAATTGAATAAGCAGCTGCTACAACGTGACTTCGTGATGCGTCTGTGTATACGATCGTCGAATCAATAGGATGGACATGATTGGTAACTCTAGCGGAACGTCTGCCTGGGTTGGTATGGGCTGCAACGTTTTTGGAATGGGGGCAATTCGGAGGTTATCTGGCAGAGCGGAAAGAAGGGCAATGAGAAGGAGGTCAATAGATTTAACAACAAATTGTTTTAGTATCCAGTGACCTTGTTTTGTGCTAGAAAGACGCGCCATTTCCCGGTCACGGTGTTGTTGTGTGAGGTCTCCCAGGGGCAAAAAAAAAAACTTGTGTAGTGTAAGCGCTCAGTGGGTGTATGTATGGAAACGTTACCGGCAGTCTTGTACAATGCGCGAGGCGCAACCTCACTCTAGTGAGATATGGCACTCTATATAAAATTTTGCTTAGAGCTGATGCGTGAACTAACTGCCTAACTTCACTCTCGCGTAGCCCGTCGTGCTTATTGACAATGCGACGGAATATGTGCGTAGGCTGATGGCCAAGTCTACGGTTGTAGTAACATTGTCTTGATAAGGGGACTCATGGGTATGAGGTCCAAGAATCCGGCAGGACAATACGCGAGGAATGGTGTGACCCTTCATTGTGAGGCTGATGAAATGGTTGTGTTGGCCTTGATAACGAGTAAATGTGGCTTAAATGCGGACTTTTACCCACCGCTGTCTCTTCGCGGCTACTCGTTCGGGTGCTGGGCCCATGGTCGCGGAATCGAATCCCAATTGCGGAGGCTGCATTTCAGAAGAGGCGGAATGCAAAAACGCCGGTGTGCTGTGCAATGTCAGTGCACGGTAAAGAACGCCAGCTTGTCGAAACTTATCCGGAGCCTTCGACTAGGGCGGCTTTCATAGCCCATGTATCGCTTTGGGACCTTCAAGTCCACGTATACGACACCTAGGTCAAATGTTTAGGGGATCCCTCAAGGTGGAGTATTCGTAGCTTTGTAGCTGTATGGCAGCGCTTGGGTGGATGCCAATAAGTAATTACTGCCTGATTATACAACGTGTGAAGACTAACCAATGTTTTTTGATCTGAGAGACCACCTTTGACAATAAACCTTTCACCGTATTTTCTGTCGAGCTTGTTTTTGTTTTATGTAAAACCTTGTTTATTAAAAGGGCCCAAGGTCACCTCGAGTGCTTACGACAGCGAGCACAGCTGAAAGCCCCATCACCACACAGGGAATTTAAGCGACGCGCAACGGACTTGCAATTTTTTCATAAAAATCGTGGAACTCAGATATTTTCAACGTTCTTATATGCTTCGCAGCCTCACTGGCACTAAATTGACTTGGTAAACCGAGCAAACCTTGGTGGTGGTTTCAACAGGACGCAAGGTGTTCGGAGAAAAAGAAGGCGCGACTCGCAACAGCCAACTTCTTCCCTAAGGGCTCAATTCGTGCCTTATTCCGAGAACTTGTGCATTTGTCACGCTTGCCAACGCTTTTAAAGGTCGGAGGTATGCGCGGCGCATCACGGCGCCAGCACAGGCGGCAGCGGCGGAGCCAACGGACGCCATTTTCTTGCTTTGTGTGCCGCGCAGCAGTGTCGGGCAAACGACAATGACATGACATTATGAAGATGGATGCGTATAAAAAGTTCTGGCTGGCTGCAGGCAGCCGGTGCCATGGGCATGCGCAAACCGGATTCGAGCGGAGCGTATGGCTGTACGAGGGCTTCTGTAGCCGCCTTACTACATTCGATTAAAATGCGCAAAGTAAAAATGGGACATGGATTTCGAACAAGCTGCGTAACAGAAGGTGTGCGCTGCAAAGATTTGTCGCGCAATTTTCCCTTCGTACATTACTCATCGCACTCTTCACTGTTCCGTTACCGGACCGCCGTAGTGGATCAGGGGTTACGATGCTCGCCTGCGGACCCGAAATAAGTCTGTTCGATCCCTGCCGCGGCGGTCGAATTTAGACGGAGGCGAATTTCTAGAGGCCTGTGTACTGTGCGATGTCAGTGCACGGTAAAGGACCCCAGGTGGTCGAAATTTCGGGAGCCCTTCACTATGATGTCCCTCATAGCCTGAGTCGCTTTGGGACGTTAAACCCAAACAGACCAAACCAAACTAAACTGTTTTATTACCATGAAGAACCAACTATCCCGCACATCTACTCTTTTGACTTTCCTCCTTTGGTCAGCCTAGCTTTTACTGCGGGAGCTATGGCTAACTGTATGGAAGGGTAATTTGACATCATCTGCGATGTCACGCGTGAGAGCTACAGCTGCGACAGCTATGAAACGTCGGATCAAGAACATAATCGTCATTAAATACAGACTCCGAGTTATTCCAGAAGAAGTCCATATGCTAAAGGAACGGATGATTTCTTTAAACTTTCTGCAGATCTCGCTGTAGTAGCGTTCTGGACTGCGAGATAGTTTCAACGTACTGTGACCTCTTCTGAGGTCTTCCACCAGTAGCGCGATACATAGAGTTTAATACGATGGAAGTTAAAGAGCAACAGTTTTAAACAGTAGCGTGAAACACAAAGCGACTAATAGCTTTCGATCTCGACTATTGGTAGGCTGCCTGGCGATATAGAACCGCCATGGCTAAATTTGTAGTTGCAGATATCTCGTTCACATATGATGAGTTCTGTTTCTTAAGTGCGGACGGCTCAAATCCGTGGTTAATTGTTTCTTTTCCTCTGAGAGAAAAAGGAGCAGCGACGTGAATCCTCCGTCCACACAGGCACACAATAACGCTTCAAATGACCTTGCGTCTTCATATAGAACGCAGAGAAGCCCAATATTTTTGTGTCAACTTATCTTCTTGAAATAACCGCTTTTAAAGAAAGACCGTACCAGGATGGATTTATTCCAAACACTAAATAACGACTTGAAGTGCCCCTACTGGTACAAACCAAAAACTGTTACAAAAATGGTCTATAGACACTCTAGAGACTTCTTAGAGTCTCTATTACTGTCATATAGGTATTTCTTTTCGTTCATAGCCTATAGACTGTCTATGCACAAATGTCTACTAAAAGTGTATGGCCATAAATCTATAGATTTTCTGTAGGATGTCTGTTGCGCCTATAGACTGTTCTCTAGGATTTTTATTTTGAAATCCATAGACTTCATAGGCAGAAGTCTATAAACAGTCTAAAAAAATTTTGCAAGAGAAGACAGCATATAAATGGCGTAAAAGGTGCTGGCTATTTATGCCACTCATTAAATAATACCAGATTCTTCAAAGGTAAAGTACAACCTGAAGGCAATATTTTTCGTGCAGTATACAGTGCCTGTGGCCAACACTTCGCCTTGCGTCGCGTCCATAAGCCCCAGGTAAACAGTGCTTCCAAATTTGTATCAAGAATTGTTTCCTGCCGTGTTTATGCTGTGAGCAGTGCGATAACTACAGTAAACAACCATGCTCTTCCGAAATGCCACGCTGTCGGTAGCCTTTTCTTTTCTTTGGAAGAGCTAAATTAAAGTAATCAATAAGGCTGTCACCACAGAAGGCAACAGAACATAATCAAAACGAAGTTTGCATCACCGAACAAGGGCAGAACATGCTTGCTTTCTCTTCAAACAGATAAAAAAACTAAAAACATTCTGGTACTTCTGCTCTTGTCATAAAAGGAATGAATTCTGACAAAGGTTATATTTCCACTGAGAACATTGAAAAGTGGCGGAGTAATTGCCATAGTTCCACTTAAATATTTCTTTGAACCGCCGTTACCTAATGCATTCTGTGCTGAAGCTTTATTGCAAACGGCTGTTAAGTTTTACATGGAAATACCGACATATACCGAGATTATATCAGAAAATCTATTATTTTATTTATTTAATCCGAAGCGGTTTATATTTAACATTAACGCATGGAATACAGCTGCGAGCTGTACCGACGAGTGGTTCACAACACATGCCTACGCCAAAAAAAAAAAAAACACCACTTAGTGTTTGTGACGGGAAGGGCACTAAGCCTGACCCCAGAGCAACCTCCATGTAACTCCCTCTTTCCACAGGAAATAAACGTTTTTACCACCACCACCCCATTTTTAATCCTGCTGTCACCTTACTTTCTAAATATATTCTTTCATGCAGCCTTAGCTAAAATAATGACTTGAAAGGAAAGCAGGAGCGTTATCATTGCGTTTATGTCCTATTGGCTGTTTTTAATGAGTAAGGTATAAACTTCTGGCTGGCCTTATCTGACTGCATTTGCTACTGACACTCTTTTGCCACGATAAGCACTCGCGGATTGTAACTTTATAAGCGGATTGCCTTCTAATTAGACACTGATCAGGATAATAAAACCGTGCGAGTTCATGTTAGATTAATAAAGGAAACACAGAGCGCACAGGGTGAGGAACAGAAGTTTACGGGGCAATTAATTTCATTGTTCATCAAAGTCATACAATAAGCTTATGAGGATTACCCAGGCGCTTGACTATAGGCTACAATAACTAAGCCGACATTTTTGTTCGCCCGCCGGTCGTCGCAGGAAGCAGAGGGAGAAATCAAACCCGAAAGTAGAAAGAATTATGTTTTTACGCACTTAATTGTGGCTCGTATAGTTCACTTCATCTATTAGTCGCCGTTGGTTGCTTGGCGCGACTGTACGTGGGTCGATACATATTTGTCATTATTATTTTCTTTCAACTGTGTGCGGCCAATATCCCTCCGTATTTTGAACGCATGCGTGGCTCTGTTCACAAAAGCTTCAAACGGTGATAAAGTAAGGATTAAAAGTTTGAAATAAAGGAAAAGTAATCTATGATGTTCGGATCGATTTAAGAGCGTAATCACTGTAGCGGTCACAGCCGTCTTGCAATTTGCTTTCTTATGCAAACAGATACTCTGAACTTCAGCTACAGTGTTTCCTAGTCAAATGTGGCGGAACTAGCCGTGCGTATTTTGTTTATTTAGTGCAAGCCAGGGCTGGCTACACACCATTGCATAAAAATACGTCGGCAGGTGCGACTTATTAGTACGGAATGTAAAAACGGAATAATAATCCAGCATCGAAAAACAAACTCGTGAGTATACAGTCTCATAAGAAATTCAAGTGCTGACTCTTTTTTGCGTTTGGGTTCAACAGTGGTTAAAATTTGGCGTGTTTTTGCAGCATAAGCCCTGGGCGTACGTATACTCGTTTTATGAGTTCCTGTTGCAGAGCATGTTTTTAAATTAAGGCCTCGTAATCTAGCGCAAAAAACTTTCGCTTATGAGATTCAGCCTGTTGATTATTAAAATGTTAAAGCACTACCCAGTTTAAAAAAAAAAACTCTGCAACAACGTGAAGGACGGAAACGCAGACGAAAATGAGCTCCCTGAATACCAACCGCATATTTAGCTCGATTGAAACGACACCGTCCACCAGGATGTCTCACTCTCGCCCTCGTTCCATCACGCGTTAAGACCAGGAGCCCTGTATTAAAAAGTTCGCGAAGCCGCAGTGCACCCTTTCTCTCTTTTTTTTTTTTTTTTGGCGCATGCGCCTCATTTCAGTACGGTCTCGAGAACTGCCGCAGGGTTAATCCTCACGTAATTCGAGCAGCCCTGTCGGCTCGCGCGCCGTATATTAATCATTATCCATTTGGAAAGTATGCTTTTTTTTTGTTATGCTGGAGGTGTTTCCGCGCGCGCCTCCGAGCCCGTATGTGCGATCGTGTTCATGTTCCGTCGGCGTGCATTCAGGTTCACTTTCCTCGCCCGTAATCCGTCCGCGTTCGTGCGCGAGCAGAGTCTGCGCCAAGGTGCGAAGCGGGCAAAGAAAAAATGTCCGCGTGCTTGGAGTCTGCACATGAGGCGCGAGTTCAGTGACCGCGAAATTACCCCCTTGCCCAGGTGCGTCGCATGCCATTTGTACTGGGACAAAGGAAAAAAAAGTGGGAATGAAGAATGCTTCGCGGTATGAAAGGAAAGGCTTGGATGCATCTGGACAAATGGGGGGACCTCGGGCTATGCAATATTTCATTGATCGACGCGTTTCGGTGTGAGCTTCGAACGAAGCCCTCGAGCAATCGCATTCAACGTTTTGGTATTCTTCCATCTTTTTCTGCTTGTGTACACTAGACGTCGATGCCGCCAGTGATAAAAGCCTCCATCAAATTCTTCGCGAAATTCTTTTCTGAATGTTTGTGCACGTGCTTTGCCCGCTCGGAGTTGTGTGCATGTTTACTTTGCGGACATGAGAGAAACTTTGAACAGGAAAGGCGATTGTTACGAGTTACGTGTTTTGTATTGCACGCACGAGTCTTCGTACCTTCTCTTTCTTTCAGAGGTCTTTCCCTTTTGCCTTTTCACCGAGGCCGATACGCCTTTAGTCGGGAGCGTTTCCCTTCGTCCTATAATCGAGCAACCTCCTCTCGAGATCCTTCGCTGCTTTCCTTGAGGCAGTAATTGCCTTTTCTGGCGTAATATGTGGTCATGATTACGTAACTTGCCTGTTTCTATATATAATTTGTCAAGAAATACCTCGCGTTGGGAACTCGAGGCCTGCAAAGCAAAGCGTAAGAGCGCGATTGATCCCTAAACAACTCAAGCAAGACAAGGAGATTTTCACGTCATGCATGTTCTGCAAAGCTTGCTTGGTCATTTTATTCACAGTGTCATAGTCGCACAAAAGAGCTTCTTTGAAAACCTTCGCAATATGGATTACTACGAGAGGAATTTCAGCGGACTTTACAGCCTACTTCCGCAGTCCAGTCCTTCTAGCAGAACTGCTCGCCTATCACATCGCCGCCGACAGTTTGCATGATTCGCCGAGTTCAGCTCCACGGAAGAGGCGGAAGCAATAACGCCAAGACGTCAGTTCCTGCGTGGACGACCGTAGAATACGCGTTTTAATACTCGCGTGTCCTCCCCAAGTTGCTGTCATTGGTTTGGGGGTACCCGCTACTCTCAAACTGAAAAACTACTCACTTTCGAGGCTAGAATCAGTAGTGCCCTGAGCTTTCGATGTCTCTGACCCTTACCAACAGCACATCGCACAAATCGCTCGTACAGTATGAAAAGAAGGAAAGCGACAGCATGCGCACGCCGAGGCACAGTACTCCGGGTCATTGAGCGCCTTGTCTGCGGCTCTGTCTGGCTGGCTGCACCTTTGCTCGGCATCGACAGCTTTTTATTAAATGAACAGGCTGGAGTTTCTTTACGTACGCGAGATATGAGGATGTGCTCGCGAACACGTGGGCTCACCCCTTGAGGGACTCATAACCGGAAGGTCAACCTCCGAACGAGTCGTCGACTCTTTCTGCAGCTGCGCTTATCGTATTCATGCTCGCCAAGGCTCGGCTCCGGGCAGCGTTATTTCATTTGTTCAGCTAGAATCAGCTCGGGAAGGTTATGAGTACCAGCTGGCCGGTCTTTTGGGGGGCCACGCTCAACCAACTCCTGAGAAGATTCAGCAGTGCTATCAAAGCTTTCGTACGCGCCTTAGAAGAACAAACGAATTGTTCTTATTGTTATTATTAGGCTTAGAAACATGAAAGCGGACAAACCACAGAGAAGTTGATAAGTGACAAGGTACTGACTGATAACCGTAACTGGAAAAGGCACATCATCTCTCTTGTTCTGAAAGGAGAGGGACGAGAAAGGATAAACAAAGAAAATGAGATTCCACGGGACAGCGCTCGCACGTTTTGCTCCTTTAAGTTCTCTTTTATACGAAGTGTTGTCCGTTTTTCTGTTGTTAATTTTTTAACCTTTTGCCAGTCATCACTGTTCAGCGCTAAGTTTTTTGTTCAGCGTTTAGACATCAGTGCATCTTCTTTTGCTTAGTTTCTTTTTTCATGTTCTCCTATTTTTCTGCTTCATTCAATTTTCAACGTTTGTCATCATTACAGGGTTAACGGCTTTGCCTTCTGATGAAATTATTTCGCGAGAAAGTAGGCTAACAGGGGTGTTGTAATCAACACTGACCTCGACATTTATGACATGCTTTTCAAGTAAAAAAAAATTACATATCGAGAGAACCGAACGCATATACACACATACACCCACACGCACAGAGCACAGAGGCAGAAACATTAGGACGGTTTGGAATGCAAATCGCAGCTTATAAATTATTGAAGACTCCTGAGACGTTACACCCATACGTTTAAATTAAGCATCATCCGCGGAGACGGTGCCTGCAGGTGACATGGGTTCTGAAAACAATTGCAGCTTTCGCATTAAGCCCGTGCGACTCCACGCCGCTCAGAACAACTCTTTATAGCATGGTGGTGTCTGGAAACAGTTGTCACTGAGATTACTTTTACCGAAACTGCAGCGGCTGTATAGATCAAGCCGACTCCCAAAAGGCGATGATACCGACGTGACTCATCGACTTGACTCATGTAATCCCCGCGAACTCAAAAGCAAGTTCCAGGCGGTCAGTGCCATTAATTCGGTTTAAAATTCCTGTCGCACGCTGCACTTAACGTCAATCAGAGGCATTCCTTGCCCTACCGGCCAACGGCATTCTCTAGTATGCTACTCATTCGCACTCAGGAGTTCAAGTATGCTTTAGCTGTGCCCATATTAAGAATCTTTATAGCTACATTAGGAGCCATACGTCAGGAATCTTTGCTAGGAAAACGGGAATAAATTTCCTTAAAAGAACTCCTATGCACCGCGTTTTTCTATCCATCTGGGTCTAAAAAATCCCAGAACTAACTATATTGCTTCCAATTCCTCATTTTCTGGTGCGGATCGTAGGCCATAATTAATAGCTTGCAGTAGAATGTTACACTACTTTAGGTATGTGTTTTCACAGATGAGGCGAAGATATTTCTTTATGGTCTCTGAAGAAATCACAGGACTAGTCCAAGACTTGGGCATTGAAAGCAAGTGAAGGAGTGTGAAAAGTGCGGATACGTGGCTCTGTCCTGCGGGACTTGTCTAAGACTTGCTCTCGTGGGCTGCGTATCTTTTGCATTGGCCGAGTCCTCTACCAATTATATATCCATGCAAAAAAACTGTCTAGGCTTGAGGCCAAACTTTTGTGCTTGTCTGTTGTCTACCGACTCATGCACCTTTGCGATCACGCATAGTTTACAGTGAGAAGAATGTAGAAGCGGTTCTCTTCATGACTTCGGGCTCTTTCCTATTTTCACGCCGTGTAGAAAGCAAGCTCCTGCTCGCCCAAGTGCGTGTACGGTTTGTACACTCGGGGATATAAGTCTCTGGACCCTGTGATCAGTAAACGCAGCCAACGGCTCTATTCTTAGCCACCGGCAGGAGTCCACACTTGTGGAGGTGAAAGAAGAGAATTTTCACTTTCACAAGTACAGCCTCCAACAGGTAACTAATAATAGCGCAGTCGGCTTCGCCTGAATATCACGCGGTCCTGAGAATCTTCTCCCCGTTGCACGTTATGCGAGCTCAATGCCATGCGTGCGAATCCGTTAGGCTCCTTTGCTCACAAGCTAACAGCGGCATGCGAAAGCAGTAACCAACCAGTGACCATGCAGGCATAAAAACGCAGACGCCTATTGAAACTTCTTAACAGTGCCCAGGCATCTCGCTACTCTAATGGTTGAAGAAGAGACAGCAACCGTTGTACGCTTTATCGTTCACAAATCGCGAGAATGCTCATTCGAAGGCAAAATAGACAAATAAATCGGATAATAGGATCACACAGTGTTTTTCTTTTGCAAAGAACGGCTCATAGTTAGTCTCAAGCACTATTCGGAGAGTTTGGGCCACCCCCTTGTGTCTTTAAGGGTGCCGCGTTCCTATGAAATGAATAAGGGACGCAGGTCTAGGTAGACAGGCTATATTAACTCAGACAGGTGGCAAGCCGGCATGGGCCGACATTGCTCGAACTGAACACTGAGAGAAAACGACGCACTTGAAACGTAAACTAATCAACGTCGCCACTTTCCTGCACGCCGAAGATGGCTGCGATGGTGCTGCTACAGCCTATAACTCTGCACTTGGAGATTTTAATGAAGGAGAGACGCAGAAAGACAGTTCTGGTTGGTGACTATGTGGACAATATACTTCTAAATGTATACATCACGCTCCTGATCAGAGCATAATGTCAAGGTTCTCGACTCCCAGGAAGCAAAGGAAAATCCAAACCGCCAAGAGAGCTTTCCAAGCCTCTGAACAAGTTCCTATTGTGAGCTGCTCCGACAAAGACCTGTTATCAAGATGCGCCAGTGAAGCGAAAGACGCTGGTAGTCGTTGTAAACATACGGGACAAAGCGGGGTTACGTGACCCCGTAATTTCTTGGCCCTGACAAGCAGCAGAGTTTGGAGAGTCCGCACGTTCAATTAAATAGAAGAACCGCCTCGTGGAAGCACCACCTTCATTAGTCCATGTAGAAGACGTGCAGTGTCACGCTGCATGTGACGCATAATTTTACATGAAATGTCTTTCCTGATACAACCTTGGAAAGCGGCTCTGTAGAATTCCTTGTTTTGTGCAGCGTCTTCCAGTTGCTCTGCACAGAAATCAGAAAAAGAAATGAACCTGATATCGGGTGTTAAAGACTGCACTGGTCTTTGTGCGCTTTGCTTCTGCTTCCGCACACTCGTTTCCCTGATCATTGGCACAAGCGGGGAAGCATATTTGAAGGTGTTCAAACAAATTCAAGACAGAATTGCACGAAATATGGGACGTATATTTTCGCTTGATAAATCAGTGTGGGAAAGCCTCTAGAGGGTAACGCCACAGCTACTTGTGGTCTGCGGCGTAATAAGACGATGGGCCCGAATCATATATGTTGTCGTCAGACAACAAACACCTGCAGGTTTCGGTCTGCTTCGTATGAAAACATAACAAACTGCGGATGAAATCTGTAGCTCTGGATTCGCTGCAGGCGCCGCTTACGCCAACTCAAGTTTTCCTTTCTATGATTACACAGAATTCACCGTTGGAGCTGCCTGCAGCCCACAGCGAAGCGAAAGGTGCAATTGAATGAATGTACTGTTGGCAGTCGCGCTCGCACACGCACGAGTAGGTTGTAGGCGTACTGCGCTGTGTATTCAAAGCCTCCTCTTTCTGCCTGCACCGCGCTTACATTAAGATATTCCTCTGCGCCCAACTAAGCAGGTTTGGTCAATCCTTTTTGCAACACCTGCTGCACGAATGACGGAAGTGTAAGACTGAACACGCGCTGTTACCTAGGCCTTAATTTTTCATGTGTACAGCTCGCTCGCTGCGGATTATTAACTCGTGCAAGCTGCTGCAAAACGCAACGTTGGCTTGCGCTGGCGTAGAGCAGCTGTTGTATATGGCATTCAGCACTCAGTACATGCAGTGGTGAGTCCAAGCGACATCTGCGTTTTACTCCGCGGGCAGAAACGTGTCACAACAACCGGCTGTCCCAGGAGAAGCGAAATCCGTGATCTGATGCATGTCACGGTGATGAAGTAGTACATTACTTGCTTCCCTAGTGTTCACCTAATAAAGACGCTGGCCGGAAGTTTTTTTCGTGAGATTTCTGGTCATTCGGTAGCAAAATATTCCTCAAAATGTCCTGGAATTGGTCGATTTGTTTCTGGAAGCCAGAAGCATGGCTTTGGTCGCTGCGGGCACTTTATTGGTGGTTTTCACGACCAATACGGGGCGCTTCAATTGATCCAACATGACGGCGTTCGGGTGACTCCCATGTCCAACATTCTTGGACAAAAATTTCGAATACTGGAAAATTTTAGGGTGCTGGTATAAAAATACTGAAGGTAATGGTGCATTCTTCCGATATTTAACACAACCTTTCTTTTACACTGTTTCCATCGCTTGCATTCAGCAGTTAAGACTGCCATAGAAAAGCAATGCGGAATGCTTCTTACGATATTAAAAATGTTAATAGCAAAAAAATTGAAGCCTGCTGACCGGATATCTGCGGATAAATTTATGGTGATAGTTGTTGCAGATGATGACGTCACTCCCCTCTCAATCAATGGGAATTGATTCATTTCTCCCTCGATGAAGCTTCTAATGCTATTGCATTAAAACCTGTCGTTGGCCTGAAGCATCGGTTGGCAGGTGATAAAGTGGAGAGAGGAAGATCACCCTTTCTACTTTAAGCAAGAGAATAGGGGAAGAGACTGGAAAATGGTAGAGAGAAGACGAAGATAGGGTGGGAGGTGACGATCACGCCGCCAAGCTCTCAGGGTGGAACCCGTCAGTGGTAGCTGCTGCTACGTCCGGGGGAACATTACTGCTAACTTATACTCCGACCCATCAATCCGATTCATCGACTCTAATTCTTTCCTGACAAGCCAAACCCTGGAAACTCTCGAAAACTCTTAAGGTAGTGAACAGTAGTACCGTATTCTTTGAAAGTAAACCCTTCGTGAACAATATTCAAAACGATTCTTCCCAGCCAACCACTGGAGGAGTGGGACGTCTCGCCAAGCCTCTCATTATCCAGCTACTGTGTAAGCAAATATCACCATATGCACAGCGGGCCCTTGGGAATGAAAAGAACATCATGGATACAGGGGAGTACACATATCCCATATGCGTCGACTCCCATGAACGAGTGGACTCTTAGGTGTGTCCTTCGCTGCTTCCATGTCCAGAAGCTCGCGGGTCGTTGGCTCCGCGTCGTATGGTTTGCTTGCACAACGTGCCGGTGTCTGTGTTTCAGAGGCACTGCAGTTCTCGTCCTTAGTTCATGCACAGAGGACGGGGGAGGCTACCCGCTTAACGACACGAGCTTCTCGCCAGCTAAGAATAACACGCAGCCGCTGGTGTCGCGGACACGCTACCCTCAAGTGAATCCTTTTGCATACTGAAAGTGAGTCGACGAGGCAGTTCAACCAGCATAAGGAGGAGGACGACAAGATGGAAAGGAGGAATACTGGGAGGTTCGTGGTATCCTTTATGTATATATATATATGCTCTTGTGTGCATTCGCTAACTCTCGTCGGCACCGCTTCTCAACGCGTGATTAGGCTCGTAGCCGCTGTCTCAAGCTCTGGGTAAACACTAGGCTCCTCTTTGCCGCAGTTTATTGCAAGTCCCTGGCGCAAGCTTAAAGCCTTAGTCCTCCTATCAATACTCTCTTCCTTTTCTGTCGATGTTCTCCGTTCCACCGGAGCAAACCGTACCGTGACTACGGCAAGAGGCCGCGATGCGCTCATTTTGCGTCGCCATTGCAGCCAATCTCTTTCTATTTGTTCGGTTTCTAAAAAGAGAAAAAACGGCCCCGGTTGAAGCCGGCAACGTTCAGTCGGTTGAAACCTTAGTTTAAAGTCTTTAGCGCGCTTTTTATGGTTCCCGGGGAGAAGCTATCGCTGTGGAAGAGTTTTGAAAAGAGGAAGCAAGAGAGGCACCCCTGCGTGGTATCTTGAGTAATGAGAAAGCTGACATGCCACGTCGTTACTCGTTACGAGATATGCGCTTTACCTTGGCTGGTTTTATCTCGCAATCACCAGCCCAATCTTCATTTCCTGTTTCGTAAATCTCCTTTTACTTCAGTCCGCAGCTGTGGCTCAGTGCTCACGGCACTCGGCTGCTAACCCGAAAGACACGGGTTCGACCCCGTCCGCGGCGGTCGAATTTCGATGGAGGCAAAATTCTAGAGGCCCGTGTACTGTGCGATGTCAGTGCACGTTAAGAAACCGTAGTTGGTAGAAATTTCCGGAGCCCTTTACTACGACGTCCCTAATAGCCTGAATCACTTTGGGACGTTAAAACCCTTAATAAACCAATAAACCAAACCTTCTTATTCCAATGTCGAAGAAAGCAGCAGCATATAGTCTTTTCTCAACTGTAGCGAAGACGAGTTGGTGTGTTTGCTTCTTCTTTTTTTCTGCGTACGCAGGTACTGCCCTCCTTTCTAAAAGCACGAGAAAGCGGGAAGTTTGTTGCGTATTATGTACAATTACTTGCAAAGTACCCCTTTTGCAAAACGTAGGCTATCTTCTTTGTCCTTGTAATCAGAGTAAATGTATGCCCACTTCTGTACGGAAGCTTTCAAGGGTTCACAGCATAAATAAAAAAAAGAAGGGTGTCTTATGTCAACACATTGCACCAATATGTCTGTGCACGATGCCCTCCTATTCGACCAGATTCAATTATTTATTTTACACAGTAATAAATAATTCTACTACGACAGACAACTATATCTCCAATATATCCGGTCAGCACCAGGGAGAGCTCAAGAGACGTGTACTTTAACGAAAAAATTTGAGGTTCAAAAATCAACGGGATACTGATTATGGGGCGTGGGGAGCAAAACGAAATATCACCACAAATACAAGGTGAACCCACGGCCCCTGGACAGCCTCTCAACCTGCGCTCATCTTTAAAACTTTCCCCCTTTCTCTCTCTCTTGCTCTCTGTATCTTAATTTCTGTGAAGTCGAGGACAATACTACGGCACTTCGTGCCGTAGTATTGTCATTTAAGCCATTTAAATCATTTAAGCCAGAAGTAACCGTAAAATGAGGCGTCTTCTCGAGGAAGTGTACTTACATGTGAAGGTACAGTCTTTGTCAAAAGTTTAGAGCCCAGGGGGTTTACTTCTAAGCCTTGTAGTGGGACTCCTGAAGCATTCGGGGCAGCCCTACCCATTGGGAGAGGCACGGCCAGAAATCTTTTTACCTTCAGGAAATTTGGAGCGCTGGAGATGCATTACGAACCACACAGTGTGGCTCAGAAGCAAACCGCCTTAGCTCCAAACTTTTGACAAAGGCTGTACGTGCCCTAAAACTTGGCATTTGTAAAGGACTATTACTATGGAAAACCGTAAGCGTTTAGGCCGACCACAACGTCGCAAAGCAGGATGCCTTCTTCGCCCCTATGAAATTCTCAAATATCTATAGCAGTAAAGCGTGGCTTCCATTCAGGCCGCTTAAAAATGGAAGCAATAAAAAAGGAAAACAGTCTTTCGACACAACGCATTTTCCGCTTTTTTATTTCTTTCTAGTTATACTGCACCCCAGGCCCAATATTTCCTGCAAAGTTTTTCCAGTTTGTTTCCGCTGTTTGAGGAGTTTCCGTAACAAAAGCGCAAGGGAGACCGTCCTTCATCGACGCCCTGAGCTAATGTTTTCCTTCTCTTTTTTTTTGCCTCCCGCACTCCGATTGTTGAATCTCCACCAAGAGTGTTGTAGAGGTTAGCAGTCGAGTGCTTTATCGCGTGGACTCTCACGCTTTGAAAACAAGAGTTTGAGTTTGTGCTTTGTTTGTTTCATTTTCCGCGGCGCTTCACTTCACCTTCTATCAGATTTTTCCACTCTTTCCCGTCTTCCACGTGGCAAGAAGCAAGAAGGCCAATTTTTGTCGATCCAGTGGCTTCCTTTTCGGCTTTGCTATTAACCGTACCACGCTGCCGAGATAACTTTACTCGCAATCGATATTGGACTTATATCGTTCTTGCGACTGGTGTTTGTGTGGCTGGGCAGCTGTGTCCGCCTCGTGACCGAGACTGTACTTATAGCACACCTTAATTCTTTTTTTTTTTTTGCATTTTCTGCTCCACTCGTTTGACTGGTTTTAAGAGTTTATGCCTCCGGTCTTTAATTTGTTTTTTTCTTCTTATCGTTATCAGTATACAGCCAAACCTTTAGGGTCGAATAACCGCTGACAAAGTTCTTCCCTCTCACAGTCTGGCCTGCTCTTCTAACTATCTTGTACAGTGTATTTTTCTTCCTCGGCTTTCCTTTTTTTTTTCCTTTCTTCCCTCTCCCGCTCGTCTCGAGGTACTTCCTCTTCCAACAACTTCGTGGAAGAATAACAAACTACTTCTGCAGCTTATCGCGGCGGAAAGTTTGCCCATCAAAACCGACCTGATGGCCGGTGATGGAGAACAGGCCACGGGGATCACCTTCCCTTAAAGAGAGGCACAAAACGCGGCAAAAATTTATTCTTGCGTCAGGACGTACGTGTGAGCTTGGCGAGAAGTTTGAAGCACCTCAGCTTGCCACAGGCGTAAGAAAGCACGTGAACTCTGTAGAGCCGGTGCTAGAGCCACGCTGTTTGTTGCTACGGGGCTTCATCTCAACGTTGCTGCAATAGACACTTCAAGGTCTGCAAACAGACCCTGGTGACTTCCTTTCCCGAGGTTCAGGAAGAAGCCGACTTCTTGAGAAGTTCCCAGAATTTCGCACTATCCTGTATAGAACACGTGACAGAGATCCTTGCTCGTGAGAGCGCCAGCTTTCCAGGACCTCCTTGTTCACATGGATGCAGACCGCAGAAAGTGCATGAATCTGCACGGGCTTCGATGCTGACCAAGAGCGCTGCAGTTTAAGAGTAAGAAGGCCCCTCGGGAACCCATTGCTGCAAAACGCAGGCGGCAAAAGGAGCGGTCAGATCACGGAGCTAAGTGACCGCTGCCGCCATGAGTGGTTGCCGCCACGGTCGCATGAAAATGTCATCTTTGTACAGTTTGTGAAGCACCCTTGCACAAGATTCGACCAATTGGTTTAGAGGCGCCTTATAGGTAATCTGCGTTGATCTAGGCCCAAGGGGCTATCCTTGTTCTGCCAAGGGCCCACGGCTTGTGGAGAGAGAGAAAACGTCCTTAATTCGAAGAGAATACTTGCACACTCTAAGAACTGCAGGAGTGCTGGGGAACGCCTTTCGTTGGAGAATATGTTCACATATGCTACTCCTTTTCTCTGAATAACTGCTTGTGAACCACACGGGTTAAAGACTGGGAAGGTGCGCATGTTATGTTAGCGCTAAATTTAAAAATTTTTTCGAGGAAAGAAAATTGTCGCTGTGTGTTACCGTCACCGAAAGAAAAGGTGTCGTTGGACGTTTCAACCAAACTGTGAGGGAAGGGAGGTAGGAAAGAGAGAAAGGAGGAAGAAGTGCCGTACTTTAGGGATAAATTTCGACCACCTGAGGATAATTAACGTGCACTCACATGAACCAGTACAGGGCGCATTTTTGCGTTTGGCCTCCATCGAATCGTGGCCGCCGCGGCCTGGTTTCAACTCAGGTGTCCCTAAACCTTAGAAATAGCAAAGATGACCCATAAAGTGAAGAACAGGAAAAAGAACCCTAGCGAAAAAAAGCCGTCCTTCGGTTCTTCCATAGGCCGGTAGAGTCACTTATTCAGTAGAGACAGGCTCCTACAGAGTTCTTGCCACTGCGCTCCACGGAAAGAAAGCAGCATGCCCTGCCTCTTTTCTTGTGCTAGCTGCCTTTCACTGCTGGTCACCGCGATGGTTCAATGGTTATGATGCTCGACTGCTGGCCCATAAGACGCAGATTTGATCCCGCCCGCAGCGGACGCATTTCGATCGAGGCAAAATGATAGGGGCCTTTGTAGTGTGCAATTTTAATGCAATTTAATGAACCCCGGATGATCAATATTATCCGGAGGCCTCCACTACGGCGAGCCACATAGCGTGAGCAGGTTTGGGACCCCATAAAACCAAACCAAACCTTTCATTGTGCTTGGACTAACGAAAGTCCAAAAAGTATCGCTATTTCAGGTGTTCGCGTATTAAACCACAGAGCCGACACTCTATTCACCGCTTCCTACCGATGTAACCGTGCTGTTTACCTGCACGTGCGCAGACTATTCTGTTTTTTAATCTGGGCCAAGGCCTTTTTTAAAACGCACATGTCACGATGGCAGGCTTGCATGCAGCTGTCATGTACATACTCCGGGTTTGTTGTAACGGTTATGCTGATGATGAATTTTTACGGCGCAAGAGCACCTGTGGCCAACGAGCGCCATGGCACAAGGTTTTTTCTTCTAGTCAAGGTGGGGTCAAGGACCCGCTTCCCGAGCATTTCACCATAAGGAAGTCGAGCACCAGACCAGGGGAAAGCTCGTACCCATTTTATCACCGGTGGGTAGCCTGCGGCACTGGGGAGCGAACCCTGCACCTCCGGCATGCGAGGCCTGTTGTAATGGCTCCACTTAGGTTTCCTGCTGCTATTTATTCGTGAGGTCAAGTTTTTAGGCACGCGACGTGTACGTTCTAACATGAAAAAATGGTTACCCAAATGATTATTATTATTATTATTATTATTATTATTATTATTATTATTATTATTATTATTATTATTATTATTATTATTATTATTATTATTATTATTATTATTATTATTATTATTTATCACTCCTAATACTCTGCCGCGTGTAGCACCTTTCGTACAACATATGTTAATTTTTACATTTGTGTTCAGTACTTCTACATCATGGTTCTTCCTGCACACGTTGAATAAATAGGCCTACACACCTAATGATAAGTTGATTGATCCATTCATTTATTATATGATTGATTGATTGATTGATTGATTGAATTGATTGAATTGATTGAATTGATTGATTGATTGATTGATTGATTGATTGATTGATTGATTGATTGATTGATTGATTGATTGATTGATTGATTGATTGATTGATTGATTGATTGATTGATTGATTGATTGATTGATTGATTGATTGATTGTAAATTGGTAGCCCGCTAAACGCTCCGTTCGCTGTTTGACCTGCGTGAAGTTTCGCTTTTATCCGCCCGCATACCAGTGAAAACCATGAAACAATACTGGTTAAACAGTGGAATCAAACAACAGGAGGTTGCACGTCTGAACTGCCTCGCCGAGGTTGAAGACACCAGCCAACTGGTGCTTTTATGCTGAGTACCGCATGTGGAAATGGAGCTGTCCACTGTAAGATCAATCGAGCCGCTTGTGCTACGGATCACAATCGATGATTCTTTTCCAGGAAGGCGCTTGACGAGTCTCGATTGGGCCACTTGGCGAACGCGCAATGAACGGACAGTCCGCGTGCGCTGATCTACGTCGTACGACTCGTCACAGCGTATGTTGCACTTGCTCTAGCATTCGTACTCAAATCCATGAGTTGTCGTGCCTGGCGGAGACACGACTGGCGCGCTCATTCAACGCTCCAATGTGCTGGGGGGATTGGCTGGCCGTCACCGCTCCTGCCTGTTTCGACACGATGTTGTCAGAGACTTGCATCGCAGTGTTGCTTAGAGGGTTGCATTTCAGGGGTAGGCCTTAAAAAAACACCGAAGTTTTCATTTGGCGTGCATGTTGTGGAGTAAGCTATTTTGGAATTTGTTGTTAACAACAAAATTTTACACTCTGTACGCGTTCCATACCTTTCTGCTGTATATAGGATTCAAAGGCACAGAACACCCCGGCCGACTGTATTACCGTTTTGTGAGAAGCCGCTATCAAAATATAATACTCAAGATGCGAGATTATTTTTCATGTTGTCTTTTCCGCATGAGCTACAGCATCCCGGTTAACTAGTTGCCTTCTGGCATTAACCAATTCTGCTGCTGCTGTCATCTGCTGCTGATGCTGCTTTCATCGCAAGAACTGAGGCTTTAACGGGACTATTACAGTTTTTTTTTTTTTTCAGATCTATGTCCCAACTAACGTGATTTGTCGTGTGCAATTCGCAAAGAAGCCCACTGGCGGTAATTCTTAGCGGCGGAAGAAATTTGACTAAATCTGCTTAAAAGCTCGAAAGTGTCCGTGGCACTACCATCAAGTTTATCTACGCCAGTGAACCATGTAAGGAGCCGTTTTCACTGCCCCTTTAAGTGCCAGAACTGCCTAAAAAGCGGCCAAGTGTGCATACACTAACAGTGGTAGTCTGACATATGAGTTGTGTAGACACTTATTAAAGTGCCTAATTGTAGACGTTTACATTCGAGCAAAACCGAGCAAACCACTCCGTCTTAAAAAGTGATGGCGATTCTCCGTGATCTGCGCTTCACACTGAACCAAATTTTATTTTCTTTTCGAGTTAGGGTTTTGTCAGCATCCGAAGAGCACACACTAAAGCGTACCCTGCCGGCAGTTTATGGTACCGGGAGCATGAATTTAACTACAACTGCTAAAAAAACAAAATTTTTCATTTCCTTGACAACTGTCGGCTTTGTCAAATCCGCTTTTTGACAGTTTTTCTCAGCGCAGGAATCGTCAGCCACAGCTACAAACATCGCTATCATTATCGTTATCTGCATTCAGTATTGTGTTTTCTCCCTCATCAATACAAACCTTGAGTTCCAAAGAATAGAAATGTTGAGTTTTGCAGAATATTGAAAACTATTTTTATCTATGGAACCCCGATCCCGCTACTTTCAGCCGACAGGCCAAGGCTACCTGCAGCGACTTCGCGGACATATTGCCGATAGCCTTATTCCGTAAACAGAAAATGGCGGGCTCCTCGTTCCATCGCTGGGCAACTCACTCAGGCGTTTCAGTACTCGCCTGGTAACGATCCGCTGCCTTTCTTATTAGGCGGGAACAGCAGTCAGTGAGCTGATGAATCAGCTTCCGCCAGTACTCCGCACACGGGAGCCTATGGTCCCCTGGACGCACGAGCCGGACCCTGAGGCCGCCCTCGGAATCCGGGCCCAGCATCGAATCAGGGACCCAGAATAGAAAACGTTTCGCAGTCGCTTCTGTTAAGACTTTCTTATGTACCGAATGGACAGCGCCCGTGGCCCACGCGTCTGAGCATTTGGTGCGAGACCACTTGCAGACGAAAGAAAGAGACCGCCGTCCGGAACCATCGAACGATATTAGCGCCACCGCTGCTTGCACCGCTACGGCTCCCGAGCCCAATCGGTCAGCGTCACCAGGGACGTCGCTCCGTCTTCGTCACGCCTAATCTCCCGATCGAAGCGTTTATAAATCTTCGGCCTCTCGGACCCCGCCGGTTAAACCGAGGTCTCCGACTTTAGTATTCGTATTCGTTCCGTGGAAAAAAACTGAACGGTCCTCGCTCGATTGCCGTTCACCGGGAGGAGATTTCTCCTCGTTTATGGAGCGTCCGCATTTGTGCAAGGTAATTCTCGCGAGAGCGTGCGTCAGTATGGAAAAATTCGCAGGGGACTGCTGGCTTGATATTTTCTTCGATAGCACTGATCCTTCTGCCCAGCTGTACAGCCGCTTGCTTCGTTAGAGAAGCAAGAGATGGAGCTTAGCTTGGATCAGAGTAAACCAACTTTAAATGCGGTTACTAGGGTTATTCAGAAACTGAACTAACAATAGCTCGCGTCGATAAACTATACTGCACAAGCAGATATACTGATACGCAGTAGTGTGCCTCTTGCACATAATACTTCTCAAGGTAGTCGTGATGGTTCTACGGATGTTTATTCATGCTTCAATGCCTACATAGAAGATATTTGCGTTAAGTGTCTGCCCTTTTGTTAGTTGCCAAGAATCTCACCGTTAATATATTTTTGGTAGCCCAGTATATACTTCATGAGTGATGTTATGGAAGCATTCCGCACAGATACTGAGTTCCTTACCAGTATCGTCAAGTCGAACTTGGCGATCGTCCGCAATGAAAGCGTCAGGCCGACAGAAATTTTCATCAGCTGAGGATAGTCCTGGCTGACCGGGCTGTTGCGGACCTTGCACATATGACGTCAAATTAAGCGTACCAAAATTACGCCCTTTGCCGTGACTGGACAGAAGCACACTGAACACGTCAACAAGCTGACTGCGAATTTCTGCTGGGGAGGGGCACTAGTTTTGAAACAAAAACCTGATAACACTACGCGCTTAACATTTGATCGTGTTTAAGTGAGTACATTCAACTTACAGCCAATATTTCGACGGTTTGAAGCAATAGACACGCCCTCTAAGGGCTGCTTAAAAGGCTGTTGCCTTTTTCTATGTCTCCAAATGAAAATTTTAACAACTAGTGCAGTACGACACCCGTGCGAGCTTTTATCTTACTCTTTGAATCGCCTTCGTATGTTATTTTATTGCCTTTAATGTTTAGCTTAGAAATTTGATAAGGAAACCATTTCGCACGGTGAGCTTTTTGAGGCTTGTTGTGCGGAGATCTCGTAGTTCGCGCCAAGTAGCTTCCTCATCACGTGTCTGCATGCGACGACGGCGGAAACCCGGCGACCTCGGCATTAGACCTTCCTCCTTTCCCGAAATCTGATGGTCCTCGTTCCTATTAAAAGACGTCATCGCATAGCAAAGTGATATTATCAATTGTCACCGGTCGCATGACTGATCGTTCACGTGGTGTCCTGGTTATATTGTTCAAGAAAATCTCCAAAACACATCTTGCTGTCCTGTCTTATTTTCCGAATCCACTTTCGCATACAACTAGCTCTGAAATTGGAGCCACATTACGTCAGTGCTGGCTCTTCAAGCTTGTATTGGACGTGTACTTTTATGTTTTAGTTACTTTTCTTACCCTCAAGAGTTATTTTTGTGCCGAAGAAAAAAAATGTCTGTGGCTTAGCTTGATTAAGCCCGGTAATTGCGAAAGCAATATCCGTAGCTACGCCATGGTTCAGCTGGTAGTGCAGCTGGTGGTGGTGCTTGTGGTTAGACTTGTGGTGATGCATCGGTTATACAATCCAATCCAATATGCTAAAAGTCATTGGTAGCTACCGGCCTCGCTACGCGACGGGCTGAAAGTGCAACTAGTATTGCTTTCGCAATAAAAAAGAAACAGTAGAACCGAGAGTTTGGATGTCCTTGAAGATTTCAGTTCATAAAACGAATATGATTTAGAGCGCAGCGTTAGCATCGAGCATTTGAACAGCGGTCATGTTATCTAATTTAATGCGTGACCGAGTCATCCCGTGACCAGGCCCTGTGACCTATTAGCGTGGTAATGACGTCATTTTACGCGTACGATGCGACCCCTTCATAGGAAGCATTAATAACTGCATGATGCTGTCAAATGGAACGAACATGCCTTACGTAACAAAATCACCGATTCTTTGGCCGAAAGAAAAAAAATTCGCTGTGGCTTAGCTTGGTTAAGCCCGGTAATTGCGAAAGCAATATCCGTACCTACGGCATGGTTCAGCTGGTAGTGTAGCTGAGGGTGGTGCTTGTGGCTAGACTTGTGGTGATGCATCGGTTATACAATCCAATCCAATCCAATGTAATGTAATGTAATCTAATGTAATCTGATTTAATTTAATTTAATTTAATTTAATTTAATCCAATTCAATCTAATCTAATCCAATCAAATTCAATAAAATCCAATCCAATTAAATCAAATCGAATGCAATCCAATCAAATGCAATCCAATCCAATCTAATCTAATGTAATCTAATCCAATCTAATCCTAGGCGGCCGGTGGTGGCACCGCCACTACTCGCAGACGGCGCGAGATGGTCGCCCAGCTCTTCGGCGTGACGTCACACAGAGGTCACGCGAAAGGTCATTTCATGTGCACCGCCATCGCACCGCAAAGGCTTGAAAGTGAAAGTAGTAAAGCTTTCGCTTTAATAAAATCGGGCGTACGCTACGTAGGCGCAGCGCACGAGTAGACCGGGCCAACTCGCCGAATCAAGTGAGCGTGCGTTGCACAACACGCACTTGAAGAGACGAGAGAAGCCCGGGACTGTAAGGGTAGAGAACATCGATCTGATGAGCGCTTCCTGTTTGCTTTGCCCCGATCGCCGTCGTATCCGCTGACATAGATACGCTGTATTTGTTCTTACTGCACTTCTGTTCCTGCGTGCTTCGTGTTGACGTCACCTCTACGGCTTCAGGCAGCGCAAAACGGGCAAGGAAGCCAAGAAAAAGTTCACCGAGTCGACTTGGGCTCGGAATCAGATTGTCGTCCCCATTGTGTAACAGCCGCCGGTCAGCTAGACCAGCGCTTTCTGGCAAGAAGAGGCGTAGTCGGCCATGTTGCCCATCGTGTTCAGCACCACATACCTATTTTCTTATTCTTCTCTCGCATGTAACGCTGTTCTAAGCTTTGCTTAGCAGCAGGGAATCGCTGCCTTCGGCTCTTCTTGGTGATGAATGGCGTCCACAGACAGCCTTAAGAGTCTTCGGAAGATGCTTTGGAAGCAAAATGACGATACTGATGACGCGGACGCTGCATTTATCCCTAACTTCGCAATACACAATAGAGAGGAAATGAAGTAAGAAATGACAGGAGCACCTAATATGTCAATGACCAGCTACTAGGCTATATAACTTTGGTAATCTCTGGGGATCGCTATTGAATATCTTATGTTAAAGAGAGAATAACGCCTACAAGCTACGCTTGGGACTCATTCTATTCTTGGCTTATTTTTAATAGTAGTGAATAAAAACAGACGCATAATTTAATTTGCAAGAAAGATATGTGGAATGGGCTTACCTACATTTCATTGCTCCCATTCGCATAACACACGGTACTGAAACATTCGGCTGATTGAGGCCACATAAGATAAACGATGCGTTGTCGGGCATGCGGTACAATCATAAGCCTCCAGTTTTGTGCAGAATGAAAAGTACAGACCGTGTCCGGAGCCTACCGTCATGTGATATGTCGGCTGTGTGCGTCTGAAGCTCTTAGACACACACACATCTACAGGTCGCGAGACAGATTCAGGACTTCTTTGTACGGCGGAGGTGGGTGTATAATCTGGCGCTCCAACACGAAACTGTCCAGAAAGATAGATACCGCAGGCTCACCAGAAATGGAAACCGAAAACTACCTCGCAAGCGTGTACTTTTGTATTATTCGCAACCCGCGCGCGCTCGGCGTTGCGTCACTCGTCGACGGGCGGTACGTTTGGTTGCCGTTTTAGTACACATCTCCTCCCGTCTTGAACAAATTTACTCACCGGACCGTTATCGGGTCGTCGCCGCTAGGAAGACAGAGTTGAGCACGATAATGAGCCGAGGACTCTCGAAACCGAGCAGCCGTCGCTGCGCCTCCACCCATTATTCGATCCAGCATTGAGCGGGACGTGACTCATTTAGGTACTCAGGGTTGCGACAGGCCGCGAAGCAAGGACGACCATCAAGAAACGCCGCAAACTCGGCCGCGATGCCGTGGCTGTGCGTAGGAGTGTGCGTGTGTGTTTGTGTGCGTCATTTCTATTCTCCAAGTGCTCTTGAACTTCGCCGCTACGGCGATTCGATCAGTACTCTTGCTAGTATCTTTTTTTTTCACTTTTCGATAAACGCGCGTGGCAGTTACGGTTGATTTGCAACCTCAGTCCTTGTTGCCTAAGACGGGGAAGTGGAAGGTCGATGCTGTCGAGAAAGGTCAATGAAGTTTTCTTGGAGAATTACACAGCCTATAGAACTGTTTTCTATATTCCGAATCGATCAAAATCGATGCGCTTTGCTTCCAGAAAGTAGATAAACTTTAGCCCTCTTGAACTTAATTCACTACTAGACCAATTATTTCCGCCACGGTGTTAGTTTCAGGTAAGCAACCCCTTGTCAGTGTCCCTTCATTGTGTGTTTATCTCCTGTTAGGTTATCTGCTCCCTGCTTAAATACATTATCCCGCGTTTATTCGTTTGTTACGCGTAACTGGGCGGTATTTTCGATGTATGCTAAGCTCACCTTCAAAATCAACCTCTTGTGACTGCCCACGAGGGCATAGGTTTCAGGGTGTAAGAAACGGTTGACGCTGTGAAAAAAAAAGGGGGGGGGGGGGGGGGGGAATTATGCATGCTGACTTTTGAAGCACAGTCTGGAGACTGATTCTTTTTTGTCTTTACTTAAGATAAGCCGCATGACTGAAGCCACAAGCGGGATGTCGTCTAAAATATCCCTTGGTCCGAATGGAGCAATAATTCACTGCCTCCCGATTCTCTTCTCTTCTCATTAGACACGTTAGCATACCGTGTAGAGTGTTACCGCCACCGTCTGCACGCTTTAGTGCGCCACGGCCACCTGGATCGGCGCGCGGCGGGGTTGAGCAAGCCCCGTCGCGCGCGCGTGATTGAGGCGGCCATCACTGTGCATGCGTAAATCATCTTGAGAGCACCAGATGGCGCCATATACCCCGCTGCTCCGCGCACGCCTGCCGCATCGGCACCAATCAGCGTGTGCGCACTGGCTGTGGGCGGGCTCCCGGTACTCCGGTAGCGGTGAAGGTAACATGTACACGGTATTCTAATGGTGTCTACTAACGCGACAGCGCTAAATAAGCTCCCGTTCTGCAGGAAACCTGGCGTACGCATTGTCGGCGTTGAAAAAAAAAATGCAAGTGGCCCACCTGCCACCTTGGTCACGTGACCTTGTGACGTCATCACAGCCTGCCAACCGGAATGTGAGCAAACTGCCCACCGTGCCAGGTGACAGATTAGTTATTGGTCGCGATAGGTATCTCGGGAAGAGCTACCTCGGTCTAACAAGCCCCAACGGAGGCTGTGCTTGAAACAGCCATCTGACGCGACAGTGACGCTTCGCTTAACGGCTGCGCCACTGCGCCAGGAGTGGTAGGTGAACTCCCCAGGATATATGAATGTAGAGAACAACCGATAACGCACTCTAAACGCAAAGGAGTAAAAAGGGATCAAAGTTGTCCTCTAGCGTGCACCATTTAAAAAAGGATGTGTGCTAGAGGACAGCTTACTCCCCCTATACTCCCATATAGGTGTTTTCTTCTTGAGAAAGTGGGCATGTAGGCAGAACCTAGGCGAAGTGATGCGCAAAGAGGACCTCAGGCAGCTGAAGGGAACCATTAACGCTATTGCATCATACCCTTAAAAGGCAGCTTAAATGTCTCCTCGAATGTTTATTGAATTACGGAACTCAATCGTTCAGTTATAATTAAGTTCAATAAGTAGCCTATACCACTGACAGCGGCCATCTGGCACGGGTTCAAGCAATGAGCAAGGCTAAAGAGAACAAGGATAGCTAACAAATAAAATTAAACTGTCATTGCTAGAATAGAAGTGTCCGAATAAAATATAATTGACATAGAGTCATCTTCTTAAGCAAGTTTTAAGACCATTACTGTTTTAACATTAACGGTATATGCCTGTAAAAGAACCACATATTTAGCCTCATATGTGAACTGCAACCAAGTTTTCCGGACCTTAGTCTTTTAGCTCGAAAGCACTGTTGGCCTCATAACCTGGAAATGGCTGTGTGTGGTGAACCCTCTGAAGTAAATCACGTGATGCGGAAAGTGACGAGAAAGAAACGAGACATTGATTGAGGGTGACCTTGGCCACCTTGGAGAAATAAAGTAAATAGTGCCGCGACTGGGCTTCGAAACCGCGGCGGAAACAAACAGATCAGCTTCGCTAGCCACTGCATGAGAGCACTATATGCTATCATTGCTTTTTTTTTAACGTGGCATTCATTACAGTTATGCAATGTTTTATGTATGTGAGGTATGTACAGACATTAAGAAAACAGTGCCAAGTTAACGCACCTAAGAAACCAAGAAAAGAGGCATTGCAGAGCACATAACTAAAGCATAAAAATACGGCACACCTAGGCAACCAAGAAGTAGAAAAAAGCAGTGAAGAGTGCAATAATAAGAGTGAGTACCACTCCTGTTGGACCTCAGTCTGGGCATACAATTATTTTACCTGAACACACTATACCTGAACGACTCAACTTGAGTGCAGCCAGTGTTGTGCAAAACTCTCTAGCTGTTTACAGGCGCGCATGCCACACGTATTAAGGAAAAGCTATAAGTGTAATGTGAGCACAATTTCGTTCGTTTTCTACATACGTGACTAAGCCGAGAATTGCTCCCATCGCACCTCTGCTCCCAAGCAAAAGTGGTATGCGCTAGTGAAAACTGCCTACTGCCATACCACAACTCAGGATTAGCAGCGTCTGGAATCTTCTCGACCGCAGTCCGGGCACAAATCCTTAATCGGTCCGGAGTTCCCCGCACTTGAGAAAAGCTGTGAAGTGGGATGCCTTTCGAAAGGATAGGAATGGTTTCCCGGATATAGGATCAGCTGCCCAACCATTTAAATGTCTCTGAAGAAAGCACTAAGACCCCGAGCATCCAGAATGTCGTACTACATGTACAGGAATTGAAGTTCGTATCGATTTTGTGAAGCATACAAGCACATAGACTGACGCATGGTGAAAAAACGGACAACTTTTCTAGCATTGCGAGCAGAGTCTGGTTTTAGAGTCGAAGTCTCTGACGAAGATCAGACCCTGCTCGCAATGTTGGTAATCATCATCATCAGCCTGACTACACCCACTGCAGGGCAAAGGCCTCTCCCATGTCTCTCCAATTAACCCTGTCCTTTTCCAGTTGCGGCCACTGTATCCCCGCGAACTTCTTAATCTCATCCGCCCACCTAACTTTCTGCCGCCCCCTGCTACGTTTGCCTTCTCTTGGAATCTACTCCGTTACCCTTAAGGATCAGCGGTTATCTTGCCTTCGCATTACATGCCCTGCCCAATTAAGCCCATTTCTTCCTCTTCAACTAGGATGTCATTTCAACTAGGATGTCATTAACCAGTGTTTGTTTCCTCACCCACTCCGCCCTCTTCTGATCTCTTAACCTTACACCTATCATTTTTCTTTCCATAGCTCACTGCGTTGTCCTTAACTTAAGCTGAACCCTCTTTGTTAGCCTCCGCGTTTCTACCCCATAGGTGAGTACCGGTAAGATACAGCTGTTGTATACTTTTCTCTTGAAAAGTATACAACATTTGGTAATAAAGTCACCTTTTTTAAAACCTTTTTTTCATCCAGACAAGGATGTTGTAGCTTTGTTTTGCGTTCAAAAACCAATGACACAGTTAAGCCCCAGTTAACAATAACGCAATTCATCCAAGCACTTGCCCCGACCTTTAGCACACGACATGCTCTTTTCGGTGTCGAACGTTCTTGGCCTTACAAGTTACTAACCAGCCCTCGGGTACACACAGGAGAGGCAAGCAGTCTGAAGGCCGATAAAGAGCAAACGCAGGCACAATGCAGACCGCTAACCAAGCATTGCCACCCTGTCTTGTTGAACGCGGCCACAGCTGGGGGGAAATCCATACTACTGACGCAAGCAGCACCGTCCGGTTCTCCTTGTCTGCCGTCTTAAACCCGGTGTGTACTCATATCGATCGTTAAAAAAACAACGTCTTGCTTGCGTGCATGTATAAACGTCATTTTATGTTCGTGTGTCTGGCTCGTGCGATGTACGTGTTTTCTGTTCGTCTTCTTGCTTTTTAAATACCTTAATCGATGCACTGAAACGGCAGCCCCCAGTCTTGCTGAGATCTCGTGCTGGTGAAACAATTACATGCCGGGCTCTCTCTGCATTGTCTGACTAAACGCACGCTAACGTGACCACGCGTCATTAACAACGTTTTCGTTTGTGGTGCCAAGAAACACGTGCGCCTAGGGAGTGGTGCCAACGTTGTTTCTGTGTGTAAAATTTTAACCGTCGTCTCACTCGCAAGTACTATAGCAAATTTATTTTCTTCTCTTCAGTGGCTATCACAGTAAGCAAATTTACTATCAGGGCATAAACATTTATCAGCCTCTCAATAACAAGGAGTTTATAGGCAATTTTTTTTCTTGTCGTATCTTACATTTTTCCCGCCTACCACGTCAAATCATGCAACCTGCGAGAAACTGAACATACTCTTGCTTTTCAGCTAGGTTGTTACGTCGCGAAATCCCGGAGCCCACGAACTAAGCATCTGTGCATGCATGCTTGCTTACAGAGATATTTTTATTCTTTTTTCTGCATAGTGTTCAAAAGTCTCATTATTCGAGCAGCTGTGTTGTCTTCCTCATTGTAAATCGCCGTGAGCTTCTGGACAAAATGGTTGGTTATCAGGAAATTAAAAGCTCAACCGAACCGGGAAGGAAGGAAGAAGGGAGGATGGTGCGAGTATGGAGGATGGTGCGAGTATTAAGATATGCCGTATGGAGGGCTCCGAATAATCTCGACCACCTCGGTATCTTTAACGTGCACTGTCATCGCACAATATCCCTCAAGACAAAAGTATACAACAGCTGTATCTTACCGGTACCCACCTATGGGGCAGAAACGGGGAGGTTAACAAAGAGGGTTCAGCTTAAGTTAAGAACAACGCAGCGAGCTATGGAAAGGAAAATGATAGGTGTAACGTTAAGAGATCGGAAGAGGGCGGAGTGGGTGAGAGAACAAACGCAGGTTAATGACATCCTAGTTGAAACCAAGAGAAAGAAATGGGCTTGGTCAGGGCATGTAATGCGAAGGAAAAATAACCGCTGGTCCTTAAGGGTAACGGAGTGGATTCCAAGAGAAGGCAAACGTAGCAGGGGACGGCAGAAAGTTAGGCGGGCGGATGAGATTAAGAAGTTCGCGGGGATACAGTGGCCGCAACTGGCAAAGGACAGGGTTAATTGGAGAGACATGGAAGAGGCGTTTGCCCTGCAGTGGGTGTAGTCAGGCTGATGATGATGATGATGATGATGATGATGATGATGATGATGATGTCATCGCACAGCACACGGGCGCCTTTCGCGTTTTGCCTACATCAAAACGCAGTCGCCGCGGTCAGATTCGAACTAGGGTACTCCAGCTCAGTATCCGAGTGCTCTAACATCTGGGCGTCCGCGGCGGGCTCTTCTGATCAAAACCCCTTCACTTGAACATCCATTAAGAAAGAGAGGAGGAGGAAAAGGCAGTGAGGTTAAAGCGAGAGGTGCTCTGTTTGGCTACTCTGCACTGGGCGAAGGGAAGAAGAATGTGAAGAAATACGTGCATGGGGAAAGCGGAAGGACATTTTTTTGTTCATAGTGAGAGAAGGCATGTGTCATGGACGCAAACACGCTGTCACTGCTCCGAAGGAATGCGAGGCACCTTTCCGAACCGAGGCAGAATGGGATGAAGCTTACTGCCATCGTTAGCCGGTTTATGTTCAGCTTTACGAATGTGTCAGAGGCAGGATGCAACTCAAGAGCAACAACAAATGTAGTCTGAAGAACATGTACACGGAAGATCAAGCGCAAGCAGTTACATTCGTTTAAAACAAACTAAAATAACTGTATAACTAGCAGGACGGAATAATTAAAAAATATACTCATTAGTTATCACTTAGAAAAATCCACTACAATTTTGTGTGTTCGCCTTGCTTTCGTCTCTGCTAATCAAAGGGAATGAGTAGCGTTCCTTGCTTGCTGATCGCTCCATGCAAGCAGCAGCGTCAGGATGGTATCGATCGCAGTCTTGTGGGCGCTACACTTTTCTAATTCTTCTTCTTAATCTCGTTGTCAAAAGTTTCACAGTGAACATTCATACATTCTATGTATCTTTGCTTCACGACTTCAAGTGTGCTCTTGCTCTTTTTGAACGAGCATCTGTCAAATAGTTGATAGCAAAAATATGTGGTGTGAGCACACGCAGGGGCTTTGGAATATAAGTTCGTGTGAGTCTTCCTTGCTTCGTGTTTTACTTATGAACTAGGAAAGGGGGCCCGCAGTCTGCGACCGCTTCTCGGGAGGGCATGCAGTCACCGGGCGCGGATTTAAATGACCTCAGTACAAGAACCACACGGAAGCTTTCACCGTCGCCTGACAGATATGTAACGGGAAGCCGATGCTATCGACATACCTACATACCATACATAACCTTAGCAAATACAAGTGGCAGAAATACCTTATTCTTGAAGACACCATACATAACCTTAGCAAATACAAGTAGCAGAAATACCTTATTCTTGAAGACATATAGGTTTAATTATGTTTCTCCGACACAAACTGCTTTTGTACAGCGGATGTATTATATCTTTTTGTCATCGTCTATTTTCCTGCTTCTATTACGTGAACCTGTGTACACACGATTGTATTTGGCCCTTGGAGCTGCTGACGCGATTTTTTTTGTTTTCCTGCCAGATATGTTTCTTTCATTTTCTGTGCGTTGAATTGTAATCTTAATATGTATATATAGTCTGCGACGAGTTAACACAGATACATGTTCATTTCTCACATCAAAACTATTTCAGATATAGCACCTGTCTTACTGTACATTCCTTTGCATACTTTCTTTTTAGCTGGTTCTAAGTTCTGCATGTATATATGTATATATGTAATAACGTGACAGTCTGTTGGCCTTGTCAATTAGGGGTGGGAGCCTCGTCAAGCTACTGCGTTTGTAGCTTTTTGCTCCTACCCTAGCATTTCTTTTTTTGTTCTTTAGGACAAAAAATGCTGAATAAAGTTGATTGATTGATTTATTGAATTCTGTGCTGCTCACTGCAGCTAAGGCGTTCAAGAAATTCGGCCACAAAATTGACGCCATAATTCTTTGGTATTGTCGTGCCTTTTCAAATCTAGCCGCAGGAAGCAATGATTTGCACGTTAGAAGGACTTAGTTGTCAGACCGACCTGAATAAAGGATGGAGGCCTCGGTCCGGTTACCAATGTTGCCACAAGACAACTTGTCCTCTTCTTGAAACATCGGTCGGTGTGCACAAGCATTTTTACCTTTTTTTATGCACACGCTTAGAAGAACTATATTTCTCCCTCCTTCCTTCTATCATTGATGGCAGACAGTAGTCTGGGGCAGCTTGTATCTGAAAACAGAGACTACAGCCACGCTTCACCATTTTGCACCTCTATACTGGCAGCACGGGATGCCGCTCTTGTAAACGTCCTACGTTTTGCCACCTTTTGCAGAACGCGGTCATGTTCAGGTGGTTTTGCAACGGAAATGCACGTACTGGACTGCTGCACACTGCTACCATGTCCTAAACAAGGCGCCTCCACAGTACATCAGTGCGTAGTTTCTCGAAGTAGGGCGTCAGTTTGATAGGCAGCGTTCATGCATCAACATCAACATCAAAATCAACATTGCAGTAACAGGCGAGGGCCTCGAAAGTATGTTGACGTTGGCATTACTTGTCATTGCATAGGGGTACACGCAGAGAGGAATTCAAAGTAGATAATCACTACAATCAGCAATGCTTGAGAAACTACGTTGCGCCGTCAGAGAAGATCTGCAGAATGAATTTTAGACCCGAGCTCCTGTTCGAACTCATATACTGACTATACAGACAACTCTTAATGCTTCGACAACGTCTTCATGGGCCACAGCTTTCAATCGCGCCCCCATACAATCGGAGCCGCATGGCCACTTTGGTACAGAGTTGGGATGAACAGGTTTTGGAGAGCCCCGTCGCCAGTAAAGTTGCAAGCAAACACCTCGACCAAGTAAGACCCGTCTTCAAACGCTCCAGGACAATGCGTCTGCATGAACGGAACGATGGCGCACCCATGCGATTTCCACACAAAGCATTTCAGCGGATGCAGCCGTATGCCCGACGTGCTTTCGAAGTGTGTCCTCCCATTCATTGCCGGTACCAATCTTGGCTGCCGTCGCGTCTCATACCAGACAAGGAGCTAAAGAGCAGGGAGAAAGGCAACGGCTCAGGGAACTCGGGCGCACTTCCTACGGATGCATGCAGACAGCGACGGGACGATGTTCTATATATAGCTCGCCTGGGCCGCCACGTCGCCCATTGTCTACGGCGACTGCTGGCTCTTGCATCCTGCTGCCACCGGCCTTTGGCTGTCTGCGACAGCGACAAGCTCGTGCTACCTATACGTCGCTCCCGCGCCGAAGCGAAGACAGGTGCGAAATATTCCCTGACGTCAAAGAGGCGTGCCACCCGGAGAGGGTAGGAAGTCGGGTGAGGAGGTAGAGGAAGAGACAGCAGATGCTTGCTGTTATTTTCGTTTTCTTCTGACTCTTTGGTTCACTAACTTGAAAGTGCGAGGCTCCGTGCTCTCTCTCTCTGCACTCATACTCTCTCTCACTGTGTGGCTGTTTACCGGTGGAGGCACTATTTGTTTCGAACTCCCAGCTCCCTGCGAGCTACCTCCCGGGCACCTCAGCCCAGACTGTCAGACTGACGTCACTGCACAGACCCCCTGTCGCGTAGAAGAGGGAAAGGGATTTCGAGGCCACGCAACGGGAACTGCGTCAGTTGGCTTCGAACTTCAAGTTTCAACTAGAAAATTTCGCTTTTTTTCTCTCTTTGTCTCGTTTGCATACGTGACTAAACGAGCAACACAGATGTAGCACCGCTACTATTCCCAGCCTCTTTCTTGTTGAGACTCGGTTGACTAAGATGGCGCCTTCGAGCATTCGTATGGAAATGTGGAAGGGGGCAACTGTGCGCGCATGTGATGAATTTCTGTACTTCTAACCTTGTGCCTCGAACAAAGCAAGCAACATCCTGAACTCCGCGGGGAGCTGGCCTCGCGTTTCAGCTGCTTGAAAACAAGCGAACGAGGAGTCGGTTGTTATCGTTCTCTGTCGGTGTTTATGAACCTCGCTGATCGCGAGGGCACTACCCTCCGTCAGCGCGTTGCGAACGCAAGACAGGCAATGACTCGCTCGTGCGCAAGAGGCCTCGAAGCATGCCTTGCGCTGCGAGTCTTCTCACTGTTGGCAGCACCACCACGATGAACGAGCAGGCCGTGCTGTGCGCGTGAAGTTTACCGCTCTGAAAGCCGAGGGCGGGATCATCAAAGCGAGAATTCACCCGCAGCGCCAGGACTATTTTGAGTACAAGTGACGAGAAAGAAGTACGGTACGTCTAGACAAAGCATTTTGCAAGAGCTCACTTGCGAAGTGTGCTTGGCTGCCTCTGACAGGCTTGGGACTTCAAAAGTGAGTCATTTTATCGCTCTTATTACCGTGCACTTTCGTTTATTGATGTAGTAGCTCATTGCCCCGCTAACGACCTAAACCACATTCTTTAGACAATTCCTCAACTAATAAACTTATTGAACGTATAATCCTGCGGCTGCTGCACTGGGCTTGTGTTATGCTTTTCTGAAACCAGTCGCTAAGTTGTAGCAGAAAAAATATGCTCACTGTATTAGAGCAGTTTCGCCATGCAGTTCCTGCTCGCTTGTGCAAGACGGATTGGTCGCGCCGCTTATTTGTTGGCTATCGTCCTCGAATCTAATCATAACACCTCCCGTAAGACCACTGACCACGGTTTCAGCAGCAATGGAAGAACCTCAAAGAGTCTTTTCGTACAACGGGCTCTCTCAAACAACTCTGCTAACAGACGAAGACAAAGACAAGGCCCAGACGAAGACAAGTCCCCTTGTCGAAACGTTGGCTCAAGCAACCTGAGGTTTTCCCCTCCCTTGTTCATTTTGTGATTGCTAACATCTAGGCATATTTATCAGTTCTTCCGCAACTTTCATGGTCCCAAAATTGATTGCCTTTAGTCTGATGTTGATGCATTTTGGAGGTTCCGAAAACTGAGAAGGTTCTTTAAAAAAAGTCATTCGAAAATTTTTTCGCGCGCTGTTCTAGAGCACATGCAAATCGTGTTGCGGGCTACTTAAGAAGGTAGTGGAGACGCAAGCAGACTCCCTGTCTATGCCTACTTTCAGGCGTGAAATGGAGTTCTGCATTCGAAGCTCGTTTAACGGCCCGTGGTCTTGGCGATTAAGCTCTAGTAATTGACGTTCACTTCTCGAATAGAAGCCTACTCGGACGAATAATTCGAAGTTCCCATTCATGAACTACACGCGGCGAAATGAAATTATTGAAAAAAAATAAAGACAGGCGTAGACGGGAAATTGCGAAGACATTTGGTTAGCAGTCACAGGCGTGGTCATATGTAAAGCATTGTCCTTTTACGTGGCGACAAATGAACTGGTCGCTCACTCGACTGAAGCCTCGAATGAGGGAGGATGTGCGACGTTTTCCGGGGTACAGGGTCCCATCTGCGGAGGCAGCCCATCTTCAGTTAATGAGCGGTCTGACGACGGCGACCAGGCGCTCCCGTGAGTCGCCGTATTCAGTGCGACGCGGCGAAGCGTTCAGGTGTTTCGCCGGAGAAGACGTGCTTGGGATGAAGACTGCAGGCTTTCGAGTGGCGCGCAGGCCTCTTCATTAGGAGAACCAATTTCTCTCGCGCGCCTTATTCCCGTCTCTCTACTCCTCCCTCATTCACCTCTACAGCGCTGTACCAAATGCCTGTCTCCATCGACAGCACACTCTCTGGCATTGCCATCCAGCGATGGTTAGCGCATTACGCGTCAAGAAATAAGCTCGACGCCTTGTCAATCTATGTGACGACTCTTGGGATTACTCTGGCTAATGCGCGTACGGTAGGGCAGATAAGTAGTCTGCGTAGGGGGCCGAAATTTCAGGTTTCAAAGGTGGCGACGACGGCGGATGCTTCCGCTTGATATCCTCGTTAATGATGTTAACAAGATTTTTTACGTGGGTCACAATCTAGGATTAAATAGAAGCTCTTAAAAGTCTCCATAGAAGGTGGTGTGGCACTGATCGAAACATTTGTTTTGGTAACTATTCTCATACACTTCCTTTAATGGTCACGGGCCTACAGATGCTAATATGGTAATGAGTGGGCGGCGGTTATGAATTTCTACGTACTTAACTTTGCCGCTAATGAAAGTAATGACGTTAGCAGGGGAGAGACCGACTTACGGTTCCATTTGGAACGTCTCGAGTATAACTGCGGTAAAATACTATAAAAATCCCTGTGTATACCATTCTTTAAATTTACACCTGCTTGCTTTTCTTTCTTGCCATCTTCTAGCAACGATAAATTCACTTGGAGTTTGCCCCTCGGCAAAGCAAACTGGCGGTTTTGAAATAATGATCGTAAACACCTCGTCATGCTCATTCAAACTTCGCGCACGGCGACTGCAGCTAAGTCCTGCACCCGCAACAGCGGGAACTATGTTGTCCGGGAGCAGTTGGTATTTATTTTATTTCATAAATACTGCCGACTGCCCTTTGGCGGTCAAGGCAGGAGTGCACAAAGAAAAAAAAAAAAGAAAAAATTACAAAGTAGTAACAACCAAATAACAGCAACAAAGGGCGATTACAGTACGAGAAAAAAATTCAATAAGACCAATGGGAAGCAAAAAAGTACAGGCAAATCATCCGACGTCAGACAGACTAAGTGAACAGAATAAAAACAAGGAAATCGAAATACACTGTGTACTAGACGCGCTACTGCGATACATGAGCCGAAACAGCAGACAAAAAAGATTCTGAAGATACCAGGTTGGTGATATCGCTTGGCAGTCGGTTCCATTCGGAAATGGTGCGTGGAAAGAAGGAACAAGAATATGCTAAGGTAAGAATATGGTAAGGTACCCATGCTAGGTTCCATAATGGACAGAAACACTCCAAACTACCCTGACGTCATTGTAATCCTAGCCCTCATTGCTAGTCACGCGAGCTGTTTTGTGCTGCATTCCTGGTTTTTCAGCGGAGGAGTGTATACACATTTCTTGAAACGTTGGTGTAATATTTCCAATGCTTCCCCAAAGTTTTTCTTAAAGTAGCATCAGATTGGAGGCACTACTAAAGCGCGTGGGCGGCTGTGCGTTGACGTGCATTTCGTGTATGTTAACGAATCTTTTCACGGGCGTGCATGACCGCGACAGCCCTTGCGCAGGCAGTTACCTGTTTAGTAATGTCTCTCGCACTTCATCATTCACGTCTCCTCCTCCGCTTCAGCTTGGCAAGCAACTAAACTGGCCACAAAGCCCAAGAAATGTACACAAACGCTTTTAGCTTCCCGGGAAATATTGACAAACGCTTTTAGTTAACACGGCTGCCATAGCTTGCCGCACGGAGCTGAGAGCTAACAGTCACAGCGAGAATTCTGAATGTTCGGTTCACCCTACTGATCTCCACTAGAGGGCTGGACGGCGCATCCGGCGTCCGAAAGTGAAGCTACCGGAATTTAGTGACCTCGACCCAAAATTCAGCCTTTGGCAGTGCACGAAATCGGACCTCAGCACGGTTTTTCATTTTCAGTTTTCGTTTTCCCCTTGGCATTTCATCTTTTCACCGTTCTCGTCTTTTTCCACGTCAATGCCCACCTGTTGCGTCTTCAACTGCATGAGGAGACCAACAAAGTATTCGGGAAAGGCGTTTGAAAAATAAGGGTCCCTTGCATTACAATGTTGCGACACTAGCAGACGACAGGACGTCGCTACACACAGCACGTACGGAGCCTTGTCTTCTCAGCTCTGTGTCGTCCCGTTGCGCTAGCGTCGCAAACTCTGCTGTTTATTGTGATGCACGTTCCCGAGCACTATGCCCAAAGTTATACCATCAGTTGGTGATAAATTTTAGAAAGAATAGATGGAAACCTTCACCAGGCAGCCGACTTAGCAGTGGCCACTTTACCTGAATTATATTTCGATCGAACCGGAGCAAGGGCGCGGCTACTTCGGTGTCGTCTGGTGTGGTCTGGTCTGGTCTGGTCTTATGTGGTGTGGTGTGGTGTGGTGTGGTCTGGTTTGGTGTCGTCTGGTGTGGTCTGGTCTGGTCTGTTCTGGTCTGATCTCGTGTGGTTTGGTGTGGTGTGGTGTGGTGTGGTTCTGCTCTTGCAATAGAGAGTATCAAGTACTGTTTCATACTGCCCCAAATGTTGTTTGAATAAGCTTTTATTCGGGATGCTCTTCTAAGAGCACTTGTCCCATAGATAATGATGATGGTGATATCCTCAGGCTTAATGGCACATACCCACGGCGGGGGATTGGCCAGGGTGCATAGGAGAAATTACAAACGCACTTATGTACAGGGAGTGCAGCCCTTACTTGTCCTCCGTTCCTCTTTCTCTCGTCCACAATTCCTCTCGGGGAGCGCACATTGAAAAAGGCCCGCGCTGGGGCATTAGTCTTCCTCGTCAGTCGTTTCACTAGCGCTGCGCAGCTGTCAAACGTGGATGTGCTATGTAGTTAGGTTGAAAGCACGTCTGGAAGGCAAATGACATCCTAAATCAATAAACATCGCCACCGTCGATGAGACGAGACATCGGCACCCTGCAACTCCCAACTTAAACTGCAGCAGTTGTATAACGAGCAGCTCTTCGAGATACGAGTGTCAGGATTTCCACCATCATACACCTTTTCTTTGCTGCGTAAAAATTCGGTTTTAAGATGACCTTAGCCTCATCGTCATTCCACTAGTGCTCCTTTACGCTCAGAAGGCCTGAACGAGATAAAATCAGCCAGGACAGCAGCTTGGGCATGTTGGTTATTCATTTGTGACGGAACAGCGCAAAACATCGAGACAAGAGACAAGCGTAGCGCTTGTCTCTTGTCCCGGTGTTTTGCGCTGTTCCGTCACAAATGAATAACCAACAAGCCCAAACTGCTGTCCTGGCTGATTTCATTTCTAGTACCTCAGGCTATTTTCAGTGTTTCACTCTTGACTTCCAAACTCCCATTTCCCTCGTCGTCAACGCCATGTGCCGAGCACGGACCATGTCGCTCTGCATCCGGAAAAAATTTTTACCACCAGATGTGTTGGCTCTCTTTGGAGGGCATGCTCCTTCTGAGAGCCATGGCCGAAGATGCCTAAACAGCGCTTGTCTCTTGTCCCGGTGTTTTGCTCTGTTCCGTCACGAACGAGATAAGAAAGTAATGTTTTATGCACGCATCTCCTCGCAGTGGCTCGGTGTGACCTGCCTGTCTGTTTACTTTGGTTCCTCTGAAATTGCAGGGTTCTCCAAACAAGGCTCACATTTCTCGCGCTCAGCTTGCTTATTCCTTTGATATAACAGCAAGACATTACACGAGAACTACGCAGAAAACTGAAAATTGAAGGGCGAAATACGCGAATTTTTCCGCTGAAATACACACCAGACACCGGCCTTCCGGGAAATGCCGTCCAACCTGCGGTGGCTGCAGTAACGCCCGCTTCGGAAAGCGGGAAAGCGGCAACCAGCCACCTAATGGGGATCAGTGGTTCACCCCATTAATTTTCTATTGGCGTTAAACTAGTCGGCGAGAGAGCAGGAATCATTTCATAGGTCAGTGAAGAGGAAGAACAGGCCTTTGTAATAAACATGTTCGCTCATAATCTTCCCGCATAGTTTTCTCAAAGTGGCAAGTTAAAAAAACTTTGACCACGCTTGACCTGTCCTTACTAGTAGAATGCGATAGCATTAGAGAACCCCCGAACTCCCCCCCCCCCCCCCCCCCCACCTCCTCCAGGTTCATAGATCACGGGTAATGCCCGTAGCACTATTGGCGCAGTGGTGCAGCGGTTAAGCGATGCACCACTACCCCGGTAGGTGGCTCTTCTAGACACAGCCACCGGTGAGGCTTGCAAGACCCGAGCTCCCCTAAGGCTCATTTTTTGCGCAAATAGTTCTTCGGGAGGATCTCTGTTTCTTTACCAATCAGCTGATACGCAGTGGCCCGTTGGGCAGGCGGCAATTGCATTTAAGTTCATTTAAATTAATTTCATTGCCGCACGTCCTGTTGGCGGATTGCCACCTGCTTTTTCGTGACACGGACGGACGGACGCGTGCTTTTCTCGAGAACGGGACCTCTAATAATATGCCATTCAAATATCCCCATTGAGTTACGCGGTCTTCGTTACCAGCGCCAACAAATGGCGCTACTTGCTAGTGTCTAGTTGTGTTCCCGTGTATACTTACATAGGAACACTAATGTCTAGGAGAGCTGGGCATAGGCCTACCGCATTTTTTACTCCTTTTATATCTGTTTGATAATTTGTTGTTTTCTTCATTTTCTCCTGCTGTCCCTACGTCTTCCAAGTTGCTGATACGTTTCTTTTCTGAAAAGATTATTGCTGAAGTACCAAGCGTGTTGCGGGGCTCACATGGCCTGGTCCAATATCCGATTTTTATTGCGCACTTTTCTTCCATCAACACGTGCCCATTCAGCACTCTGCGAAATGTGTAGATTGTAGCCCAGTTTTTTTATACTCGCATCCAAACTAAACTTAAATTACATTGCACAAACAATCCACAACATACGCGGCAGCCCTTCGCGCCCATGTCAAGATCCACGTCGTCGCGATGCAAGCTGCGGCGTTCGTTCACTCATATCCCAAATCAATGGCAATATCGGCCAGCCTCAGTGAAATTCATTTCTCGAAGCCTTTGTCTGCCTGCATCGAAGCTGAAAAGTCGGTTCTCTCTTTTACGTCCCGCGTTGTGTACCCGCGATTTTCTCATTAGGGGCGTCTCTGACGCGTGAAATTGCCCTCTCGCCGGCACCTGTTCGTGAGCTGCGGTCGTGTCGCCTACTTTGCCGGCTCCTTTTTGTCTTTCTTCGCGACAACGGCCCGACTAGTTTCGCCCGACGGTGGTTTTGTGCCTCGGCGCCTACCCACTTTTTTAAGCCACGCCACGCGCACATAAACAATGAGGCCGTGTTTTGTTTGAGAGGAGAAAGTTCTTGGCGTGTCTCAGCTCATTACGTAGAGTTCATAACAGCCAATTCACAACTGCTTTCGCGCGCTTTCTTCGCGGGCCGTCTTTTTTTCGTCTTTTTTTTTCTTCTCAAATACGTACCTTCTCTCCTACTAATGCCGCTAATGGAATTTCGCATTATGCTGCAAATGCAAAGCGTAGAAGCAACGAAACACGTGTCAACTTCTGAATAGCACGACTGAAACGCTAACACCCGTATTGTTTACGAAGCAAAATGAAGCAAGCTCTCGAAGCCTGCGGCTCACCAAATACTGTTCGACTAGAAAGCACTCACTAATTAGTGCTTGTTAATTGGAACATGTATGGAGGTCCTCCTCTTTTTGACATGGCTTGAAGGAACTTCATTGGAATCAGCAGGCTTAAACGCGGCCAGTAAAACAATTATACTGCTAAGAAGAAAAACATTAATTACGTCTCCTTATTAGCTTCGCTAACAGGGTAGAATGCGTTCCCACTGTGTATTTTTCTAAGCCCGTTGTGCTCTAAGCGGTGCGGGCTGGGCGCTATTATTTTTCATTCCTTTTATTCGCCCACCCTAATTTTGTGTATTTTTCTTTCCTTTTAAAGCCCTTTCTAACATATGTTCCCATTGTGCGTTCCCGCTATAAGCCCGTTATACCTAGCGGGGCGCGCTGGGACACATTTATCTTGTTTCTTTTTCTAGTTGGACTATAAGCTATGTATATAAACCTTCTGTATGGGCTGGACAATATTATCTTTATTTCTTTTTATCTGTCCACGCTAATTTATGTATAAACCTCCTATTAAGCGATCACTTGCATTGGCTTTTGTTGGCTGCTTTCCAGTTTTTAGATGGTCACTGTTCAAGGAGATGCTTGTTGCTTTCAGAGGCTAGATTCTGTTCCGTTCCCAGGCTTGCGAGGAATTCCTCGTTATCGAAGTACGCTATGGAAATACCCATTCTCATAAAAGCGCAACCGTGCTCTTATGCATATTTATCGCGCAGGCGAATAAGAAGCAGAGCGCGACCTCCTCTGTTCCAAGGGCGCACTTCGCGGTATGCACATCGAGCTTCCGTTCCAAGATAAATCTTTTGTTTAGAATCGCTCTCCATTCCAACCGACGGTCGAGTTGGATCCCGCTTCATAGCTTATTCAATAACCTGTACTTGCCAACGCCCAGTTGGTCCCGGTATGTTTTAATTTTATCTTGAGCTTCTTATCAGTTCTAGGCACTGATTCCATTCGATATATTTTTTTTTCGCACAGGGATCATTCCGTTTCATGGAAAGCGCAAACCAGGCAGAAAGGTGGAGACGGAACGTATGAGTGGAAACAGACTGTAAAGAAAAGAAAAAGGAACAGACCTTAGAGCAAGGTTCGATTTATTACCCCTTTTACGATGGGTATCTCCAATCGACCTACGCCGAGATAGGTTATTTCAAGGGTGCGCGAAACATTCTCAGCGTTGTTTAAACTTAGCTTCGTTTCGGAATGCGAGCGTTGTGCATGCTGCTTCGGATGGGGGACAAGGCCGATGACTTGTTTTGGTTTTGTTGATTAAGTTTTTGTTTGATGCTTTTGCAATTCACTGATTGCGTAGTCAGTGTAGAAGATTATCGCTGTTACAGTGCCCTCTACGATGCCAATCTGTTATTCAACGCACGGCAGGCACGATGATTTTTTTCTTGTTTAGCCACTTTGTATTTCTTTTTTCTTTTGCGGCTTTCCGACTTAAGTGTCGTTTAGAGCAGTTTTTCTTGGCGTCTATGTGATACCATGACCCTGCATGAAATAGCCTTAGAAAGCTCTTATAAACTAGCCTAACGGCTTTCAAGAGGAGGGTGGGGAGATAGGCTTTCTTTGAATCCTGTATGTGTGATAGAACTACCGGATTTTTATGCAAGACAAAATCATATCAATGCTTCAATTGTTTTAAAATTTATGGCGACCATTGTGTGGCGTCAGTCGCAGAGAATTCACGCGTTGTGTTTGTGATTTATTTTCACATTTCTGTCTTTAGCGCAGCGTTCACACACTAGAAGAGATAAGAAGACTTTATTGTTGCGCGAAGAATTTTCGCGTTTTTCTTTTTATACTCTCTAGTATCGGCTGATACTTCTTACATAAACTCTTCGTACACTAGGCATTGTTTAGTTTCAATTTAAAATGACAACCTTCATCACTGGTCCTGGTGCTTTCTTCACATTTGCCTTACTCCTGGAAATTTTGGGAGGCGAGACATGTTATCTTCATTACAAGTGCAGCAGTACACTCCACCTTATTAGTATTGTTCGTACTATTGACATAACAGTTGCACTATTTCGGTGTTCTTTCTGTCCAGGCCAGTAAGGCCAGAAGGATTGATAGCTCAAAGTGGTCGATGCTGAGAAAAGTGAGCATAGCTAGGCTTCATTTACATTAAAGCTATTGCGACAGTGCGGTTTCCTATGTTCCAGCGCAGGTTCATAAGTATACGACCCTAATCATGGATTGCCAAGTTCGGCGTAATCTTCGGTATTGCAATAACCTCCTTCCATTCCTTCGGACGGCGTGACACTCTAATACAATTCTTCGAAGCTCAGCTTTGCATTTCAATCAAAGTACGCGTTCATCGACCGACGCACTATATCATTTTTGTCACTTCATTATCAGCCGCGGTTGACGGGGGTGACTGAGGCGGTGTTACAGGAGCATGATGATATTTGAATCAACGGCGAAAAGCTGAAGTAACCCGATCAGAATCGCACTGCAACGCAATTGCTGTGTACTTTTATTTTAATAACCTCGACTTCAGCCTGACGTCGTTGTTCGTATCAGTTTGCAGGAGTGGTCAATACTCTATTCATCCAGAAAACAAAAAAGGCCGCGTGATTTCATTGTTAGGGCAACCGTGTCAGAGTGTGAGAATTAAGCGACATACGAATGAGACAGCTGGAAAATTGTGTAGTTTGAACGCCGACCTTTCTTTTCCGTTCGTTCTATTTAGTTATTTTATGTCTGAATTTTTTCACTTAAGGATTTTTCGTACATTTTCTCTTAGACGCGCTTGTAATGATAATAATGCGAGTTCTTCACTGCGCGGCCTATTCCGTCGTGGGTATGTCCCAGATTTTCGAGGACACAACACTACGTCGGGGGGAGAAATACTGGGCTGCATCTGCTGGCTGGGAGTGTGCCCTCCGGTCGCCCGACGTGGTTAATCAGCGCCACTTGGTCGCCCTGGCTGCGGCGGCCGCGAGGGCTGTTGAGGCCGTGGACTAAGGGCTCCACTCCCAGACCGGAAGTCCCCCTCAAGCTGACCAATAAACTAATTTTCCACCACCACCCATCTGCCGGAAACAATATTTGTCCACTCCACACCTTCTGCATGAGTTCACGGCACCGCAAGTGAGCAAAAACAAAGAGAGAATTCAATATTAAGTGGCGAAAGTATAGAATAGTGTACCACTTGAAATTAAAATGGCTAACAATTTCCTGTTTTCTATTAGGTGCTTCTACTTTTCAAAGATTGCGGGTTATGTTTGTTAATCTTTTTGTCTCTGCTGTTGAGCGTTGCTCGCTATTGCTTTGTTCACTCATCATTTATAACCGAGTTTCATGTTGGTATCTTCTGTTGCTGCAATAACAAACGGGTACATGGGGCGGCCCATACTAGCTTCAGCTATTGGCCTACCAATTTTCGCAAACGTTTTGTTTTATCTGAAGTGAAAATAAAGAAAATGTAAGAAAGTGAAAAAAACAAAAGCATAAATCGAAGAACGAGCTGCCTTCTGAACCGACATTTTAGCATTTTTGAGGAGCTGCGTTCTAAAGAAGTCTCGTGAACCACGAGGTGCCTTCGGGAGGTACGGTTCAGGACAAACCTTCTCTTTGCGTCCGTGCGTTTCATAATTGACCGGCGCATTCCTCGCAATAGGCTGTCCCAACTGAACAGTGCTTCAGCTCCGGCCCAATACGTGGCCTCTTGCGTGTTAAAACAGTTAGGGAATACTGACTTTCAAAGGCCGAGTCTCTAGCGTCTGGTTGTTGCCAGGCGTACAAGGGAACGCCTCGTAAGCCGTGCTTTGAAAGGTTGGTCGGCGTCGGTGGCAGGTCTAGTACCATGAGGAGTTTCGCAATCGAAATGCTGGTTATGCAAAACACTCATTAACTTTGATTGGCCTGAGAAACACTCTAGGATGAAAAGAACAGCACTGGTTGTGAAAAAGCTTACGCTAGTTGCTATGAAGCCGAGCGTTCCGAACGCTCTGCTTCTCATGTAAAGTGCAGCCTGACGACCATGTTCCTCGCACGCCCAGTCACAAAACGGCTGACCGACTTACGTGTCGCGGGTAATGGTGGAAGACAAGTTCCAGCAATTTCGTCATTGACGTCCAACAAGCTGCGTTCCCGTTAAAAAATAAATTATTGTTCCTACTGTTCACTGATGCAGTTAACGAAAAGTCCCAGCGAGAAATGTGCGAGAAACTAGGAAAATATTTCCTCACTGGTACGAAAATTGTGCTTGCCTTCCGAGGGTGCCTGGACGCACGACTCATTCAGTACCGGTTCTAGGTGAATGCCAGAACGAAAAACAATCTAATTACGAGATTGCAGACAGCTGTCTATTGAGCTGGCGGCGCTGAAGCAAAATGGGGACCCGATGAACGCTAACAAAGAAAAGGAATTGCGCTTCATAGTGAAGCCTTAATCGACAAGTTTCGCAAATTGCATTTCCATAGTCAAAACACACAATTCCTCCCGTCGTTATTTGTTTACTCAACGGCGCGTTCTGTGAGGCGCGTTCATAGCCTTTCATGCGGGCTGTGATGGCTCAATGCGCTACTCCGCTGAGCTTCGTCGTCCTCGATGAAGACGACTTTCTGAGGCGCATTAGCATTTATTTGCTGGACTAAACGAGGCCCTAATTTGGCGGAGGCGTACCATCAGCACGTGGACCTTTGTTGTGGAGGTGTTCCCGGTGGGTTATGTACGCAACCGACCTGTACGCAAATGTTTACACGAACGATCCCTCAGAGTGCTTCTCGCTTTGTTCATTGGTCCGGCAGGCGTTAAATCAATATGGAAGAGAAAGAAAAACAGTTATTTGATTTGCATAAGCACATAGCTCACACCTTCCTATGGACAGATGATGTAGTTCATTTGGGTTTATTACTTAGGGAATGGTCCCCAGTTGTCAAGCATTGATTTGTGTTCTCGCTCATTGTATGCTTTCGAGAATGAAAGCGCGAGGAATGACGACTTTTTTTTACTTTTTTTTGTATTTTCATTGCACTTTAAACTTTTTCTGCAAGGCTTCCCTCCATATGCGGAATATTCGGCGATAACCAGAATACCGTATACACTCCTGTAAGGGCCGTGTTTATTTTTTTTTATTTTTTGTGTGTGTGATTTTGATGGGAAGCAGCTCCTAAATGAGTGTTTCATTTTGTTGCTATGGTTGCTGTGCTAGGTTTCCTCAAGGTCACCTTCATGGTCAAGCTTCGCACAAACTCGCTTAGCATCCGCCGCGGTGGCTCAGTGGTTACGGCACTCGGCTGCTGACCCGAAAGACGCGGGTTCGAACCCGGCCGCGGCGGTCGAATTTCGATGGAGGCGAAATTCTAGAGGCCCGTGTACTGTGCGATGTCAGTGCACGATAGAGAACCCCAGGTGGTCGAAGATTTCCGGAGCCCTTCACTACGGCATCTCTCATATCCTGAGTCCCTTTGGGACGTTAAACCCCCATAAACCATAAATACTGCAATTTTGTCCCCCATGGGGATTCCCCCGTGAAACCGATATTCAATCGTTCATTCTGCTGGAATTCGCGACATTGCCTTTCTGGAGTTGCGGTAACAAATGCAATTACAGTTGTTGATTTTTTTTCTTTTATTACCGCTTTTTACGCTGTCTTGTTACATTATCCTCCTCAGGCCCGTAAGCACCTCACAGAGCTACGCCGACGCTCCTTGCTCTGGCACATGAATGAATGCGAAGAAAGGAAATTAAAGCGGCTATGACGTTCAGAGCTTCTGCCAGGCCATTTTAATCTGGTGTGGTTGTGCGGTTGTATGAGCGAGAGAAAGACGCAGCTAGTGTCGTTCTCACACTAAACACTTGAATCGTATCGTGATGGAAAGGATAAAAGGAAGGCGTAAGAGGAAGGAGAGAAAAAGAGGAACCGACGTGTATGGCTCCGGAATAATTTCTACCGTCTCTGGTGCACTCACAACACGCAACGCACCCATTTTTTTGCCTTTCGCCCTCATAAAAATGTTGAGGCGGGTGCCGCGGGGTTCGAACCTATGACTTAGGGCTCAGCAGCTGATCGCAGTAATAGCTGGTCAGCCACGACGATGTGCAAGGAGTGAATGGTTTCATTCTTGAGCTAAGCCTTCCCGTCTCTATAAAGCATGACAAAAACAGTGCTGCACCTAACGTACATTTCTTTTGACAGTATAGGAATACTCTATAGGCAGTCTACGATCCGTCCGCTGAGATTTTTTTTAAAGGAGGCACAGTAAATTCAGCGTGGCTGTCTGCCGGCTCGGTTTGAGTGGCAAGTCGGAACGCACTAAGTAAAAAACAAAACAAAAAGAAGACGTTCAGAACGATTCTCGGCCGTCGTCGTTCTTTGAAGCAGGGTTATCACTTATGTATAAGGCCTTAAGTCCTTGCAAGCGTGAAGAGTGTGTTCCTGGTGTTATTAGTTAGTCACTTTCATACAAGCCTTCTGGTTCATATCAGAGCGTCTTTCAAGCCAGGATATCAATTATGTGTAAGGCCTTACAAGCGCTGAGTCTGTGTGCCTGGAAGGGGAATTCCTCAGCTCTCTCAGTCTTCCCCCTACCTTGTTCAGTTTGTGTTTCCTGGTATTATTAGTTAGTCGTTTTAGTACAAGCCTTCTTGTCGGCATAGCATTGAGGATAGAAGGGGAGGAGGACGGTCATTCTGGGAGAAAGCCTCAAATATTCAGTACTGTGCTGCTCAGAACAGTTAACAAAGAAGCCCGTGTCTGGACGCAGAGATAGAGGGGATGATTCCGGACACCTGCTCATTTTGAGACTATATAGAAAGTCCCGTTACACCGTTTTCTTCCGGGGAAAGTAGGGGCCCCGTGGTGTAATGTTATTTCGCCGCAGTACCAGCGCACCGAGCTGCAGAAAGAGAAATGGTAGCGGTAGTTCTAAAAAAAAAAGGAAGGGAGCTAAGTGGGTTCGGGGGCAGACGTGTGTTAAGGACATCCTAGCCGAAATAAAGAAAGGAAACGGGTGTAGGAAGGGCATGTAATGCGAGGGGAAGATAACCGATGGCCTGTTAGGGTAGCGGAATGGATTTCAAGAGGAGGCGGACTTACCTCAGGGGACGGCAGTGAATCAGGGAGACAGGTGAGATTAGGATAAAGTGGCTGCAGCTGGCACGGGACAGGATTAACTTCAGCTCAAGGGGGGGGTGCTTTTTCTGGAGTGAACACAGCCGAGATGATGATCATTATTATTGTTAGCAGCGGAGTTAACTGCTCAGTAAGGCATGTTGACGGGCTAGTTGGTTTTGCATCTTGAAACTTGGAAAAACCCACCTAGGCGCAAATAATTTCACAAAGACACAAAAAGAGACGAGGAGACAACGGACAGGCGCCTGTCCGTTGTCTCCTCGTCTCTTTTTGTGTCCTTGTGAAATCATTTGCGCCTAGGTGGTTTCTTCCAAGTTTCAAGGTGTTAACTGCGAGGTCAGCGACGTGATGATAGCAAATATGTCAAGTCCCTAGGTTTCTTTCCACAGTAATAAGGACTAATCGCTGAGCGGCCAGCCCAGGTAAATATTTCAGAAGAATCTGTTGCATCGCGAAAAACTGAGAAGAAGCAAATCTTTAAAATCAAATTGTTTATTTCCCCGGCCACTGTTTTCTTGAGAAAATATTTTGCGCGATTTAAGGTTCCGGCACGCGTGGGGCATACAAATTTGATTGTATGAACATTGCGAGTGAATATTTGATGGCGTTGGCGTATGAATATTTCCGGATATCTCCTTAAAGCTTCATGTCATTCTGCCAATAAAATCGTTTCGTCCTCTACTCCGGGTACCAATAAGCCGCCTGTGAAAGCGTTATGCATTTAATGTGATTTCCCCCGCATGTCGAACTAAGCTTGTGCCCTTCGCTGCAGAGCCGATGTTGATGCACGAGGATGCCAACGACGCGTTTTCGTTGCACGTTTTTGCGCCATGTGTTTATCATTTCCCTTCGAGGGTGCATCTGTTTAAAAAGAAAAAACATTTTTCTTTGTCCTTTCAGTCGGTGCAGAGTCCAGGCGAACGTTTTATGTTCTCTATTTTGCTTTAAGGTAGTACACACGAGTCTCGTATTTGAAAAATGATAAACAGGAACAAGGCCAGCTGTAGGCGCTTAAACTCGAAGCATAGCCATCACCTATCGGGTACATCTGCTGTGCAGCTCGGTACACGGCACAGTGGACGCCGCGGCACTAGACAAGAGGCCCTGTAGCTCGCAGGGCAGAATAAATATAGTTCTAGTGCATGCCGCATATTTCGTGCCGTCAGTCCGGCCAGTTATTTTTTTTTTAAGTTTGAAATGTTTGAAAAGTATTTATTCGAAGTGTGTCTCATACACTTCAGGAAGGAGGCCAAACGGCGTGGTGCCTGACGAGGGCCTTCCTCCCTGGGGTAAGCAAACTGCATTCGGCACATACACACACAAAATAAACAAATACAGTAAATGTAGCGGTCGCCATTACACTTGCTGGCATGTTAAAAGAAAAACAAAGAACACTGTACAACAATGTTAAGGTATCTTCAAAGTTGTTAAGATGCGTGCTGTTGGGTTACAGGGAATTATAAAAAGGGAAAAAATATATACAATCATGTTAACTGTTATCAATTTACAATATGTCACAGGATGTACCGGTTAGTCATGTAGTCAACAGTGCAATAACTTTTATCTTGTATATTTTTTGAGTTCTGCATTGATGGAGGAGGTCATGAAAATTTCTGTTTTCATTCAAAAAGGTAGTCATTTGATATCTAATCGTTTGGAATCCGTAATTTGTTCTTGCTTTTGGTGCTCTTATTGTCATGTGTCGAAGGGGATATGGGTTTTGTGGTAGTTCTGGTGTTGCAAAAAAATTAGTTTCAAGATGAAATCTGTTGTATGTTATATATCGAAATATGATTTGTCAGTCAATGAGCACACCGTCGCAAGGGGTGAATACGAGTAACAGAAGTGAACCTAAAACACAGAAGCTTCAAATGAATTTAAAGACGTCGGCAACCAACATGTAATCAGTGAAGTTGTCTCTAGCCCCTAGTACGCAGACCCCAGCCGTTCGACGCAACAGCACTAAACACGTACCCACACACTCAGATAAACAGCCTAAGCTTACCCTCCATTTTTTATCTTTGGGGAAAGCTGACACGACCGGCTCAGAGACACGACCGCCAAAACATTTCCATTTCCACAACATACACCTTGGTGGGCATTGCCGTTCGGCGGTGGCGAGAGGCGGCGGACTTAAATCGCGATAGCGACGAGGCAATTGCTTTTTAATGACGCCTAATACCATGGAACGCGAGCGGTATAGGGAGAAAAAATGAGCTCCTGTATCGAAGCTGACAGGCGCGCGGACTCACGCAGAGCTTGTGTATACTAAGCGACGTCATTTCAACTCGCGGTCGGTCGCGGGGTCAAACGTATGTGCACCTTATCCGTTCGCAGCATGTTTTTGCCACCCTGAGACCACACAAGCAGGCCATCACTCACTCACTTCCAAACATGTAAACCATTAATTACCCAGGACATGAGGCGCTCCCTTCACGCTTATATTCTCCAAGTTCATCCATTCCTAGCAGCAACACGAAAAAAAAAGATACGTTTCCCCGCTGTCTTCTCGAGACGCTGTTACAGGTCTTCGTCCAGGCGAAAGACGCTTGTAGATCTAATTAAGATTGACAGGATCGATACGCTGGCTCTTTATTGTTCGGCTCAGTTGGTGAAAATCGGTCGGGGGGCGATCCCGAGCTAGTACCTTCATCAGCTCGAGACTTATCCGAAAAGCATCGCTTCGTTAAAACATCGCGCAACTGCATGAACTGTATCGCTCCTTCCTAGACTCAAGGACGTGCCTGTCGTCATAGGGTATAATTATACCCAGGATGACGACATCTGGAAGCGATTCATCGCCCACACCGTTCCTCTGTCGTCACATAACTCAGGGGAGCCCGCGTGAGTTGTCACACTTCGCTCTGCCCAACTCCGCAAGTTGTAATTCTTTCCTCTCCTCGCTGGGGTCACTTCTTCATCCGGTCGCCTCTTAGCCTTGCTCCTAAGCGGCTGAATCGTGTCAGCTTTCGTTGACAGCACCCTGCTGACCTCTGAGGGTAGCCGAAGTACGGCTCGAGCCCTCCTGCAGTCGACACGATTTGTGGCTGCTGAAAATAAAATCAGCTCTTTGGTTCGAGCTCGGGGCATTTAGATGTAAAGTCGATTATTCGGCTGCAATGAAGACACTGCCGCCGCGTTTTCCATTGAATCTGGAAATAACCCTCTCACGACCTACTCAGCCTAGTCAACTCCGCATGGACCCTTTACACATCTTGTGTCCTTCGCGTATTCCAGGGTCGTAGATTTGTGGTTTAGGCTTGCGCTGCGTCTTTTGACCCGTGTTTGGACTTTCTTGTCCCGTACCACGTGAGAAGTTCAAAGTCGTTAAAATGATTTAAACGGCACTGCTTTAATTTTCTTTGTACATCGGGTGCATCGCTGGTACCTACCTGGGAAATTTCAGGCTCGATCCCGATAACGTGGGTGCGATTTATGGGCAGTGGAACAGATGAACGAATCTGATACGTAAAACGTTGATCCGCGTGAGGTGTGTGAGGAGAAGGTCGTGATTAAAATACATCGCCGTCTTCAACACGCGCGCTTCGTGGTCGGTGCTAAATTCGTAATGGCGACCCGTCCACTTCGGGTCAGACGTCTACTGCGCGTATAGGGCTTGGCTGTCAGAGTTCACCTTGAAGCTCCTAATTTCAAGCGCGGCTGCCTAACGTAGTGCACGCATAGCATGAATGCGCGCATTCAGATCAAGTGCGGCCGTGATCTTTCTCAAGTCCGAAATACCGTTACAGAAGTGTTTGTGCATTTTGCATTTATCGAAGTGGGACCGCCGTAGTCGGGGTCGAACCTATGACTTCATTTAGCAACAGAACGCTATGGTTACTCAACCACCACGGCAGATGAGCATCTATAGAACAGGGGCTCATCAAATCAGGGAGCTGAATTTCAGTTACGTTTGGACAACATGTCTAATTTTTCTCTCCACACAAAATCTGAGAATGAATATCACCCTTCCTAATGATAACAGTTATTTTTAACTTAATCCGGTATTGCCGGAGGGCCGGACTGACCCGACCAATGCGCGACGTCCTAAGCAGTAGCCGCTGCGACGTGGCTTCTCAGGAGCGTCTCGCGTTCTGTTGGCCCCGTACCGCTGAACTGATGCGGCATGCCAAATTACAATGTCAGCGGGCCAAGGACAACAAACGGCAGTTTCACTGAGTTTTTTTCGCGAAATATGCAGGCAGCCGGCATCTCCCCCATCTACAGAGGTTGGGGGATGCTAACACGTCATGGTGTAGCTGCGCGCTGCAGAACGTCACAACGTAGTTACTACCTCGCTACGTGGGGATTCAACTGGAAAACAAAATTAAGGTCACAGCGACACCTGTTTCTCCCTAAAATGAGATCTCGGCAGCTAGAAACAATAGTGACAGAGCTTCTGATGGGTATACTCCCGGTTACATTACACTATTACCATTACTGCTCTTTTGAATTCGATCATTGGCGTGTTTGTTCTTTCTTTTTCTTTCCCGACACAAAAGTGGCAGCTCCTTTTTGTCGAATATCCATGTCCAAGTATGAATATGCATGCTCCTCCCTCTTCCGGTTTAATCATTTCCGAGCTTCAAAGAGAATAATAACGTTACTGTCGTCTGAGTGCTGATGCAGGTCCTTCTCGCTGACTATACAAAGCGCTTATATCCTGCGGAGACCAAAAGTCCCCCTCCCTCCCTCCATCGTGAAACAGACGTTTTGTTCACAAAATATTGAGTTCTCTGTATTAAACATCAAGGCGAACACACCTTCTTACGTGTTCCTAATGCAGTTGAACTTCGTTATAGCGAATTCGAAGGAGCACGGCGATTACTTTTTTATAGCCGTAGCTTTGTTACAGCCCGTGTTGACCGAGCTTCCAAAGGGAATCGTCACTGCTTCGTAGTATCCATTATTTCGTTATAAACCGTTTTGTTATGCCGAGGTTCGACTTAAGCCACACTTGCATCCCAACAGCTGCGCTTTATTCTGGGGTAATCTCACTCTAGAAAGGCGTTACTGCCTGGTTTCCGGAAATGACTGCGCCCGAAGCGCGTACATGCTTCGATGAGGAGGAAATGAAGCATCGCATATCCAATAAACGTTTTTTCGAGCGCAGGTGAGCCCCCCTCCACTGCAGCTTCATTCGCTTGAGTACGCAGCAGATACGCAATCAACACGCAGCCCACAACAGAGCATGAAAGTAAATGCAGGATGGTACGCCTAATAGCATGATGATCCAACCTTACCACCTTGATTATTTTGTCGAACCGCCTTGAAGGTGTGCACATAATAATAAGAAATAAAGCTGAAGTTAAAGTAGACTGCAGTCAGAATTGATTGTCATTGGCGTGTCTCGTCAGTGTGGAAACGACTGACAGCAGAAGATGAACCGGAAAAAGAGGACGCCAAATCCTACCATTGCGGCCTGACTAGCGTACGCCGGCCAACTGCATTCATGCCTAGCAGAGTAATCGAATAAAGGCACCAGTGCCACGTACCGAAGGCTCGAGTACGATGCAAATTGGCGAGAACAATGTTCACGCGTGCATCGTTAATGGGATGCGCGACGTCAATTGAGCGAGACACAGTAACAAGTAGAGAGGAGCCGCGGATGCGAGAGAAGGAAGAAGCAGCAAGAAAAAGCTTGCGTTCCGTGCAGGTAATGAACCATTCAACGCTGTGACCGTCAATAGAGAGCCCGAAGGCTGGGCCTATTTGAATACGAAAAGGGTCGTCGCTTTTTCCGTGTTCTTGATGGCACTTGTGGCGTGTGAAACGGTCCTCCCTCTCTTAGCAGCAGCGCAGTCTCCTTTAGGCCTTTTGCAAGTCATTTAAAAACCTGTTCCTTATTGCTGAAGAGAATAACGAAAAGCCTTTGACTCGTGAAGGAGCCTATTCCGGAAATAATTTCGGTAGGGCATTCTTTTCGGATGCGTATCAAATTTTCGCGTTTAAGAAGCTAAAGCTTCACATTTTGAGGCGGATTTTGAGACGCGTTGGTTGACTCCGCTCACCGTACGGGGAGAATTAAAAAAAAAAAAGAAGGCGGCAGCCGGATGTTAATTCGATTTAATTAGGGAAATCGGCCGCACAGGGCAATAATTTGAAGTTTCTAAGAATGCTCGGAACGTGTAAATTGAGTACCCGCGGCAAAAATACGAGTTCAGATTCCTCTTCAGTGCACCTTTAATACTGTCGTGTCATATCTTTAAGGCGGAGCTTAGGTGCTCCCTCCAGTTTTAGCTATCAGCCGCGTTGATGCTTTCGTGAGTGCCCTTCTTGTTGAAACTTCGGTCATTTTAGCGCGACCCGAGGTAAATACGCTGTCTGAACTAGCTATAAGCATGCAACTGCAACACAGCTCATTTGTGATGGACTGTGACACATTATGCCAGAATATCGAGTCAAGAAACTGCACTCACTTATACAGGGGCATCGAAGCAGTGATTGGTGCTGGAATGTATGACCTGTCGCGCTCGTCTGTTCTGGCGGGAATGCGAAGCTCTCCGTACCTACGGCGGGATTGCGGAGTGCCCTCGAAAAAAAAAGGATTCCAGTAAAGCGGAGCAGGCACCAAATGTTTCTGGCATGCTGCGGAATGTCTGCACTATTCGTTTTCGTAGTAGCCCTTGCGTCGTATCAGGTGATCACTCACGTTCAGTTTAAAGCGAAGGCCTGTTGTGAACGCTGCATTCATCGCTTGATTATCATTAATCACCATTTAGCAGGTTAGTGATCCTGCTTAGGAGCTGGATTACTATAGGCATTATGCTAAAGTGGGAAAGAATTGGTTGAGCTGAATGGAAGAACGATAGAGCAGAGAAGTATTTTGGGCGAAATTGTCGCATAGAGACAGAGCCTTGCTCTTCAGTCTTTTCGCGTTCTTCAGCCCTGTTAGTTTCCAACCGTATTCTTTTTTTTCTCTCTAATCGTCGGAAGGTTTCTCTTGCTTTCAGGCACTAGCTGTTCTTTTTACCTCCTGCGTCTACTGTTGCCCTAGTTGCAAAGTGGTTTCAAATCCGTATTAGCCGCCACAAGAGGAATTTTTCTGGCTCTGTAGAGGTGTAGAGAAGCAAACAAACATATAACTTTCTTTTTTTTCTTTTTCACTCTTAACATTAATGATTTATTGGTAGTTGATTCGTTCCTCGTTAATGTGGGCACTAGTTTCTCCGAGCAACTATCCATAAAGCGAGTCGTCCGTAATAACGAGTTCTGAAGAAAAACAAATGCTCAGGAAAAACATTTGTGGCCCACCTAAGTCTGCTTATGTGCATATTGGTGTGCACTACAATAGAAATTAGACAATTTTGGGAGCTTCAAGTGCATTATCCTAGTCGCCACAATATTATCCTAGTAGCCACAAACAACGTGGTGCAGTTTTAGTCGCCTAGTATTCTGCGAGAACCACGATGACGTCCAATGGCATGATGACGTATCTCCTACTGCGACTGTTCACATCTCACGACCCTTTAGTGCACTTATATGCTCAGACAGCATACAGCTGCTGAGTGCGGCTTTCATCGTAGCACATGCTGAAGAGAGAGCTTTCTTCACAACTATCCATGCCATACGGCAAATGGCAAGGTGCGTGAGCTTTGTGAAGCCTGTTGCCACCGAGAAAAAGTGCTACGATTTTAACGTAGCTAAACCGAGTAGACGTGCGAAAGCCTATGTTTAGCCGTGTTGCCTCTGGTATTGCTTTGCTGGGTCATCGGCACCTCTGGCGCTGACATTAGTCCGGAAGTAGTATAAGTTGATGAAGACGAAGAATGTGTAAGCCGCCGTGCTGGCTGAGTTATTACGGCACTCGGCTGCTGACTCGAAAGACGCGGATTCGATCCTGGCCGCGGCGGCCACATTTCGATGGAGGCGAAATGCTAGACGCCCGCGTAGTGCGTAGAATACAAATATCTCGGCGTATTCATAACCTCCAACCTAAGCTGGAGACGACCTGTCGACTATGTAACAGGAAAGGCGTGTCGCGTTCTTGGTTTTTTAAGGCGTAACACCAAGCAATTCCCTTTAGAAACAAAAGAGTTACTTTTCGTGACAAACGTTCGCTCGGGTCTCGAATATGCCTGCGCAGTATGGGACCCTTGGCATAAAACGGATACAGATAAACTTGAGAGGGTACAAAACATGGGTATCCGATATGTCTTTAACAACTATACCAGGAGCTTTAGCGTTTCACGTGCAAAAAACTAGCTGAGATGGAAGACGCTTGAAAAACGTAGATATTGTTTGAGGTTAAAATTTTTTCATAGTATTTACTATTCCAATACTGGCATAAACAGTGACCTGTACATCTATTCACCAAACTATATTTCGCTACGCCGTCACCATCGATTAAAAGTTAAGGAAATTAACAGTAAATCACAGATGTACAAATATGCTTTTTTCCCTAGGTCTATAAGAGATTGGAACCGGCTCTCTGAAGAGGTGGTATTAATTACGTCAGGTGATTTATTCTCTTCATCTCTGTGAATGCTGTTTTTAGGCTGTATTAATGTTGCATCATGGTTGCATTGTATGTGCTGCACTTTGTTAAATTTTTTTTCGTTTGTATGATGTGTTATTCCTCCCCACTGTAATGCCACTTGTGGTGCTGTGGGTATTACAATAAACAATAAACAATAAACGATGTACGAGCACATTAAGACCCCAAGCGGGTTATATTTGCGGAGCCCTTCAATACGGCGTCCCTCATAGTCTGAGTCGCTTTGGTACGCTAAACCCCATAAACCAACCCAAACCAAACCACACGACGATGTGCAATGCACAGCGCGACCTGTTCGCGCCGCCACGGATTCGAATACCAGTCGTGACAACATTTATTTTAGTTATTTATTTTTGGTTTGGCCAAGGTCACCCTCAAGGTCAAGCTTCACAAACTCGATAAGCCGGTTACACCTCGTAAATTGGTGCTTTCGCACTAAAAGCCCGAACTCAAGCATTTGCATTTTCTCACTACATTCCACTCGTTTCCAACACTCTGAATGCAAGAAAAGAAACGTCTGGTCGATGCAATCGAGATTTAGTAATCATCATTGTCCATAATCAATGCCACCAAAATTTCTTGGACCCCAATAGGAATTGTGAATTTTTATCCTGTCCATTCTCTAAATAGCGAGTTTCCGTACCAACAAGCCGTAAATGCATTGAAAACGTTTGGTCCTAGAAAAACTGTTCATAATTCGAGTCGTCTGCATTAACGGGGGTCGTATTAACGGAAAACGACTATTTTTAGGTTTTGTTAATGCGCGTAAGCCCTTGGTGTTCTGAAGCGATTAAATATTCATATTTTCTGCGTGCTACACTCGTGGACACCCGCGCAAGTATTTCGACTGTGTACATAGGCTGCCACGTTGGGAAACACGATTTGCAGAGTTCCTACTCCCTTATTTTCATCTCTTGCCTGCGCGCTATGTCTGCTTCCTTTTCCCTTTTTTAAATTTGTGGAAGGCAGTATGCAGTGGGCAACCAGGGATTGGCACCTTAATCCTACTTTTTCTACGTCATCTTGCGGCGCTAAGCTCCTTTGAGGGTGGACGTTATTTATTCAGACGGCTGCGGCTAGATTAAGGCCACACCGGATCCTTAGTTCGATGTAATTTTTGTAAAGCTATATTGCTTGACCGCACTTTGTTTATACTTGCGCCTAACTTGCACCATCCTTTGCTGTCTTTATTTTCGATAGCATCCTTGCGATCGGGCCGAATTGTATATTTTGCATTAATTTCATTGCTGCAGTTCTAGCCATAAAGCATGAACTCGTACAAGACAAGTATAAAACAAACTAATCAACACAAGGTAAAATTTTGCCAGCTGTGGAGTGGAAAAAATATGAGATCAGCCCACAGATTTGGTATAAAGCGGTACGAAGGATTTAAAGCCAGTGCAACTGAAAGGGAGTACTGAAGTACTTCGTACACGGGAAGCCCGTTTAAATTTGCAGTAGTTAACTGGGGATGAAAGTTCGTGTAGTGCGGTAAGCAGGATTTAAAGCCAGTACAACTGAAAGAGAGTACTGCAGTCCTGTGTATACGGGAAGCGAGTTTAAATTCATAGGAGCTAAGTGCGGATGAGGTGAAGGGTTAAAATAGTATCTATTTTTTTTATCGTGTTGCGTTTGTGGGACGTTCATTCAGAATGCGATGTGGGCATTCTAAACATTCTCTTTTTTGCCATCCCTCGTATTCCGGCTTTTCAACAATTTCGGCCCGGATACGACGGCCCGGGAACGTTAGTCCGACATGATGGAGTACCGTCAGGTACAGTCGGGGACAAAAGTCTCCGGACCACGTGTTCCTCAAATGAAGCTTATAGCTCTACTATCAGACAGCGGCTGGAGACCGCACTTATGGAGATGAAAGAACAAAAATTTAACTTTTACCTCCACAAGTGTGGTCTCCAGCCGCCGACTAATAGCAGGGCTATCGGCTTCGTTAGAGGAACACGTGGTCCGGAGACTTTTGTCCCTGACTGTACGTAGTGAGCAAACCCACCTTGCTTTATGTGTTCCTTTTTTTTTTCGGTGGTTATTCAGACAAAGTTCACAGCTTCTGAACACAGGCGCTCCAGAGGTTTCAAGAGGCTCCAGCTGTATACACTTAAAAGTGCAAAGGCCTTCACTTGTTGTCTCGCCATCGTTCGTCCCTCTTAAAAGAAGGATCCGCTACCTTTTTACTGTGAGCCAAGAGAGCCAAGAAGCACGGAATCATTTCAGAAAGTTAGAGAGGGCATCGTAGGACATCCCTGGGCGCTATTAGAGGCAACGCGTTCAAAACCTCGTGAGCTGAGGAGCCTGTCTGATCGCTTATCTAAAACTTCTAACACGTTCACAGCAACGGACGAGACCTGGACTTCCCGCGGCAGTGCACAAGCAACAGTTTTTCCAAAATCTGCTTAGTACCATGGCAAAAATGGTCACTGCTCTATTTTTACGATCAAAGGTGTCGCAGGCCACAATCTAGGGCGCTTTTACTTGAACCTAAAAATAATTAGGGAATGTCATGTCAGTATAAGAATCGAAGGCACCTGGACTAGTAGCACATGACTCAAGGAGGAGACCAGGCGCAAGCAGACAGGGCAAAAGGCAGGCGTAAACCAGGACTGATGGCCTAGCTGCTCTATCGTTTTTCTACCCTGAGTTTCCTTAACTTACGCCTAGATTTTCTCGTAAGCTGCTTCAAGACTCTGTGAGCATAGCAGAGCATAGCCCGCTCTCTTATATAACGTTCTGCTCGATATTAATGCTTTATGAAGGAGAAATTCTCTTTGTTTATGTAAAGGTTCTAGCACTTGTGAACTGCAGAAATGGATCACGAAAGGAAGCCCTGGTGTAACAAATTAGTAACAAATTATTCAGCGCTCAGCTCCAAAATCTTATTTCGCGTCGACGCACTCCTCTTGATGTATACGAAAAGGCAGGCGAAAATGATATGAACATTGCTCACTGTATACTTAAATATGAATGCACACACGACGGCTAGGTTAGCGCGACTCGGCATCATATTTTTCAATTTGTTTAAACGTGTATACTCGTGGGTGTCTGTTGATGTGTGTGTATGTGCGTGTGCGCGTGTGTGCGTGCGTGCGTGCGTGCGCGTTTGTGTGTGTGGGTGGGTGTCGTTTACAAAAACTGCCGCGAACATAATTTGCAAGACTAATATCCCTCTTTTTGACATCGTAGAATGTTTTGGCTCCATTAGAGGTACAGGCCCCTTCAATATCAAAGGCAAAAACCGGTTTGAAAAAGACAATTTTTTGTGTTATTTCTCCACTAAAGCTGAAAATGACTTTTGAGCATTCAGGTCTAGAGTAAAAATACTACGAAAACAGCAAAAATTTTCCTTCACAAGCATAATTGTGAAGTAATCATTAACTGCAAGCTCAAACAGCATACCTTTCTGATATTGTAGGGGCTTGTACCATTTTAACGACACATAGTATACTCTGATGTTCGATGAGTTGAAATGTAAGGTGAACTCGGCAAATACACAGTCCCGTATGATCCCTGTGAAAACCATGTATGAACTCAAAATATGTATGTTTATTTTTAACGAAATAAAAACAAATTTTATTAATTTTTTAACACGTACCTAAATAGATCTACTGGCAACAGCTTGCGTCAGACTTCTCTTGTGGTAAATAGGCCTCGTATTAACTACGGAACACAATCAATTGAGCACCAAATCATGTTGTTGTGTAATTCTCATCCGTTTGTAATAGATGCTGCTAAAAATAGTTCCACGCCCAGGGGTTTAAAACGCATCTGTTCGTCTTTCCTTTTTGTATAACGTTGTGTCCTAGACGACAAAATGCTTACTTCTGGTTCCGTTTGATGTACTGTTATGTTTACGGTTCGAACAACCCTTCTGTTTTGCATTTCTGTATCAAATTTGAATATGATTTAGAGCGTATTATTTTTCTTGTCTGTATATATTTACAAGAACTGTTTATGATGCGTCTGTTTTGTAAGCGATGGCAAAGACAGCCTTTTGTTGTTGTGTAATGCAATACCGCTCCTGCTGCTGTACCCAGGCGAGGACAAGACCCAGTCAGGAGGTTTAGCACCTCCTTTTGTCTTGCCTCGTGGGCAATACCTGTATGTTGCCCGAAGGAGAAATAAACAAAAACTCGATGGACGGTACTGCGTCTGTTGTTTCGGACGGTCATGTCCATACAAGGCCGGCTCCTCATCGTTGCTCGTGTCCGGTTGGAGAATTAGGCAAAACTCTGGGATCACCATTCTGGTTAAGCACGTGTTCCAAAGCGTGTTAGCATTAAAACCACTCTTTTATGACAAGAACTAGTTCTCTCTGGATGCAAGTGTAAAATGGTGAAAGGGAAATTCTTTTCTGCGTTTCTGTGATACGCCAGGTGATTTTACTTTTACTATGTTAAAAACTGTGAGAGATACGTCAGTGCGGTCTGTTGAGCTGGATTGTACACGGCGGACATTATGTACAGGGTCGTCCAAAAGTTCCCAGGCCACAGGGTCTGCTTTAAAGCGCTATAGTTAAGCAGCTACGACACCCCTGGAGCCAAAAATCTCTGTAGAGGATAGTAGAAGTACTATTCTCACCTCTGAGAACTTGATGTCTTTGATGCTATCGTAAGTGGCAGTACGAGGGGGGACCCAAAAGAAACCGAACTGAGAGCGCCCTGCCATTCGTAGACGTAGTAGAGAGTTCTACCGCTAGATGGGGTTAGTGGAGACCTTCACGAAACAGCTGTGCAGACGACATAAATTTGTAGGCAAACATTTGAGCGTAGTGTTGTGTTTCGCTTGCAGCTATTTTGTTCCGCCTGCGAAATCTTTATGGCGAATTTAAAAGCACAGAGAGTGTGTTTGAAGTTTTGTTTCCTGCTTGAAAAATCGGCAATGGAAGATTACCAAATGTTGCAGCAGGTTTTTAAAGAGTATGCTATGAGCCGCACACAAGTTTTCGAGTGGTTTGGGCGCTTCAAACGCGGTGAGATGAGTGTCGAAGACCATGCTCGTTCTGGGCGTCCTTCAACGTCGCGAAACGATGAAAACGTTGAAAAAATCCGTCAAAAAATGAACAAAGATCGTCGTTTCACGATAGACCAAATTTCAGAAGAGATAGGGGTGAGTTGGAGCTCTTGTCAGCGAATTTTGACTGAGCAGTTGCAAATGAGACGTGTTTCCGCTAAATTTCTTCCTCGCATTCTCACACAGGATCAAAAGAACATTCGATTAAATTTGAGTAAGGATTTAAAAAAAGAGATTGAAAGTGATCCATACTTCTTGACCAAAGTCATTACAGGTGATGAGAATCGGTTTTAGGGGTATGACCCAGAAACTAAGCAAGCGCCAAGCCAGTGGAAGTCTCCCAACTCTCCGAGACCAAAACAAAAAGCAAGGCAGTTGAAGTCGAATGTGAAGACAATGATCATTGTCTTTTGTGATGTTCGTGTCATTGTGCACCAAGAATTTGTTCGCCCTGGCCAGACTGTCAACCAGCACTTTTATTTGGAAGTTTTAAGACGTCTGCGAGAGGGTGTGCGGAGGAAACGCAAGGAACGTTGGCGATCAGATGACTGGTTCCTTCATCACGACAACGCCCCCGCACACACGGCCTTACGAGTGACCCACTATTTGGCCTCTCGGGGATGGACTGTCGTTCCCCACCCTCCATATTCACCAGACCTAGCCCCGTGCGACTTTTTCTCTTGCCGAGAATGAAGAAAAGTCTAAAGGGAAGAGTTTTGGTGATATGGAGGCCGTACAAACAGCTTCGCAAAGGGCACTGCACGATATCAAAATTGAAGAGTTCCAGAGATGCTTCAAAGAGTGGGAAAAAAGACTTGACAAGTGCATCGCATTTCATGGAGAGTACTTTGAAGGTGACTGAAGGAATTTTGCGCAAGAGTTAATAAATAAAGTTTTTATACAAAAAATCCGGTTTCTTTTGGGTCCCCCCTCGTATACGCCGCTTGAAAGCAGACCCTGTGGCCTGGGAACTTTTGACCGACCCTGTACTTCATATGAATAATTTTGAAAAGAAAGCCATTTATTTATCCGCAGTAACACATCTGCTATAGGCTGCAGGCAGCCAGTTCAACTCTGGAAGGATTACGGTTCATCGCACATCAAAATCCCGCGCACTACAACAGTCGCGCTAACTCTGCTAGGCGGTTTTTGGAGCGATAACCTCCATTTCTAGCATGCAAAGCTGAAGGACAAATGACGCTTGGATTTGACCTTAGCTGGAGGCTCGCCGCAGGTGTGGCTGTGACGTCATACCACGTGACTTGTCTCAGCGGTTACCACCGGCGCTCCTACTGCTCATTATCGCCAGTTGCGTCACGTGACTAACCACGTGATTGGCTCATGCTGAACAGAGGCCAGAGTTCACCGCCTAGACACCGCGGAAACATGGAGCCAGAACCGGTCACCGGGACGAGTTGTTCGACTGGGCATTGGAGGCGCCGGGCTGCTTCTAGCGATTCCTACGACAGAGGGCGTCACGAAGCCGCGTTGGCTAGAGATAAGCCGGGAAAGCGGGCTCGTCAAGTGGACGAAACCGATGAACGGGAGGTAGGTCTGGAGAAGCAGCCGCACAGGCGACAAGGGTAAAAATTCAGGGGGCACTTTGGCTCTCTAAAGTGCTTCAAGGCGGAAGCGTTTCCTGGCCACTGTTTGTTTTTGTTTACTTTTTATTTTTCATATTTTTTTTATTTTTTTGCTCCTTTACATAATTTTATTGTTTTTTACTTTTATTTCCAAATCTTATATTTATTTTTATTTTTGTTTATTTTCTTATTTTATTTTTATTTTCCTTTTCTTGACTTTATTCCTTTTATTTTATTTATGAAGCCCATGCATTCACTAGATGCGCCTGGATTCATGCTGGAACCTTGAGCCTTTTAAGCAGTGACGCCGAAAGGCGGACGAATCTGCCGACGCGTCTGTCGACACGGCTGCCGACGCGTCTGCTAACGACAGTATGAGGCATTTAAGGCTTTCGCCTTAATATCAAGCGGGAAAGGGCAGCGGATGCTGCCAACGTCTCCGCGTCGACATCGGCCTCTGGTTCGGTTGCCTATCGCTCCGTATAACCTGGCTCAGCCGAGTTGAGCCACAGCCATTTTGCACAGGTCTGCGGGAAGCTTCGATATGCGCTGCCAGCACTTCGCCACATTGCTGCGGGACTGTTGTGTGCACATAGAGCAAGCGCACAGAGAGTGGCAGCGCTACTTCTCTGTTCGTGCTCGTAATTGGTCAAAGAGCACGTGATAATACTTTTAATGCGCGAATGCTGGGAATCTGGAAAGAACTCTAACATGAAAAGCTCGCTTCTCGCCACCAGCGTAAACGCTCACCTTTGCCGGCCCCTCGCCGGAAAGCACGCAGCGAATGGGAGCGCGAGATAGCTCGACGTGCCGACAGCAGTTCAAAGAACACCTGCCTGCTTCCTCTCTTCTACGTGGGAGGGTGCGTGTGTGTGTGTGTGTGTGTGTGCGTGTGTGTGTGTGTGTGTGTGTGTGTGTGTGTGTGTGTGTGTGTGTGTGTGTGTGTGTGTGTGTGTGTGTGTGTGCGCGTGTGTGCGCGTGTGCGTGTGTGCGTGCGCGTGTGCGTGTGTGTGTGTGTGTGCGTGTGTGTGTGTGTGTGTGCGTGCGTGTAAGTGTGCGTGCGTGCGTGTAAAATGCAAAAATGCATTTTCGCATTTCTACTCCACATTTCAACACATTGATTCCTGAGCACCCCAGAGCTCTCTGTGGATAGCAAAGCAGTTCCAAGCTTACCTGAGTAGCAATAGAGAACAATCATACCTTTACAAGTGTGCATTTTTGGGCGCCTAGGTAGGAGGATAGTTTATCCGTCTTATCTAGGTGAGCTTCAAAGAATAGGAAGAAGTAGTAGACAGAAGCCCTGGCAGAATAATTTGCCTCCGGTGGGCAGTCCGTGGTTATGCGCTTCGGCAGCAGTACGGCCTGACGTTACGCGTGTGTATAGTTTTCATACTTCAGTACAGCCTCGACAACGAACAATAATGACAGAAGAAAAAGAAAAAGTGCGCACAGGCTTCTCTCCAGTCAAGGGCACTTGGCAAAGCCTCGCGTGACGACGGGCCAGTCTTGCCCGGCATCCCACTCACGGCCGCTCTTCTTTCCGTTTAAAAAAGTTCTTTGAACCGAGACGAACCGTGCTCGAAGATCGCTGAACGCTGCGCTTTTCAAAAAGCACGCGAAATGCGCCAACACACGCACTCGCAGACAGTGCTTTCACCTACCTCCATGTTTTCTTCTCTCTATTTTCTTCTTTTTTTCTCTCTCTCTCTAAACATTTCCCCACGTTTCCTACCTATCGCTTTCCGTCTCCTGCAAAACACTCCAATGCCCATTATGCTCCTCCCTTGGCTGGGTCAGCCAGTGTGCTCGGGAATTCAGTGCGTGACATGGGGCCTAGAGTGACGAAAAACACTTCGTTTCGAAAGGAAAACGAGCTGTTACGGACGGGCTCTGAATTTGTAAGAAACCCCAAAGAAAGTACTGATGGCTGGTGGAGGGGAGTGGCGTGAGCAGAGTGCTCGGTCCCCGCGTCGCTCTAGACTTCGCCTTTTGTTTGTTTTTTATTATCTCGTGCTCCTTTTGTTTCTTTGTTATGTACCTCGCCGAGCTTTAATGGCTAGAGAAGTGGCGAGGTGCTTCGCGAAGAATGGCTAATGACGGGCCCGGCGGACCACACGCAACAAAGTGTTGTTTCTCGGAGCTGCGCGCTTAGAATACCATGCCTCTCACACGCACGCGCTTTTGCGCACGCCTGCGCTGGAGGTCGTTGAGAGGCCCTCATTCGATTTTCTTCAAGCAAGTTCGGAGACAATGGAATGTCTGATAGAGGAATTTGCATTCTTTTGTGTGCTGAGAACTGGAGAGAATGAGGCTGTGGCGATGTCCATGAACGGCGAGAAATTATTTTTGTTTGCTTTTTAGCGCTTCGAAAGTGAGTGAGTGAGTGAGTGAGTGAGTGAGTGAGTGAGTGAGTGAGTGAGTGAGTGAGTGAGTGAGTGAGTGAGTGAGTGAGTGAGTGAGTGAGTGAGTGAGTGAGTGAGTGAGTGAGTGAGTGAGTGAGTGAGTGAGTGAGTGAGTGAGTGAGTGAGTGAGTGAGTGAGTGAGTGAGTGAGTGAGTGAGTGAGTGAGTGAGTGAGTGAGTGAGTGAGTGAGTGAGTGAGTGAGTGAGTGAGTGAGTGAGTGAGTGAGTGAGTGGGTGGGTGGGTGGGTGGGTGCGTTCCAATTCTCTAGACGTCCGACAAGACGTCTAGTGTGACGTCTAGGAAGCCGTCTACATGTCTACATATTGGAACGTGTCTACTTCACGCGCCACCTTGCGGCATATAAACTGAACTAACATTTGGGAATAGTTGCACTCCTATGTTCTTAAAAATTCTTAATAAAACAAGTTAAAAACGCGCTGTTAGCAGTTTGCTAGTTCTTATTTTATTTTTTTTTCTGCAATAATGGTGCGTTCATCGCTACCGCTTCAGCAGACGATCTCACCTGCATAGCAGACGATCTCACCCGCACGATTTCCTCTCGCTCGATTCACAAATATAATCGTAGGTCCACAAAGACGGCTTTATTTGCCACCAGTTCCTATAAAAATCAACTTAACGGAATGACTGACACTTGAAAGATGGTGCGTCTCCGGGCTCCAGTGCCCGACAAGAGCACGGCTCACTCAGCTCTGACTGCACCAACTGCTCCGCCATCTTTAGACAGGAAGTTAGCCTGCATCGATGTGGACTTCGGCGAAGCAGTCTTCTTGGACGGCTTCGTGAAAATTGGAACGAGTCTCAAAATGGCCGCTGTCCTGCAAGACGTCTAAGTAGACGTCTACTTGGGAGTATTGGAACGCACCCAGTGAGTGAGTGAGTGAGTGAGTGAGTGAGTGAGTGAGTGAGTGAGTGAGTGAGTGAGTGAGTGAGTGAGTGAGTGAGTGAGTGAGTGAATGAGTGAGTGAGTGAGTGAGTGAGTGGTTGAATGAGTGAGTGGTTGAATGAGTGAGTGAGTGAGTGAGTGGGTGGGTGGGTGAGTGAATGAGTGAGTGAGTGAGTGATTGGGTGAGTGAGTGAGTGAGTGGGTGAGTGAGTGGGTAGGTGGGTGGGTGAGTGAGTGAGAGTGTGTGGGTGGGTGGGTGAATGAGTGAGTGAGTGGGCGGGTGAGTGAGTGAGTGAGTGAGTGAGTGAGTGAGTGAGTGAGTGGGTGGGTGAGTGAATGAGTGAGTGAGTGAGTGAGTGAGTGAGTGAGTGAGTGAGTGGGTGAGTGAGTGGGTAGGTGGGTGGGTGAGTGAGTGAGAGTGTGTGGGTGGGTGGGTGAATGAGTGAGTGAGTGGGCGGGTGAGTGAGTGAGTGAGTGAGTGAGTGAGTGAGTGAGTGAGTGAGTGAGTGAGTGAGTGAGTGAGTGAGTGAGTGAGTGAGTGAGTGAGTGAGTGAGTGAGTGAGTGAGTGAGTGAGTGAGTGAGTGAGTGGATGTGTGGGTGGGTGAATGAGTGAGTGAGTGAGTGAGCGAGCGACAAAGTGCATAAACTATTGTGCTTATTTGGAGATGCACTGTCCCGAAGTAATATGCGGCTTGTTTTCAATTTTCGCCTTAGATCTCCAGAAAAACTTCAGCGGGGTTTTACATCTTTTTTGTTGTTGACTGCTTCAAGTAGTCAGTCTTTTAACAAATTTATCAGAATAAATCTAGCAAACCCTCTACAAGGAACCCATCGGTTCTTGATTTTTCGCCTCCGTGATGGCAGGGTTTTTACATTATTTCTGCATGCGGTGAAGCAAACAATTTGAAATTTTGCACAGCACTTACAATATGCTTCTACATAAAGCCTACAAAGTGTCAAACAATAGTGAAGAACACTGGTGTTATTAAAAAATAAAAGTATGGCCTTATTTCCATTAAGGAACCCTTTTTATTTAGTTGCTTCAGCTACAGTAACAAAACTGTTGCCCCAAACATGGGCTATCTTCGGAACTAAATTATATTAAATGTTTCTGTCGTTACATCGTTATATTTTACTACTGGCGAATCAGTTTTTGTACTACCAGCAGACACACATTTGCACGAAAATACGTTTTCCAACAAAATACAACTGTTTTATTTCATTGCGTGAATCAGGCACGTATTAAAATTTTATGGAGAATCTATGTGAATCAACTATTTATTGTGAAGAAAATATTTGTTAAATACGCAAAAAATTCAGGGTCACTTTGACTGTCTAAAGTGGGTAGAGGCGGAAGCGTTTTCCGCACCACCTTCGCTGTTTCTGTGGCACTGGTGGCGTCACATATAATTGAGTACTAATTACTAAGTGATGACAAATCACTAATTAATGGGTAATTACTGATTAATGCCTGACTATATTAATTAACTGCTAATTAATGACGCTTAAGCTTCGCCTTTAGGAGTGGAACGCGACAGCGCGTTGTAGCGCTGCCAGGGAGTCCACGGAACGCCACCACCCGTTCGGCGCGATGCCTTACCCTTTGAACGCAACGCTTTTTGAGGAAAGGAAATGGCGCAGTAATTCTCTATCATCTCGGTGGACACCTGAACCGCAAAGTAGAGGAAGGGAGGAATTGGGAGTGAAAGAAGATAGATAAAGAGGAGCCGTAATGAAGAAAATGAATTATTGTATTTGAGGAGAGGAAATTACGCAGTAACTGTCTCACAAAATTCACGGGGCACTTTTTTGACCTAAAGTGTGGTCACTGATGTGTGGTTAAGATGTTAAGCTTCGCCCCTAAGAGTGGAACGCGACAGCGTCTTGCAACGCTGCCAAGGAGTCCATAGAACGCCATCGCCCATTCGGTTCTACGCCTCGCTCGTCGGTAAATTGGTTTTTGAGGAAAGGAAATGTATCTGTCTCTCATTTGTCGGTGGACACCTAAACATCGCCGGAAGAGAATGGAGGAGGATGAGAGTGAGTGAAGACACCGTATTCACTAGACGCGCCTTTGTTCATTCCAAACCATCGAGCTGGCATGGCGCAGTGGATAGCATGCTCGTCTCTCACGCCGAAGACCGGGGTTCGATTCCTGAGCTCGACCAATTTCTTAATCGGTTTTATTTATTTATATCGCCTGACTAGTAAAGCTAATTGGGCTAATTGAGTAATTAAGCAATTAACTAAGCTCAGTCCCACTTACTTGGAGCATCACTATACGATCCCTTCAATTGGTTGCATGGTTACTAGCCAAGGTGCAATTGGCCCTGTTTGAAATTGGCGCACTGTGACGTCACGACCGTTTCCACCAATTGAAAAGCGTGACATTTTCTGTCGACAACTCCTGCTTACAACGATGAGACATTAAAGGCTTCCGCCTTAATATAATGGTTTCAGAAATTAACTTTAAAAACTTCGTCACGATACCACAAGCCTAAAATGCGCCTGGTGCATAGTCTTCAGCGTCGTTTCTTCGAACTGCCTTATGAAACCTTTCCTGAAAAATTCCTTCATCTTCTTCTTCTTGCTTGCTTTCGGAAGAAACTCTTGAATATCTGTCCTTGTTATCAGGGTGTTGTCTACGTAGTGTAGCGCCACGTTATAAAATACATCTCGAATGACTCATTGGTTGCTCAAAGCGTGCTCTTCTTCCGCTCACTGGCAGATAAACGAGACATTTCTGTCTTTGCAAGTGTAATCTGAAAGTCGAAAGTGGCAGCCACCTTTCGTGAAAGCTAAAAACTTGTCAAACTGTAGGCCAACACTAACAAAAGGCGTCAGAACACCCAAAACTGAGGTTTTTGAACGTAGAAATTTTTATTGAAGTATGTTCTTTCCAGGCTCGAAAAATAAAACGCAATTTATAAGCTGCCGCTTTGTTTCGCCATCAAGGAACAGCCGCGGAAGCGATGCCTTCCTCATGTCGCGCCGCATTTACAGAGTGCCCTGATGTGGTTGGCGCCATTTTGAAAGTGCCTTCCAATGCACATACGAGCACGCTGTCCGGAGAACGTATTGTGATGAAGATGGCGAAGCTGGCAGTGGCGTGGGACAGAGCGCTCGCGCTAGGCCAGCGGCGATTAAATCATTTCTCATCCATCGTTCATCACGCCTGATTCCTCGCCTGGCCGCCACGTAACATTATGAAGCCTGGCATTCCTTAAGAAAGCCAAAAGATTAGGATTTTGGGTTCATTTTACTTGCCATCCTCACTTGATTATTTAATGCCCTAAGTATGAGAGAGTCACAGAAAGCAGTTATTGACTGCCCATTATCCTAGCTAATGTAGCGCCACTCAGAAGCGAATACCTAGATTTTGTTGGCTTGGTAAAAATTTGAGAAATCAGTATGTGGCAAATTAACAACAATTACCCTGGCATGAAAAAAGCAGTCAGTGGCGTGAAAAATCAAATTGAAGACCTCGAACCACAGCGAAGGCCCGGACATAGTAAACAATTTTTGTCGTACAAATGTCTTGCTATTTTCTCCGCAACAGTTGTCAGTAAGAGACAGAAGACGAATTTTTCAACACTGGCTAGTAGTCGCACATTCAATCCCCCATTTTTGCTTACAGCGACGCCAAACAGTCTCACTGGAAAGCACGGGCTGCTGACGAAATGTTGGCATAAAATTTTGTATTCAACCTGAGCGTTGCATTGAATATATGCGGTCTGCAAATGATATGTAACGCTTTTGCGACACTGGCCAGTAAAGTGTTAAACCTCCTCAATATAATAAACTAATATAGGCTTCATTCATTCGCAACAGCCCATAATGCAAATGGTCTTTAATTTTTAAATCCACTCCGAGTAGTTGCTTCGTGGATGCCTTTGTGGTACGCTCTGTAACTCTTTTTTTTTGTTTTTTTTTCTTTTTCTCTGCGCTTGTACAACATGACAGAAAACCCCCTCCCCTATGGTTTTCTCCAGGCTGGAGTGATTAACTGAGTCCCTACAAAAATGACAGTCTGTAGTGAGTGAAACTCCTATTAAATTCCCATAAAATATAACAATAATAATGAGAACTCAACTGTACGGTGACACTTTAGAAAAGAAAGCTTACGTTTTTCTTGATTCAAGGCATATGAGAGGAACTATACCTGCCCTTAGGTGCCTTGAGGTTCCATCAGGGAGGAGAGGAATCTTTCTCTGCTTTCTCCAAAAGAGCCGGTTGTTTCTGTACAATGCACTGAATTTGTTTCTCGCTTTTATTCCGGCATTACTTTTGTGAAAAACTAAACGCATTGATGGGATGGAATGAAACATTAGATGAATTGAAGCGCAAAGCCTTCGATTTCGAGCACCGTGTTCCGCCTTTTCAGGTCTATTAGGTACACTCACAACACGTACAATGTACAGGGCAGTTCCGTAAAGTCAAGTCCATTCTAACCCAAACGTCCAGTCGTTCAATATTTTTCATCGCGGCCGGGTTCCTTTCTAACCTACAGCCTTTCAAGCACAGGGTACAGTGTTCTCAAACACCGGATTTCGTATGATTCAAAGACATCGCGGGTTCTTTGGTCAGCGTCATTCGTCACGGATCTTGCCAGCGAAAAGAAAAACTATGCCTCAAGGCAGAGACATAAATCAACACCTGCCGCCGCTTAGTATTCAGGCAGTCCTTTCGCCTGTTGCTTGCAGTCTTCCACGGCTTTGTTAACGCCCGCGGGAATCGGGGACCTCAACGAACGCAACGATGGCGGCGCGCTACCGCGGAGGCGGCAAACTGGTTCCTTGTGCAACACAGCTGCGCGGTAGCTTCATTGCAAATGAAACCCTACAGCAGCCGAGGATTAATCACGCCCAAGGTGTGATGTCGAAGCCTTTGTACGGCGTGGAAGCACCCTTAAGATTCCTCTCTTGTCGCAATCCTGTAGCAACCACCGCACTGCATAGAACACAAGGTAAGCGCCTGCCATATTGAACTTTGGCGCCTTTATCAATACCTTCGAACCGGGGAGGTGTCCAGCGTTAGAGGGGAGGATTGGCTCTAGCTTCCCTTTCTTTTTTTAATTTCTTCGCTCACTTTTTATATCAGTAATGACCGTGAGTTACAAATGGTAGGATTTTGCACCTTAAGTGAGTCGTATGCCTAGGAGCAGCCGTCGGCGATCATCTTGCGTATTGATTAATCATGCAAAGGTGTGCTTGCGTAAGTATGCAAGCGAACTGCATAGAAACATCAAGGTTGAGAAATTTGAAACAGCCACGTGAACCGGGACTAATGACTGAGCGAGTGGGAGTGGGCGTATACACTTGTCCTTGACAGCATTTAACTTAGTCCAGCCCGGGACTTGTGCTGAAGATACAAACGGGAAGAAGTGTAATGCGGCGGTTCAAGCCTTTTGACCAAGTCTCTGGCGGTGTTTTAAGTCTAATGTTGTTTTTAAGTCTTCTCCGAGTCTAAAATTTGCTATTGTTCTATAAAATGCCATAGACATAAAACTATGTATAAAAATGTATGCATTCAGATGCTGGAAATAGTAAGAGAATATGCCTATTTAGGGCAGATAGTGACCATTGATCCGAATCGTGAGAGGGAAATAACTAGAAGAATAAGAATGGGGTGGAACGCATATGGCAGGTTCTCTCAGATAATGAATGGACGTTTTCCAGTATCCCTCAAGAGAAAAGTCTACAACAGTTGTATCTTGCTGGTACTCACCTATGGGGCGGAAACGTGGAGGCTAACAAAGAGGGTTCAGCTTAAGTTAAGGACAACGCAGCTAGCTACGGAAAGAAAAATGATGGGTGTAACGTTAAGAGATCGGAAGTGGGCTGAATGGGTGAGGGAACAAACACGGGTTAATGAAATCATAGTTGAAATCAAGAGGAAGAAATGGGCTTGGGCAGGGCATGTAATGCGAAGGCAAGATAACCGATGGTCCTTAATCCAAGAGAAGGCAAACATAGCACGGGGCGGCAGAAAGTTAGGTGGGCGGATGAGATTACGAAGTTTACACGGATACGGTGGCCGCAACTGGCAAAGTACAGGTTTAATTTGAGAGACATGGGAGAGGCCTTTGCCCTGCAGTGGGCGTAGTCAGGCTGATGATGATGATGATGATTTCCGGTGCATTCTACGCGCCGACTATGGTGTGCCAATATCTGCTTTGATCTCACTCAATTGTTTTCATTTTAGAACAAGGATCACCTGAGTGGAAGTGTACTGTATTTTGAGCTGTGCACTTTGTAAATATAGCATCCCAGACAGGCGTGGATAGGCTGCAAATGAATTGCACTATGGCCTTCTGATCACAATTGCGTGTTACTCAGTATATATATCGGTAGGCAAGTCGTGCAGGATGGTAGTGATAGCTGGTGCGGAATATCACGCGCACACAGCGTTGCCTGATCTCTGCTACGTCAGCCTTCATTGCAATGTGTGCAGCGTAGCATGCTTCGTTGAATAGTGTCCGCATCTGAACTACTGCAGCACAAGGGCTTCAACTGTCGCCGTGATGTAGGGGCTTCTGTACCTTTTTATGTCTGCACCCCTTTTGCTACTCCAGAAGGAAAAATGAGCACACAACAAATAAAAGACATTACTTTGACCTGTCAACAACATGCGCGCTACTTCGTTGCAAAATTAGTAGTCAAAGTAATTTACAAGTTTGCTACGTTGCTCAGTAGCGCTCAAAAAACACTGGCGGCAATAAAAATTCGAATAAGCCTATTTTATTTGTGTGCGGAATCAGGCCAAGTTTTCTTACCCATGAATGCGCTGCGCTACGGTAAAAAATATTGGTATTTTCCTGTTTCTTTTTTTTTTCTCGTGCTCAGCTTCCAATGACACGCGCAAAAACAAAAGCTTTTGCAGTTAAACGACGTTGCAACTTCGGAAATGCTGAGGCGTTGCCGCTTGAGCAAAAAAAAAGAGAGAGATTTTATTATCTCAATAAACTGCTCTAATGGATCACGGGCAGTTGCCACATCAAGTGTATCTGGGATGAAGCGATTGCCTGCAAAGCACAGTAACCTGCTCATTTTTCTTTCTGTTGCTACGAAGATAAAAAAAAAAAAAACGGAGTAGAAAACGGGAGAGGAACTGATTCACACCCATAGCCAACCCTTCTCCCCGACTGTAATTTTTGCTGCTTCTTGTTACTTAGTCTGCCACGAACACGTCTACCGATTGCTCCAATAACATATCTGCATTGTGTTCCAGCAGATGAAGCGACGTGCCCAGGGGACATTCATTCATCAGTGAACGCGTCACTGCAATTGCACTGCACTGTGTCGTAAAGGGCTTCGACGACATCCCGTGTTGCTATGTTTACGCTGCAGCCATGACGAGACGCACTGTAGTACGTTATGGTCTTGGCATGTGGCGACGTTAGCCCGCCGACGCATTTCGTGTTAGCCATTGCCTACGTGTCGAATGTGACATGCGTTCTATCGCGCCCCGCCCGTCTGCTCGTGACACAGGCGCTTCAAGGTCGTCGGTGAGCCTTGCTTAGCTTTCGCAAGGGCTTTACTCATGGTGCTAAGCACTTGACACAGTCTTTTGTTCCCGGATGTACGAGCGAGCTTCGAAGTAACCACAGTGAATGAGGTTGTTCAATATCACCTAGAAGCGAGTCCACGCCGAAGAATTCGAGCTACTCTACTCCGGGTTCGTGTATGGGCAGCGCTTTTAAGGTGCAATCCATCGACCAGTTCTTGAGAAATGGGAGCGGGGCAGATTCGCGGAAGCGGTCATATGTCTTATCACCGTTTCTTTTGAACTATGCTATGAAAGTGCTATCACGGCGCCATGACCTAGGGGTCATTTGTTTCGTGTCCTCTTGGAATCGAAGACAGGAAGCTGAAACGATCTGTCGACATTTAAAAAACGTTACTTTCTACACGAAGTGACTTCGCAATAAAGAATGAAAGGTTTTCAGGGAACTTTAGCGAACACCGGCGCATTTTTTAAATGCGTTTGTCTTCGAGCACTTCACGGGTTCTCTTTCACCACGGCCTCTCACAGCATGCTCTCTTTTTTGGCCCCTTTTTTTCCCTTCTTTTTCTTAACGTGCTACACGGTCATCAACCTTACCTGCACTCTTTCAAAATAACCGCTTTCTCTTCTACAGCGACCGGTGTACAAGAAACATTTTTCAGTTTATATGATCCGTGTGGAGCAAGTATCATTTGCACTCCTTTCAATTAGAAGAAGGTGCAGGGAGTGTGAGCTTTTTTGTACGAACCGTAGCCTCCATAATGAATGCTGTCGCGTATCTGTCCTATTACGGCGGCACATATTGGGTTTCGCAAAACCTATTACGTTTTCAAAGGCGGTGACAGGCGGAGACTGGTTAGTTGCCCCTTGAAGAGGACTACTGCTAAAAACAGAACTGCGCATTTTGGCCAGAGGGAAATATGTAAAGCTGCAAAAGAACGCGTTTGTATCTCAGCCGGTTCCGAAAGTTCCTTCTGGGTCGTTCATTTTTGTATTTCTCACAGTCAGCGAATGGTGTTTCTTGAACATTTTGGGGCTTAATAAGCGAAGACGGAGGGACCTTTGATCACGACATATTATTGCACCTGCAATGAAAAAAGCTCTGAGAAGGAAAAAAATTAAATATGTCTCTGAGAGGAGCCAAAGTTACAAAGCACTGACGGTAACAACTCAAAAAAAATCTGCAAAAAAAAAACAATTTATGATAGCCCTCTACTTCCGGCACTCAATTTCTGTGAGATGAAACGTACGCTGTCGTATACTTATTATCAGGAGCAACTATATTGAGAAAAACCATAATTTATGTGTACTCCGCATCGCAGTCACTATTATCTTTGGCATTATAGGGAGTACGATCTTTTTCATTGTACCGTGGACTGCTCTCCTACATATTTTTTTACCGCGTGTACTCTATCACAAAAGAGCAACACTATGAGAGTTTGTGTTTGAAGCGAATGGGCTACCACGAATCCCTGACGTGGTATCACGTGATGCATATTTCGTGAACCAAATCAGTGATTCAGTCTGTGCTACGCTGGAGACTGAATATGCGTTTTCGGGAAAGAGTCATCTGTGGTCATGTGAATCGGATGGTCCTGGCAGCATGTTAGTATAGGGTGGGAAGATGTGGGGGGGAGAGGCGTGCTCACCTACGTAGCTCACTCTGTCAACAGACAGTGAGAAGTACGGAGAACTTTTTGTTGGTGTTGCTTTGAAATTAAGCTCGCCTCTTCTGAGCTTCGAAGTTGGCATGGCACTGATAGTGCTTCGCGTCGCACCTGCCTGCGACCACAAATTGCCGGCAGTGCCCTGTGAATTCTAAACGGATATTTTATGGCGCAATTCTTACCGGAGTCACTGACGTGCTTTCCGAAGACGGAAAGCTGCAGCGTCTGCACCGCTTTTGCGAAGTGCTAAGGAAATATGCGCTGTGCAGCACTCTCGTTCAGTCTCTGCTCTGCGACATCGAAAGCAGTAGAGTGGCCATAGCAGATCAACGTTAAAAATTTGCAAAAATCACTGTTTTCTATTTATCACTGGCACCGTCCATCCACTCGAAGCTGCGGCCCTTTATGTGTATCCGTAGAGGAGTTAGGGACCGCTCTGGTTTAATATGATCGCTTTTACCTAGGCATGAATTGGGCGTTTTGTATTCGCGGATCGAATGAGGCATGTTTTACTTGATGAGTGCCAAAACGTGTTCAGAAGAGCTGAACAGAAATGTTTATTGGTTAATGGTTAACTAGTTGTTACGTACCGTAGCAATGATGTGTGGTAAGCTAGGCTGCATGCTTTGTTTTCGAGCTTCAGGTGAATTTATAGTATCCCGGTTTTTTTAACGCGCAGCGAAATCTCAGTGAGAGTATTATTGTGCATTTAACCTTTTATATAAACACAGGTTGGGCGTAGCCTTGGTGAATGTTAAGAGGACACCGGCAACGAGTTCGTTCAATGTTTGTTCTTAGTACAAGTACTTCTGACGCTCTTCCTTGGATATTTCGATCTTTGGCTAGCAGCAAAAGGCACATTTATTACCGAAAACTTTTTGTTCAAAAATCTTCCTGGCGCTGAATTCAATCTCGTGAAGTCGATACTTAAAAGGAATCAGTGATCACCAGCCAGAAGAGTCTGGCAGTGTTGCATAGCCCCAGTGATCTGCTCTAACAAATTTACCGCCACGCCCCGCTGCCTATTAGCTAAAACGGCCGGGTGTGGCGACACCTGTATTCAATTCTTAATCTGATGTACCTCATAACAGCAATGTGCCCTTCAATAGAAGTGCCCTTTTTTTCATACGAGAGCGTTAATCTAATGATACGGGCCAACTTCCAATCACACTCAGTGTTCCTTTAAGCATATGCTTCCTCCATTTGGCTCTAAATGGCTGATGATAATTAAGTCTGTAAAGCATTTCGGCAGGTGAAAGACTATAAATGCAGAGCCCAGTAGCAATAGCAAGCAAACATGTAAAAATCACTTCGGGAAGACATCCCCAGAGTACGATATTTTCCTAATTTTGGACTTCATTCCAAGTTCAGCGAATAAATGCAGCCTTCAATTCCTGCGTATTTAATGCTAGAGAAAACACACTGTGGAATAATGAGTCGTATTCCGTGATATCATTCGTACTTTAATAACGGTGAGAACAGCCCCAACGCGAGAAAGATGCGAAAGGTATGCAGTGAAAGATACGATTCATCATCGCCTCCTGGGCACCTAACACAGGCGCTTGTTGCATAAACCAGACTTAATCTCGCCACGGCGTGCCTTCGCTTGTGCTTCCAGCTCGGAACGACACACGGGCGACGACACGTGACGCATTCCCCGCATTGAAACCGGGAGCATGAGCGCGAATGGGACAGCAAAGAGTCAAAGGCTTACGACAGCTCGCGAATGCCACTTCGTGCCAGGCATACGCAACGTTCCAGCGGTGCATACATACGTATAAACCCGCTGCCAGCCGGTGCCCGCACCGTCCACTCGCAATGCTCAGTCGAATCACTTCCTCTATTCGTGGCTCACTCCTTCTTATTGGGGTCTTGTTCTTTTTTGTTTGCCTTTTGATGCCTACGTCGCCTTTTACCCTTTTCCTTGCACAGACTTTCACTTTCCTCGCCCCCCCCCCCCCCCCCCACCCGGGTAACGCGATTTCGCTAATCAACTTTCGCCCTCAGGTAGAGTGCCGTCAGCAAGCCAGCAGTATGCACACCACGGTTCCTCCTCTTCCGAAACCGCGTTGTGGCTGCCGTGTCGCCTTGCGACGATCTCGGGAAGGGGTGCGAGAAGGCACGCAGCAACCGCACGTGCGTGTGGGTGCCCGCTCGTGGGCGCTGCAGTTCTGGTGTCCTTCTGTGAGGAAGGCGGCTGGAAGAGGTGGTCGCGAAGGGAGCAAGGAGTGTGGCTTGCGGGATGCAGACAGATGCATCGATTGTGCGCTCTTGGCGCCAGCCGAGAGTGCGTGTGTACCTTACTTCCGCTTCCGGCTTTTAAGGGGAGCAGTATGGGTAGAGGTGAGAGGGAGAGGCGAAGGAAGGTGAGAGAGCACGCCGGCCACAATTAGATTTCTACTGGCCCGCCGGCCGGCCAGAGGGAGGGCTGGAACACCGCAACGACGTGGTGGTGCTTGACTCTGAAAGGCCCGACGCCGTCTCTCCGTACCGTCTCTTGTCGGAGTGCCTGCCGCTGCTGGTTTGGCTAAGCAGCAGACTGAATAGTGGAGGCATTAATGGAGCGGCACTTGGGAGGGATCTCGACTCTTCAGATGGCCGCGAACGGAGAAGACGGAAGTGATACAATAGACGGGTAGGCTAGCGAACAAAAAAAAACGAATCGATGCTCAGGTTCTGTGTGGCTCTTCTTTTTATTCTGTTGCTTCATGCACAATCTTTACAGGCCCTCGCAGACTATATCAACAATGTTTTTATGCAACGATCTTTTTCCCGTCTTCTAGATGTGTAGAGACGCGAAGATAACTGGAACATAATAGAACAGAAAAGCCTTCGAAACTGGGGCTCGTATACACAGTCTTTACAAAAGACTATCTGTTTTGCACCAAGTAAATGGAATGTTTCTGAGGCCTGAGCATAAATGCGTCATGCCCATGGGAATAGAAACCCTGATTCATTTGGATTGTCACTACATGGTGTGCAGAGATACATCTTACACAGAATAGAGCTTGTGAGTAAATTTAGGAAAGAAAAGCTACAAAGGAAGTTTTGAACTCAATACTGTGAGGCTGTGCGAAACAGCTATGTTCTTCGAGTCGAGCCTATGTCCACTTTTGACACCTGCAGACAGCACTAACCTGCAAACGCTGCAGCAGCCAAACATGTAACGACACCCTGACGATTACGGAAGATTTCTTGGTAACTACTGCAATGCTTCTCCAAAAAAAAATTAGGGGTGAGGATGAACGATCTTATTAAGAGCTTCTGTATTTCGCCGCCTTCCAATTAGCACAGAAATGTTCCCTTCCTAATTACATACCGTAATGTTATTTATAACCAATAGGCTGGAAGAGAATGTAGCGAATGACATAGCTCACGGTTTGTGCCGAGAATGTTACCATTCCTGATATCTTACGTGGTTTGAATCATCAGTACCACAGAAAGGAAAAAAGGTATCAGGAGAAGGTGAGAACGGTAGCCTGTAAGGCGGATCTAGTAGTCGCACGTATAAGAAGGCGACTAGATTCAAAATAGCTCAGTGGCGTTCTGATCTTCCTTCCTCCTTTCCCTTTCGTCCACGTCTTTTTTCTTCGTGTCATTCAACTCTGATCGTAGCTCAGACAACCCGGAGCTTTGGCAAGTTCTTCCACTTCCAGCGCCCAGAGTTCTTCGAGATCCGCCTCCATCGGAATTCCATCGTCCTTCGCGGTATCGTGCTGGCTTTCGGCATAGCGGCAGCTGAGGCGTGGTTATAGTCACGATGCTATACCGCTGTACTCGAAACCACAGTTTCTTACGCTTTCGAAGTAGAAACTTTCAAACTTGGGGCGTTCAGGAGTTTACAAGTTGTGCAAGCCATACCAGCGCAGACCCGGTTCTTACAATGCGTTTCTTTTTGTGCGGGGAGAATTGTTTCGGTATTCGCGCCAAGTCGTGAAGTGGATGCAGACTACAGAGGCGCGCGGAATGTGGCTCGTATAGAGGCCCGACAATGCACTTTTTTTTTTTTTGCTCTGCGTACGAGTAAATATATTATAGTGGGGCGGAACCTTCCGCCGATGCAAAATGACTGGACTTCGAGGGCATCATGAATATGTAGCAGCGAAGAATGCGCTGCGGTATTTGATAGACATGCGAGCTCTAGATCGGAGTTTTCTGAAGTCGCCTCTCTGCTTTGGGTCTGGATGGTTTGTTTTCCTCTGACCAACCGCACACTTGTATGCCTGTACACATCATTTCAGTTTGTTTTCTTTTTCAGTGTTTTTGTACCAGTCATATGTATGTTCTGGTGACGAACATGGCGAAGGTACTGAGTATATAGAGCTAGCTGAATTCGACTTCATTTTAGAAACAAGCAGCGGGAAGTAAAGTCATCCTAAAATGATCACTGGAACAAAGAAAGGCGTCTGGCAGTATTTCGGAGCATTATTTATTTCTGAGAATGGCCGCAACGATTACGCCCTTCCTTTACTTTACCCCAAGGCGCACTAGTTTTCAAATGCAGGCACGTCCTATGCTGGAATTTTTTTATCTTTCTGGAGGCACACGACTTACCAAGTCGTGGCATGAATGGGCATGAATGTTCTGAAATACCTCAGGGCAAAGTAGCAGAAACTGCTCGCAGTAACCGACGTATAATCTTGATAATCAATATTAAAGCACAAATTCAACAAGGAGAAGAGGAGGAGCCTCAGTACACAGACGAAGGTTTCGACAAACGGTGTTGTCTACCGGCTGAAAAAGACAAGTCCTTTTGTCGAAACCTCGATCAGCAAACCGATGCCTCTCTTCCTGCACTTGTCCTTGTTTGTGCTTCGAGACTTCTACTTTCCTTGGAGAGTACGTTCCAAGCAACACCCCGTCTTCTTTTTTTTTTTTAGGCTTAAAGAAGTTCCCAGTTAATGTCGCACTTTCGGCCCATCAAATAGGCCCCGTCACTGGATGTAATGACGTCTCGAAAGCGCTGGAGTTCTTCTGTGGCACTCCCAGGACGCGGTCGGTCCCCGATTGCAATGTATCTGCAGCTAAGGCGGAAGTCAGACCAATAGCATTTCCATTTAGCATAACTCGTTCTCTGAACAGACTGCGCCATACATGAGCTGCTGAATTAATGTTGCTGGCGTTATTGTTGGCAGATCGGCGCAAACCTCTCAGGTGGCTTGTTTTGTGTCGCGAATACTGAAGATAGCAAATAGACTCATTATAACTCTGGTTTTCTTAGGAGCGTAATTTTTGCGACCGTAGTAAACAAGGCTTTAGCCAAGACCGCACGCAAGCTCACCGAACTTTGTGCCATGTCCAACATTTCTGGAGAAAGATTTGGAATATTGGAAAATTTTAAAGAACTGTTATGGATACATTGAAGGTTCCTTCTTCCGATATGTAGCAAAATCTTTCTTTAAAGTTTTACCGTAGCTCGCATCCAGCAGTTAAGACTGCCATAGAAAACTAGTGGGGAACGCTTTTGATGACTGTAAAAAAAATGGAAGTTAGTTTGTTAGAGATCTGCGGAAATATTTCTTGTTATAGAGAAATCTTGCAATATTTTTTATTTATTTATTTATTTATTTTATTCAATTTTAGGCAATACAAGTATTGCCCACGAGGCAAGACAAAAGGAGACTATTGGTCTCCTGACTAGGTCTGTGCCTCGCCGGGCGCAGCAGAGGCAGTAGTACATAACATATCACCTTAAGGCTACAACCTAATCACGATCGGATCATATGATTATATAATCCTACATGCAATATACATATGCACAACCTGCGAGACATAAATGGCACTTTGCTTAATAGCGACATGAAGAAACATAAGAATATTTAACAAAAAAAAACAAGAACATCAATGACACAATAGGGCGCATGCTCTTTGCCTAAACTGATATAACAAAATTGATAAACAAAAATCTCGTTCATAAACTCCTTCCCGCTCAAAAATGTTTTTTTTTTCAGAAATGTTGGGTATGTCTTATCGTTAAGCGCACGCCAACAGGAGAATCTTTCTCGTTCATGAAAATAGAAAAAAACAGCATAACGTTATTTTCTGGGAAAAACGGCAAGTGCTCTGCGAAGTTCGTTCTTCTTGTCATCGCGGTGCAACTAATCTCAAAGCAATTCATAAATACCTCGAACACCTATGCGCTTTATTTTATTATCACTATTATTATTAACCTCGATTTTATTATCACTAGCCCACCGCGGACTAATGTCCGGGATTCCTATAACAACCCTACTTGTTTTCGCCGAAAAACATATCCCCACTTCTGAGAACGTTATCCGTGCTGTATTCAGAGGGAGGAAAATTGGAGGTGGGCGGCAAGCGATAGAGTTATTAGATAAACGGCGCCCGTATACATCCCAGGGGATCGTCGCCTCCCCCTTACACGTTTGTCCATTGGGCGTAGCACAACATATTAGTTCCCTACGCTGCATTCATTAGCTTTCCTATGCGCTTGCTGGGCACCTAAAAAAATAGGGAGCTACTGGACGGCATTGTCGCAGCACAACTGTGTGAAGTATGGCTGGACCCCTCTGATCACATTGAGCCAGCGCACCTACTCTGCTTATGCAAATTTACCCGACGTGTTGTTCCCTGCGGGCAATAAGGGGCCTTTGGTTTATGTAAAAGTCTGTCGTACATCGTTCCGCGTTCATTTGGGAAGCAGCGTAATTAATCTATTCTCTCTGTGCTGTTAATTGGCGATGAAGATAATTCGCAAGCAATGCTGCACGGGTTCTTGGTGCCTCGTTTTCATCATTTCTTACAAATAGAAGTTTACAAAAAAAAAACGCTAAATTTGTCTTAATGTGGGTTTCGTTTGGCTAATACTGAGTAGGGTTTAAAGCAGCCCGGCAGTTACTAAAGCGTTGTGAAGTGGGATACGCAATTGATTGCTCTTTATTATTTCATACTTCAAATTGATATGCAAATATCGTGCCCTCGTTTATTACGCCTTTCGAGCTCAATAAAAAGTCAAACTTTTCAGCGAAGCATTCTAACGTCTATGCTTTTACCGGGATAGTAGGGAAACCTGTCCTGTTGTTCTGTTGTCGACGCTAAAGGCACTCCCTAAGTTTTAGCAAGCAACGAGGCGAGGAGCGCCGGTCCTAAAATGTTTTCTGTGGCTTTGGAACTGGGAGAAACAGAGTAACTGGCCCTTGGAATACGCGTTTCTCTCATACATTATCATCAGTTCCTGGAAAAAACCGGTTAGCCTAATTTTTTTGTGTGCGAGTTCTGATTTGCTTGTTTGGTTTGTTTCTGCACTGGTTTGCTTTCTTTTGGCTTGCTCTCTGCTTTGCTCGATTCTGTCTGCGCAAACACTGCAACGTCAAAAAGCGATATACATCAAGCACCGCCCAATTCCCCCGACTTTCCCGAAGACATCGTCGGCTTATTCGGTCGACTGCTTACAGCCACCACTATGTCTCAGTGGTTATGGTGCTCGGCTGCTGACCCGAAAACGCGGGTTCGATCTTTTCCAGCGGTGGCCGCAATCACATAGATTACATAGATTCGTAAGTCGTCATTTGCACTCAGCAGAACAAAACAGCTTGAGACCAGCCGTATCGTCTACAAATAATCGAACATGTGGTACACACGTGGTACACAGCGCTATTACGGCAGCAATTACGGCGCTATTACAAAGTTCCGCGAGAGCAATGAGACCACCAGTGAAGACTTACAGGCCTCGGGCTCTCTGAAGCTGCGCTAGACAACGCTACGCACCGAAAGGACCTGGGTGATGTGAAGAAAAGAAATGGTAGGGTTTTGACATAGTTCAATTCAGTAGACTTGCTTTGCCGGGTCGTCGGCACACCCGGCGACGATATTAGTTCTATAGTACTATTAGCTGATGAAGACAACGATATGCAATGCACAGCACCAGAGTGTGCATAAAAGTTCGGTAGTACCATGAGTTGAGGAAGGTGACGATGTGCAATACACAGCACGAGTTTGTGTTACAGTTTAACACGAAGCTTGATCGCCTGCGGCGATAGCCTAGAGCTCTCGTGCAGTGGCCAGCGAAGCTGATCCGTTCGCGCCGCCACTGCTTTGAATCCCAGTCGTGGCAGTATCTTATTTATGGTTTGTCCAAGATCTCCCTCAAGGTCATCATCATCATCATCAGCCTGACTACACCCACTCCAGGGCAAAGGCCTCTCCCATGTCTCTACAATTAACGCTGTCCTTTGCCAGTTGCGGCCTTCAAGGTCCTTCAAGGTCAAGCTTCACACAAACTCTGTGAACCAGTTAGACCTCGCGAAGTAGTGCTTTCGCACTAAAAGAACCTAACCTCACCGTCATAAAGAAGTGCAGGCTGATACTGATTAGACCGGAAAGCACGCTTATCAACGCTTTGATACCGGTAGATCACGACAGCGAAACGATGTCCCACTTTTTGGACGGTGTTGTGTTCTCCCGGCGCTCCTCGAAGCCGGGCTTGAGCTGCTAGAGTGGAGCCGTGCTCACGTGCCGCATGGGTGTGGTTTCCGTTTTTTTTTTCTTTTCCTGCGCTGCTTGTACAGATTCAGCGGAATGCAAACCTCTGCCACATTATTGCGTGCATATCGCTGTTTCCAGCTGAATGCGATGAAAAACAATCAAAATTTATTATCTGCGTGAATTTCTAATTCCACTGCGTTAATGCTGCTAGTTTTCATTATTTTAAGCCGCACACGTATTGCTATTCATTAAACTTTCACAAGAAGAATTGTTCATAACGTTGTATTGGGAAGAGCAAGACGTCTGAGTTGAGAAGGAGCACTTCAATAACCATTAATTCTCCGATTAAGTAGGTCGCAAGGTTAACCGCAGCTCACGATTAACGACCAATAAAAAAAGGACAAGTAGAATGGCAGATGCAGATATAAAAAACAATCGAAAGTAATAATCACAGCCTCTGAAAAACCACCTGTTTAGTTTAACAGGTTAGGTATTAAAAGCATAAAAAGGTAAAACTATTTATCTCAAGTAGAAGCAGCTGATCACGGGGATCAGTATCAAATTGGCAGGAGAATAAGAAGGAGTTGTAGTAAACTAAGTAGGCGCTCAGAAGTTCCCAACATCACTTATCAGGGTTCTTCAGAAGAAAAGCCCAAATTCGATCTGTCCCGCCAGCTGTGTACTGAAGCTCAGCGGCTAACGAAACATATTGAAATTTGATTAATAACAACGCAAGAAATACGGGGAAATAGTACGGATCACGCGAGAGGAGAGAAAAAGAATTCGTACTATGAAAGGCGACATCGTGGTATCCTAGCTGCAGTCAAGAGGAGTAGACGGAGTTGACCCACATGTGTGGTGCTGGGAACAAAAAAAATAAAAAGGATGCTTTCCGCCGGTAACACATTCAGGTCAGACTCACCCTTAGAGTCACGCCGTCAGCCTGCGAGAAGAGATGAGATTTGCTGTGACCGGCTGGCCGTGACTGCTGAATTAGAAATCAAAGGAAAAACATTTCCACTGCAGTGCACACAAGTGGATGATGGTGATGAGAATGACGACGAAGACGGTCTGATATAACAGAGAAGCACGCTTCAACAGCGTTATGCAATTTGCCTCCCTCTTCGAAACAAAAAATTAGCACTGCATTCATCTTTACGTTATGCGGCATTCGTCACTCCTTTTTTTCTTTTCCTTCAATAAATAATTCGGGGTTTCTGCCCGACAGCAATAATCGTCGGCGCATTTCATTCACTAACTAGTCCTTCCTGTGGAAGCTGCAGTGGGTCGTTAGTGCATTTTAAGTGTGTTTGCGTGACGCCACTTTGCCCAGGAAAGAGTAGCGGTGGAGCAGTTGCCAATGTCATTATCAGCTGGCCGGTTTGAGCCACCGAGCCCGTCTAGTGCTTCATCTTTTGCGCTAAGACTACTAGCTTGCAGACAGGAAATCGGTTCACATCAATTCTCTTATTCGTGCCATGCGGGAGGTGCCGGGTTCGATCCCCACAGCCGCCGGGTGCCCACCGGTGAAACGACGAGTAGAAGCTTTCTCCTGGCCTGATGGTCCGCATTTCTGGGGAGAAATGCTTAGGAAACTGATGTTTGACCCAACCTTGTGTAAATAAAGAAATGTTTGCCTTGGTCCTCTTTGGACTAAGCTGAGCTTGAACCATTATAAACTCATAATCATCACCACCAATTGTCATATGTAAGAGAATTCTATAAGAGCTGTTCAAATGATTGATTATAATGATTTGATCAATTCAATTCAAGTAATCAATAAGTGATCAGTAATCGAAACTGATTCAATCGTTCCAATTATAGCATTTAATAAGCCGAGAGGCGAGGTGTGATCGCGAAAAGAAAACCCTCTACCTGATCAGAAAATTCTTTCGCACGACAGAAATTTTGTGACCGCCCCTGGACATTTTTGGCCAGAACTTCGTTTTTCGCCCCTTTTTACAAGCTGCCAATCTCTCTTCCCTGGGTGCACTTAAAACAACTCCTCCTCAGCGGACCCCCTGCGAAGCAAAATGCGCAGGTCAGACTCAATTTGATTCAAAATCCGAGCAATGGTTCTTAAACGATTTGTCCGAACGGGTCGGATCTTACAGGAGCGCGCATATATAAGTTAGGATGTCAAAGCCGTCTGGGCCCGTACCGCCGCACTTGATACCATCGGCCATGTCTCAAGGACACAGCACAGGCATGCACCCACCCGTCCGTCCCGTTATCGAAAAAGATACCACTTGGCTACGTATACGACGTCACTGTACGCCGATCCGTCTGAAGGAGAGCGCGCGTCGGTAGCAGCAGCACGCCTCCGCCATCCATCCTCGTCTCTGCACCGGCTGTTTACCCCCAAGGTCCGAGCGATGTCGACGTGCATCTATATTTACGCGCACGCAGCTGACACCGGCTGCAGTTGCATAGCTAATTGCGCATGCGTCGTGAATTTTTGCTTTAGAGGAAGAAACTAAGGGCGTTTCTTTATCTTTTAATTTCCGCTCGGCAAAGAATACGTTGTGGGTGGCGCGGAGCTTATCTTTCGGCATCGTGTTTCGAATTTTTGCTTCTGCTGGTCAGCGTTGTTTTCTTTTCATGTACCCTCGGCCGTTCGGGTGAGGCTGAGAAAGTGGATTTGCGCTTAGAAATGCTACTGTGCGCAAAAGTAGTACGCGGAATATCAGCAGCGTATACTAACGATGTGCGACCGGCTCTGAGACGGTTATGAGGCTTCTGTACTGGCCCATGTCTCATGGACCGTTGTTTCACATAGGAATCCGTGCAGAAGGTAGAATCCAGTTGAACACCCAGTGTAGTCCACAGCGCAATCTTTTGTCACGCGATTGCCCTTTTCAGCATTCAGCGAGGCCTAAACGATCGTGCAACAATACCATGTCGCATATGTACAGCTTTTATCCAAGGCCCACTGATCCTGTTCGTGTTGTGTGCCTCGCTTTGAATCGCCAGGATTCCAGATTAGTGGACGGTTAGAGCAGCACTCGCTCTCACCCTTCGGACTTTTACAATTCGGACTTTTACATATTCTCCAAGAACCCCGCTACATGGTGGCTTAAAGGCAAACACATTTGCCTCCCTACCTTTTACAGAGGCGGTACATTAAAAAAAAATGAATAGGCTATAATGCGGTGCGATGCAACAAATATGCATTAGCAGTATTTCATGTACAGTGGGTGTCAAAAGTTTCTGATCCCACCTGAACCCTGCCCCACTGCATGCGGGCGCCACCTGACGACGTACTCCTCGTGTCTCGTTTCCTGCACATCAATCCTCTTTATCGCCCCTATATTTTCCCTGAAAGAAGACTAACGCAGCACGAAGTTGTAAATGATTGCTCACTTTTTACTTTCCACTGATGACTCACTATGAACATAGGCCTGTGGCGATATACAGGGTGTTTCATCTAAGATTTTACACATTTTTTTAAAAAATCAGCTTATTGCGTTAGAAGAGAACTTTCTTCGGCATAGCATTGTCAGCGGTGTTGTACATCAGAATACAGCTAAAACATGCTAAGTAGCAGGCTGGTTAACCAATATTGAATGGTTAACTTCTTATCTATTACTGTTAGGCTCCTTAATTAGCGCGAGGCGTGTAGCCGATCACAAAAAGTAAGCATATCAGTTTTTAGAATTTCTGAAACGCGGTTACACTCCGCACGGTTTGCCAAAAAATTTGGCATCATCGCGCCAAAATACATGCGCTTTCGAGAAGCTTCCGGGCACAGTAACCTCTCCAGTGCACATAACTCGTCGAAATAGCCTAAATTTGTTAGGCCACAGTGCTGAGGATAACCGCGTTTTCGAGATTCTAAAAACAGGTATGGATATTACTTAGGGTGGGCTACATGCTCTGAATAATTAAGGAGGCTGAAAGTAATGTATTAAAAAGTAACTATCAGCATTAGTTAACTATCCTGCAAGTTAGCACGTCTTAGCTGTCTAATGTACTGCACGGGCTTACAATGCTGTGTCGAAAAAAGCGCTCTGCTAACTCAAAAGGCCTATTTTCAAAAATTGTGTAATGTCTTCGGTGAAACATCCTGTATATGGTTTAGTTCTGCTTTAAGAAATCCATCACTTTCAGTATATTTAGTAAACACTCATTGCAACACTTGTTTTTTGTATCCTATTTTATAACTTCATGAAGACGAGGTGACGCAGGTGGTTTCAAACAAACGAAGTAATATTTTCCGCACAGTCTCTTGCGGTTTTCCCAGAATAAACACGACTCGCTTAGTGAACTCCTCAATATTTGTTTCTCCTGTTACTCATTCTCTCTAAGCCTTACGTTGATGCGCTATATTAAGGCCACATTTTTATTCAAAAGTAATCAAACAGCCTTGTGGCATATATTATTCTCGGGAAGAACCGTTGTAGCGCCAAACTTTAACTATTTCGAGTCTTTTAAACAAGGGGGAAAAGCATACATTGTTAAAGTGCGCAAAGCCTCCTTCGTCGCGAAAAGTTCCGGCTTCCTTATGTGACTTTTTAGATGCTTTATTTGTAGTTAGAATGACATTTTGTTTATTTTTTTTATTTCTTCATGGCTTTCATGCATAACCTTCTATCATCGTGAGTGTTTCCCCGAATATATATACCTGGGGCGTAACACGGTTCCTATCTACTCGCCTGCGTGCGTTATTGCGCTTTTTTTTTTGTTTCTAAATTTGAATGTTAAGTCTGAATTCATTCTTGGTTGATGGTTTATAGTTTGTTTGTTTTTTTCGTTTAACCCTTCCCTATGCAAAGCAGTTTTTACGAGCTACTCATTCATACTTTAAACCTAGCTTCGGTAGAGATGGAGATAGCGTTCCCGTCCGCCTTAAAAATTTATGCCGTCATTGCTTCTACGGTTACGGTAGGGCGCGTTCTTGAATTTTATATATCGACTGTCTCACGTGCGCTCTCACGATATCACATATCCGCACCACCACCACCTGATAATTACAGGAACCTGGCATAGTGCTCACGTAGACGTGTAAACTTTACACCGAAGCAGACATGTTATTCTCAGTTTATCGCCGGGATCAGCTCACTTTGCCTGCAGGGTGTATCTTCCACGCAAACTACCGTTGTTAACGACACAGTAATTCAAGTCAGCTGGTCGTAAAAGGTTAAGACTGAATAAGGGTATCTTCTTAGTCGCGATAACTGCTTCGACAGCGCGGTAAAGCCTGATTATACGAGATAGTTTCACTTGTTTTACGGTCGCTACTTAGCAGCCTTAACTTCTCAATTCAAGCCCATAATTTCACCTCCTCGTCTCGTATCGTAAAATGGCGACTTCTGCTTTCTTTCGTTTTTATTTGCTTTTGAATATTCGCTTCTACACGAGGCAGAGATCTCTGAAGCAATAAGTATACGTCTCAAAATGTGTTGGATCCACACTTCAGAAGCTTCGCACAATAAAGACAAGATCTTTATGACTATGAACAGGCGCCCATCTCCGCATCTTTCCATGCGAAGCGAAACGCAGTTTGCGCCCTTCGCATACTTAGCTGCAAGCCACTAATAGGAAGCTTGAACGGTTCTGCCAGTTTCTTATGTCGTTTGTATTCCTGAGATTGCAGGTGGAACGTTATGAAGAGTGGTTCTTAGTCTTATCAATAACTAGTTACGATGTCCTTCAAGTACAAAGAGTGCCAGAAACTTTAAACGCCGCTCGAAAACCATGTAACTCAGATCCAAAGTAAGCCGACAACCTTCTATGGCGTCTTCCCGACGGCTAATTGCCTTTTAACTGCCAAAACGTCGCTGCAGGTTAAGAGTCGACCTGTAGTCGAGAGACTTTGGACTAGTGTTGACTTAGTGGGATTCAATATCATGCGCGGAGAGGGAGAGATATCTATAGGTAACTCATCATTTAAAACTTCCATACCAATGAGGACCAAATTCCTATGCAAGATTATGTTTCTTTGCAGGCTTACAAAAGCTAGAAAGAAGTAGAGTCCAATGTAGGGGCCCATTCTTTCAGTGAGCACCTTCGTTAAGTGCACTACAGCAGCTACGAAAAAAGTGGCAGGCACGTCACGAGCTGAAGATAACGATTGCATTTAGCCCAAATAAGGCGCCACGCGCAATTGTTTTTTAATGACTGCTTTCTAAAAGTCCGCGCCCTTTCTAGTCAGTGGCCAGGGGTGAAACTTCATACCATAAATTTACCGCGTAATCCGGAAGCCTCTTAAGACGCCTTGTCGCTCACCGGTAGAAGGAATACGAGCCAATGCCACCCTCTTTTGATTCTGTTCGGTTTTAAATTGTTCTTGATAGACAGGCTGAGCTACTACTGCGTATCTCGGCTACTCCATATCATTGAAGTGTGAACGACGCGAAATACTGATTTCAGGAGAAATAGTATGAAGCGAAAAGAGAATAAAAGTGCACATATAAACACCACTAATCGAGAAAAATGGAACAGAAGCTCCGACTGCTGCGTTAGCACCGACCTCGACAACCAGCTGCGAGCTGCCTAAGAATAGACTGATCGGTTTTGTACTGTCGGCAGTAAATGTTTTCTCCGCTGGTACGCGGGTTCGCTCCCGGCCGCGTTGGTCGAATTTCAATGGAGGCGAAATTCTAGAGGCTCGCGTATTGAGCGATGTCAGTGTACTGACCCCCAGGTGGTCGAAATTTCCGGATCTCTTCACTACGGCGTCCCTCATAGCTTGAGTCGCTTTGGGACGTCAAACCCACATTTTATTCCTCAGAAAGAGCTTGGTGCTAAGAGGTCGCGTTAAGCGGTCGAGAGTACATAGCCCTCGACGACTTAGTCCGCCCACTCCTTCGCCAGAGCTTGTGTTCTGGGGTCAGAGCTAGCCAGCACGGTCTCCCACCGCTCGAGAGAAGAAGCGGTAACCAGACCACCCGGAGGTGGCTCTATTTTGCAATCCCATAGGATATGATCATAGTTGGCTCGTTGGCCGCAGTGTTTACAGTTCGTGTTGCATAGATCAGGATAAATGTGCGCGAGGAGTGATGGCGTCCTTATTGATCTAGTCTGTAGACGACGCCGAGTAACCTCTTGTTCTGTAGTCAGGCTTTTGTCCGGAGGGGGGAAAATTCTCCTCTCTAGTTTAATATGATTGGTGAGGTCATGATATGTGATCATGGAGTCCTTCGTGAAATTCAGGGAGCCAGACTCATCCACTGCCCGGTCGACGAAATCTCGGGCTTTATTGTGGGCTGCCTCGTTCTCCGGTTGCCCTTATGGGCTGGGAGCCATATCAGTTCGGAATTAATTTGCTCAGCATTTGGTGGCGTGAAGGCTTCTAAGGGAGGTGTTTGTAATTCGCTCTTTTGAGAAATCACTGATAGCCATTTTGGAGTCACTAGGAATGATGCTCTCTTGGGTATGCGCTAGGGAGAAGGCTATAGCTGCCTCTTCTTCCGTTTCAGAGGATTTGGTTTTGGTTGTTACCAAGACGATGTGGTCACCGTTCTCGTTCCCAGCCAGAATTACAAAGGCATTCGTATGTTTGTATTCTCCCGCAACTACATAAGTTGTTCCGGCGCACTGCCCGTAATTATTATGTAAGGCTTAGGCTCGTGCTTGTCTTCTACCCTCATGGTGTATGTGATGCATGTTTATGGGAAGTGGTTTGATTAGTAGGGCCGCCCTATAGAAGCGCGGCAAGTCTGTTCTAGCATCTTTGTTCGTAGGTTGAAAATGAATTCCAAGCCTCGTAAAGATACTCCTGCCAGTTCTGGAATAAACCATAAACCAAGCCTCACGCATTTTTCGCGGGCCTCGCATGTGCAGATACGCAAAGTAAGAAAAAATAAGGAATAAATAATCTCGCTTTAATTAGATGCACTGCCAAAAAAAATGAGCGCGCACAGCCCACTAAACACGCACTCACGCGACACGCGCTTCCCTCAAATTTTAGCGCCTAAATTCCGCGCGAGTTTTGGCGCTGTCGCCAAAGAGAGCCCGCTACCTCTAAAGTTACCCTTAAGCGGTACAAAGTTTAGGTTCCGAATTTTTCGCTCAAAGCGCGCTCTCATAACACGCGCGCGTTCCATTCTACCCCGCTTGCCCAACTTCCAGAGGCATTCGCTGAATTCCAGGGGGCCTCTATTGGCGTGCTTCGCCCACGGCGCAACAAAGGAGGCAAGCGACGCATAGAAATGCCTTCGCTATAATGCGCCTATGGCGGCTGGCTAGCTGGTGATACGGCGCTGCGGAGTGCTGCTACTGGGATGACCCTGGCTGGTCTCGTGTGCACCACCGTTTTTGGCGTTGCGGAATAATGTTTTCGCGTAGGCACCCTTTTCGTTGATAGAAAGGCTTCCATTTTGTCGGCGCACATTAGATTCCCGAGGACTCCGTGGGCGGTACGCACGAGAGACCTGGTTCTATTTTTGTCGTTATCGTCACCAAGTGCGTGCATCTATATGACCGAATGCTTGCGCTTGAGAGCTCAGTATAAAGACGAGTAACAACGCGAACGGAAGAAACGACTACAGGGTTGGCATTAGCTGTCTGCGGCTGGCTACCCTGCACTTGGCTACAGCAGCAAGACAAGTTTAGAAAATATATTGTCTTCAGTCAATGGATAAGTAACAGTTAGCCCAGTCACCCCATTCACGGTTAGACCACTTCTTTATATTGAGTGCCACATATCATCACGCTTTTGTTTTTTGCTTTCCAGTTAGGCCTGAACTTTCGTTTCGTTAGGCGTAAGGCTGAAAGATTTACTCGTTGCAGTTTTAATCTATTGTTAATTTCTTTTTCGAAAAATAAAAAGGCGCTGATGACATATGTTTGTTTTTTAGCAAGAACGACTTACGGGGAGCATCTTCTGTCACACTTCCTCGTATAACGTTTTTCTCACTAGCGAATAGTTAGGGATTCTCACGTAGAGAAAGCTGGTAATTCTTAACTCCACTTGGTAGCGTGTGGTCGAATGCAGCTTTTTACGGCTTGTGGTGCGTGGAAAAGAAAAAAGCTTACTTTCATTTTCTTTTTTTCGGCCCCCATTTTCCGCTTTGTACTTCCAGTTACACGTCTGAGTGGGAATGCATCGGTTACAAGCGTTGAGGAAGTGATAGGGCCAAACTACTCCTATTTAGTGCCTAAGACACTTTTTTGGACTTTGGGACCAGCGAAGTTTGTCCACCGCAGCTCAGAGTCGAACCCACAGTCTTTATGCCGTCTTCAGGTCACCTTACTAGAGGTTCCGCCCCGCTATATGCTTTAGCGTTTTAAAAAAAGCCCACAGAGCACGTCAAACGTGTCTTCTGTCACAGTCCTCCATTATGGAGATAAAATTGAAATACTGGCTACCGAAATGCCTGCTGCATCAAAAGTTATGGTTGAAATATTACCGGTCGAGCGAAAAGCAAAATTAAAAGGAAAAAAATTGCGAGATAACGCCCATGCATAAACCATGGCGCATCCCTATAAGGGCAGACGCCACTGCAAAGTGCGGGTAATGGCGCTAAAGTTGTCGCTACGGGTGAATTGACGAATGGTGACCGCTTTCCGCAGTATAACATCAGTGTGATCTGCGATCGATGCTGCTGTTACCTCTCTTCGTTTGGCACGCTTCAAATGCCAGTTGTGCTTTCTCGGCACAGGCCGTTCTTCCTTTTTTTTTTCATCATTCTCGTCTTTTATATCTACCATCATCTCTTGACGGCATGTTTTCTCTCGCGTTCAATACCAACCGCCTTCTCCGAAAGAATGCCTTTATCGCACGCACCTGACGCGCCGAAACATGGGCGCCGCCGCTGCTAGGTTTTTTGCGGAGTAAGATTTGAGGCGAGACATTTTTTTTTCTTTTTCTTTTTCTTAGCCCTATCCCGGTTGGGGCCAATCTAGTCAGAGCCGCTGCCACGGAGATGACGACGGAAGCGAAAGGTGCAATCGTCGGGTCTAGGCCTAACGGTCTGCGCAGGAAAACGAGGCGGGGCTACGCAAAAAAAAGGAAAACGACAAAAGACAGTGCAGCAGTCGGAAGCAACGGTGGCAGTACGAAAGCGTACCTGCATTTCTTCATCCGAATTCACCCCTTAGCGCAATTTCGCGCACCGCTGCTGAACGACGACCCAGAAGCCCTGCACCGATCGACTCACCTGGCTTACCTAGATAACCGTTGAAGGATAGAAGAATGGAGTTCGGTAATGACGCTTCACTGAACTGCGCCCTAACTGAAACTTACATGCAAGAAACATAGCAAACAGAAAGCAGTAAGAGAAAGAAGCGCGAAAAGTAGTCTTGCTTCAACGAATCTCGCTGTCATTTTCATATTGCGAGAACAACGTCAAAATCAAACACGCTTAGAGAACGGAATCTCTCTGTACGGGCGCAGCAGAGCTCATCATTGCCACAGGAACTTTCGTTTTCACTTGTTTCGCCATCGGAGGGAGCCTGCCGTCGTTTAAATTGAGCTTCGCGTTGTCGACCGCAGTAAGCGCCCGTGCATCCTTTCGAGCGGAAATGACGCGTTTGCGAATAAATTGCCTGCGAAATATGGGCCGTATAGTTAAACGCTCCGCTGGCTTCTTTCTCTCGGTGACAAGGCAAATCGCTTAATCCGATTAGGCAGCGGGTAGACGACGTCACTTCATTCAGGGAGGAACAGTCAGCTTCGCTGCAGTAATGCCGCCCATGTTCGTTCGGCTTGAAAGCCGCTGCGCAGGCCCAAGCGCGAAAAGTTCGCTGGGAGATTAGGCTTGTACCCGAGCCCAGTATGTTCCCCATGGGAGAAGAGGGGTTTCTATGATCATTCTTCAAAGTACGAAACAGAGAAGCTTTATTTGAAACGTGAATTGCCGTTTTTGCCGAGAAAATCAGTAAGAGACGGTGTGTGGGAGGAGTTATATTTAATAATGGGGCGGCAGTCGCCACACGTCCGCTCAGTGCGCGACGTTGAAAAGTGGGCGCAATAGCACGCCTTCTACCACTTGCATTACTGGGCTGCTTTTGTGGCTTTTTTTCTGCCCGCCGAGTTTTATTTGCATTATATGTTCCGGTGTTGTGTACTCCACTCTCTGGAGCCTCTTCATCAGGTCACTTGTTTGACCTTTATGACGCATAGGGCGCGAAAGTCGGCCGCGCTGTCTCTGTCATCTCTGGTGAACACGTGCAATGAGTACTCACTCTCACTGATGAAAATGACTGACTGAGAGAAGAAGTTAATGTGCATCTGAAGCAGTGTTGTCGGTAACGCGTTACAAGTAACGGCGTTAGTTTAGTTTAGTTTATGGGGTTTAACGTCCCAAAGCGACTAAGGCTATGAGAGACGCCGTAGTGGAGGGCTCCGGAAATTTCGACCACCTGGGGTTCTTTAACGTGCACTGACATCGCACAGTACACAGGCCTCTAGAATTTCTCCTCCAAAGAGAGAGAGAGAGATAACTTTTATTTTTCAGCTCAAGTCCGAGCCTTCTTAGTTGCCCGTTTGGTGGGCGCTATTTATCGGCGGTGGCAGAGTAGGGCCACGTGTCCCTTGGATGCGTCGGATGTGGGCGGCGAGGAGCGGCCAGAGGGTGGGCTGCAGAGAGGTTGGTGGAGCGGTCCATCGGGCCCACGTGAGGTGAAAGGGGGGAGGCAAGGTATGCGAGGAAGGTATGGTGGGAGAGTTAGTTGCGCGGGGGCATAACCAATATGTATGAATGTTGGAGGGATGCTCTCCGCACACGAGACAGGCGGGTTTGCCAGGTTTATGAAGGATATAGTGGGAATACAGTTCGCAGGGAAGGGAGTTAGTCTGTGCCTGTCGAATTAGAGAGGCGTCAGCACGGCAAAGGAAATGGGAGGGTGACGGAAGGGTTCGTCGCATGTGCCGCAAATTGCGATGGTGTTCGCGGCGGTCCTGTCGGTGTGTAGCGCGGTCTGCCTTGGGATTATAATGGGCTGGCCAGGCAGTCGGAGGGCCCGGTGGTATTTTTTCACGGGCCAGAGCATGAGCAAGCTCATTCTCCGGTATACCTTGATGACCAGGAATCCATTCAAGGCGGACATGGAGCGTAGGGTGGGCTGTTAGGTATTGCAGCAAAGTGTCTAGGATATGGGGAGGGAGTTTTTGAGATTTGAATGAGCGTATGGCAGCCTGAGAGTCTGCACGTATGGTGATGGTGGAGGACAGGTGGTCGTGAAGCGTAATCGCCTCTGCTATGGCCAGAGTTTCTGCGTCGGTTGAGGAGGGCACTCCTGTGTGGAGATGTGTGGAGGTGCTTCGAGGGCCGACTACTGCAGTAACTACTTGGTGCTCGAGGATATGGGCATCGGTATAGTAAGTGTCGTGGCCCAGTACGGGTAAATGGTTCGCCAGTGCTTCACGCCGCCCGGGATTTATCGTTGGAGACATGTGGCGTGGAATGGGTTTTACAGTAAGACGCGGGAGGCTTTTCCACGGGGGAGCAGATGGTTGAAGCGGGGGTAGTTGGGAAGTGGTGTGTCCGAAAAGGCTGAGGAGGTCTCTGCCTTGCTCGGAGGTAGAGAGACGGTGTATCTGGGCTCGGTGGTGTGCTGCTGCGCGTTCTTCGAGGGAGTTGAAAATGGCGGCTTCTGCGATCAGAGCATTTGCGGCGTAGATGGGAACTCCCATGGCTAATCGAGTGAAGCGACGCAGAGAGGCTTCCAGTTTGCTTACTTGAGAGGATGTGAGGCGTTGATAGGGGTAGGCGTACATGACCCTCGAATAAACGAGTGCTTCTATAACTCGACGGAGTTCGTGTTCTCTGAGTCCATGCTTTTGACGAGATATGCGGGACAGCATGTGGCGAATTTGGTTCAGTTGTTGCAGGAGTTGGCTAAGCCACACGTTGCACTTGCCATCTTGTTGAAAAGTGAAGCCAAGGATCTTGATGTGGCTCCGTCGGGGAATAGGGGTTTGCGCGAGAGAGAGTTGAATGAGTTCGCGGTAGGAAGAAGCGGTTTTTTGAGGAGCGTTAGAAACCACGATGTATTCCGACTTTTCGGCGGAACAACTCATACCTATGCGGCGTGCATGCTCCTGAACGACGTCGAGGCCTTGCTGCAAAGTGGATTCTAGTTCCCCGGCGTTTCCTGTGGTAGACCAGAGAGAGATATCATCCGCATATATAGCGTGGCGTAGGCCAGGAATTTCAGCGAGTTTTCGGGGCAGTTCTTTCATTGCCAAGTTGAAAAGCATAGGTGAAAGAATGGATCCCTGTGGTGTACCTGCGGTGAGGGGAAAGGGGGCGGAAGGTGTGCCGTCGGGGCCAATGATTCGGAGGGTCCTGTCTGTAAGAAAGTCTTTGATGTAGTTGAACATGCGGACCCCAGGGCGAGTGTCTGCCAGGTTGGTGAGAATTGCGGAGTGGGCGACATTATCAAAAGCCTTTTTGATATCCACGCCGGTCAAAACTCGAAGCTGTGCGCTGCTTGGGAAGGCGTACAAATCCTCATAGATTTGCCGTCCAATGTCTTGTGTGCATACGTGGGCGCGGAATCCGACCATAGTGGGAGCAAGACAGCGATTGGTATGCAGGTGCCATTCGAGGCGGGTAAGGGCCATCTTCTCCATCAGCTTCCCTAGGCAAGAAGTCATGGATATAGGTCGGAGGTTAGTGATGAGCGCAGAGGATTTTCCTGGTTTCGGAATCATAATTACGTGTGCCTCTTTCCATGCAGCGGGAATTTTCCCGGAGCGCCAAACAGTATTAATAATCTGAATAAGTTCGTCTAGTTTTGAATCGGGGAGATTACGGAGTATACCATAGGTAACTTTATCTGGGCCGGGTGCTGTGTTTCGCTTAAGGGAGCGTAGAGCAGCCTGAAGTTCGGCGAATGTAAAGTCGGAATTCATTCCTTGTTCGTCTGCTTCTTCTTCGGTGTAAGGGTATGACGGGGAGCTGGCAGGAGAAGTAGAGGATGGGTAAAATTGATTTCGGATTTGCTCAACCAGCTCTTCTTGTGAGACGGAGAGGGCCAACTGTAGCTTTTGAAGTGTGTTACGAGGTTTACCCTGTCCAAGTAGGGTGCGCATAATGTGCCAGACTTTTGGAGTGTGGAGTCTCTCGACCATGTCATCACAGAGCTGAAGCCAGTTGTTCGTGGCTAGTTGGTCAGCGTATTCTTGGGCTGCTTGCGTTAGTTCAGCAACTTTTCTTTTCAATGCGTGGCTAGATCTACAGTTGCGCCAAGCTTTTATGGCCCGGCGACGTTGTTTCCATAGCCCAAGTAGGTGTGTGTCAATGTATGGATAGTCGGGAGATCGGTGGATATGTTTGGTGTGTTGGGAGACGGTCTCCATAATGGCGCTACACCATTTTTCGGGGTCCTCGAGTGAGACTGATAAGGAGTCGAGGGCCGGCCGAGCCTTTGGCCAGTCTACGAGCATAGTGGGAGGTAGATGTGTTCCGGGTGGTCTGGAGGGTCGCTGGGACGTGAGCGTTATCTGAAGAATACAGTGATCACTCCCCATCGTGTCACCCGTATTACTCCAAGAAGCGCGGAGATCGCTGCGAATCCATGCGAGGTCGGGGTTTGTGTCGGATTGTGCTCCACATCCTAGACGTGTAGGCATGAACGTGTCATTCAGGAGGGTGAGGTGATGAATACTGGCGAAGCGGTCGAGTTTTCGTCCGGAGGCTGAAGTACGGTCGTATCCCCATGCAGGGTGTGGGCAGTTGAAGTCACCAAGAAGGACGAAAGTAGTAGGGACATTAGAGGCAGGAAGGGCCGTATGCAAAGGTGGGATGCTGGTTTTGGAGTCGGAGGGAGTCCAGTAGCAGTTTAAAATCGTGATACGGTGACCCTGATAGGTGGAGTGTGTCAGGACATGCTCTTTCGTCCCGGAGTTGAGGTGGGATGTATCTTCCTGAATGGTGGGTATCGTGCGCCGTATGTATGTAACCGTCAAAGTCGGCGGAGGAGGGGGCGTTTGATGTCCTTTTCTCTTCATGACTATACTTGGCTGAGTAAAATGGTCGTAACCTGGCAGAGAAAAGGCACCGTGCGTTTCCTGCAGTGCGATGACGTCTGGGTTAACGCCAGTAATCTGCATGTGTTGCAAGAGGGCATTTTTCTTGCGACGAAAACCGCGGCAGTTCCACTGCCAAATAATTAGAGGGTTTTGGGGTGGGGATGTGTGTCGCATGATATCACTCATCATGCCGGTCTTCCTCCATTGTGTCGAGGTTAGGCACTAGAGGGGCGCTTGCGCGCTTTCGAGGGGGAGCATTGGAGTCTGCGTCGGGAGAGGGTGGGGCAGAGGACGCGAGGGAGAGGAGATGGTGCTCTAGTTGCTCGACGCGAGCCGTCAGTTGTTGTAAGGCCAATAGGACGGGAGCAAGGGATTGCTGTATGAGAGCAATAGCGTTGTCGGTAGGGAGGGGTGAAAGTGGAGTAGGTGTGGAGGGGCGTGAGTAAAACCGGGTTTGGAAGGACGGGGGAGGGGGTGCGATGGATGTGGGAGATGGACCGCTCACCTGGTGACTTGGTGGAGTCTGTGACTGCATCACGGAAGCTTGCGGTTTAGTAGAGGAGGTGGAGGTGCTGGTTGCCGCACCAGAAGTGGTGGACGGTGGCCGCTTGGCAGAGGGCTTGGTTCGAGATTGACTTCTTTGCGCGGTCTCGTGCCCCGGGCTGTTGCTGCTGCTGCTGCAGGAGAGCTGAAGGGCCTCGTAGCGGTTCGAGGTAGGCAGGGGCGGCCAGATGGTCGCGTCGGCTTTAGGGGGTGGAGGGGCGGCGCGGGCGCGATGGCGTCGTTGGGCGCGGTGCCACTTTAGGACTGCAGCGTCGGCGTCTTTCCTTGCGGGGCATTCAGGATGAGACGGTGTGTGGTCGCCCTTGCAGTTCCAGCAGTGTGGTTCACATTCGTGTGGGATAGTCGTTGGGTCTTGGTCAGGAGGAAACGGTTGGCTGCAAATCGAGCACCGAACAAGGCTAGGCTTGTTAGGACAGACGTCGGCACGGTGTCCTATGGCGTGACAATGCGTGCATTGTTTGCTGTGCGGCTTTTGCGGGTAGACGCGGTACACTCCGCTGTAGAAGACGGCATAGCGTGGTAGACGGGGCCCTTCGACGGTGAGCAGAAGTGTGTTGGTACGTCCGAGACGGCGGGCGCTTAGGAGTCGGGTGCCGTCAACACGAAGGTTAGCGGCAAAGTCGTCTTCGGTAAAGTCCATGGTGATGCCGTGTATAACACCACGGGCGTTAAGGGGGTCGTTAGCTACGTACGAGGTGACTTCGTACTGTATGTTGTTCAGTGAAACTTGCTTGAGTTGGAGCAGCTTGTCCGCAGCGGCTGGGCGGTGGGTATCGATGGCCAGGATGTTTTGCGAGGTGCGGAGTTTGATGTAGGTATTGTCACGTTCAGTCTTGGTTAGGCGGGCGGAATCCATGACGGACCGACAGAGCACAGGGAATAAAGTGTTGCCGAGGTTGAGGTGGTTCGCAAATTTCATGACGATCGTGGCTGCGGTGGCTTGCCGGGGCGCCGCGGGAGCACAGTGCTTGTGATTCAGCGCCTGGGCTGCTGACTGGCTAGGCGAGCTCCCCGCCGTTCCGGCTGCGAGCATGCTGGCGAGCGCGGGGGGCGTTGCCCCGGCGGTGCAGATGTAGGCTTGGCTTAGCGCGCCCGGCGTGGGCGGCCAGCCAGATGCTGATGTGCCAAAAAACGGCGCAGAACGCTTGGAATTTTGGTTACCAGGCGTACAGGCGATGAAGTAGCGCTCCTGTAGAACGGTTGGTGGCGATCCGAGGTCAGGAACCTGGACGTAGATGTGATTTTGCTGGAGCTCGGTGTGCGCACAGCCGATCACGGTGGCGCTGGTGGCGCCCTCCCCTCCAAAGAAATTCTAGCCGCCGCGGCCGGGATCGAACCCGCGTCTTTTGGGTCAGCAGTCGAGCACCATAACCGCTGAGCCACCGCGGCGGCGGTAACGGCGTTAACGATAACGCGTTACTTTCTTCGGTAACTTAGTAACGAGCTTGTTACCTTTTCAGAACTGTAACGGGTAACGTACTTCCGTTAAAATTTTCCATTAACGTGAGGTGTCACGTTACTAGTTACTTTTTACTTCAATTGTCACCCTCCGCCTCTTCTTCAGAAAAAAAAAAACGCCGAAACTGATGTTGAAAATAAACAAAACCTACGGGTGCTCTCGACGACTCTTGTTCCGGCTCGCATGCATGCCAGAAAACACCTGCCCTTGACGACGCACTCAACTAAAAAAAAAAGCACCAACACGCATTCACACACTTGTCTTCACCCCCAAACCACTCACACACACAACTCTCTAAAGAGTGAACGCTTGCCGAGCCACCAATGGACCATTTGCAGAAATCTGTAAGTCAGTTTCTCCGTAAGCTTGTTTTCCAGCAAAAAGGTCTCGCTCCCAGGCGACACTCTTGCATTCTTTGTGGAAGAAGTTCCCTCTTCTGAGTAAACTAAAAGAATGTCGCCACTTTACTTCAAGATGGCCCCAAGAGAGCCATCGAAAGAGTACAATGGTACAGCACAGAAAAGGGGATTGCACTCGACCGGTTGTAGCACCGAAGTAAAGGAAAAAAGGAAATGGGTCTTTGTTAATTCCTGTGCCAGCAGTAGTAAGTTACCTCACACTAAACTTTCTAAAAATTTTCTGCTGAACAACACGGTCGCTCTCCAACTTTCTCCCGTCATAGTCATACCCCCCCCCCCCCCCCCCCCCCCCCCCCCCCCCCGTTCTGCCCTAGCCAGAACAAGGAACAACGCACTCCCCACAGCACTGTGACTAAGGACGGCCTCCCTCCTTTTCCTGCCTAGACTCTGTTGCAAGCAGAGTGCGACCATCCGGAATTTCCATTTGCTTGAAGAATATGAGCGTGTCGTCTGGGTTTGAGATCTTTTGGTTGGAAAACAAGCCTTGCAGAGAAGACGAGTTATAGGTCACAGTTACAGCGAAGACGCACTGATTAAAATTTATGGCCATGGAGTAACGGCAAAGTAACGTGCGATACTTTTTTTCGGTAACGGTAACGGTAACGCGTTACCTTTTTTTGTAGGTAACGTAGGGCGTTAACGCGTTCTTTTTTTCTTAGCGTAACGAGTAACGTATTTAGTTACTTTTTTTCGGTAACGCCTACAACACTGATCTGAGGGCATGAGAGTGGTAGTGAGTGAGTGAATGAATTAATGAATGCGTGAGTGACCGGATGGGTTTGTGGGTTAGGGAATAAAAAAAATTGAAGAGCAATCGATCGAACGATCGATCGAGTGAGTGAGTGAGTGAGTGAGTGAGTGAGTGAGTGAGTGAGTGAGTGAGTGAGTGAGTGAGTGAGTGAGTGAGTGAGTGAGTGAGTGAGTGAGTGAGTGAGTGAGTGAGTGAGTGAGTGAGTGAGTGAGTGAGTGAGTGAGTGAGTGAGTGAGTGAGTGAGTGAGTGAGTGAGTGAGTGAGTGAGTGAGTGAGTGAGTGAGTGAGTGAGTGAATTAGTGAGTGAGTGAGTGAGTGAGTGAGTGAGTGAGTGAGTGAGTGAGTGAGTGAGTGAGTGAGTGAGTGAGTGAGTGAGTGAGTGAGTGAGTGAGTGAGTGAGTGAGTGAGTGAGTGAGTGAGTGAGTGAGTGAGTGAGTGAGTGAGTGAGTGAGTGAGTGAGTGAGTGAGTGAGTGAGTGAGTGAGTGAGTGAGTGAGTGAGTGAGTGAGTGAGTGAGTGAGTGAGTGAGTGAGTGAGTGAGTGAGTGAGTGAGTGAGTGAGTGAGTGAGTGAGTGAGTGAGTGAGTGAGTGAGTGAGTGAGTGAGTGAGTGAGTGAGTGAGTGAGTGAGTGAGTGAGTGAGTGAGTGAGTGAGTGAGTGAGTGAGTGAGTGAGTGAGTGAGTGAGTGAGTGAGTGAGTGAGTGAGTGAGTGTAGCTGGCCGGTATGACGGACGACGGACACCAAACGCGCCTACCGTTCTGAACGTTTATATGCGTGCGTTAGCATTGAAGCCTTTACAGACAATTCCCAAACTTAGAGGGTCGTAGAACTCGCAAATAATACACGCGCAAAGGCCCGATGCGCTGCCCGAAAATACCGGACAAGCAGCTCGCAGGGCGTCGAAGCTCTTTAACCTTACTACTTGCTGAAATCGCCACCAGCCCCAGCGTTATTCAGACGTACTGCCCGTTGCTGTTCTAACTAGTTGTATAGCTGCACATAGTTTGCATAATTGCTCATAGGAGCCACCGCTATCTGCTGTCTACAGAAATTCATCGCTTCTTATTGCCTGATTTCCATATATAGTTTGTAACTGTCGTGAACTTTTTTCATGAAGTCAGTGACAGCGTTCATTGCCTCCCGGGACCGTTCATACTGAATCACATTTTAAGGCTACATATCTACGTTACACCGCTGTTGATATCAACAGGTTCGGCACGGTTAATCTGTCCACTTTTAAAACTTTAAGGACAAATACCGTTCGTGCCTAAGGCAACTGGTACTTGGTGGAAGTATTGCTTCCATTTCCGGAAACAATACTACGTGTTTTGCATGGCACCAAAATTTGGTGTCCGTACTGATTTCATCCTTCAAATAAATTCTCATCTTTGACGTACTATGAAGATCGTAATAAAGGTTCCATGAAGACATAAAGAGGTCCTAACTACTCTCTCTGTGCTTGAAAAAAAAGTTTTGTTTAAGAATGGACAAAGAAATTCGTATTTAGTCCCCTTTTACCATTTTTTTTTTTTTTGCTGTGTGAGCCTTTCGCTGGTGTAAGGAACTCTGCAAGAAAGATATTTCTGTATTCGATATTTTAGCACGGGGTACAATAATTAGTTCGTTGCCCAGCTTTCAACTTTTCCCACCCATATATGAACAAACCAAACCCGAAGTTTTTTCAATGCGACTTTTAGGTCCACATGCAGACTAGGTGCTGCAGTACGAGAATCCTTCATGAGCCCATGAAGCGCGTCGCAGCCAACCACAGCAGTAGAGGCTCTCTAAGGAATGCGATATCGGACGCTTCGCTCAAGGCGTCAGGCGTTGAGCGTATTCCTTCCTTCCTTTTATTTTTGGTTTCAGAAGTGCTCCCTCATTCATCCATCTACTCATACTGTCAAGTTAGCTTATGCATGGCGGATAACACTTGACAAGCACGGCTGACAACGCTGGTAGCGGAAGCACTGTAGGTGTGGGAAGGTGATCGATTACCGCGGTCTTGTAGGTGACAGGTGATAAAGACGCAAAGGCGAGAAAACAGTTTCGCTGCTGGCTCATGTTCGGGGCGAATAAATGAAAGTACGCGTTGTTCTTGCGAACCAGTGAGCCAGGTTCCAATCAGTGCTGCGTCGACGCCAGGTGAAACTTTGGCGAAAGGAGCTATCAGCAGCAACCTCAGTCGCTCTAACGCATAAAGCGCTGTGCACGATTGGAATACGTCTTACGCAAGAGAAATCTAGGAAGAGAACCAATCAAGGGCTGCATGGTGAAATAAAGGAGAAAGAGAATGACTTGATGAAAGAGCGACATATTAAGCGCTCAAAATAATTTAGGCATGGCGCTCCAGAGAACGCTGGTCGTACGGTTGGTCCGACGCCAGGTAGGTATTCCATGTAGATTGAAGGGGGGGAGCTACTGGGCACTAAAAAGGCAGTGCTCCCGATTGGCATATGGTGAGGGGCAGTTAGGGTAGGGAACGAAAGGTGTGTTGGAGGAGAAGGAAGAAGTCTTCGTAGACAACTCAGAACGGAAGCCAACGTGTGCGTGCGGGAAGAAGGATATGAGTTCAAGGTGGTCCTGAAAACGGTCTAGAACCTTTTTATCTATGGACTGACACACGAGGTTAAGGAGATGGGGCGAGGAAATGAAGAACATTGGATTGGCCAATCGTTATAAGGATACTGTCAACTTCAACGCGCGCACAAAGCTACAGTGTCCTGCAAGTCACCATTATCTACAGGGATAAAGGGTTCAGAGATTGGTAGTGGAGAATGTATCCAGCGCCATTACTGCGTTCCGTGTTGGATGAAAACCATAGAGTACGCGAAGTACCTAAGTCGAGAACGCGCATGAGCAGTGTATAGTCGAGCGCTTCGTATTCCCGCTATTTCGTAATCATTTTATTAACGTGACGCAGACGTTGAGTGCACGGCGGAATCTGTGGATGCTGCATGTCGAGATAATGCTGCATCAGTTTTCTCATCGAGTCTTTCACTCCTTTATAGTCAGCTTGTTGCTGTGGCTATAAAGCACCACCTTCGGTTTTTCAATGATCATTTTCCTCTCTCGTTCACTCAATGACACCCAAGTCATCCCTGTTGCTGATCTCTCTCGGTGGGTGCTGAACAAGCATCGCACCACCGTCAGCATACAGATCCAAATGACGAAATAAGAGAAGGGCCTGGTAAGATGCGAACATAGAGGATAACAGAACAATCTCTGACATAGCCTGAGGGTAAGAAACCATACCATCGGAAAGAGAAATGAAAGAACTTTAAATCCGCAAACTAAACAGGAAGCGGCTCACTTTTCAATGGTGTACTCTTTTTTTTTTTTTCACTCTTCCCAACTCCATCATTCCCTCCCTCTTGTTTGGCGTCTTGTATACTCAGCGTCTCCAGCAGTTCTCTTGTCTTCTTTTGATCCTATTCCTTCTGCAGCGCGAACACAGCAGAAACGGGCAATGGAGGCGGACGACGGCTGAAGGCCATCTCGCCTCTCAAGGATGACAGCTCCGGGATCCTTCCTGTCGTGCTGCTGCCACCTCTTCATCCCCATCGCTTTCCTCCTCACTGCGCACGTCTCTTCGCTCAACGTCGCGTCCTTCTTTCTTTGATTCCACTCGCCCGTCTTTTTCTTTCTTTTTTTTATACCTTCCCTGCCGTCCCGTTGATGTGCCCTCCTCATCGTTCACTGCGATTCCCGCGTACCGCTTATTTCGGCACGAGCCCGCGCGCTCCTCACTCAAACCCATACCACGCCCGACTGACGAACGCTGATCCCAGAACAGCTGCTGTTCACAGCAGCGTTCGCCTGCTGATTCTTTTCCTCACTTTCGGCTTGGTTATTTGTACGGCTCCGGGGAGGTGGCTCAGCTAGTCTTGTTGGTGTTTTCCTTGCTTTCTCTCTCTCTCTCTCTTCGCTCTTTATCTCTTGGTAGCGGTGCTCTAGTCGCCAGCGGTGAACCGATCATCGTCGACAACGTCGCGACATTATCCGAGGCTCCCAGAAGGCGCTCTCGCCCGCCCCGGCGTCTCCGCGACGCTTTGTTGCAGGTGGCTCTGATGGATCGCGCTGTCCGCGTCCGGCAACACCGCGCGTCGCCTCCTGGTGATCACGCGCGAAGGAATTCCACAGAGGCAAGGGGCGCGCACCACCTACTTGTGGCACTGCGTCCGTTCGCACAGCGATAACAGTATTAATACAGATATCCAGGTCAGCCAAACAAAATTTGCTCGTAATATGGCGGTATGAGATAACGTCATTCTTTGACCGATGTCCTCGTCAGCTGTTATCAGCTCTCTGTGCGCTCTTGGGAGCTTGTTTGAGTCCCACAGAGTTCTTTTTTTTTTTTGGTGATTTCTCGCAGCCAAACATTCTCTACATTTGTTCCATACTCTTGTAGTACCTCTGCATAAATCAGTTATTCACGCTTTAGCCCTACCCGGACACCTTTGGTCTGTTAATTCCTAGCTTGTAAAATTTTTATTAGTTGGTAACTCAGTAATTTGGCAAATATTATTTCACCCCCAGGCGGTCTCGCCTTCCTGGTGGTGAGGTTGAGGCAGGCGGACGAAGAACTCGGTTCTTATTAAGCCTACTTCATCATCGGCACCCTGGAATATATTGCCACGCTAATATGTTGTACCTTTGGAATCCCAACGACGTAAGAATTGTACTAAAGTCACAAGATGAGCTTTCAACCTTTTCCTTCTGGCGTATAATGTCCTACGGATCGATCTACTATGAATGTATCTATTTGTTTTCTGTTTTGTTCAGCTTCTCAGTCACTTCACTCGACGTATCCCCCCTGAAAGTCACCGTACCCAGCGTGTTTTAACATGTAAACTGCAGCGCTTCAGTACTTACAGGTGTCTAACCGTGTGCAAGAATGAACGAAAAAACGCACAAACGACTGAACCAACCAACACAGCAAAACAAGAAAGAAGGAAGTAATGAAACAAGCGCGAATGAATCGCCATTAAAAAAAAAATTGTGGGCAGTTACGCTATCACGAGTAGCGTATGCAAGGAGGAAATGAAACAAAGGAGGTTCACTGTCACATGATTGTACCTCCTGAGTTTTTCCCCCTCCAGTTTTGCACAGGGCAGCGACAGATGCGGTACCGTCATGCAATCATTGCAAATTGAGCTTAGTCTAAACAGGCCGCGCTGACGCTACTACGCCTCTCGACACGCAACACGGCTAGCAGGAACGGTGCTAAGTCAGTATCCTGAGGCATTCAGACAGCATAATCACTAAGGAAATCAACGCAACCGTGGTAATGAGTGAGTATTAATTAATTTCACAGTGACTTATCCTGCCAGCTATCAACGTGTTGTGCTCTGCGAAGTGCGGTGAGACGGCTTCTGACGACGTTATGCTATTAGGCTTACGCGTACTCGCTATATCAATTTATTTCATTTACTGGCCCCTTTACAAGCAAATAAAGGCGGCGAGGTGAAAGCTGCTTGTCTGCAGCTTGAGTGGTCTCTGTCCCCCTTTACGTACTGGCGGACTGGTGGCAAAGTACACTTTAGAAAAGGAAACAGCACAGCATGGTTACACTGTAACAGGGTGATTTAAATAATAGATGCATGTCCATGGTGCGAGAATTAAGGCGACAGCGGGAGTGTAGGGAGTGACGGAGCCGTCGGATATTATCAGAAGCCACGCAAGATTTCAGGTACTATGACTGTTAACGAATCCTGATACCGAGGAGCATCGCTGCGAGGCTTGATCCGAACAGAATAGACAAGCAAAGTGCACGAATAACGAGAGTCTTCGAATACTGTTACCATCTACGCCTACCATTACTTCTACCGTCAGAAGCCAGGTGCAGGCGTGCAGCATGCGCACAAGCAGTTCCTTGCAGACTCGATAACAGTATTGGTTGTGCGGCAGCACTGCCTTAAAGCATGCGCTCACTGACCGCGTGCATCTAGTGCATTGAGATATAGCGGTGACGGATACATAGTAGAGTTAGTCAGATGTTTAGGGGAATCCCCCAAGGTGAAGTAGATTTGTAATAAGGGAGTAATTACTCATTGACATCCACCCGAGCGCAACCATACGACTACAAAGGAAAGCTGTACAGCTCTGTCAGAAACTTCGCAGTTAAAGGAGAATTCTTTTCGGTCCGGGGCTCAGAACCGCGACTACCGCTTCACCGGAGCAATCGCTCTACCAACAGAGTTAACCGGGATGGCAAGCTTATGGTAGGGTGAGAGCGAATTGATCAGTAACTTGGGTGGATGCCAATGGGTAATTACACCCTTATTACACATGGTACAGCTGTACCAAAACTCTATTAAAGCAGTTCTCGCTCGTAATCACAATCCTATCCGAACGCTCAAGCTGACGCACTCTCCCCTAACCAAGACATTTTCATAGCGAAGGGAAGGCACACAGGACCCAGGAGACAAGACACACGGCCTTACCTCTAACCCCGAGCACAACACTGTCTTTTTACAAATACGCTGGTCTTCTGTTGGCGGTTCTTCAAAAGCCCCAGTCATCCGGCTGAAGGCTACACAAAAACGCGCACGACAGATCCACTTAGGCTGTACCCCACATTTTCTGTTCTCGGTCCTTGCCACGTCTTTATTCCAATTCCTACCTTCTTTTTCTTTTTTTCTGCCGCGTGCTTTTTCCACCGAGCGCGCTAGCCGCAGGCAAAGCCGCCCTTAGAGCCGCTCAGGCTGTGAAGAAGGGCAGCGCGACGTCGCTATTGCCACATCTTTCATCAAACTAATGCACGGCCGCGAGCCTGTGTAAAGAGAACTACGAGGGCCTTCTCACGAATGTTATCTCGCCCGCAAATTGTAAAGGAGAGATGTAGAATAAAGGAGAAGCAAAAGAAACAACGGGCGCAAACTGAATACCCCTCGGGGGAAGGAGTAAGTGAATTCCGATCTCGTGCATGCCTAATGCACACGTCCTTGCCCAAAAAGCACCGTGGCTTCGTCGAAGCCGCCCTGTGTTTTCTGAACCTCGCGCCGTAGCCCGTGTTTTTTTTTCTCTCTCTCTCTCTCTTCTATCTCCCAAAGGACTTGTAGGCGAGAGACCCTCGTCCATCATACCCATCACGCCGTGGTGTCTCGAGCTGCGAACGGTGCTGTTATCTTCGGGACGTGCTATGGCATTCGCCGAGACCGAGAGGGCTGAGTGATACAGGATGTTCCTGTCGAGAGGATTGTTTGGGGACTGCCTTTTTTCTTTTTGCTGTTTTGTTTCGTTTGCTTGGTGTCTTCATTTTAGGACATCAACCTCGGCGATATTTGTTTATTTATTTTTATTTATTTTTTGCTGTACGTGTCGCTGTACGTTTTCATCTTTATCTCTACCGTGAAGGCGTTAAGCGAAGCGTATTTGCTTTCAGCGACCCTCTACATGGTTATTTTCTTTTTCGTTTTTTTTCGTGTTTTATTGGTTGAATTCTGTTCGCGGCATTCGCATGCTTAATGGATTCGCGATTACACCGAACGAAATGGTGCGAATGAAATGGTAGAGAATGCTTTATAATCTTTGTTCATGCCCTTTATACTTTAACGACTGTTACTACTATGTGCGTCTCTACCTTAGTGGGCATGTTTCAAGCTGGGATCTTAGACATAACTCCAGAGCGAAAAAAAAGACAATCACATTGAAAAAAAAGACTCAAGACACGGACAAACGCTGTAGCGTTTGTCCGTGTCTTTAGTGTTTTCTTCCCTATGTAGTTGTCTTTTTTTTTTTCACGTTGCAGTTATGTCCAAGCAAAGCAACCAACTTGCCGAAAAGTTCGTTTTATTCAAGCTGGTAACGTTCATACCTAACACCCTCTTTAATGTCTTAGGCAATGCTAGCCTGGCCTAACATGCAAAGTACAGTGATGTTGGATAGTGAAATATACCACCTTTTTACATACGCATAGACAAATATACCGCCTTATTTCTTCAGTTACCTGCAGATACTGATAACCTTAACCTCGCACTGTCGTCGTGCTTTTCGCTTGATATTTGGACACGAAAGTTTACCTTTTTGGACGAACGTAGCCCCAGTTTCACATGCAGCCGTCTAGTTAGTGTCCTAAAATTTTAAGCACTTCGGGAGCGCCTCCTATCTTGCATGTTTCCGAGGCTAAATGTTTACTACAGAGATAGCTTACTGAATCAATACGTACGCGGTGGAATCAGCCTTTAAAAACAAAAAAAAACATCCACACGTTGAAGTCTACTGCCCCTGTCCCCTGTCTTTTGAGGTTGTTCATCTCGATTATGTGTTATCCACTGGTCTTCATTACACCATCCCAAATCCGGTTGGTTTTCGCAGAAAAAGCCAGCACATCATCTTGCCTTTAAAGGTTACTGCTGTTGAGGACTTTAATTTCAGCTTAGACCAGGTGCATACTTAAAACGCACTAAAACGCTTTCGAACGTGTGTACAGCTATCAGCAGTTGTTTTCTCTCCTTCTATTGGCGTTGCCTTTGAGCAAAAATACCTACTTTCGCGTGCTGCTCGCAGAAGTTTCACGAAAGCCTTCTGTTTTTCACGGGAGATAAAAGGATCCCGCTCGCCGTCCTAAATAATGCTGATAAAGCTCACATCCTTGACATCCTTTTTCAGGAACAGAAAAGCATTACGGTGACATACACAGCATTGTGGGATCAATAATGATGTATTATTGCCCCTTCTACAAAACCAGGCTCAGTCGGTTGCACCAAAGCCGTGTGATGCAACGCGGAATACGAGGGTCACATTAATTCGCGGTTCATTGGAGCCGTCCCTATTTCCCTTCGTTGCGAAAGCCTTGGTGACGAAAGGACCTGAAAAAGGCCGCCTATCTGTTCCGCCCTTTCGAAGTGACTATGTTATCTAGTCCGCGGCCTTCGCATTGTCGCCGAACAAGGCCCCTTCTTTACGCTTCAGTTAGCTAATTATGCTGCTCCGTCACGGGCTACGGTCAAGACGCGGGCCGTTTGAGAACAGAGCTGAATAGAAGCCTGATAAAGGACAGTCCCGTGAAATGATAGAGGAAGCAGAGAAAGCGTGGCCGTACACTACATACGATTGTAAGTTTTTGTTTGATCTATCCTGATGCAGTAACGACGAGTTGCTACATCACATGTTCTGTATTTGTTTTCCTTTGCAGGTGAACGCACGGTGTCAAGCCGCATGGCAGTAACGGAGGTGGCCAAGTTCTGACGTTGTACGGCCGCGAATTTGGTAAGCGTCGCAGTCTCGACCAATTATTCGATTTTCCGCGCCTTGCTTAAGTCATCTTGCATTGACGCGTATTTTCCCGTCCCGTTGAGGCCCAGAAGCTAAAACGCGGGAATGGCCTGCAGGGCCTTCTTTGACCTGGGTCAAGATTGTATACGCGTATAAACATTCTATATTTCCACAATACTTGTGCTCTATATAATTAATTTATATTGTAGACAGGTGTTTGGATTTTGCATGTCAAGATTCGTCTGAAATATCTGAGTCGCTTGGAATAGTTCCGAAGCTGAGAGACGGCTGAGCTTTCTGGGATTCATAATAGGAAATCCTTCGTCAGTCTCTGGTTTACAGTTCACGCAGAAAATTTGACATTCAATGGACTGTTGACCTCTGAAGTAGGACGTGTCGCTTGACTGTGGTGAATACCGCCTGTAGCTTCGCGTACTCACTCCTTTACGTGGTACTACCATCACTGTGTGTTAGCCCCCCAAAAAACAGCGGAATTATAGTGACTTCTCTTTTCCTCCGCCTGCAGAGTGGCAATGTCTATTACGTTTTATTCCGCAACCTCGTAGTTCTTCAGCGCACATTACCACCCGCACTTGCCAATGCCTGCTGCACACCGTTACTGAAGGCATCAGTCTTGTTACATTTGCAGGCAGTAGCGTGAAAAAGCGCTAGTTAATCAATGAAATTGACTAAGCTGACCTCATGACGCTGAGCCATGTTTCAAAATTCATGTAACCATAGCAATAATCACTGGCACAGCAGCGGTTCGGCAAAGGCGTATCAACCCAAAATGATCAATAACCTAAAAGCTTCTTATTTCATGAAACCCTTGCTTTCCGCGCCTTCTTTGGACGGTTCGCAAATAATAGTGCAGGCGAACACGCTCGTTCCGCAGTTCTTGTCCTTGTTGAAACCCTTTTTCTTGTAGAGTATTGGTACCCAACAACCATTGAATACGGTGTGATTGCACCGTGGCAGCGAAATGCACAATTTACACCCTGGCTACGAGGCATCACCCTCCGCATGGTTTTGCTAATTTCTACTTACGCGCTGAAATAAACTGATTTTGTTTGAAATTCTGAGAAGGGCAGCATCATATGCAAAAAGAAAGAAAACAACAGAAGGCCGAAAGTAAAAGTCTCTTAATGAGATATAAAGAAAACGCCAACCGAACCAGTAAGCCTGCCTTACAAAATAGCTAAACAACGGAGATACAGCCTCGGACTTAAACAACGCGTGCGAATGAAGAAATGAACTGAAGAAATATGGATGGTAGACGGCAACGTTGCACTTCCTTATTGCTTATATGGCACTGCACCAGAAGCCAACCACAACAATAACAACGACTCCCCCCCTGGCTCCTATACCTCTCATCCAAATCTGCACGCTCAAGGGAACAGCTACCGCAAGTGTCCGTGTTTGTTCAATCCTCCTCATTTAAGCATGTTCATTTGTTTTTGAACACCAACTTCATATGCAGCTACGAGGTATAATTGAGTCAGTGGGTCCACCTCTATATCAGCCGGCTATCCAGTCAGTGGATATATTATTCATTCAGTCATTTAGATTAGTCCGTAAATCAGTTAGTCACTCACTTCGGAAACAACAAAAAATCATTCCCATATTTATCTTTCCTGCTAATTAATTAAGTTTACCAGTGAGACAGCGAAATGTTATTAGGTATTCAATGTCACTGTTAATTCGACAACTAATGAAGGAGACTGAGCCGAAAGCCGCGACAGGCACATTTCCGCATAGCGTGCTGAGAGTTAGGCTAAGAAAATATTCCTGAAGAATGTATAATTGCGCTCTGCCAAAAATTAGCACGAATACATAACATGACCACACGTCGCTTGCTATACAAACTATTTTAAGTAGGTATAGAACGGGATAAACACAGAATGCGATTCTAAGGCACGCCGAGAGAGCAAGTTTGGATCGGAAAATTCTGCAAAAAGCGAGAAAAATAATGTCGGTTCAGAGCAGGAAATAGTGGTTTGAAATAGTAATTATTGAAGAAAAATTTACGAGCTCAGATCACCTCAGCGTAAGCTGATATATCACCGGGAGAATAGTGGGTTAAGAAACATCCGGGTAGCTCAATTATAGAGGCTCATTAGAATGCAAGACCTACTTTAAAGGCCTTGCAGCTTTCAGTTATTCGATATACTCCTCAGAGCTAATCTAACCTAACTGGAGCTCTATAACTCTGCCAGTCTCTAAACTCCGAAGGATTTACGTATGAAGAAACTGCAGCCTAATGGATCCAAATTTTGAATTCCGACTGAAGTCCTCGTCGCCCGAGGCAGTAACATAAGCTGCTTATACTGCCTCTGAAACGCTATAAACAGTTTCCAGTAGGCTTTGACAAAGCTTACAAAGCTACGCAGTCTCCGAAGTTTCGAACACTTGGGTACAATGAAGCTAACCGACTACGGTACTAAACTCTCAGTGCTAGAAGAGCACGAACAAAAGAAGTGTTGCTTTGGCGCAACCCTTCGTATGTGCATTCTTTTCGTTTCCAGCTTTCGTAAAGGGCGGTTTTGCCAGTTTTTCTCAAGAGCTCCGATTCTGTGGCGTGCGCCTGTTCGGTCTGGTGAACCCAATTGCTACAGTTTAATTGCTCCCAGGCATCAGCAGAACTGCGCTATACTTATGCATCGCGCCAATCGTAGAAGCCTCGTTCGCGAGCTCATCTCGCAAATGTGAGACAAAGGAGATGGCGACTCAAGACAAAAGCAACTTGAAGAGCGACGCGCCCCGACAAAGAATCTCTTGTTCTAGTTTTTCTTTCTTCAAAATAAATGCAGGCTATCTTCCTTGTATTGCGGATAAAAAGTAGAAAGGATGGTGGTGGGGGTGGATAAGAACGCAGTTCTCAAGGACTAGATTTTAAGTGCCGACTCAAGTGCAGCCATGAGGCGCAGTATTCCGCAACTGTTTCCCCTCGCAGACAAGTTCAGCAAGTAAAAAAACAACAACAACAACAACAGCGTGCTCCATGAATGTTTCCTGCACCTTATCTGGCTTTGCTTTCCAGCAAATGTTGCGTTCCATTTTTATACTTGCCGTTTGAGAATGAAAAGCTCAGTGCGGCATTAAGTGCTTTCCTTTAGCTTTCTCCTCTCGGGGACCCGGGACTTAAGCTCTTGAGCCGACTGCGCACGCCGTGCCGGATGTACTGGAAGCATCTGGAAGTGTTTATAAGAAAAAGAAGCGGCCCGCGGCTGGACTGAGCCTTTTCCCTCGAGAGTCACGATTTGCGCGAAAAGCAGGAAAGCCCAAGAACTATAGCGAGAGTACCGTCTTGAAAGCTTGAGACCGTGACTCGCTCCGGGCGTGGGCGATTGTTTAAATGAGTGTCCATTACAGGGAGTGCGCAACTGCCGTGCAGTTTTTAATTGCTGGGCGCGCGCCTCTGGCTGTTGACACGTTGCCGCATTGTTCCTGCGATAGCGCCAGTTTTTTCTCTTTTTTTCGCATCAACTGCATTCTTAGGAAGCCTTTGTGAAGTTTGGAGTGTGAATTGAGATTGTGTTTTTATTGCTGAAGCTGTGATTCTAATGATTCAGACAACCGAGTAAGTCGTTTTCCACCAGCACGCATTTTGGAGTGCTTATCAGTTGGAGGTGCCATCAGCGTCAAATGAGCCCCGAGCAAGTAAGCTGAAATTCCGACACGAAAACACCATTATATTAGCTGCTGGAGAGAAAATACACGTGCGATTGATTAAAACTCCTAAAGTACAGTCTTCGCCCTTTCGACGCAAAATTAATTTCCGCTCTTAATGAGTTTTCCCTTCTTAACATGATCTGACTTTCAGTTCGTATTTCAAAGGTAGTGTTCGCGTTTCATATGACGCTGGTAGTGCATCTCAGTAGCTAAATTAAAAATTACAGAGGTCAGTACAATTCGTTATCCGTGTGCTCGCAACCCAGGTTCTGCTCTTCATTGTCGATGCCCGATTTTCGATTGGTTCTATCAACAACCGAGGTTGACCACAGTATCTAGTGATGTTTGAAGCTTTCCGGCGATGCAATTGCCTTACGTCGTCATTCCTAACCATTTGTGTCTCTACACCGAACGCTTTTTCGCCACTGTTCTATTAGCAGTGGACATTCAATTATGTCTCTATCGGCTCGACAAAAGCCATGAGTCTGCTACCCCGATACCCGGTCACGGCGGCCGCGTTTAGATGGAGGCGAAACGCAAAAGGCGCACGTGTGCTGTGGGATGTCGGTGCACGTTAAAGAACACCAGGTGACCGAAATCATTCCCGAGCCCTCCACAACGGCACCTCTTTCTCCTTGTCCTCTCTTACTCCCTCCTTAATCCCTTCACTTACGGCGCGGTTGAGGTGTCCGTCGAGATGTGAGACATTTCTTGCGCCATTTCCTTTCCTCAAGAAATCAGTTTTGAGAGTAGAAATATTAGTTTCCGTGAGAAGAAGGCTTCTCTTTTTGTGTGTTCGTGTCCTTCCCACGTAAACGTAAAATCCATTCACCGGCGACTGTCGGAGACGTTGAGAGTTGAACACACTGGGTGACGCATTTGTTTGCTAGTGCCAGACTGCAGCTTCCAAAGGCGCAAGAACCACGGCTGGCTTGAAACCTTAGCCGTGATACGCCGTATTGCTGTACTGCGTCTTACAATTTTAGGTGCAGTGCAGTGGAAGCGAATTAAGCGCAACACTTCTTAAGGCTATTTCTTTTTTTCAAATGCTGCGTGGCTTGTCGAAACTTTAGCTGAGTGCATTCGCAAACAGGTCATCAACTATTTTTAAGCGCCAGTTGGCTATATTGGTCGGCCTCCGAATCTTTGAAGTAAACGTGAACTGCAGCTTCGCGAACTGAAACTTAAACTGAAGCGTTCAAAGAATTACTTTCTAACATTGCGTACTCCCCATCTTAAGAGCTATCGCTAATAGAGAGTTATAGCATATCGCGTTCCTCGTTTGGATCCTGCGAGAATCCATCTGCGCATGCGCGCTACCGAGAAGCCCGAACTGCGCATTCGCACCGCGATGCCAGGCTCCGACGAATACCCGCATAAAAAAGATCCAAGTAGCGGGGCGTGGGCTGTGTTTTGTGTATCACAGTGCCCGAGAACTACAGAACATATTAACAAAATAACACAGAATAATGATCATATCATGAATTTGTTAGTTTTTTGTTGTTGTCCTTTTCGCTGAGAAACAGATGGAATTGTGGCAAGCGTGTACAGTGTTCGCACGCTTCGAGGTCTCCAATATGGGGATCGAACTCTCGACCTCGCGTGCAGCAGCTAAGTGCTGTAGCCCCAGGTATGCATTAGCGGATTCCTGGAAAAAATGTTTGCTCCGTAGTGCCGATGGGCAGCTGCGATCGCAAAACCTATGCGGCAGTGCGCCTTACCTACTTCTCTGGGGTTGCTTATGATCTTAGAGGAGCGCAGGCCACCCGATGGCTTGCACCTTCTCTTGCCGACGCCGCATTGAGTGCAAAGCTCTCCTCTCACTTAGCTCCGCTATCGACGTTTGTTCAGCTCCTCTCCGGTATTCCCCGAACTCGTCCCGTCTCGACAGAGCGCAATCTGTTTCGAAGTTGGCGCGCCGAGCAGACACCTGCGTAGCTCACCTGTCGGTAGACACGCGCTGGCTCGAGATGGATGGCGGCAGATGGATGGAGGGATTTATGCGAACAAAAATAACATTGGAAAGGCACCAACATTGGACGTGTCTCGAAACCATAGGCGAAGAATCTGCTCGCCTCTGACGTGAGGTGGAGAAAGCTATCGCTTCGTGATATCATATATCTATCTATAAGCTACGCTATCATATTGTTTTTGTGCATGCTCTTACTTCATGTGTAGGCGCGGGCATGCTTATGCTATGCTGGCGAGCCCCTATTTTTTGAAGAACCTCGCACGTGCTTGTGCTTGTTATTGATCGGTACAGTGACACACTAGCCACCTGGTGGGATCCAGATGTCTAGGAGCTGTGCAGTACAGGCCATCCTAGCGCTCTTCAGACCCAACTCTTTTCCGAACAAGCCAGTAATTCTGCCTTGCTGACTACTACTGCCTCACTGTTTAACGCTCTAGAACGGGAAAAGGTCTGGGAAGACTGAGACTGGACACGTCCGGTTCTTTGGCTTCAAGCGGCAAAGCACTGCTGGTCCGGGCTCCCTCTATCTTTCATTGATGTTTAATTTTGCTACACATTTCTTCTGAGATGATCAATAAAAAAGCAAAATTAAAGCTTTTTTTTGCAATGTCACTTGTTCCAATGTTGTTTTGCAATGTACTTTAGAATGTTCCTTGTTTGAAAATAAGGGAGACATTATATGCCACTTTTATTTAATATTGTCACGCACCTGACCCGTGAATGGTGCTCCACCTAGCACTGTGAGGGAAAGGGGCCAATAGGGCCGTACCCCAATCACCTCTCTGTAATTATTTAACGCTTGATAAATGTTTTTCACCACCACCCAATTCGTTCGCACTCCACACCTCGTATCCTACGTATATCATTTATATAATAGAAGACAGTCTTCCTCGCCCGTAACAAAAATGAAGGAAAACAAGACGTTTTGACACACTCGCTTTGCAGTGCTACGCTTCCAAGGCTAAGGCCTTGTGGTAAGGTGTGCCTTAACGCCAGGCCCTGAGCAGTCCCTGTCGTTCGTTCTATTACCTACTATCTCATCCCTTCCTCGTTGTTACTATAGGCTGCTATATTTATAGCTTTCCGCTTAACCTCCCAAAAGGGATGTCAGTCAGAGCGTGAAGCTGTTTCTCCCACGACTCATTAGGCCGCTCGACGAGCCGTACCAAACTGTTCCCCTTCCTTCGTCCCCAGCAAGCGGCCGCGTATAGCTCGAACGATTGATACTTTGTTGGCCCCAGGTTCACCTGGTCACGCGCGCTCAAGGGGGCTTCGATCCGTCTCTCCGTGCAAACACACCGCATTATAGAGACTCCCGCAACGCGCATCCACGTCAGCCTGCGGCTACGACGAGAAAGAAAGCGGGTCAGCGGCACAGGCAGAGCTCAGCGCACGACGTGCTGCTCTGCCGATAACCACGCGGGCCCCGGAAAAAGCGTTCATCGATTTTAATGATTCCCTTGTAGCGGGAGAGCCACCCGCGACCCCGCGACAGGCAGGCGCAACCTTGAGCGTTGCTCCCTCCAGCCTTGTTGTTTTTAAGCGCCCCGAAACTCGCTGGAAGCAAACCTCCGAGAGAGGAAACTCGAAAGAAAGCAACCTGCAAGCAAAGTAACCTGCAGGTAGGGAAACGTGCAAGAAAGTGAACCTGCAAACAAGGACGCACTCGCTGATGCTTTCTGTTGTTTTTTTGTGTGTGTGTGACAGCGGTGTTCCTGGTTGCTCCCTTGCGCGGTTTTTAGTGCCGAACCTCGGTGCAGGCAGCGATTCGGAGGCCGTGACCGAAATGGCTGTCGGCGTAGGCTCGCGCACCGTCTAATAACGTTCACTGCGAGCGCATTTTGTCCGGAGTGAAAGGCAGTTTGGAATTTTATACTATTTGCTGACAGCTTTCGGGGTCAGCCGTGCTATTTTTGTTGTCATTGCTTAAATTTTAAAATATCAGCTCAGGGTGTTATAATAGGAGAAAAACGTATATATGGGGAAAAGAGAACGGAAACTTTTCCACTCACATGCATGTCAAAGATGCCTAACAAAAAAAAGTAAATTAATAGAGAAATAGAAAATCAGAAGGTTATTTCTTTTCCCCGCGCACAACAACCCGTAGTGCCCACGAAACCAACTTGCTATTTTCGCAAGGATGTGGTAGGCCGGAATCAATACGTGTCTTTAACAGCCGAATGTCCAGTCCTTACGTGCAAATTGCAAGCTTTCAAACCACGGTATACTGAACCGCTCTGGCCACCCGCGCTTTCGGGTGTCTGATGGCTAACCTGCATATTTGGCTTGGCCGAGTGCCATTCAGTTACCGCAGTTTCCTTCGCACAACGTTCTTGTGCGATACAACCTCTATTCTAAGGAAAACTTGGCTGTTGCTCCCATGCTGCACACGCCTTCAAGGGTCCATCTCGAGACTCCACCTTACTGCCTCTAATCCAAGCCTCAAGACATATTTTAAGTCTTCTGAACCTCATCTGGAACATTTATTAGCGTTATTTTTTTCCTCTTTTCGTTTTGCACATAGTAAGCAAAAAGCTGCCTCTTAATTCTACACTTCGCCGTACCAAACTCCACGGCTTAGGCACCGCAGGGCAGCAAAACCTGCGGCGCTTGAGTCTAGCTATAACCCAGCTTGGACTTAAAGCAACGACTTTGGCCTAAATTGATTACTAAATTAAATATTGGCATGAATATTGGAACCCGACAAGCATCACAAAAAAGTACGCTCCTTTCGTCTCTTTTTTTTGTGCCTGCTTCCGCGCGTGGTGGGGCGTGTGCGTTTTCGAGCGTGGTTTGTTTCTAGCTTTCAGGTCGCGCCTGCATTTAAAGCAGACGACGTATGATTGTGGTTTTAAAGACGTCTAGGAGAAGCTGAAAAGGTCAAATAGAAGCATTCCAGCATTGCGCTTAAAATTTAATTTCGTTCGTTAAAAACAATCATGACACATAGTGTTACACAAACGGCGGGGTTGCGTGCGCGTATTACGAATTGGTCGTGTTCGGAAAAATGCTCTGAACTGTTTTCTGAGGTTACGCAAAAGCCGACTTCAAGGCGAGCCGCACTATTAAGTGGCATCCTCAACTGCCGCTGCACCCGCCGTGCTGGTCGTCGTTGCCAAGTGCGCCTCTTAAGCACTTAGCCAATACTGGCGATTACTTAGTAGAGCGTGCGCTTGATGTAAAGAAAATTCAATTATTTTATGTGTTGGCAATGCGATAGCACAACAGTTGCTGCTGCCTTTACCCGAAGTGGCGTAACTGACGATTTGGTGACGTCACTTCTCTCCAGCCAATTATAGACTCCGCTCTGGTAATGTCACATCCCTCCAGCTGGAGTGCGAATTTTGCGACCGACGATGCATTTTCGCGCCACGGGGCGTCTAATAATTCTCTCCACGATATCAGTGAGTCAATAAAACGCACTTGTGCAGAGAACACGATGTGTGTGTGTGTGTGTGTGTGTGGGGGGGGGGGGGGGGGGGATTTGATACTAGACAGAATGGCCGCATTTCGATGAAAGCGAAATGCAAAAACGACCGCATATAGAGAATCCTGAGAGAGTTGAAAAACTCCAAGCGGTAGAAGTTAATCTGCAGTCGTCCCCTGTTGCGTGCCTCAAAGTCCACGGTGTTGACTTAGCGAACTCCGCTAGAATTCTGAGCTTTCGCGGCAATAACTTCGCGGTGGATGCCAACCTTCGCTTCATTTGCAAGCGGCAATGTAGTCGCGTATCAGCTCCCGCGCACGGGGTGTGCCAAGTAGAAGCCAGCGCTCAAAACCCATCACAACCGCAGCCGCGCCGGCAAGGCAAAACGGTCGTGGATATAAGGGCGAGAAGAGTTCAGAGAGCGGCGGTGTTCGATTTCGGTTTCAAGCCTCTTTCAACGCGCTCCTCTTCCCCCACTCGTCCGTCGCTTTTCCCGCCAATTCGATTTCCATTTCCAGTCAGCGCTGTTCTCGCCACGCCCGCTACTTTTCTCTGCTTTGATCTGCGGTCTTGCTTTGCTCTTTTTCCGGCCTTAAGGGAGCGAAGGCGCGTTGGAAGCCTGGATTTTGCATTTACTGCTCTACCCGGAACATGATGCGAGCCTATCTTAGTGGCCTATTGGATTTCTCGCCGTTTATTTTATTTTCTGAAACGGAAAGCAGGCCTATCTCTTCGTCTTTCTACGATGCTTGGCTTTGTATATTTCACCTCAATGAAACCAACCGCTCAGGGCGGGGCGGAAAAGTGGGAGCAATCAGAGACCCAATAACCGGCAGAACTGTTCGCATGCTAATGGCGGATGCCTTTGCTTTCTTGGTTGTCCACTGCTTGGGCGTAAGCCAGTGACCAGCTGCATTGTTCGAGCACGCTTCCGATCTCCGCCAATGGGCGGCTAACGCGTGCTTCGAAAATTCCAGCTTCCGCATTCGCCAGAATACTAGTTTCCGCAACCCGAACAAATATTTTTCTTCGCTTTCTATTACTTTTCCAACATAACCACAAACGCCATTCGCTTTCCTAAAACTTCCCTTCAATAGCTATGCAACGAGTGAAATATTACTTTGCTTAGAAAAAACAATCATCAACTGAAAGATTTCCTTGGGCGTGCCCGAATTTAAACGTCCTCCTATCGTTTACCCCGCTAGCACCTGTTGCTTCCCTTCTCATTATTCTTCCAACCTTGAGAAGCGAAGCTACAAGCAAACACTGTATGTGCTGCTTTCATTTACGAATAACTGCGGAACAGCGAATTACGCGAGCGCGAGCTCACAAAAAGAAAAGCACGTCTGCGAAGTGCAAGCTAACCCACATGAAAGGGAGGACCCAAGGCAAGCTTTTCTGTGCTACCAAGCAACACGCATAGGAAGCAAAAAGAAGGCGGGGCCGGTCCAGCCAAGCAAACTAGGGTGGGGCAGCTCTCAATCGAAAACGGAACTGTTTGCGTCACGCTCGCTGTCACCGCCAGAGGGTTCGGGGCGGCGTCGAAGAGAAAGAGGAGGTGCATATTTGAGTTCGCGCCGCGAGCGGCAACTTACTCATCCGCGTGGCGCTGACAGCGCGCGATAGGAGCCCAGCAGGGGCCTGTCGTCGGTTGTCGGGATAAAAGCCGATACGGGGCCGAGAAGGCGACACCCTTGCCCTAAACTCAGCAGATTTCGCTCCGGCGCCTAAGTGCGTTTGTTCAGCCTCTTCGAGGAAGACGCAGCTGGATTGTTTACTCCGAACTTTTGCACCTTGCTGCCTTGTTATTTCAGCGCATTCGTTACGTTTAATCTTTTATATACTCAGTTATCCGTAGTGATGAAATAATTACACTGTTAATTTTCCATTGATGAACCCCACAAATTCAAAAAAATGAAACATTTGTCGCCTTCATTCAGCGTCTGTCAGCTGGCTAGTAAGTTGGATGCTTTCGGAATAGACGCCAACGCACTTTTGCTTGCTCGTAACCTGACCTAACTGCAACCTGCCGTCTCTTGGATTATTCTTCACCGAAGGCCTTGCATGGTAGAAATGTCGAGGTAGGTATGTGCTGCCTAATGTCGCTAAGCTGAACAAGAGCTGTAAGAGACGCTATAGCGGAAGACTGAGGGTAAAATTCGACCACCTGTGGTTCCTTAACACGCGCTGAAACCGCGCAGCACGTAGTCGGTTTTGCATTTCTCCTCTACCGAAATGCGGCCGCCCTAGCAGCGAGTCGATACCGCGTCCTTGATCTGAGCAGCCGAACGTCGCAGCCACTGCTGTACCTGGTTAAAAAGTCTAAAGCGTCCGTAGAGCCAACGATTTTGAACATCAAAAGCAAGTCCACTACAACGTATTTGCCTGTTTTACAGCAGTGGTGAGCGCCACAGTTAAATTTCGTGTAAGAAAGTAAGCACGTTGTTAGCTAAGGCTGCGGGCCGACGTTTTCAAACTGCGTCTATGGTGCTAGTGCAGAGCTATCAGCAAGTCTGAATGACCTCCATCCACTCCTGCGGCAGTGAATATCTCCTTCTTTGTTTCTTGTAGAGGGGTCTATCCCTTTGCGGTCTAACACAAGATGGACAGAGACTGAGCGCTCGTTTAATAAAGAGACTCATAGCAGGCAGGCCATCTTCATAGCCATGATTAAGCCACCCCCGCTGACGCTATACTAACGCGCTAATCGCGAGTAGACACATCCCTCGTCAACAGCCATATATAGAGACACCGTTAGTGCGGAAGCGTATTTACGCTGCTTCGCATCCAACCTCACGGCGTCGATCATGGGAACAAAAGTGAGAAGAAAAGGACAAAGTAAAGGAAAAGAAATGAAATAAACAGAGAAAAAAGGAACATCACACAAACCTTCGCGAGACGTCATGACCATGGGACAGGCCGGATTAAAGAGGAAAACAACCCGAGCAAGGTCACCGGTTGCTGCCGCTTGGCCAGTTTTTTCTTTATTCCTCCTCACCGATTTTCAGCGTGCGTGCCCTAAGCGAGTAGTAGGCTCATTTATGGCCCGCCCGCCATCTTCCTGAGGTTCCTCCTCCATTCTCACTCTCTCCTTTATCTTTCCGCAACCCCCGGGGTGCCCCAAACGCCGGAAGTGAGCCTAATGCCTTCCATTAAAGCCCGCTGTCCACTCGACACGCCCTAGACGTGAGCATCGCGGTTATTTCGCGTTGCTTGCGACCTCCGTGGCGCCTTGTCTGAGTGCGTGTGTGCCGAGAGAGGGGAAGTGGGGGAGAAAGAAAGAGAGAAAAAAGAAAGAGAGTATACTGCACCCCAGGGTATACAACTCCGCCTCGCTCGTTGCGTGCCACACGGCGGAGGCTTCGTGTGCGCGATCGGGTGAACCCGCCCCGACGCGCGATATAGTCTGGGAACGCGACGCGGAGAATGCTTCTCCAGTAAGCAGGCAACGGAAATTTAAAGCAATTCTGCATTAGTATAGCAGGACTCGCAGAGTGAAGGAAACCAGAACCGAATCCAAGAAATCCAAACTCGCCGCCATGATTGCGATTGAAGAAGCGTTCGAATGTACTCCCTGTTGTTTGCTGACTGCTAGCAGTGTCGGCAAGTCCCCTCAGCCTCCAAAGCACTGCACGCAACTGTGGCTGCAGCTCTTAGCGCTAAAGAGAGTGTAGACGCGAAGTGAACGGGGGACGTAGTTCGCCAAGGACGACACCAAAGTGCGATGAGTCTCGGAAGGAGGTGATAGTGAATGAGAGGAGATAAAGCAGCAGCCGAGAGGAGACGAACGGGAAAAGAAAAAGATAAAACTCAACGAGAAAGGAGGAAGCTTCTAGAAAGACCGTTTAGTAAGCAGTAGTGGGGCGGTAATCGCTGATTGTTTCGTTTTTTTTTTCTTTTTGGAAAACATTCTGCGTGTTTTCATTTCCCCTGTGCGCTTTGTGTCATGTGTGCGGGTCGCCTCAACCACCTATACGCTGCCTGATAACTTGTGCGCGCTTCGTTTTAACATTCTGTCCGAAATATTTCGCCGTATTTCGGGGCAGAAGCAACACTGCCAGGAAGATTCTTGTTTTCGTGCTTTAGGAAGCCATGCGTCTTATTAAAAGCAGTAAAGAAAAAAAATACAACGATCTCCCAATTGACGTCCCAGCCAATCCGCTTTTGGGATTTTAGTCCTACAGTTGAAAAGTTTATTCGTGACACTTCCTGAAACTACTGAAAAATAAAATTTAAAGTAATCTCAACTTTTTGGAAAGAATAGAAGATACGTGTGCAGAATTTCCCCTGCTCTTTATTTTTAATGCTCACTGGCGAATAAAAATGACAAATTTTTCTCCTTTATGAATTGCATTTGCGCCTAGCCGAATAAGGTAGCTGATGCTCTCTGCTGCTAGCATCTTAATGAGCTTTATTTGTTGATTCCAGCAAAAATAATTGTGTAATGATCCCAGAGCACATATGCATCTAAAATATCAGGAGAAATATTAGGGAAGCGGAGACAGCGGCGACGATCTAGTCACCTGCAGTCACATTTTTAGGTGCAGCATTAGATAGGTTGCAGAAGTTGATAGTTCCAACGATGCTATTTCGCCATTCTGTCCCGCTGATTGCCACCTGTCGCGCGCAGCCGTTTTCGTGCGCTGTAACAAAGTAATTATGAAGTCGGAAAGGCCAAGTCCCTGGGGTTTTACGTGGGCGAAATGTCTCCACTGTACGTCATTAACTATCCCAGCGTCACAAATAATAAACGTCATGCCCGCCTGCTTTGGATGCATAGCTGGGCGTCATGACTTTTCATCTTCAGCAGCAGCCGGTGTTATCGCGTCCAAACGAATAATTTCTGCTGGTTGCTGAGTGAAAACCAGCCAGTAAACGTGAGGAAAATATGAGGAACACCACTGTAGGAAGGTCACAAAAATGCCCCTAAAAAAATTGCGAGGACACTTTGGCAACTAAAGTGTTGGGCGGCGCAAGCCGAGGACACCATGCCGTGACGACTTCCGGTGCATGTGACGTCACACCATTCCCATGGCTACGTCGATACCCAAATTATGCATCTTTCGGGGATCTTAAGTGCTAATTCCGCTTAATTACGCATTTTTTCATCTAGTTTGACAAAAATTCGACGTTTTTCCGACCATTCTGTGGCAATTTTCTCTGTGCCGTGACGACTTCCAGTGGATGAGACGTTACACCGTTCCCGTGGCTATATTGACGACCGCGCTATTTCGACGCAATTTCGACATTTTTGCCTATAATTAATGAATTAATTAGTCTACAGTTATCAGACTTGGCTTCTAGGTTCTTTTTTTCCTCCTCTATCTGAAACAACCATTCGTTTTCTCCTATCTTTTTAGTTCCCGAGTAAACACGAGTTAAACGCTGCCAAAGGTGTGACACCTGCTAACGGACGACACTATGAGCCATTAAAGGCTTTCGCCTCAATATATCTCTTTAGGACGCACAGTAGAGATGTAATCATTTATTCAAGCTCCTTTAGCTGGTGCTTCACTTTTTTCGTCAGCCAGTTACTGCGGTTTCCAGGGACAATGCTTTACCACGCGTCTACAGACAAAACCTGCGCACCCTTATGTTATATTGAACGAAATACACCTGTAATTGATACAGTAGACATTTCTTTTCCTGCCGAGTTATTTGGGGAACTCTTTACTGCAAACGACAACGTTGACAGGTGTGGTGTGATTAAGATGCACACGAAGTACTGACACACGTCACGCGTGAGCACTCATTTTTTGTAGATAATACTCTCTGCCAGCAGGCACACTATTACAATAAAAAAATACTCATGGTTATTCTCGGTTTGTTGACGAAGTCCACGTCTAGTAGAAAGAACAGAAACATCTTCGTCGCGGAAGTTTTGTCCTTTAACTACAACTAAATAGAAAAATATTCAACAGTTACGAAATCACGTATTTGTACTTTGACTCATTGCGTTTTCTAGCAGATAACTCTTTTAGCACGTTATCATAAGTACTGTTCAAAAATGAAGTCGTAGTCAGAAAAAATCTTGACACAGACAACAAAAGAAAGAACATACTTGAAACAGAAAGTCGATGTGGCAAGAAAAGAAACAACAGCATGCTATTTTTAATCTCGCTACAGTATTTGAAGTTTTTTTTTTTCGTGTTCCATTAATCACGCTAGTCTAAAACGCGCTAACGCAGACTACAAAAACTTCTATCTTTAAGAAAAAGGAAATATGTTTTCGTATGGTTGTGAAGTAAGATTTAACTGTAAAAGCAAGCCTGAATAATGGTTCCGAAAATGATTAGAAACTTTATGCATAAAAACATGTTGCATCACAGTACCTATGCACTCAATATTTCGCGGCGGGAGGCATGCACCAAGGATTTCAAAACGTTTCTTTCTTTCTCCATACGCAGACGTCAGCGGAAAATGCTTCCGGCTCTTCCTCTGCACAGTTTTCAGACCAAGCACATAAATTCGCACGCTTGATGGCTCTGACCACGGGGGAAAAAAAAAGCAAAATATTTTCTCAGTTCCCTAACCACGCGGGCGATAGCGGTTAGATATGTTTCCCAATACTCGATTCCCAGCCAAAAAAGTACATAAAAAACACTCAACTTTAATCAGGTTGTTTCCCTTTCTCTTTTCTTTTCTTTATTTTCTCTTTCGTTTTAAGCAGGAATTCTACCTGTGCCGTCATACCGAGGTCATAAAATGGCACTAAAATCCTTGTCAAGATGGTTTTCACGTATTTCGCTCCTCATGAACAAATTGGCGTGAACAAGATGGTCTATGGAATCTTATTTTTATTTGTTCTTGCTGCTTCAAAGCCAATGCTCCCAATCTTTACGAGCATCCCACTCGACGACTGCTTTATGCTTCTGCAATAACCTGTGACGGGAATATGAGCCGCACGCCTGCAATGGTGTAGTTTGATTATGAAGATAGCAGTCTCGAACGATGCCGTTCCTACATACTGTGGCAATACCTAACTCAGAATGAATCAAACAAGAAACAGAAAATCACGTACACGTGCGAATGCACTTTAAAAAATGTGGGCATGAAGCTCAGTGGCAGCTAGCGGTTGAATATGACTACGAAGCATTTAATTAAGAAAACACTTGGCTCTAGACTACAAAGCAAATCAAAGAAAAATATCTCCTGCGCAGCTTGCTGAAGTTATAGGGAGCAAGGAATGATACAAAATGGGACTTATTAGGTTCAACTAAACTCTGGGGCTTCAATAAGGAGAAGCTCTTTCGGTTACAAAAAAAGATATTGATATTATAGTCTTAGTTTGCAAAAGTCATCAGCTAGCTTTGAAGCAATTTATTAGGTACCGGAGGCTCTATTCTAAGGCTGAAAGTATACGCTCTGCGCAAATAATTATTACTAGTAAAGGGTGGAACTTGAGAAGACGGGCGATGCGTTGCATATGAATTCACCGGACGAAAGATATGTACCTGCTCATTTCTTTTAAAAAATTTTGCATCTCCGGTAACAATGTCTCTTAAAAGCCGCGGTTTTTCCTCTTGTTTTTTTCAAAATAAATAAAATCAAGCGTCAAAGAAAGCGTAATGACGGAATGTCGTCTGTGCAGCATTTTTTGCGCGGTATGGGGCAACTAATCTCGACGTTTTTCACTCTGTGGACGAAAACTATTGAAGTGAACGCAACTAAAACAAATTTTGACGCTCAGCAAGTTAATCGGCTTATGTGGTACAAAGCTCGAAATGCCTCGACGCATGGAAGCACGCATACATACATTCGTCTGATACCATCCATGTGACCGGCCATGATCGTATTCTGAAGAAATGTTCTCGATAATTGCCGTCAGTATCATCCCAGTTTTTCGTGGCTGTTACTATAAAACCACCGACACCCGGTAGGAATCTAGAGCAGCCTTAATTCGTGCAATTGCCGCAGAACCGCACAGTGATAGGTATATCGTTTAGCACTCTTGGTCGATACGCTAGACACGTTCGACACAGCAGTGTCAGCCGAAGGTGTAGACGCAGCCTTTCGCATCTAACATACACTCCCCTTCTCTTGGCCCCAGCACGGTTGACCGTTTCTCCGTCTACACTATATGTCAAAGTGTCATGGAATGAAAAGGACGCCTTTTGTTTGATGCCAAAGATTTTTTTTTACTTTTCGATCAATCTTACTTTCCAAAAGCTTGCTGTTCTGGTCTCATTCGACAGAAACAATTGGCACAGATCGGATCCGACACCTAAACAGCAAAGGCTAAGGTGTTCTTCAAAAAAATTGTTCGCTCATTGTAGCAACTCCAATAGAAGAAGTCTAGAAATTACATTTTGCAGTGACAGTGGTATGGAAGGCTTTTTTCTGGGGGCACCATGGCGTCTCGTAACATAAGTGTCGTTGTCAGTTCTTTGTCCTGGAAAAGAGGAAACGGTCGTTGGTATGGTTTTTTTTTTCTTTTTTAAAGAATGGGGAAAACGTATTTTTTAAGGTTTCTTTCAGTACTCGAAAACTATTCTGTAGTGTGTGAGAGAGAGAGAGAGAGAGAGAGAGAGATAAAGATGAAGAGGGAAGGCAGGGATGTAACTATCTTTGTACCTTAAATATGAGAGAGAAGCCAACAGCCACAGAAACCAACGGACACAGGGTATTTTATTAATTTTTTTGTGGTGTTGATCAATTTATAATAATCCTGAATATGGTATCGATTAAAGCTAATTGATAAGAAAAGCAGAAGAAAAACCAACCACATGCCGCCGATGGGATCCGAACCCACGACCTCCGAATTTCGCGTCCGGTGCTCTACCTCTGAGCTACGGCGACGGCTGTCAAGTCTTCTGCTTTCGGGGGTATTTATGTTTACAAATAACCTAACTTGAGAGTGTTCATCAGCGCCACCCGCGTTCGTAAGCGGCGGACGTAGCACGTCCTGTGGTACCGCTGGTGTGACGTAGAACGTCATCTAACGGCGAGAGTGGAAGCTGTGTGAGAACCCTCTTATGCTTCCTATGGCATCATGGCTGCCAGAACCGAGGCCCTTGCTAAGCAATTACCTTAAAGCCTCTTTTAGGATGCATTTCGGCTATTTACTGAACGCTTGCCAAGTATCATGTATGTTTCAACAGGCATGTAGCATTGACATTCGGTAGCACGCGGCCTACTTTGCTGTCTAAACGTGGCTGTGATAGTTTGATATTCTGTAGTCGGCTAGGCACTACAGCCCTTCTCCCGGCTTCTGTAGAGAACGTTCCCGTCTAGAGCTATGTCGCAGTAGTCATGCAAAGAGGACAGCTATTAGATGCCCTTTTCCAAGCTTTGCTCTCGTTATCTTTTTTACGTAAAAAAAAAATAGAACGAAAGAGGTGTGTGTAGTTTTTCTGTTCCTGATCGCGCACACACAGCGTTCTCCCACATGCAACACCACGAAACCGGTCAGATATTTCACGGCTCTCCTCCTACTCGCGAACCCTACTACGATTTAATTTAATTAAGCACATGCCACACAGCACGATGTCGACCGCCTTTTCCCGGCCCCTGCAAAGGGGCTGAGTAAGACGGAGGAGCGAACTTTAAGGCGCCTGCAGACAGGTACTCTACTCTGTCCTGCAATCATAAAACATTACGATCCTAACACGGATGGGCGATGCCCGCACTGTGGGGAGACCTGTGATATCCTCCACATGGTGTGGGCATGTACTCAAAATCTCCACCTCCCCCCTTCCCCTACCCCTTCCAGAGAGGCATGGGAGACTACCCTCCTCAACTGCTCTTCGCTTGAGTCCCAAAGGGCTCTGGTGAAACGGGCAAGAGACGGGGCCTCGTCATGCGGTGTCCCGGACTAGGGACGCCGACTATGTAGCGGGGCCACTCTGTGGCTCCCAGCTCTATTTCATCAATTAAAAGTTTTCACCACCACCACCACCTCGATTCCTACAACGCAAGCGCGCTTGGTCACTGGCATTCCAACGGCGCGATTTGCCGCGGATTTCATCCGCGCCTTGTTTGGAGCAGTGGCTTTCGTTGCGTACGGGGAGCCCCGCACACGCGTATGCATACATTCCACGCGTGCTCGCACGCACAGTGTAAAGCAGCGAGCGCTGTGGGTATGGTCCGACGAGTCTGTTACGAAATAAGCTTTCAGGCACTTGATTATCCGCCCACAGACTCTCAGGGATTCGGACCAAGGGAAAAGAAAGAAGCCAAAGGTGTAGTGCGGGATGTTGTTGCCCACTTCGTGTTCTGTCGCGCATGCTTTCCATTTCCGGACTGAATGATGGTACACCCACGTGACGGTGTGCATACCATGACGTGGAATGCGTGAGCGTGGCTCGCTATTAAAGTTTACCAAATGCCGTTGCATGGACTGTGTGGATGAAGCTAGGCGCGAGGGGCGGATCTGTTCGTTTCGAAATTTAATGCGAAGTGTGCTTTTTTTTCCCAAAAGTATATTGCGTGGACCAGTGACGTCGTTTGTGACTCGTCTAGAATAGTCGACATGTGCTAAGAGATGCAGAAAGCGATCGTGAAAGGCAATGTTCTCGTGGAAGAAACTGTAATGTCAGGATTGAAAGAACTAAATTTTGGGGGTTTTCCCTCACTACGGAGGCGTAAAAGAGAGGTGTCGCGTTATAACAGAGTGTCTGTGCTGTCCTAAATCCGAAAAAGAAAGGCCACAGCAAGTATTATTTTCTTTTTTTATTCATTTCGCGTATCGGGATTCCTCAACTTGGTAACGTGCGATATGGCCACCCTGAGTGAAATCCCAGCGGAATACTTTCACTGCGCAACAGCTCGCTGCGTGTGAATGCTACAGCCCGTGTTCAGTTCACCTCCAAAAGATTTCACCAGCATCCTCACTATCGATTATGATTATGATGAATGTAATGGCACAGAGCAAGGTTCTCCTAATGGACGGCAAGGTTAACGCGTCTGGTCTGCGGGAGGTGAGGGTCAACGGCCCATTTTCCAGCGCATTTAACCCCGGAGTACCAGGCCTAAGGAAAACTTGTACCCACTGGAAAAACTGTGGGCACCTACTTCTATTGGACATCGAACCCAGCACAACTGCCGCGTACGATGTGGAGCAACCTGATTATTATTTTCATGTTATTGAGGACAGCTTTTCGGTCCAACAAAGATTTCTGGTTCATTTTGTTCTCCATGCTTTCGTAAGCGAAATGCTCGCGCTCGCTACGAGCAGTAATTTCTTCACCTTCAAAACTTAATTTTAAAAAGAGGAAGGCAAATTTGTGTAGAAAAATAATGCTTGACTGCAGTTTTCAGTCAGTGATTTACATATTTCCTTTTGACCGAATCATTTGGATTCATTTGTTGGGTTTAACGTCCCGAAGCGACGAAAGGGCTATGAGGAACGCCATGGTGGACTGTTTAGGATTAATTTAGACCACTCGAGCTTTTTTGCCGTACGTTGCCATCGCACAGCACGCGGGTGTTTTGGTATTTCGCGTCCGTCTAAATACAGCCATCGCTCCCCGGATCGAACCCGCGACCTTGTGATCAGCAGCCGAAAGCCACTGACACTGAGGCACCGCGGTGGCTGAATAACTTCCTTCAGTGCGATGTCATCATCATCAGCCTAATACGCCCCCTGCAGGACAGAGGCCTCTTCCATATCTCTTCAATTAACCCTGTCCTGTGCCAGTTTAAGCCACCTTATATTGCAAACTTCCTAATCTCATCCGCACGCTTCAATTTCTGCCGCCCCTGCTAGCTTGCCTTCTCTTCGAATCAAGTCGGCCACCCTCGAAGACTATCGGTTGTCTTGCCTTCGCATTACATGCGCTGCCCATGCCCATTTCTTCTTCTTGATTTCGACTGTAGTCGGATACAAATGAAGAACGCAGCAGCTTCTCCCCGTAAAAGGATTCCCTTTCATCCTGTGGCTTCGGCTGATTCTCATGACCCTGCTAGTGTGACGATGCAGGGAGTGGTAGACGAAAGGGGATAACCCCTTGCCTCTATGGTCGGGGATAGCCCTCCCTCTTCATTGTGGGGCCGCTGCCTGTATTGTCACGCTAGCAGGGTGTTGACAATCGGCCGACGCCATTGGCTGGAAGGGGATCCTGTGACGGGGAAAAGCTGCTGTGTCCTTGTGTTGTATCCGACTATAGGATGTCATCAACTCGCGTTTGTTTCCTGGCCCATTCTGTTCTGTTCCCGTATTCTAACATCAAACCTGGCATTTTTATTTCGATAGTTTGCTGTGTTGTTCTCAGTCTAAGTTGAATCCTTTCCTTTAGCCTCCACGTTTCTTCCGCATAGGTGAGTACCGGCAAGATACAGTTGCATATACCTGTACTTTCCTCTTAAGGGATACTGGTTAACTACCGTTCGTGATCTGAAAGTACATGCCAAATGCACTGTACCCCATTCTTATTCTCCTAGCTATTTCACTCGAGTGGTCCGGATATTCGGTCACCCCCTGACCTAAATGAATATATTCCCTTACCATTTCCAATGCTTAACTAATTATTATAAACTGCTGTTGCGCTCCGAGACCGTTGAGCATTACTTTAGTTTTCTGCACATTATTATTTTGTTCTTTGATTTTCCGGTCTAGGCGCTTCATCATGCTTTGCGGTTCATACCCTGAGTTATTTAGCAAGGCAACATCATCAGCGTATAGCAGATTACTAAGGTATTCACAATTAACGTTTATCTCCAACTGTTCTAAATCCAGCGCTGGCAATCAGTTGGCGTATTCATATAGGAAGTGGTGGTCTAGTATTACACAAAGGTGGCGAACTGCTGTTATGGTGAGAGGGTGCACTGTCAGCTCTGGTCACTGGGGTTAGCCGCACCCCAGGCCTGGTAATTCAATATCTTCGACACTCAGATTTTTCATTTTCTATTCCTGTGTAGAATTACGGCGACGTGACAGGGATTCGAACCGTGGTCCTCTTGCTCACGATGTGGATGTTCTACCTCTGCTCCATCGCTGCTCAGTATTACGTGACTCCACCGATATTGAGGCTTGAGTGCAGAACAATATATCACCCGTTTCTTTTTGTTCAGCGCTTAAGACAGAGGCGCAAGCCGACTTTTATTGCGAAAGCAATACTACTCCCAAGAACGGCCTTTCGCGTAGCGGCGGCCACTTGCCACGTTTGACCTTTAGAATGACCCCTGACGTCATACCATGCATAGCGACGTCACAGCGTGACGTCATACCAGGATGAAAGACGGGCTACCAACTCGGCTCGTCTGGTAACGGCGGCCGCTTGGCACGGCGCGCCGCGCTCTTCCCACTGCTTTCGCAACCTACCAGGCTTAACCAAAGCTAAGCCCCCGCCAATTTTTTCGAGTGGAGCCCGAATTGATTCGTCTTCACTTCTTCTGGTTACTCAACACACGCTTGCGTTGAGAGAGAATCATATTAGAAATAATTGTTTTTTTTAATATGCGTTTTCCATGCGCACACTCATTCTTTTTGCTAATATCTTTTTCTCATTTTTCTATTTCCTTTTTACCTTTGCAGTTCATTTATTTTTGTACTGAATAGCTTGTGGAAGGGGCCGTTCTGAGCAATAGAATGTAACTCCCACCTGCTAGTTGCTTCATAAGCGTGCTGTTTATAAACGAGCTTATTGAAAAAGCAAATGCTAAGTCAACTTGCAAACAGCTTTCTCCGTCCCTCGCATTACGTCAGAAGCGACAACAGCGAGATGGGTCATGTAAGTAAGCAAACAAAGTATGAAAGATAACGGTGCGCACTGCTGATTTTGCCTCACATCCAATACACTTGCCTCCGAAAGATGCTTCTTTTGGCGACAGATTAAGCTGTAAGCATGTGTGCAGAGCATACAGGCACGTACATAATTAACCCACTGGCGCGTTGATTGCCTCGCATTTGCTAATCAGAGCGAGCTTAACCCTTCCGATCGTCCGCATGGGTGTAACAAGACACTCCGCTCGCTCTTTGTATATACTTTACTTCGCTGGCAGAGAAAACAATTGCATTCAACACTGTCGCCTGAAAATAACAATCAGCATTAATGTACAAAAGCTGCTAGACAGATAAATGTAGGGTGAGAGGAAAAGGTAGGGAGGTCAAGCAAAAGAAATTGCGGCGGAAAGGAAAGAGGAGATATAAATGAGAAAGAGCAAATATAGGAAACTGAAGTGCAGAAATGGCGTAAGCACTTCGCATGCCGCAAATTCATAGCCCCGATACAAATCGAAGAAAACTGGGGAATCAGAGCAAAGACAAAAACAGGTAAACAACTAGATCCCTTCGCGGGTTCTGATTTTTGTGTTCTCGTAGTTTTATTTGTTCTTCGTTTGTCTAAACTTACTGCAGGCCATTATTCTAGCCCGAGCAGCAAGGGCAATTCCAGAAAGAGTCGAGCATCGTTACAGACAGAAATAAGAGTTAACACTATGTAGATAATCAGTGGAATAAAGCATAACACTGCATTCATTAAACAATAAAAAACTGAACAAACAAAAACAGGAGCTCCAATTGCTCTACAAAATTATCAGCCTCAAGAACATGGGAGCGTAGCAAGTTTCACAGTGACGCTCTGTGGTTGAAATAACTGTTTTTAAAACCGTTAGTTAAATCAAAAACATCTGTTAGAGAGCATTCACGTTTGTGTCTAGTTGTCTTAGAAGTGAGTGGCTGCAAATATTTAGTGTTTTTTTACTCTCAATTTTGCCTGCCTCTATTTTGATTTATTGAAAGGATCATTTGTCCTCACGTGAATTGAATATACAACTGGCAAAACTCACAATGAACTTCTTTTTTTTTTTGGTTTCTCATTCGGATCCCCTTTAAAATGCCCCGTTGGTCAAAGAATCCATGCGGGCCACTGGCTACACTATGTTAGCGGTGCCGTGGGCGACGTTGGTTTCCTTGCCGTCGAGTGCTGGAAAGCATATTGCAGCGCCACGTGAAGATTACGAGTTTCACCGGGTGAATTCATATGCAGCAATTTGCGCAGGATGAATGCGATAAACTGAACCTATTTTTAATTAAATTCTTATCTTCAATTTTTTTTTCACACAAGGACAAAAAGATAACATATACACCAGAGAAGCCGTGGTTGCGACTGCTGCAGAAATGCATTGCCTCCCATCGGACTTTTTTCACATAAAAAAAAACGTTACTCACAGGAACTTTTCACAAAAAGTTGACTTCAAAAAAGCTTTCTTTCGTGAAAAAGGTGCTTTCAAAAAAAGTTCATTCTTAAGTCTGCTCTTGTCATGTCTTCACCCCATATCCCTCCTACGCCCGACGCACAGTTCGCCATCTCGAGATATATGCAATGTATGCTAAGAACGTACAGGCGCCGTTTATTGTTGTCCAGGTGATCATGTACTAAAGTGCCGCTGTCATGTAAAGGATCTCCCCTTGCTCACAAGCTCTACAGCGCGAGCGCAAAAAGTGTGTCCTGAAAAAGTGTGGCACGCAGGCCTTTGAACACATTTCTGAGTTAGAGTGCATTGGACAGGAACCAATTTTAGTACGAAAGCACTCACTTCACGGGTTAAAACTCAAACAAAAATCTTGTGGCCTACCTTACCTTTAGGGTGCAGTAAAATATATAATGCCGCGACTGCGTCTCGAACCCGCGGTGGCACGAACAGATGAGCTTCGCTGGCCACTCACGAGAGCAGTATAGACTATCGCCGCAGCCAATCACGCCTCGTGTTAAGCTTCAACACACTCTCGCGCTGTGCACTTCGCGTCGTCGTCTTCATCAGCTTCCATCTGCGGCGCGAACTGATCATATCAGCTTAACCTCGATCGGAGCATAACCTGAGTCTAATGTCGTCTCCAAATGTGCCGATGACCCAGGAGAGCAAAACCATGAGCCAAACAGGCTAATCACATGCTTTCGCACGTCTACTCGGTTTATCTACGTTAAAGCCTTGCCACATATTTTTTTTATTCGAACGGCATCTGTACAGCGTTGTGGCCAGTGCTATATTCGAGAAATGCGTCGGTTGAGACTAACGCCAGATGTGTGGTATATTTAATCTGTCTTGCCAATGCTATGGTGTGAACAGCCATTTCGAACCATGGCTACCTCCACGTCACTTAGAAGTAGGACGGAAAATTGAAGGCATTCCTTTGATAAGATATATGCGTGGAACCGCTATACAAAAAATAAACGCTTATACTAATATCGCTGCTCCGGTTTCCTTTAAAACGCGACCGCATTTATGAGCTCATTCCCGGCGCTTACTATACGACAAAAAGCAGACGCCATGGTTGAGCGAGATATGGAGCGTTAGAGCGCGCTCAAAGGCTTTCTGCAGAGACGTCGCTACTAAACATTTTCATCTCCTCTACGAGTTTGGCGTTGCCGCTAGGGACGAATTCTGTATTCTAATGCATGCATGCAGCCCGGTATTGGAATCCCGTAGGCAAAATCTCTAAAAAGAGGGTTAAAAACAAACATTTACGGTCGTCCGTAAACGACTGCAGTTTCTTTCAAATTACTTAGATGTGCATCACATTTTTTGTTGCTTTTTTAAAATTGCGGAAAGATGGAGGACGTTCATGTAGACGCTTTTACTGCTTAGGTCTTTGTTCCAACTTTAACCGGGAAGAACTCGGAAGCGCATGCCATAAGATCCATATTCTTGAAATCTCTCCTGAAGATTCTTTTTTCTCTTTTCCTTGGTTAGTGAATTTAGACGAAGTCATGCCAAGTTCGGTTAGGTTAGGTTATCAAGAAAAGAAGGGCCTGTGTGACAGAAACCATTTCCACGGAACAGAATACTTGCGTTTTTGGGGAGCCTGATTGTATACGAAGTTAAAGAGAAAGTTTTGGTGGCAGGTGCCCACTATTATAATTGTAATTGTGGTTCAAAGCACTAATAATAAAGTTATCTGAGATTGTCGGAATGATTAGCCGGCTCCGGATAATAAATGTCTAACAAAGTTAGACTTCTACACAACTGTCCTTAAGACTTATTTGAATTATAATCCATTAATATGGGTGACAACTACATCTGTACAATTGAATAAGATGTACCTTGCACAGAAAAATGTTTTGCGACTGTTAACAACGACGGCTAGAGAGCATATAAGTAGCGGAAAGCTACAAGCGTCCTGAGGAGGGTTCTGCTGATATATTGATTGTTATGGTGTGCTCTTGCGATATTCGAAAAAAAAATTGCGTTCATAAAGAACTTCGCGCCGAAAAATGCGCTTATCCAGGATTCCTGGATACGGTTTCACGACCTTTAAGATAAATTTTTTAAAAGACTTGCAACTTGTTACGTCAAGAAATGTGTTTGTTGGCACGCGAGAGAATATGGAAACAGGGAGACACCGAGATAAAGGTGAGCGAAGGAGAGTAAATGAAACGCGGGGCCCAGCAACACAAAGCTGCGTTCTAATTGGAGGCTAGAGTTCCTGATGGAGAGCGGTGGTGCGGCTTCCGGTTGCCAGCGTTTGCGAGCAGACCTAATTAGAGGCGGTGAACAACGCGCCCATTACAAAGGCCTCGCGTTGGTACACGCTCTGACACGCGCATATTTTAATTAGAGGCTCTTTGTTCTGAAAGACTTCCGTAGGAGACGTTAGGGGTGCGGTTCCGTCGTGATTCTGGCGCTTCACTTAGGGAGAGTTCAAAGAAAACGCTGATGCTCACTTCATGGAGGAAAGTATCGTTTTGCTTGTGTGCTCCTCATCGACGCAGTTAGGACTGACTAGCGAAGGACAGAGCGCAATCGAAGTCAGATTTGTAATTAACGGGAACCATGCGACTCGCGAAACGCACTAGCTTCCCGTCCGCTCCTACGACGCAAGTACTGCCGCGGCCGGACCGCAGCAGAACAGTGCGCGCTCTTGACGTCCGGCCGTGGCTCTGCACGCTTCAGTAACTTTTGAGTTTTGCTTTATATTCTAGCTTCTAGCAGTAGCTGCTTGTGCTCGGCGCCTGTAGCGTAGACACACTGTGTCAGAGGTGTGCGGTGGTTGCGAATTGCACTGGATGCAGGGATGAAAGACGTGCAACTGCAGCATTTGTAGCAGCGAGCGACCGAGGCGGCGACGCTGTTGCTTGTTGCTGGAGCACCGTTTCAAGTGGCGTCGAAAACATCTTCTTCCCACTTTCGTGCATTTTGCAAAAGGGGAGCATTCCGACACTTATGGACGCGCGTACTTATGCAGAGTTAGCCTTTCCCAATTTATCCTTCTAATAGTTTTCACAATGTTAATCCTGACACTTATCAATGACCAAACCTGTATTTATAGATTAGAGGTACTTTTTTTTTTTTCAAGGAATGTCTCGCGCTTTTTTCTCCTTACTTTTTCATAAACAAACACGAAAATGTGCTCACTGCATACGTCCTTCAGCTAAAGGTCTACCGGATTATTTTTCTTATCGCACAGAGCCAGCTCCAGATCCAACAAGCCGGGAATGAAGATATAGTGTATAAGGGTTGAGAGTTGGGTGGGGATCCTGGATCTTCATCGCATGACCTGCACATTGAACTCTCCGTATTGGTGGGCTATGAAGCAACCATTGACGTGGCTATAGCCATGACGAATGTAATAAGCCGTAAACAAGAACCTCCTCCTCCTCCTCCTCTTGGTTATGAAACACAGGGCCTCTCAAGCTGAACTAATATTCTTACGCAGCGCATATCTCGACCAGCGGTTGCGATCGGGCTAGGTGGCGCTCTCGTTTGTTCAGATCGTGCACTCTCATTCTGATCTGTCCGCATCCCAGTTTCAGCCACATCGTACAATAATAGTAAAATTGTGTTGTCTGCCCATCGCCGCTTCGGAGTAGTAGAACCCAGTATCACGGCTGCGGCGAACTGCCTGCTTTTCTTGGCATATAGGTTCTCTTTCCATCGCTGTCTCCCTACCGGGCATAGTGCGGAGACATACGAAAGGGGGACAGAGAAAGTATACGACTCTTGATTCACCACCAGCACATCAGATAACGCTCAAAGGTATATAGGGCCTAGAGGAGACGCACGTGCATTTGCGACTTCGAATATTTGATGTGACGCCATTTATCTGTCGCCTTCCTGATTTCTCTTCAGAGTCTTCTAAAGGAGGTTTCCTACTTTTCGCACCTCCTGCGGGAAACGCCATTTCCTTCAGCGTTTGCACCGATTCCTACAGTGGCAGGATAGAGAGAATGCCCGTGGAAACGTGACTTCGATGAAAGTGTTACTTAAAGATACCACGAAAGAATCCCGGCGTGCTGTGTCTGCGCTGCAGCGCTACTCTTGCTTCGTTTGTTTGTAGCACGTTCCAGTTAATTTGATTCGCTCTAAATGGTTGCGACGTAGGTGCTGAAGGCAAGCTGGTGTTTAGATTCTTTGAGCCGACTATGGCATCTAATCGCTGTCTTTTTGCTATCCCTATTATCGACGCTATAAAAGTGTGTAGCCTTTTGAACACGTTGCTTTGCTCGCTCTTGTGGCTCTGAATTCTCCAGCTTTGAGCATTCAGTAATTTTTTGGTGACATTGAAAACAAACTGAATGAATGAAGGTCAATCCCTCAACTTCAGATTCTCGAAGCAAATCCGCACTGTACAAATCCATCTTTTGTGCTTGCCAGTAGTATTATAAGTGTCTTCTTTGCTAGTAAGGTCAAGTCACCAGTCCCTGCAGTGAGAACTGGGGTTCGTCGGAAGCAGCAGAGCGTATTTTGTTCGTTTAACTACCATATATGAGAGGAACAACCTGTGTATTTGAGAAAATAAGGAACAAAAAACAGTTACAACTCCGCTTCCCAGCAGTCATATAGAGGTTTCTTTGCGAGCCCTTCGGAGCAGCACATGATTGCCTTGAACTTTGTATCCGTGCATTTCTTTGAAATTGGGTTACTTGAAAAACTTGAAGATTTACGTTAGCTTCAGCATGCGCAGCGTAGTCTTACGGTTCTCTCTTCCTTCTCCCGCTGTTTTAGAGCGTTAGCGCGTAATATCTCCTTCTTCAGTTTCACGCCGTCGTCGCAGTCCGCACCGACACCTGCCACTTGCCGCCGGCCACCTCGGTTAGCGAGGGGGCAAAGTGCTGAGAAAGAAATCCCTCTGCACATCTAAGAAAAAGGAAGTTGATGACTACCACGAGAACAGCGGCGTGCTTTGCTCTGTTCCATTACTTTTTTTTTTCTTCTGATGGTGAATACGGGCGTTTCATTCTTCACCTTTACTAGTCAATCTTTCCTCGCTTTCTCACCAGAGCAATAAATAAGAGTTTCGCCATTCAACTTCTACTCTTAGCTTGCTTCTGTTTCCCGTCCGGTGCGGTGTGCATCCGAGGCACGCTAAGCACGCATAACATAGTGGCCCACATATAGTAGCAGTGCCCATCGCATCCGCTACTACGGCGCTGTGCTTTTCGAATACCGTGCCCATGCGTCATCCCACGCGCAGATGTGGAGCCACCTACTACCCGACTTTCTCGTCTCTCGTCTGACACTTTCGGGACAAAAAAAAACAAAAAAGGGTCGCCGGCGAGCTGACTGAACGAGGTGGTTACGAAACACCTCTTTTTAGCAGCAATTGCCGACGTTGTGGTCACCGGTGTTTAACCACGCTCCACAATGGCCGCGACCGCTGCCATGGGCTGGAGGCGGGACACGAGAAGAAAAGAGCCGACTAAAAGCACGACGACCGAGGCAGCGGACCTTGAAGCGATGGGGTGTTTGCACGTGACAAAAAGAATACAAACCTTTTCCGCTAAACGCTTTGCGGCTGCCGTTTGCACTTGCTTTTCTTTGTCCACGCGTTCCTGGCGTGACGCAGCTGAAACGGCATGCTGCGTCGGCGGCAGTAGCTGCAAGGCACGCAGCATTAGCAGGCTTGCACGCATGGGAGAACGTTAAGGGCGAACGGAGGCGGAAAGCAATGGCGGCGACATTGGCCTTTTTGCTGGAAGCGGTGAGACCCCGTGAAGACGATGGCCGCCGTCGTTGCGCTATCGCGGCCGCTCCGGAAACGGCTGCCCCGTGTCGACGCGGTAAGCGCATCCATCGTTCCGTCGCATGGGGCTTTGTCGTGCAGCGTGCGTCGCCGTTCGTCGTCGCCCAAGTCATCGTGCGCTGCTGACAGGAAGCGGCTCGCTGGGCAAACAGCGGCATAGCCGACCCGCGGCGACGGCCCTGACAGACCCGCTTGTTTCTCGCCGCCCCTGGGTCGCACGCAATGACCCCCCCCCCCCCCCCTCCCCCACTTTCCTCTTCCTCCACTATCGCTCTCTCTCCTCCTGCTCGACCACTCTGTGAACACTACAGGAAAGCACGCTCATAGCAGGCTGGCTTCGTCTCTGTCGCCTTTGTCGTCGTTCGTTCACGGCGGACGTGTTTGCGCAGCCCCAGGCCTTCCTCGGCGAAAGTTCCCGTGACTGGCAGCCATCTTGTTGCTCGCAAGATGAGCAGTCCCCGCTGTTTGCTGTTGTCGTCCGTACTTTTCATTCGGAACGCGTCCCCTCTTGTCGTGACGGCCGGAGATCAGTCTCAGCTCTGACTGTGGTTTTTGCTTTTGGCGAGGTACTCCAAGAGAGCGGCTATCGACGAAGTAGCTTTGCAAATGCTGAAAGATTTTCTGTTTTTCTTTCTGTCGCTTACTCAGAAAATACGCAGAACACTCAAAGCTCGTGCTCTTTTAACTGTTGCAAGTGAAGAACGCTCGTCCTAGCACTTGCTACTTGACTGCGCCATGTGCACTAAATATACCGGTCAGCAATGTGGTGACGCGCGCAGTCTTTTTTTACAAAGGTCCATAGTTTCCCCACAGCAGTTCAGGAAGACACCTTGACCGAACCCCTGACAAAACATTTACAATGACCGACGTGGCGCCGTTGACAAGCACTAGCGCTGAGACACCGCAGCAGCACATACTGCTTGCTACAGCGTTTGCCGGATACGACTCAACAACGAAGCGGCAAATTCCCCTCGAAGGCTTTACAAAGGCGTCGAACTATTATCATGGCGTCGAGGCCAACCGCCTTGCACCTGCTACCCTGTCCGGCACATTTTATTTTGCGTCAAGACTCTTCACATAAATTTCCAGCAAGGCAATCTCGAACGATACTTGTGATGTTCGGTTTGGTTTATGGAGGTCTAACATCCCAATGTGACTCAGGCTATGAGGGACGCCGTAGTGAAGGGCTTCGGAAATTTCGACCACCTGGGGTTCTTTAGCGTGCTCGCACAGTATACGGGCCTCTAGAATTTAGCCGCCATCGATTCAACCGCTGTTCGCCGGATCGAACCCGCGTCTTTCGGGTCAGCAGCCGAGCGCCATAACCGATGAGCCACCGCGGCGGCTTGCTTGAGATGTTCGATCGTGAAAGAGGGCACATGCAAAAACAGGCAACGTTCCGAACGATTGTGCCTATTTCGGTACTTTTTATGCCAGCAAAAGAAAAAGGTGCCTTTCACACGCTCGCTGTTAATACGACGATCTGACATCGCGTCTACTTAACTTATCTTGAAAACGGTTTCGAAAGGTATCAATGATCAGCACAGCCGATGTTTTAAATGGCTGTGAATGTTCTCACCTGCGACGCAACTTTTCTGGGTTGCGCAATGAGTGTCTGTCAAGCCACGCCGGCAGAGTGTTCAGGCAGACGTATCATCATCGATTACTAGTCGGAGTATTGAACCGACGACCACGACGTACGTTTCTGTCACTTTTCTACGCAGGGAATCGACAGCAGTCGATGATTACCGAAGTGTGAGTCGCTTGGCTGTCTTGGAGCGGCGAAGTTTCGCAATGCTATGTCAGCCTCTTGAATCAATAGCTGGTCGCGGGAACGTACGTTGCAGTCCTCGGGGCGAAAGACTTCTGCCGGGCCATGACAGCTGTATACGCAGATAATAAAAACACCAAAAGAACCGCAGGCCGCGTTATCGGTAAACTTCGGTGAATCTGTTCGTTGGATCCTTGCATTGTGGGCATGGAGTCGCAGGGTTTGACAGACAACAAAAGAACTAACGACGGTAGCAGAACTGAAGCACGGATCCGTGTGCTTTCCCATAGTCGTTTGTTGTCACTTTTTTTCTTTATTTTTATTTTTATGGCCGCGGAGAACGGTTCTTTGATCAGTGGTGCGTACGCTTCCTGGTCCATTCACCGCCTGCTTGGTACGTAACTAGAAATCGTTGTAGCTATTCTGAAGGAGAGCGATTAATAGCAAAAGGTTTATCACACATGGCAGTCGTTCGAATGGCCCCTACGCAATGAAGAATTCGATGCGCCAACTTACTTTGCTGTCATGAACCGTTAACAATGTCACAGTTTCTCGGCCTCCAACCACTCTTTCAAAACTTACCACCGCTGTCTATAGCTTTAAAAATATTGTGCAGCAGCAACCATGGTGGCAGGAGGTTTAGCGCTGGTTGATTCGTAGATGCTAAGACACCTTGCACTGGCGTACATCCAGTCAAAACAGACACGTCGTTCACATGAGTCGTCCTGAGCAAAGACAAACGAGCTGTTGACGTGGAGAGCAATTTTTCTTCGCCCTAAAGAACCGACGACCGCACATGAGGAGAAATCAGCTGCTCCATCGGTGTTTCTAAATTCGGCTGTACCCCTCTGCGGCTAGGCTGTCACGGCACCGCCTTTCTGCGCACTGCGACTTTGCCTAAACGTCTTGTGCATATTCACTAGCTTTATCGCCGAGAAGACATAAATAACGACGAATCTACTATCTACTAATCTCAGGACAACGCTGCAGCAGACACGACATGGAATCGTCTGATCCCATCACCTGCGGACGGTGTGTGTTTTGAGGGAAGCAACCATCTGCATGGAGGCCAGTCCGGTACCAGATGCATCCAAGTTCGGGAACGTGAATCGAATGCGGAGTAACTTGATACGTGTCGTTTACATGCAAATTAGCGGCCACGTGCACAAGACCACACTTGAACGTACCGCGATAGCCAGAAACATTCTCAGAAGTGAGCAGAGAGCCGTACGCAGCGACAAGAAGGGAGAGAAACATATCTACTTACACGTATCTAATTACACAGTAAGTATGCCGTCGAGCTCGAGTTTCCTGTGGCCTTGGAGCTATGTATCCCCTGCTGTTCATTAACCGACCGTGAAATTCGGTCGCTCGCTACTTATAGGAGAGCTCAACAGACGATTGCAATGTCGATACGAGATTCACGACATCACGCTTGTAGTGGTGGTGCGATATCCACTGGAGACACCGCAGAGAAGCTACACGAGTTCCATCCAAACTTGCAGAAGCGCGAGCACTATCTGTCGTATCCCCGGCCTCCGGCGTAAATGATCTCTTGATAAACGACGTGAAAGAAAGACGCTTTAATGCGAGAGTATCAGATGCCTAATGACGCCTGAATGCGTCGTTGTCGGTCATAAAATTCGCCCATTGCTGGAAGCAAGCGACGTAACCAGAGCGAATATTTTCCATTGGCTGGAGAAAAGTGGCGCCACCAGACAGGATAACTAAAATTGGCTGAATCAAAGTGACGTCATAAGACCGGAAGTAACGTCCCCAGATTGGAAGGGACGTCACTTCCGGTAAAGGAATCAACATTTCCTAAAACTATCGCATTTCCATTACATTATGTAGTTAGGTTTAACTGATCATTTTCTTGTATTTCTCATTGGCTGGAGAAAAGTGGCGCCACCAGACAGGATAACTCAAACTGGTTGGAGCGAAGTGACGTCGTAAGACCGGAAGTAACGTCCCCAGATTGGAAGGGACGCCACTTCTGGTAAAGGAATGACCATTTCCTAATACTATCGCTTTGCCATTACATTATGTAGTTAGGTTTCACTGATAATTTCGTTGTATTTTTTTTATTCTTGGTTTGCTTCTTTTTTCGTTGAAGCCACACACCAGTCGTCTTCTTCTTTTTCTTAAATGTTTCCCTTCATTCCGCCCTACCGCCTTGTTCTTGAAGCGTGCGAGCCGAGATTAAAAGTTTTCCGCGTCCTTTACCGTGAACCTCAAACGCACATACGAGCAAATTCCCTCCCGTGCTGCTTCATTCACTGTTTGTCCCTACCTTGCTTCCTCAGCACTGCATCCAGCAAAAATTCCTCTGTTACAAGACAAAGCACTTTAGCAACGCCGAGGGCGATTCCGCCATCCAAGCAAAGCTAGCCTACCTGCTATCCCGCCGTCATCCGCCAACCTCTACTCTGCTCTCATAATTTTTTTTTTTTTTCACTGCTCTCTAATCTGCACCCACCGCTTCTAATCTGCCGCCTCTTCTCTGTCTACACCGCTTCCCTGCGACTTCTTCGTTTAAAACAGGGAAAAAAAAGTGTACTCTATCAGCAGCAGCTAGTGCGTTGAGCCGGGGGAGTGGCTACTAGGGAGTTTCCCTCTAAGCGCCGCCGCTCCTCTCGGTGTTTGCCAAGCGGGCTGCCGCCCCAGTTTGCTTCCTGGACAGCGCTGCCATTTTTTTTGCCTCTTTTGTTTTGCTTTTTGTGGGAGCCTCACCGGTGCTTCAAATTGATCTTGCTTCCGAGGTGTTTGCTTTCGATGTGGCCCGGCCGCGGACCTCAATTTATTCCTTTTCTTTCTTAACTGAGCTGTTGCGGACACTCTCGACTCTATCAACGCGCTTCGTTGGCGCTTTATTTTGCATTTTTCCTGCCAGGAGCAGAGAAGTGCTTACGCAATGCTTAATGCTCCTTTTAAGCTCTTCTCTTCTTTATTTCTGTTTTGCGCTTGCCTCAGCTAAAGTTGCTACGAGAGCGCGGCACTTTAAAGTGGCGACTGCTCCCCGCTGCTCCGTCGCGGCCTTGTCCTTTATTCGTTTTTCTACCCATTTGCTCTACATCTTTTTTTCTCTCTCTTCGGCACTCTGAGATTACCCCCCCCCCCCCCTTGTTTTCCTCTTTTGTTTTGTTTTTGTTTTTTTTTTCTGTAGCTGCTATATCCAGCGCACGCCGCCCGCCTTTCACGCGCGACAAGGTGCAGGGAGAGATTAGTTGAGCGCGCGCGCTTTAGTCGACGGACGTTCTCCGCGAGGTTTAGCGTGGTGCCTCTTTGCTTGCTTGGGGCCGTTTCGCTGCTCCTTATGTTTACCCTCCTTTCCCTCCTCCTCCCTACTCGCCTCTTTTCTCCCCTTCTTTCTCTCTCCTTCCTTCTTTCACTCCGAAGCGTCTTCGCTACTTGCCCAACCACGACGTGAGTAAACATGGAGGAAGAAAGAAAGGTCTCGGCGTTCCTCCGTCAACTTGCGACGACGGACGCCTCTTCGTGAGCTTCCTCCTCTCCCGTTCCGACCCTGGCGTGTTTTTGTTTCGCCCTGATCCTGTTTACCCTGCCTTACTTCTGCGAGCACAACCCCCCTAAGCAGTTTCTTCTTTTGTCGTTTATTTTTTTTTCCTTTTGAGAATACTTATCTTTTTCTTAGTTCACGCTTATGCAACCTTCCGCGGGCATTTCAGTCACATTTTTTTTTTTACACGGGAACGGCGGAAGAGAGGGAGACGCTAGGGATTGAGAAGGGAAACGGGGAAATGCAGTAAGAAATTCAGGAGAAGCAAGACGCAAAACCAGCACACTCGGGCACAAGAAAGGTCGGGGTAAAGCGTTTGTGTGTTTGCCCTGGATCCTCTTCAGCTGCTCCAACGTTGCTGCTGTTGGCGCTGAAGGCGACGCATCCGTGAAGCAGGGAGACGACGAAAGCAAGAAAATCCCGATCGGCTGACGAATACAAATACGCCTCCGCGCCAATGCCGACGTCAACCGGCGCATCGACTTACCGGTTTGCTGAACGGGCGAGTTTTCATATCACCTCGATGACTGTCCTTTACCTCCTCCTGTGTTTGTCTTGCGACTTGTTCTTTTCTCTTTTCCGCGTCGCCTGTACCCGTGCGCCGTTATGGGTGTGCCCCGTTCGATTCTGCTTTTAAATTAGTTATTTCTACAACCAAGGTCGTTTTCTCTTTCTCTTTCTTTTTATGGGGCCGAGTGCTGGATGTAATTCTTGAACAGCGTTCGCCGTAAAAGCAAAATTTGCTCGTTGGCAATGACGTCATACGCGACGAAAAACTGTTCCGTTCACCGCTTTCGCTTTGCTTCTTAAAGGGAAGAAGTCGTCTACTTTTTTCGAATTAGTTTAAGATATAGTGTTTGGTTCTTGAAGGATACAATGTCCGTCTGTGATAAGCTTACTTAGCTACAAGACTGCCCAGAGAGGCACTTTAAATGTCTAATTGTTTGACCAGGCTAGTCTGTGCAAAGTAAAGAGCAGTCTAAATCTTGAGCAAGGGGGTTGAACGCGCTGAAGCAAAGCAGTTTCCCTCAGGAATACGAAGGAGACTGCGGCGTCGCTTAGCGAAACACTGAACCTCTTAAAGGGAGTAAAAGTGGTGCAGTTGGAAGCCGGAACACTAAGAGAATAGAATGTGCAGACCGGCAAGGAGCGATCAAATAGCAAAGGAACGAACAAGGAGTGTCAACTTGGTAGTGAAACCTACTTGACACTAAACAACTGAGCTCCTATATTTGCGTCTGATTGCAGTCTTAGAATTGCACAAGCAACTGTGCAGCCTGTACAACATACGTTATTACACAGCGAAGCCACCCACACCAAGTTGTATGTGGGTGCACAGAAATCCTTTCAAGTTTCCTTTTGTTTCCGATTTTGGCTCATGTGTGCCGCCGAGTATGATAACGACCTGATAACATCGGTCGGCGGCGCCGCTTGTTGACTACTACACACTAAACACACTAATATCACCTTTACTGCTGACTAGTTGAGCTAGCCTGTCGGTTCAGATCAAAAGAACTGCCGGAAAAGACAGTAGGCGACGGGCCTGGCACCTCAATATGTTTCTAGCAAAGTGCAGTGCAGCCGGTTGCGAAGGCATTGTGTAGTTCCTGTGTACCATATAAAAGGAATTCGTTATACAGATGAAACAGCATGCCGGGGAAAACAATGACCTGATTCACCTCCGGCTTGCGCCAGCATTTTGTGCTCGGCGACAAAGAACGCGCTCTTTGCGTAATTGCTTTCATCGCACATTTCACGCCCAACAAAGCCTCAGCTGATGAAGCAGGTTTCTTTTGTTTTGTTTTGTTTTGCTTCGCGATCAAAGGCAATGGGAGAACTGCGGCCTCGGGCGTATTTAGTCATTCGCGAGCGTTGCTCGTTACAGCCGTGCAGCTGACGGCGTCCTTAACTTTCTGCCCACTCAACTCTTCTCGATGGAACCGTCACGCTATTACGACGTGTCGGGTCAGAAACATTTGTAAACAACCGCATACCGTGGCTCGCCTATGTATCAATAGCAACTGAAAGTCAGAGAGCAAAACGGTTGCGCAAGAGCAGCTTATTTCTGGGTTCGAACTGGGCCAAAAGAGCAATCGAGCCGAAAATAAGCTGAGCTCGCTACAAGCTTCTGTTCGAGTTTGAACGGGGGAAGAAACAGAAACGCTTGGGCGGCTCGTTTCAGCGGCGCTAAACATAAGCAAGGATGTCCTCTGCCCCGGCCACCCGTACACTCGGTAAGAAAAACAGTGGAAGCTGTTTAGTCGCGAATTAGTGCATGTCAGCAGGCTGTTACACTTGTAAGCCGCGCTGGAGCGAGTGAAAAGGTGGAGCTCCGAATTTGTTTACCTATAGCTGTGCTTCGGCTCTCTTATTTTCTTTTTTGCCGGTTACCTTTCTTTTTAAATCCCCGTGCTCCTTCTGTGAGTTCGTAAACAGCGTGACGATGTGTTCGCATGTGCACCGTCCCCGAAAAAAAAAACAGAAACAATGTATATACCACCACGCTTTCTTCACGCCCACTTCGTGAGGCCTCTGGAAGGTCTATGGAGCTCTGTACTGTCCCAACGTGCGCGAAATGACAGTACGGAATGTAAACAGATTAGTAAAAGAACAAGGCCATTTAAATAGGCATTGCAAGAGATGATGCAAAGGGACTTGTGGCTGGTCAGATCACGGTCGAGAGTGGTATGGCTGTATTGTTTCAGGGTCATTTTTGAACCTTTAGAGTCCTTAAGCCCTGAAATAGGAATTACAAGCTTCAGTTCGCCCTTGAGAAGTTCAGAACGCTAGCGAAGCGAAATGAGCCACTCTGCTGAGCAAAGACACACGCTTGGCGGCCTACATATTTTTGAGGAAGGCTGTACACGCTCTAAACTGCCTATGAATAACTGCCACGATGTTCTCCGTAAGACCAAGACCCGAAACAAGGCCACACATCTTGAGCGCTACGAAACTGCCAGCCAACTGTGCGGTTACACAACGGCCCGCCACAATTAAAACCGTATGCCTTGTATTAAGGATTCTGTATGCCTCTTCGTGAGTATCCGCACTGACTGTGTTTCATACCTATTGTCACCAACGGCCAGGCTGGCTGGACATATAGACCAGCAGAAACATCGGTTCGCACTGCATAAGCATCTGTTTATACTTTGTCGGTTAATACATACATACATGCATGCATACATGTATACATACATACATAGTTGGTTGGTTTATGGGGTTTAACGTCCCAAAGCGACTAAGGCTATGAGAGACGCCGTAGTGTAGGGCTCCGGAAATTTCATACATACATACATACATACATACATACATACATACATACATACATACATACATACATACATGCATACATACATACATACATACATACATACATACATACATACATACATACATACATACATACATACATACATACATACATACATACATGCATACATACATACATACATACATACATACATACATACATGCATACATACATACATACATACACACACACACATACATGCATGCATGTATAATACATACACACACACATACATAGATGCAAACATGCGTGCGTACGTACATACATACATGCATACATACATGCATGCATGCATACATACATACATACATACATACATACATACATACATACATACATACATACATACATACATACATACATACATACATACATACATACATACATACATACATACATACATACATACATACATACATACATGCATGCATGCATGCATACATACATACATACATACATACATACATACATACATACATACATACATACGATGTCAGCGCACGTCAAAGAACCCCAGGTGGTCGAAATTTCCGGAGCCCTTCACTACGGCGTCCCTCATAGCCTGAGTCGCTTTGGAACGTTAAACCATAACATACACCGGTTCAACATTCATTCATTTAACGTACTATCGCGGACTCGGTGGCTGCAGTGACTTCACCAATGTTACAGAAAGTCGCACAGTACGCGTGGTGAAAAGAATGAAGCTTCCCGCTTGAGGGACGGTGTGCTATACTTCTTGGCACAATTCCGCACAAGAAGAGCGTTCAGCACGGAGAGTTTGCTCCCTGCATTGTTTCACTAACCTCAGAACTTTCAGCTCTTTGGTGGAGTCAACAAACACACACACAAACAAAACGCGACACCTGCTCCCTCCTTCGGAATCTCTCTCTGCATTCTCCTGCATGGCGGAAATAAAGAAAATAAAACCCATCGGCAGCAGCAATGAGTCCTTCGTAGGAACGCGCCGCGGAGTCGCGATAGCAGTTCACTTGCTTCTTAAGGGGCGCGTGTCACGGGCTCTTGCTACTGCGTTTCCTTCCTTCCGCTCAAAGACAGCGCTTCCTGCCCGCGTGCCACACGCGTGCTTCGAGAAGTTGTTGCCCTGGACACAAAACCGGCAGAACAACGACTGGATGGCCTCTTGTTGGGTTTGTTACGTCCGTATACATTGTACGCAGATGGGAAAAGCCGCATCTATTGATCCGCGTCTCGCGTGTCTGTGCAAAATGCGTTGCGACGCCAGTCACGAACACCTTGGCGCCTCGTAAAAAGAGCAATAATGCAGAGGGTAATGCGCTTTCCGCAGCCATTCTCGTCCGCTTTCTCTCGCTATTCCTTGTTTCTTTTTCTCATCACTCGGGAGCGCTTGAGTGTCATGATACTTTTCTTTTTGTTTCTTCGTTCGCTCTGGACATCCTTTATGCACTATCGACGACGCAGGTCGTTGCCCGTCTGCCAAAGCCTTCCTCCCGTCTCCGGGTTTAGCCGAGGCCGTGACCATCCAACAATGCAACACCGGCCATTTCTGTAACTCAGGTCACTGCTGAGCAGAAATGAAAAGGAATCTGGAAAAGGATAACCTCGTTTCAAGCTTCAGGTTACTGGGGCCTGAAATCGAACTAGGGTGCTCATTGATTGAAAGAACGGCTGCGCGGTTCATTTTCTGAGGTTTTGTATTTGTCGTTCTACCAGAAATGTTAAACGAGGGCTGGTTTATTTATTCGATGCAGGCGCATCTATGACCAGTGAAGAGATCTGTAAAGGTCCGTCTCTCACCACGAGGCGGGCACAGTGGCCGACTCGAAACACAACAGTGCGAAATTCTTGTCCGTGACTAACCAGTACGCCTTGCTGATGGCTAGGCTCCTGCTCTCTGAAAAAAAAAGTCGTGCTACTTACAGATAAAGCTAGTAACAGGAGCCGTTACTACATCTCTCGGAGAGTGGCTAACGTTTTACTAATTAGTTACTAACACAATTGCAACGCCGCCAGCAAGTGCGGTAATTACTTAGCAAGATGAATGATGTAGTGCCGATTCATAGCTGAAGTAGAAAACATTGAGTAGACGCATGACGAGAACATTCCTATGGAATGCTCAGTATGGCTAAAGTTTCAAAGATGTTTATAACGTTGTTGCAGACTGATCACAAGTATTTCATATGTTATGCCAGAAATGAGCTTTCTGAACTAGAGCAGTGAACCCAAATGAAAAGGAATAGCTACCATTGCTTTTATGTTACATCCTTAAAGAAATCCGCAAAAAGTTGGTAAGTGGAGGTCTTTAGTAACTCGGATTGCGTGTTACCACTTGTTTACTACACTCCCTTGATAACAGAGTTAGTAAACATCCACATTTACTAGCGTTTAATATCTCGGGTTGCTCGTTAACTACCTTGCTAGCAAGCGCTCATTTAACCCTTGACAACAAACATTATAGACGACAAATTACGCTGAGAATACTGTAGTCAGCCCAGTTTTTTTAATTAAATATGTTCGCAACATCGTGTACTCCGGTAGATCTCCCACTTCTGCAACTGCATGTTCATAAATTAAGGGCGGCATCTTTCTTCAACATAGTTGCTTATGCGCCATAAAACCCCATATAACTAACTGACTAACTTTCTTCAACGGGCAAGAGCCACTGGCCCCGAACGAAGTGCCCGAATTGCGATATAAATTATTGGTTAATTGCTTTATTAAAGTTTAACGTCCCAAAGCGCCTCAGGCTATGAGGGACGCCGTAGTGAAGGGCTAAGGAAATTTTGACCACCTGGGGTTGTTTAACGTGCACTGATATCACACAATACACGGGCCTCCAGCATTTCGCCTCCACCGAAATTCGACCGCCGCGGTCGGGATCGAACCCGCGTCTTTCGGGTCAGCAGCCGAGCGCCATAACCACTGAGCCACCGCTGCGGAGGGCGAGATAAATGATGCGAGGCAAAGATTATCCGTGCGTGCGCAGTGAGCGTGTCGCGTTTCCGTGGTCAATCCTGATATGCGGCTACCCGCAGCTTTGTTCCTACTGCTTGCAGTTGCTCGCTTGATGAAATTGCCTCGCACGTTTTAGAGCGCCTAATTTCCCCGATACATTTCTCATCCTAAGTTCATGCGCTGTGGTCAGCACACCGCTGGAACCTCTCACGGTTGTTTTCCGCTGATCGCAATAGTAACTCACCATGCAAGCACAGTATACTATAAGCACCTATAGCAACATACATGGCAAGCATTTACTATGTTTTTCATGGCAAGCACCGCGACTTTTATTCAGAAGACTATGGCTGCACTGCCAACTATAGCTTTTATCAAAATATTAATTATCGGCTTCCGCTTAAGATCTATTGGCTTTGCGCCGCCGCGGTGGCTCAGTGGTTATGGCGCTCGACTGCTGACCCGAAAGACGCGGGTTCGACCCCGGCTTCGGCGGTCGAACTTCAATGGAGGAGAAATTCTATGGTCCCGTGTACTGTGCGATGCCAGTGCACGTTAAGGAACCCCAGGTGGTCGAAATTTCCGGAGCACTTCATTACGGCGTCTCTCATAGCCTGAGTCGCTTTGGGACGTTAAACCCTAATAAACCAACCAAGACATGCCAAGTTGTAGCAGTTACGGAGATTTAAACCGAGATTTAGCCTCCTCCATCTCCTAACCTTAAGACCTTCCGTGACAAGTTTGAAAGCGGCCTCCCATTGCTAACTGCCTCAAGTTGTTAAGCTCTGTAGTGGGAATACACCTGCGTTGCCAAGAATAAGCACTCCGTAAATTTAGTAATATAAATCAACTCCGGGACTTGGGCAGCATACCCTGCCCTTAAGAGGGAATGCACCAGAGGACAGGTTACTCCTTTTTTACTTTTTATTTATGCTTACAGGGTAGCTTCTTGACTTAATAACGCTTACTATTGCACCGTTTACGAACCGCAAGATCTTATATATGCAAAAAGCTGTTAACAGGTTTGCCTTAGTAAGCACCGCATCGTTTTTTAAGAGTGTGCCGTACGTACTATCAGCGTCAAATGAAATGCGAACAAAACACCTGAAACGCGAGCACAAAAAATCAAGCATATTAGAGGCTGGAGGTGAAATACAGGCGTGGGCTATTAACATTTCGGAAAGCGGTCTTTTCGGCTTCGAGGGGAAGATCAACTGCTCATGTATTTCGCCTCCCTAGTATAATATCTGCGAGTTTTGCTGTTCGCGTTTCAATTGGCTTGTTCGCGTTTCAATTGACGCTGATAGTACATACATTGCACACAGAGGAGAGAATAAACAGAGAAATTCGTTTGTGTTTTGAAATCTAATATTGCTCCCCGTGAACACTCAGAATGTGACCGAAGAGCAGCCGTACGTAGCTCGAAAGCATCCGTACGGGGCAGACCTCAATGCGACGGATAGTTGACTCTCTTGGCATTTCTACGTTTAAAAATACTATCGCTTTCACACGTTCTGTCAGCAATTCTCCCTTTTCTTCCACTCTCAAGATGTGGAAAATTGGTGTTGACTTTTCCGAAGTGATGTGGGCAGTGTAAGCTTATAGCACACCGGGCAAGTGACTTCCACGTTCAAAGTGGCCGAATGCACCATATTAGTGTAATAAAGATGCTTAGGCGCAGCTTGGAAACTTTATGTCGTGGTTCCTAAGGTGCTAATATATTCAAGGTCTGAGAAAACGATAGAGAAAAAGAGAAATAAACTACAAGATGCACTATTCGAAGTCAAAGATAGCCTGTGACAATAGTCCGATGTTAGGAAAGCCAGAATTCCATGCATTCAAAGACGACACCCTGTAATGTTTCGCAGTGTTTTCTTTACGCGGCACTCGAGTGGCATGGGCTGATTCAACAAGAAAAAGAACGGCTCTAGTGTTATTGATTTGATTTGATTTATGGGGGTTTAACGTCCCAAAGCGACTCAGGCTATGAGGGACGCCGTAGTGGAGGGCTCCGGAAATTTCGACCACCCGGGGTTCTTTAACGTGCACTGACATCGCACAGTACACGGGCCTCAAGAATTTCGCCTCCATCGAAATTCAGCCGCCGCGGCCGGGATCGAGCCCGCGTCTTTCGTGTCAGCAGCCGAGCGCCGTTACAACTGAGCCACCGCGGCGGGGCCGGATAGTGTTATGTATCGGTGGTTACCTGATGATGACGTATCGGTGGTTACCTGATGATGACAATGGTGTACTACTGCTGTTCGATATGAAAATGCAGTTAGACTGCAGAGAGACGCACACAGAAATAAATACGGGCTCGCAAATAACTGTCTGCTGTGTATCATACGGCGCAGTGCCCCGTAAAAGGTTGAGCAAGCATCTAAGCAGCGGGTATCACGCTTGCAGCGATCGTACACTGACAGGCACCATGTGCCAGGATGCGAATGCTGCCGACATAGTTATTGGCATTTTCTGTGTTGTTGTTCTCCAATACCTATAACCTACTTGCACAAACTTTGACGCGTCAGACATAATTGCGAAGTCATCTAGGCTGCGTTTCGCTAGAAACTGCCTCCCATCGAAGGCGGACCGATTTTTCATTTGACCGTGAGTGAATACGCTGTCTTACCAGTATATGACGTGCTGTTTTCCTGCCAAAATTCCAGTCCGCTTTGCTGGGCTCGGGATCTCACGAGTCAAGCGCCATTTCTCGCAGCCATCGGTGTCCTTAGGGTACCCGCGGCGACATAACGGGCGAAAAGGATTTTGCTGTTTCTAATAAAGGCACTTTCACCATGCCAGCTTGCATCCTCTATGTATCCTGACCTCTAGGCCTTCATCCACTTCTCCCCATCTACAGCCTATGCATGTCTGCACAGTCGCTGTGGGATACTGTTACGACTATATTAAGGTTGTAGTCTACATTTTCTTTTTTTTCTGTTGATTTCGCCCTCCGACGTTTGCTCGAACATCGCTGCGGCTCAACTACCACCGTGGTCTACCGATCGTCGGTGCGGTATAAGATCGAAAGGATGAGAATCAATATATATATATATATATATATATATATATATATATATATATATATATATATATATATATTGGCAGTAGTCCCTTTTCGCTCTATTTTCTTCGTTTTCTTTTATCACTCCTACTCACCTTAAGGGAGACCACTCCATCGATGCACAGCGAACACCGTCCCGTGGATCGTACATTCCGGAAATAGAAACACTGGAGGAGGAAACCAGAAATTCGATACGGGGACGAAGTTCCGCTTCCACCAAGGCCTCGACTCTCTCCTTCCGCCTCCCTTCCCACCTAAGCCGAATGCTCTTTCCCTCTCTCTTTCACTCGGCTCTCTGAGTACTAGAGTTGTGCCCATAGCTTGGCTGGGCGCAGCCACCGCTAATTAGAAGCGGTGTGAGGAAGCTAGAAGTAGGCAAAGAGTGCAACGCTATGCCCCCGTTCTCCTCAAATGCCTGCAGTGGCTTTGAAACCGGGCAGGAGTGCGTCGAAGTCGATATACGGTGTCTCCACGGTTCGATTTATCCGACCGCTCGGACGAATGCCACAGAAGTATGGCTTCGAGATTTCTGTACGCAGAACTCCGTGGTAAAGTCATTAACGAACATAGCCGTTACAGTATAGCTATCGGTATAAGTTTAGGGACTGCGCGGGGAAGACTCAAAAGTGCGTCTTGAACTTCGCGATAACGATGCCCCGAAAACACGAAACGAACTGATGCACAGTGTAACGTCTGCTAGCTTCAGTGACTACTGGAGAAAAATGCTGATATCAGGTTTAGGCCTACGTCTGACCAGGGACGCTGATACGTCGAGGAGCGCGTCAGAGCACCACCAGTCCGGAGGATCACCAAATGGATTGGTCTGCAAACCCAATGCTATTAGTTATAAAAACCCAAGCTACTCTTAAAAAATCCAGATAGATTCAACTTGAACGTCCTTCGCGTAACACTGGTGCATTCAGGTCATGATTACCGGTTAAATAGCTGCTTAGCAAAGGCGTAGCAGCAACAAACAAAGCAATCTTGCAGATGGAACTCCCTCAGACTCCCAACTTGCTCAAGGAGCACTTCTTCAGCAAACTAAGTACTTTGTCTTATTACACATTCAGTTTCGCGCATTTCTTAAAGAGGAGCTCCTAAAAAAAATATTATTTTTAATTACCTTGCTTTTGGGTGCCATGCAACTACCCAGTCGGCGCATCCGGGATGAAGTTGTTCCCAAATTGCTTGATCGCGGCACGCGTGATTTTCTGACGCCCTCAGTTTTCGCGGCGCTGCACAAAAGTACTGTCGTGGATCCGGCCACATAAAAACGACTTCTGTTCCATGCTGGAGTGTTGGCGTAATAGTAAAGCTTGTCCTCAATGCTGTGCGGTCGGTAATTAAACTTCTGTTAGGTAACACTGAGATTAATTAACAGAAGCCCCGAGGAGCCAGAAAATGCTAGTTTAATAAGCTTTAGTTGAGAGCGCTTCCCATAGCATCAAAGCGCTCTTTGACCTTTACATGCAGTCTTGTGATAGCAAGTAACGCTGCGCTGTCCTTTTAGGATGTGGTGTCAGTCTACTGTCACACCTCAATCACACAGCTTAGAGAAACTTACATAGGCTTTGTGATTTCTCGTTAATGTCACATCCACACGCCAATATCTCTTCATGCAGTTCGATATCCCACTCTTTCTGGAGCCATAATATGTACTATCGGGGATTAAAAAGGTACACTACACGCGGCGGGAGCCGGAGCAACGGAAAACTGCGTTTGCAACGCCATCTACAGGCTCATCTGGGATCGAGACAGCCAGTGCGTGACCTTTATTATCAACAGGCATGTTGCTTGGCTCGTTTCAATGTTTCGTGCTTTAGCTCGGCTCCCACTTCATGTAGTATACAAGTTTTGTCCCCGATAGTACGTATGTGAGCGGGGAGGGATACAGTAATACTAGTGTTGCATGGGTGGGCAGACGGGTCAATATTGTGTGTAGGCAGGTTATTGACAAAAAGCGCGGGCAGGTGGGCGAGCGTATGTGCGTATGAGCGGCTGTTTTTCAGCGCACTGACCTTCGCAAGATGACACTGCAGCGGTATCCTGTTGCTGCGGTCATCGCCTCATTAGTCTTATCCATCGTCAAAGGAAATGAACGGAACCTGGCTCCGGGATCGTAATTTCCCTCACCGTAGCTGTATGTACACGAATATAGCCGTTGGGAAGTTTCTCTACAATATCTGCCTGCGGAAATAACAAGTGTTGTGCAATGAAATGTGCGCCTGTGTGTTTAAAGATGAAGAAAAAGAGGCTTCCGAGGTTTGTTGGCGTATTAAGACAGCTGAAAAGTCTCAACTCTGCGGTCGTCATAATCGTGGCCGATATTTAAGCGCCCATACCTTGCGCAACGTTGTATATAGCAACGGTCGCAGGCCTTTCTATGCCCTTGGATTGTAAGCTATAAATTATTAAACTGACGCCCCTCGCTACGTGAAAGCGACGGTAGCACGGCCGAGTGGCGTTGAATGAACCGTAGCGAACACACCGCGTCGTACACCACGCTGATGGGGCGAATTGTTATTCACGGCGCGCCGCACAAGCGGGCGAGCGAAGACGTCGAGCATTGAGTCAAGAGCATGCACGAAGCAGAAGCGTCGTTTTCAGGCTGTACGTTAGTGGAGACCAGCCTCGGGTTTTCGGTAAATTAATATTTCTCAACGCCTCTCTTGCACTGCATACTAATATGCAGCCTTCAGAATATGCGCGCTCCCAGCAAGCGCATCGTAAGCGGCTTGCGTCGCAATTAAGACCTCAGGCATGGGAAAGCAGGGCTAGAAAAGAGAAGTCTCTTGAGTTGCTACTTAAACCTATAAGCGTGAGCGCTGGCCTTGCTCAATCTAGACGTGAAGCGCAGACAACAGGTCGCGCCGACATGTCTTCGCATATACTAAAAAATCGAAGTCACTAGGCATACTAGTTAAAGCTGTGTCGCATTTCAGTGCAGCAGCTGTCATGGGAAGCAAGACGCCAAAACAGTGCACGCACGTATATGGCGCGGGTGACCCTTAGATCGATGACTCTTGAGGTATACTGGTTCATGTTTTTTTTTTTTTTTTGCGAGAAGAGCGTGACACATGATTTGGGTTACGTTCAGGAGCACGCAGTAGTTGCGCAGCAGTTGCTTGCTCATGGTGGCACGGAATTGCGTTTCTTTTGACCTGTATTATCCTCCTGCTTGCTCTTCAATGACTGCAGCATATTTTAAATAAGTAAATAATAGTTAGTGGTCAAGGTCCTTGAAGGTATTCCAGACGGTACGTCACCGGTGAAAGTGTGGGATCTTGCCTAAGGGTTAGGGCGCGACAAGCAAGGTAATCGGGGGCTCGCTACGGACGCCGTCGGATGCCCCGCAAGGCTTAATTCAGACGTCGCCCTAGCCGCTGTAGATGTCAAATGAGCACTTCCTGCCAGCAGAAAATAAACTCCCAGGATTAATTTCGAACGACTTCCCAGATCGTTCATCCCCAACTTAACCGAAACATCGCTGTGCAAGAATCTCCCACAGTACGTTCACGCAGAAACGCGTAAGGCCCGACGAAGGGTCGCGGTATCGAACCCGAAGCACTCAGATCGGCCTCCAATGGTCAAGGCATCCCATGACGCAGCGCGCCCGTTGTGCTATATTCGCCGTTTCAGCGATATTCTCGGCTCAGAGAATCCCCGCGATTCCCGGGCCCCTGTTGTCTTCCTCCTACGCTTCTTCTACATCCGGGCCACTTCGTCACGAACGGACGTCTCGATTTCTTTTCTTCTTGTTTCGACGTCCTTTACGTCGACCCTAGTGAGACTCGTAGAAGGCGCTCGTTCGTCAGCCGCCGGTTGCAAATGGACCCCACGTGCGCCGAAAAAGGCTAAGCAGCGATAGGGGCGGATCCTGCCTGCGGTCAATGTAGAGGCAACAAGAGTGGTGGCGGTTCTCCAGCACGCAATGAAACCAAGACAGATGACTGTGCGCCCAAACCAAACGGTTGTTGCTTCGTCTTTAAGTCCATCGGCTCTTTTCTCCCTTTCTTTTAGTCCATCGCTGGATTCAAAAGAGTTCTCCGCACGCGGACAATCGACCGGCCGAAGATGTATTGCGAGCGGAAGCCGCCATTCGTTGGGCGCCGCTGTTGTCTCGGACAGGGCGTTAGCATTTATCAACACACTCAGGCAGAAACACTGGCGCACTTTGGCGCACTGCTTTCTTTGTTACTTTTTTTTGTTGCCAGTGGTTCGGCGCTTTGTGCAGGGGGTATTGATTGGCAGCACACAATGCCCACGTATGTGCATGGGTGGAAGCAACCGATGGGGCTTCCAGAATGGAGAGGCTTCGCGGCCTCGTTTTGCTCAAGCGTACGGGAGGCACTGAGTAGCAGTTGTTTGTCAGGAACACGCTTCCCGGTTTTGAGCGCAAGTTGCGCGAGATAGGCCGTGTGGAATTCGCTTGTAAATGGAATCTTTAATTCCGAATAATAGGCAGGTATATGGTGTATTATATAATGCATTTATATGATATATATACATGTATATATGAAAGCGACATGTTTGGGCTATGGCGAACGCCGCATTGAAGAGTTCTGGATAGATATCGACCACTTGGGGTTCCTTGACGTGCACTGACGTAACACAGTCCACAAACGCCGACGCTACGTCGGGGATTGAACGCCCGTCATTTGGCTCAGCAGCTGAACGCACTAATCACTGAGCCACCGCGTCGAGTATTCTTATTAATGATATGTGGTGACCATGCTCATGGGTAGTCTACGTCGGTTCACGTGAGCAACCGTAGAGAAGTTAAATTCACGTCCGTGTGCTGCGCCACTCGAGCAAAAATCATCATCATCACCATTTATTGTACCCTTAAAGGCGCCGTGTGAGGCAATAAACAAGAGATTGGCGGGGGGGGGGGGGGGGGGGGGGGGGTAGTAGCACATAAAAATAGCACGAAAATAGATGGAACTTTTATTAAGCGAGGCTCAGAAGCCGCTTCGAGCTACTGCGCTGGTGTATATCAGGTGAAAGACACCAGTGAGGGTGCGAACGAGTATATTAGAAACCCCAAGAAGACATGGCATGAAATAAAAGAAATAAAAGCGGGAATTTAGGAGGTATGGGAAATGTCACCCGGAAGTCCGGAGCCATGGGCAGGACGAACTGGCTCATGAGCACCAGTCGTCTTCATAGCTCCGTCCTTAGGCTGACGTTCTCATACCTCCAACATCCGAACCCTGAGCCCCATCTCATTTTTTTTGCTTATTTAGATCGGCATGTAACATGCGTTTGGTGCCAAGGGGCACCGGTTGCTCCTTTTCGCACTGGGGAACAAAATCTCACAGGAAATGACTAACAGCACACAATACGACGCAACATCGGCACGCGACAAACAATGCATTTAAAACACCAACAAGCTTATAATGTTAACCATGAATGACAGCTGGCTCGGCATTATTAACTAAACTCTTAACAACTGCTACATAGCGTTCTTTTCGCGGTACTACTTATCTGATGATTCTGCACGCTTTTCGAACGTACGGAATGCTTTGCAGGCTAGCATTTGCTAACTGTTATGAGCGGCAAGGTTTTCTTTGTCGCGTACAAACGTGTCAGGTGAGTCATGGACTACTTGATGGCTAGGCCACGGGTCATTGCGCTAGGCTGCGTCACTGCACAGCACAAGGCGCTTTGTGAACACATGTACAGTTATACTCAATATGAACCACAACACTCAATGTACGCTGGGGCACGCAGCACGAAGCACATGTTGAAAAGTTAGAAGTCATGCTTGCCGTCGAAACACAAGGCTCCCTGCAACTTACATTAGATATGCGCACCTCGATGTTTTCAAGTACTGTAAAGCGGTGCTCGTACAGCGGTCACTGGAGCTGCGTTGCAAGTCATATTACATGCGAATATTGACCGTGCCGCGACTTAATAATCAGCGAAGCCGAAGCAAAGGTTGGACAGAAGGCGAGACGTCGCCCTGGTGATAACTAGCAATAAGTTTAGAATAACTGCTGACAAACAAAGCTCGCGTTGGGGACGTGCTCCACATTCTAGCAGGAAACTGACTTAGCCACCAATTCTGGACAAAAGCATTGTTCAAAAGGAAACCGTTTATGAACGCAATTTTTTCACACAACGCAAAAGGTCACTATAACAATCAATATATGTGCAGATAACACGATGGCAGTCTTGTATTTTTTTTTTTCTAATAACGAATTTGCTATTCTGAAAGTGGCCCCGTTGGTTTTCTGTGGCAGCCTTAACTGTTCGATACAACTGTTGGAAACACTTTACAATAAAGATTTTGCTACATATTGGAAGAATGGACCATTACATTCAATATTTTCATAGGCATAACTTACAGAATTCCAATGTTCAAAGTATTTGGCCAAGAATGCTGGACTTGCATTTTATGTGCTGAGTCTTATGAGGCCTCCGCCTTGTGTTTTTTTTTTTCGTGGTCAGTTTATTTCCCTACCTCGGCTTCTCGCAGTTCCGCATCCAATAGGTTGCGGCTATGGCTCGCTTCGGAGTCATTCCTTGTAACTATTCTGCTTTTTATCTCACTAGTCAGCATGCACTCTTCCGCTGCATTTCTCGATTCCAGTTGATGTTCCATACCGTAGCCAGAACTTTTTTCCCATTACAGCCGAAAATCCCTATTTGGGGATTTTTTTTGTCAGTGTATCAACTTGAAAACAGCGTCAATGTGGAAAAAGTGAGACAATTTTGGTTCTTGAAATGCCCACAAATTCCCCAAAAATTTCCTTTTCGCCAAACCTTACTTCTTCTCAAATTCCCAGAAGAAAGGAAGATTTCCCAACTGGAACATCACTGCGGGATTCACGTTGTGTAAACTAGCACTGGAGGGGAAACACGTTTCAATTACATCTGTTGATATTCGCGACTCGCTCAGCATAATTTGCTCGTACAAACAGGTCCGATAAGTTTAGAGCAGAATTATGCCAACTGCATTTCGAGCGCTACATTTCATGAATGAGAAAAAGTGCGGAAAAATAAAATATACGAAGCTAGAACCACTGCTAACGCTCAAGGCAAAAAAAAAAAAAAGCAGTTATATGACCGAGAAGCAATAACTGTATCTTTCAGCAGGCGAGTTTGTCCGGTTGGGAAGTTTCATACACTGTCTCCTTTTTAACGTTTATAATTCTCTTCCATTTCACTTCTTCTACCTGGCGCGGTGTCTAAGTGGATTCGGCATTCAGCTGCTGATGCCAAGGTCACGGGATCGAATCCCGGTTGCGGCGGCCGTATTCGGATACAGGCGAAACGCAAAAACACCCGTGTGCTGTGCGGTGTCAGTAGACGTTAAAGAACCTCAGGTGGTCTAGCTTAACGCGCAGCCCTCTACTACGGCGTCCCTCACACCGAATGTGTCGCTTCGATACGGTAACTCCTACAATTTTGAATTATTCCACTTCACTTTACCTCGTTTTTTCTTTCCTTTTTTGTTTTTTCAGAAATGCACTTCACATGACTAAGAGTGTCTTGAAGTATTTCATAATGCAGAACCGTTCCTTGCATACATCCCTTCTAAAATACGCCTTCAGCGATACGTGCGTCCAGCTACGCTTCTCTTTAGTATCCCGTGCAGTAAGGCGTACAGATTCAATAAATAAGGTTTTTAATCTAGTAATGTTTAGGATCGCGCGTGTCAGGCAAACCAGCGAATATTTGCTGCAGAAGCTCCATTATTAGGTTAGAGGTAATAGTTTTGTTAGTTTCATCATTAAATGTCACTTATTAAATTATCCCATGCAAATAACCATCTATCGAAAGACCGCCTCCACTTCAATACGAATCTTCATCTTATCGCGTCTCCTGTTAAACGGCCCTCACTGTTTAATGTAATTGGCGGTTAGCCTAATTAGTCTTCGCACAATCATTCCAGAACCTGACTGGCTCGCAAACTTACGAGTTATCAGTATGCGTCGTCTGCGCAGCACTCCAATTCCCGGCACGTTCGTTAATTCGATTTCTCTACCACGATTTCATTACATAAATGGAATGCACACAACTGCGTAAATTCATCTGGTTCATTCGGGAAGGAAGGGGGGCGGGGGGGGGAGGATCAGGGTACAAGTGGGTTCGCGCAATACCTAACCCTTATTCCTAAGCATGAGTTCGCGCCCTCTGCTTTGACGTCATACATTAGCCGCCAAGCCAAGGGGTGATGATTCTGATTATCTGAGTTGGGCGACGTACCAACTGTGGGGGAGATGGGGGAACAGAATTTCTCAAGCTTCATGTATTTTTATGGTTACTTATGGTCTAGCACTCACTTGCTTGCGTTCTTCCATGACCTCATGTTTTTAATAAAGATGAAATCAAATCAAATTATTTTCTCATCTTGCAATACAGATGGAAGAGTTTTAGGAAAAAAAACTGCCCGTGGGCAATTTGTCGAGTCGACTTGCTTGTCTCTGTATGTTTCTCTCTAACGTGCTTATCTCTGTATGCTCGTTTCACTCTTTCTCTCTCTCTTTCTCTCTGTATTCCATTTTTTAACTTTTAACTCGTTTTGCCTCCTGCAATCAGTTTACTTGTTTCTGCTCTCTGTGTGCCTTACTACGCACCATGGTTTGGTTTCGTTTGGTTTGGTTTATGGGGTTTAATGTCCCAAAGCTATGAGAGACGCCGTAGCGGAGGGCTCCGAAAATTCCGACCACCTGGGGTACTGACGTCGCACAGCACACGGGCCTCTAGAATTTCTCCTCCAAAGAAATTCAACCGCCGCGGCCGGGATCGAACCCGCGTCTTTGGGGTCAGCAGCCGAGCACCATAACCACTGAGCCATCGCGGCGGCTACTACGCACCATGGACCGTAGTCTTCTTTACGCATGGAGTGATAAATACGAAGGATGGTGAAATGTGTTGCAAATCCTTAACGCGGTCTGATTACACTCGTTAGCAGGTATTTTTCTTTCCAAACATGGTGCACAGGTGAAAGTACCGTTTGAAATTATTAGTCGCTGGACGGCACCATCAAGCAAGTAGAGTAGTAATGACTGCTGCATGTGAACTTGCAAGCAGGATACACGAACACAATGAAAACAAAACAAAGAATAAATAGCTCAGCTATAAGAAAAGCGACTATTGCCACTCAAGTTAGAGGCAGAGACTGACCTCCAGAGAAAACGTCGGTTCACAAGGACCGATGAAAAAAATTTCTGGTGGTTTAGCATTGCTAACCACGAAATGCTGTGCGAAAGCAGGTTTTTGCAGGTGGACACCAATGCCACGTACCTGAAAACGCGATTGAAAGCGCGTTTGCTTTCCGTTCGTGACTTGCGCACAGATGGAAGTTGACGAAGACGACGATGTGCAGTGCACAGCGCTATAGAGTGTGTTGCAGTTTAACGCGAGGTGTGATCGGCTGCGGCGACAGCGTAGTGCCTGAACAACCACTATGCCATCGGCACTATGCTATCGCCGCTTAGTGCTCTCGTGCAGTGACCAGCGAAGTTGATCTGTTCACCCCGTCGCGGTTTCGAATTCCTTCGCAGATAGTCGCGGGTAGTCTCGGCAATATTTGCTTTATTTCACCAGGTTGGCGATGGTCACCCTCATTCAAAGTCTCGTTTATTTCCCGCCATTTACCGCATCACGTGCCTAACTTCAGAGGTTTCCCTACACACACGCATTTTCCAGGTTTGGAGGCCAATAGTGCGTTTGCACTAAAATCAAGGGCAAGGAGCAGAAATCATCTTATTTGCACCCAAAAGCTTGTCCGTACACTCTCAAAAGAAAGGGGTAAAAAGGAAGTAAAGTTGTCCTCTAGCGCACACCCTTGAAAAAAAGTATGTGCGCTAGAGGACAACTTTACTTCCTTTCTACTCCCATGTAGGTGTATTCGTGTTTATAGAGTGTACCCATCGGGGAACCGTTACATCTCGCCATACACGCCTTTCCGCCGTGCCGCCAATAGCCGAACCGGGGAGCTCTCAGAGGCCTAGAGCACATCGCTCGAGCCCGTCGAACGTAACAACCCTAACAACCCTAACAGCCCACCACATTACTCTACTTCTAACGCCGCGTGGTTGTAGCTTGCTTCATTCCTATCCACTTTATCTATCCTGCTCTCTTACATTACCGCGGTCTCGGCAAGTGACATCAGGAATTCAAAGCACGTGCTTTCTAGAAAACTGCGCTCGCGGCTCGACGTGATTTGCGGTCAAACATTGTGAAAGTATAGCGTCGCGGCGCGAAAGCACACGGCCGAAAAACACGGTTTTTCTTTATAAAACGGAATACGTTATATCGCGTCCACTTTCTTTCCTTCTTCAGGTCTTGCACGTATCCTTTTGCATACTGCTTCATGTCATGACGTGCTTTTCGTCAAACTTTGCATACACTGCACGATGTTCGTGACGGGCTCATTTGCGGGAGCGAGCATGTCCTGTCCACTGGCCCTTGAAACGAAGCTCTGGTTGCTCTTTCCCTCGGAAGCAATATGCCCTCGCACTAGAGCACGGCGCCTTTTACTTTCGCTGCTATAGCAGTCGCGGCGTCGCCCTGCCGCCTCCTGCGGCGAGCGTGGCTTGAATTCGCTCTGGGGGACTTGCGCCACGACTCGGGACAGCTCGTTGGCGACGACACGCGATCCATCAGGATTCCTTCCGTAGGCGGAAGACGCCTCTGGTCTCGGAGGGGAGAAGACAGTTCGATGGAAGGAGGGTGCGGTTGGCGTTCTTGTGCTGCCTCTCTGTTGGCGTGCTTGGCACAGTCCCTCCAAACCACTTTTGTGTGTTCTCGTTTGTATTGGCGTTCTGCGTATGGGGTAGCAAAGTCCGCCGTTTTTAATGCGGCAATGCTTCGGCTGCCCTATGAGTGAGCCGTCGAATGAGGGCCTCGTTCCTGCTGCCGCTTCTACGCTTTCTCCGCCTCCCTTCATTTCTTTTCTACGTTTGTTTATTGAGTTTATGCCTACGGCTCATGTCCGAAAGCTTTGAGCTGTATAGGCTGAAATTATAGTTTCATCATTTGACGCCACGTTTCAATGTCATAGCTCCTGTTTTGTTTGTTTGTTTGTTTTTTTTTTTGCTTTTCAGTCCTGTCGTAAATCGATATCTTGACCTTGGGTCAAGTTCTATGGCTCAGTGGTTCGCACGCGCTGTTCGTCGGATTGCGAAATACTTGAAAAAAAGTTGGAGGCTTATCAAGGTTAAGCCCAGTGGCTGCGAAGCAGCCTTCGTTTTGCATTCTTATTATTAACGTCCTTAGCGTTTGGAGGCATCTTGACCGCATACACGCCCGGCGCAAAGACGCTGGCGCGGTTGCGGGCAGAGACTGACGCGACGGCGGGCGCGCGCCGCTTCATCCCTGGCGTGACGTCACATATCACGTGATGCAGCGATGGTGGCGCCGCCGCCGCGTGGCGCGCGACGGCGCGAACCGAAGCGTGGAGGCCTCCGTCGGGCGACGTCCGACGGCGCGATATGAGGCCCCATCTGCAGCCGGTGTGACGTCATCACGTGACGTCACATCATGTGATCTCACTTCAAGGTCAATGGTGGCCACCGCCGGGCGTCGCGCGAAGACCCGAAACCTACGTTAATATGCTTCGCATAATAAGCCATTGCTTTCGCACATGAAATACAGTCAGTCGATAAATACATCAATCCGTCAATCAACCAATCGATCGATTAATCTATCACCAAACGATGCAGATATTTATTGTTCTGTTGTTTTGCGTTTTTGTACGTAACGCTTTGTTATATAAGGCTCATCATGTTGTCAATCTTTAAAATATCGGCGTGCTGTTGCTAAAGGTGCACTAAACAGGACTGTTACCTCGCGTTTTTACCGCGGTAACTCAATCTACACGCTCCGAGAATTCTTAGACGCTTCGAATTGCTGTCCTGTGCGGCCGATTTCCCTATTAAATTGGATTAAACGTCCCAGCTCCCACCTTTTCTTGTTTTTGTTTTTTTTTTAACTGACCTGAGTATAGGAGGAGTCAACCAGCGCGTCGAATGCGAATGCCTTTCAGTCAGTCGGGTGGCGGCTTCGCTTTCGCTTTTTTCTTGTTTTTTTTTAGGTTTCCGTGAATAAATAGTTTCAGCCGCAGACAACATAGCAGCAGATAAGGCCCACAAAAATAAAAATACGCGTGGAGTCTGCTTGCGTAGGCCACTCCTCGCATTACTCCGTATCACTCCGCAAATGCAGAGCGGCGAGCCGCCACGCGACTGGCTGAAAGGTACTCCACGCGCTGGTTGACTCCTCCTACTCTCGGAGGTCAGTTAAAAAAAAAAAAAGGAAGAGTCGGGACGTTTAATCGGATTCAGTGGGGAATCGGCCGCACATGACTATGATTCGATAGATAGATACAGAGAGAGGGGGAAAGGCAGAGATGTTAAACTATGATTCGAAGTTTCTAAGGATTCTTGGGGCATGAAGATCGAAGAGTTCCCGCGGCAAAAAGGCGAGCTCAGGATTCCATTTAGTGCACCTTTAAGCATTAGGACAGGTGGACAAACAAGAGACAATCTGGTGCTTTTCTTAAGCAGAGCACATGGATACTCTGCAGTTTGAAGATACACAGGCGACTAGCCACCTTTGTATCTTAGCTTATTTTCACTGTATAGAGGGAGGAAAGCTAACAGGAATAGCCTATGCAAAGAAACGAAAAGTTCAAAAATTTTAAACCGATTTTTCGTCCGCCCCTGAACTGGAGCGAGCAGAGGACTACATCTTTTCCCCTCTGTGGAGACGGCCGGCTATCAGTGACATAGAGCCCATAACTCAACTGCATGGCTGGAGATGACGTCTAGTCATTGATCAGTACGTGATCGCAACACCGCTCTTTTTCTCATTGGTTACAAGGTAAACGTTTCGTCTGAGAGCTATTCCGTCATCAGTTTTTTTCTGTTGCGACAGATTGCGCCTCCTAGAATGCCGCAAACTCCCCGAAACCCTAACGATATATAAATACGGTTACAAAGCGTCTTTTCCTATAGAGCCTTTCCCAAGTTTGATTCCTGCTACTTATCTCCACTTCGAGAACACTGTAGAAGTATTTGCGTCTGCCTCTACTATTACGAGTGCCGTGTGTTAGTCATTGACGAAGTGACGTCACAGAAATGACGTCACTTCCTATGAAGCCATGGACAGCTGCTAATGCTATCACAGCTGTCCATGCCTTCATAAGAAGTGACGTCATTTTTGTTTCCTTGATATTTGATACAGAAAAAGTTCAGCAAGAAAGTCTGCTTGAATAGCGCGGTGCCGTCGTATAAGCGGCTGCTGCGAGAGGTGTAACGGAAAAATAAAACTGCCGTTTGCCGACCACGTCGATTCAGCGGAGTTGCTTAAACGCGATCGCGTCATGCCAACGTTGCACCCCAGCAATAGCGCTGCACCGTGTTGAGCATTGTAGTCACGCTCACAATTTCGCTGGTCCCAGTGAAGCGGGTTTTGGTAAACTTTTGTGAACAGTAAGAGCCGGAGCACAATGAACACGACCACCTTCAGTTCGACACGCCACGAAGGTTCTCGCGAAAGTAGAAGGAGTAGTACTTACTCATGGTATTCACAGAGCAGAATCGTCGGCGCGGATCGATATGTTGACAGAGGAACTATCGAGCGTCCTAAAAGGAAGCGCCTTAGCATTTGAAAGAAGTTTCTGCTATTCTGCTCTACTTGGGGCAAGAGTTTCCAAAGAAAGGCATTGAAATATTCCCATGAAGGAGCCCAAGACGCACCTAGCCTGCACAAAGCCATTTTTTTTTCTTTCCTTTACAACGTCTTCGCGAAGAAGAGAGTTCCGGGTTGAAAGGAATGAGGGGGCAAGACGTGACCTTTACTTCCCAGCGAGAATGAAGAAGTTGACAGGTTTTGTGCTTCGGGGATAATGCGCCCCAGGCATGCTACTGGGCGACTACTCACTTCCGATGGAAAGGAAAAAGCGTTGTTTACTGAGGTCTGCTTTGCTGTGCGGAGACAATTCTCGCGCCAGCTGGTGCGGCTTCTTCAGCGCCCTCTGATGGTGGACCTTTGGCAACGGGACATCAAGAGGACCGAGTGCGGACAGGAGGAAGAAATGCCAGAAACCTACAGTAAGCTACGTTTGCCTAACATTGCACCACCATCGCAACCATCGGCTGAGACAACAGAGTTGATCAAGAGGAAGAATGAAGCTGACGTGGTAGTCGTAAAAGTATCAGACCGTACGGGAAACAGGAAGATTGACGGTGTAGACACGAAACATCATATCCCTCATTCACCGGAGCTTCTCTCAAGAGCCAAAGAGTGGGTCTGAAATGGAGAACATAGAGAGAAGAAAAAGCGTACAGTTAAAGAAACATATTTTTAAGAGATCTTGTTGCAGTTGTTAATACATGCTTAGGAAAATTATTCTAGCTCTAAAGAAGCACGTACTATGGACAGTGAACACAAGATCTCGCTCGTCTTGTGTGTCTTGTCCTAAGTGTGGATTCCCTTCTGCGTTAAAATACACTTCCTGGGCAAGTACCAACTAGTCCAAAAACAAGGACGCTTATGTTGATAAATTACGATACTCTTCGATTGTCATTTTTTTCTCGCATATTGCCTCTATGATTTTAATAAGTTGTCTGTTGGGTCAGTTGGTATAGCTTAACAAATTTTTAAAGCGCAGCTGAAGACAGGGACTACAGCCCTTTTGTGGTCCGCTTCTGCATCTTTGCCTTCACCTGCTGATTCAAAATTTAGTACGTTGTGCTTATGTGACTGTGATTATGATTGTTTAATGTCTGAAACCATAAGAAGGTTGACAGGGTTGTTTTTTCAGCAATTCATAAGTTAGCATTACAAACCGCTGCGATGGATCAGTGGCTTCGGCTGCTGACCCCAAGGTAACGGGATAGAAACCTGTCCGCATCGGCATCCTTTCGATGGAGGCGAAGAGGGAAAAAGGCCCGTGTGCTGTGCGATGACATTGCCCGTTAGTGAATCGGAGATGGTCAGAAATAAATCGGAGCCCTACACTACGGTGCCCCTCTTTGCCATGTGTCAGATCGGGACGTTAAACCCCACGCACCAATACCAGCACCGATTGGAATTACTAACGTGTTCTGTTGCTAATTGTATTGCGTATTACTGGCCATAGCTACTCTTGTATTATGTTGTCAGCTGCGTAATTTTTCTTCTCTAAGAAAAGTGGTTGCCTGTAGCGCATTCTGGTGACAGCCTCTCCATACATGCACCCTCCATACCCTTCCCACGTATAGGGTAGCATACTGGGCACGCCTACTAAACCTCTCTGTTTTTCCGTTCACCTTTCTCTCTCTCTCACTCTCATCAAAAGAAGTAAGAACAGCCGATTTAAGAGTGGGGTTTCGCTGTGGTGCTGTTTTCCTCCTCTTTTTTTTTTTTTTTGCTAACTCTCACCGTGACGCGTCGGCACATGGGCGATGCACGGAAGAAATTTGTCACCCGGACAGATTTGAAAATAAAGGCCGGTGAGAGCACGCCGCTTACTGTCTCATCCGTGCTGCCTTCGCGAAGACGTCGCTGCCGGCGCCGTTGTCACGCACGAGACAGTGGCAGGCCCGTAGCGCTCGGAACTAATGAGCTGGCTCGAGCAGCGGCCGCCACGTGCGTCGCCTCTTCGAAGCGCTGCCAAAGATGCGCTGCCGCTATTTTTGAGGGGGAAAAGCGAGTCAAACGCCCGCGCAAGCACCGGCTGTGACGGGCGCGGCGGGGAGTTGGGTTAGGCAAAGGCGCCTGACTAGGTAGAAGTTAGGCAGCCGGTGGCTAGGCGGTCTGAGAAACGCGACAACTGGCCGAGATTTTGGATGCGAAGAAAATGCGAAGATGGCGGAGAATCTGGGGACAGAGCGAGAGGAATTCGAAGATGGGGATTAGGAGCGGAATTTGAACATAAGTGCGCTGCTCCGGTAGTGTGCCATCAAGACTGGACAGCGCTTGTCCTGTGTTTCTGTCCCTTTAGCTAACGTCTTTTTGGCACTGCCCTCATAAAAACCTCTTTACACTCTATAGACAGTCCATAGACTTTTGTCTATGAAGTCTATAGACTTTCTATAGACATCCTATAGATATAGTCCAGTCTATGGGCAATGCAAACTCTATAGACAGTCTATAGAATTATGGCCGTACACTTTTAGTCGACTTTTGTTTATAGGCCGTGTATAGGCTATGAATAGACAAAATAAAATACCTATATAAAGGCAGTAGAGTCTACAAAAGTGTATAGACAGTCTATAAACCATTTTTATAAGGGTGTGCTCTAACAAAGCATTCCATGTGTCTTCCCTTGGCGCGTTCCTGTCGGCTCGAACGTTGAGTAGAGAAGAAAAGCCATCAAGGCGTGCCAGAACTGTATGGGCTGAAAACGATAAAGCAGTGTCCGCAGGTGTGTGTTTTTTTTTTCTAAACTTAGTCGCGCACTGGCTTCACCCGTAAGTCCAAAGCGATTGGGAAGCTCCTGCGAAAGATGTCTTTTGGCTTATTGGGAAGCACACAAGGAGAGACAATGATTTTACTCTTGCATGGCTAACGATTATAACGCAGCAAGAAGCGCCACTCACGCTGCAAGGGGCTAGAAAGACAGCCGGTATTGTGGGTGTTTATTCTGCTCCAAGTTAGCCTCCATACCTCCGGGTGTATAACTAGTAACTTGTATTCATCGAACGTTCTGCCAGCCTATACAACGCCGCCGTTGCTGTTTTCGTCGTTTGATGAAAATAGAAGCAGCTAAGGCTTAGTTATGTTCGCATTTATGTAATCGCTTATTTGTAAACAATGAGCAAATAAAAGTGCCAGTGGTGCACGCATACTCAACTGACAGATTACCTGCCCTTAATCAAAGCAATAGCATATTAATATTAATTTGTCTTTTCGCCGGTACAGATTTGCTGCGCAGAGAATTTCGAGATACTAAGCAACCAGGGAAAAAAAAAGGTCGAACTCTGTCCTCACCTAGATATATGAATAATTGCTGGAGCGGTTCGTAGGTGTAGCGTCGTTCGTCTTATTAATGTGATAACATTAGAAGTATCGTCGCGAGGAGATGAGAAGGGGGGGGGGGGGGGGGGGGTGGATGGTGCCGTTGGTCACAAAACTCTCCCATTGGCTGGAGGGGGAAGTGGTGTTAGCGGACCAACATCTTTTCATGCTACCATTTTGCCAACATATAACGTGATTAGGCATGGTTGTGATTTTTTTTACGATTCATCACATACTCAGCGCCAGTTTCTCTCTTTCAAAAGCGTTCTTTCTCCTTCTTGCGGCGAACTTCATCATCACGCTCCCCCTTCGTCTCTAGCTTCCCTGAACGCATCATAGCAACTCACTCCCCCCGTGCTATCCTCGAGCACCTGCACGCAGTAATGCAGCGATAGTTCAGTGGGCTCATACGCCACTCTGGGTATCGGCGCACTAATGACAATGGCTAGCGCGTATGCAGTGCAAAGCCCTAACAGAAAATAAAAAAAAATATGAACGATAGGCTAGTTCTCTAAAAATTCCCGGTTTATCCTTGTACCGCTGAAAACACAGTACTGGGGCGCCATTGTTTCTACATATAGAGACAGCGGAGTTTGCAGGTAGCCCCACAAAACAACTTACGACCCTTGTCGAATAAGCTGTATTGAATAAGAATAATTAAAGAACCCTTACTTCCTTATAAGCTGGTGCTTCCCTCCGAAAAATAGAAGAAAGTTCATGCTCTCGTTCATTCTGCACTCTTCCTGGTGCTTCTGAAGTAATTAAGTGCTGACTCAGTGTACGCGTGCAGTTTTGAGGGTTTCTAAGAGACGTCGATGTTCGAAATCTATTACGCCAGTGAGCAGCCAATTAGCCGTTTCATGGTCTTGTTTTACTTTTGTGGTGGATCGACTTTCCCTGAGTTACCCACAGTGCTCATTCTACATGCCCGACGCTTTCTTCTCGGCTTTTATACAAAACCAATAAATATACACGTTTTAAAATTCTTATCTCCTAGAAATATCAGGGAGTTTTTTAGCCCTAACTTGGCAAAAAAATTATGAGAAGTAGAACACGGTATATTTTGCGATATGTGTCTCAAGTTCAAATCATGAATTCCATGTGACCATAGCTACTTAGAACGAACTACAGAAAAGATTATTAAGTTGTCATCACAAAGAAAGAACCAACAAGTTAAAATCTCAAACATTCGCAAAGATTTACTTTTAGAATGTCCGTCCGTCCAGCGGCTTTGCGAGTCAGCAGAGTGAGCGCGAAAGGGACCAGCCTTGTTTGAGCTTTGGGTGGAAATGGTATGAAAACAGTCACATACCCTTGCAACTAATCATCAGAGAGCGAATTCTTTAATATTTGCGCGAAGGGCATCGTGAACAATGAGGTCCATTAAATTAAAATTGCAGTTTTTCTTAATCAGCGGTTTTACACGCTCATCACACGTTCCAGCGCACAAATTTTCCCATGGGAAGCATATCATCTATAAAGCTCTGGTCAAGTTCTCTCTTCTAGCAATTAAGATTTACCCTTCTTAAAAGTCCATCGTGTCAGCCTTAGATTAAGTATCTTGGTAGGAAGGAGGAGTCCAAGTGTATACAGCAAGACGTACTGCTGGTCCCACCCTCGCCTCGTCCTTGACCGTCGATAAAAATTAACGGTTGCTTTGCGAACTGCGGGCTCGTTAGGTGTAGCAGCTTTCTCGTTTTCCTCACTGCACTGCCTTAATCATCTCATGCCGTGGCAAACATTCGTGCCGCTACGACTACAACTACGACCTTCTATTCTGGTCTCCCAGTAGGCCACCATTGGCAGCGCAATCCTGCGGAGAGCAGTAGTAGCGTGGGTTGCCATAGATAGGGGATCTAAATCCTAATTAATGAGGGCACCGTTCTCTCCCGTCGTCGCAACCCCGCTGAGAGGTGGTGCCTCTGCACCGTTCGATTAGTGCGTCGATAGAAGGAACAAAATAAAAAAAGGAAGGAATAAAACCTAACGCTCTGTGCTCGTACGCGGACGCGTTGAAAGGTGAAAGGTGCCCTTTAATTCCGCAGTGATCCTTGAAATTTAAAAAAGAAAAACGGGAGATGCGAGGAAATAGTGAACTCCGAGAACTCCGAGAGGGAATATCTGCCGAATTGGGTGCCAACTTCTCGTGCGATGCGTGACGACGGGCGGCAAACAAGTCTTGAGATGCAACCGGGAAGAAAAAACGAATTTTGAAAATTCAAAAAAATATAAAAGAGAGTAGGAAAAGGAGCCGGAAGTGCGAGTCGGCTATCTACGATCTTAAAAGAAATGAATTGCAGCTAAAGAAAAAAATTAGATAATAAAGAGCGAATGATGGGAAGGTGAAGAAGAAGGGGAGAGGGCGCGTGCCATTGTCTCCTCTGGCGCCCAATGAGTGGAAACGTGGATTGTTTGCGAACACCGTTCGGTTGATGGAAAGCCGAGGACGGATGATGAAGCGGTCTTGCTTCGACGGGCGCTGAGAAGAAGGAAAGAAGGTGGAAGTCGGAGGACGAGGCGCGGAAGGGTTTGGGGAAAGGGAGGTGCGCGCCTTTCTATATTTGTGTTTCGTTTTGTTTTTTTGTTTTTTTTTTGTTCCAGAGTTCTCGAGCGTGGCCTCCTAGTCGAAATGGCGGTAATGAGCCGCGCGATTTTGCCATCCACACTTTTGCTTCGTACGCTTTCGTCGTGCTCTTCCATTTAGCTAAACTCGTGTCTGATGAGAGCTGTCTCTTTCCTCATCCTCCCTTCCCCTCCTCAACCCCCTTTCCGCTGCCTTCTCTGCCATCGTTCCGTTCTATTCCTTCGATGTGAATGCAGAGAAATCCTTGTCGTAATCACCAGTGTATTGATTCTGCACAGCGATGCCTGAAAATTATTCGGCCCAAATCTCGCAATAATGTACTTTTTTTTCTTTCTCTCCTAGCGCTTTGCGTACAGACGCAATGACAAAAAAGGAAATATAAAATTGCTGCAAGGTGGGTAGATTCGGATGAAGTGCGCACCAACATCAACGAAAACTATTAGACGGAAACTCATATGAGAAGCTTGCTCAGCTGTTCCTGGCTTTCCTTTTCACAGCGAGGAGTTGTTTGAGGGACATGATCCGCGATAACCTTCAGCGTAATCACTCCGTGACGTCATTGAAGAAGAAGAAGAACAAGGAGAAGTAGTTTTAAGAAGAACAAGAAGGCGAGAAGTATCGGCAAAGGTGATGTCCCGCCCGTTAGGCTTCGCGGTCAAGACGAGCATCGGCTTCCCTGCACAGCTGAAAAGGCGCTAGAGGGGAGCATCCGGACCACCCGACACAGTGCGCATCTAAAACAAAAACCCAACAACAAAACTTAGCACGCTTGGTAAGCAAACACCAAGCATACACCAAGAATAAGTCCTTATGGCAACTTCTCACCAAATCAGCCTCTCAATCTTAAGCGGCGAAATGTTTCAACTTTCATCTCTCTGAACTCCTCTTCCTTGAAGCCCTTAGATGCTCGTAGGAAGCCCAACGCGCCCGTGCATGCCTCAGAAGTAATATCTGTACCGTTCAGTAATATGCATCACAGTCACTTTCAGACAGCGTGGTTATTAAACTCTAATCATGCATATTGCGTCCAGAATTGTCCTTCGCTTGTCTGCGCTCTCATCGACGTGTCAGAGACGGTAGTGTTGCGTAACTACGGACTCGATGTTGCTTCAATCTAATAATACCATGCTTTTGTTCCGAATAAACCCCGTGACTGCAAACGTGCGCGTCGGACGGATCAATGAAATATTCATGCGCGCTGTGTGCGCAACGCAGCTATACTGCAGCGGAGGCTTCGGAAATGTCGCGAGTTCAACCATTCTGAACCAATCTCAATGTGCGCTTTTGCACTTATCACGCCTACGCGTGCGCCAGCACTGATTAGAACACGAAGAGTTGTTGTGAAACTCTTTAAATCTCATCAACGCGTCTCTTCAGTTCCTTCTCTCTTTTCATTGTTCTACGCAGTGCTGCTGAGGGGTGAGGACATCGATCTGAGATCAACACGTGAAGAAAAAGGGCTTTTTTTTTTTAAGTTGCGTTAAAAGTGAGTCATTGGTTCTTGCTCTGGTTCGTCTAATATAGTGGCATTTGCAAGACTCCCACCTCTACCTCGTCAACGTAATGACAGCTCCGAGAGCCCAGAAAATTTATAAATACGTCTGCAAGTTAACACCCCAGTTAAGCCTGTTGCCTTCTATATCTTAGCACAATATCCTCGGCTTCAGATTTTCCAGCCCAACGGTGTATAGTGGAAGTATGCGGCATTTATTCTCCGTTCTCATAACACAGATCGCCTATGCTTTGAGACGCAACGGCCTCCGAACTTTGCATGTCCATGAACGCAGCCGTATTTGTAGTTGCGCCATGCGCTTTCATTTTCGCCGTCACTGCGAGGAAAATGCATCGTGATTTACTATCAAACAAGCTGTTGCTCTCTTTTCACCGGTACGTAGCGATACAAAGAAGGCAGTCGCGCGGACGTCTCTCTCCTCCGTCTCATCTCGGGCCTCTTGTTTTGTTTCCTTTTTTTTCCTGTTTACAGATTTGCCGCACTTTGCAATGCGCAGTTAGTTTTCGTCCCATGAAACTGACGTCTTGCTCTGAAGCAAGTTGCAGAGATCCTTGGTAGCCGTGGCTTCGCAAGAGGCAAAGCATGTGCGTGTTACAAGATTAATTGTAATGATACTTCGCTTAACGTTACAATCGTGCGCAAAAATGGAGAGGCCACGTGAATGGCGGTGATTGCGGTTTTTCTGTGTACGAAGGCGTTCCTGGCAGATGTGTGTGGACAAACAGGCTAACATATTTGGTGAGGCACCTTATGCATATCTTGAAAACAGACGCTGCATCGGCAGAAAGCGCTGGCACGCAGTTCTCTCAGTTAGCGTGGTCACCTCGTTTTTGTGCAGGAATGTACAGTTATCCGAATTTTCATTGCTTGCGTATTAAAACGTACTACAGGCACAGTTCCTGAACTGCAGACGCATTTATTTCATTGTGCACACGCACTCATACAGGTGTGTACGTGCACAACGCTTATCCTTCATACATTAGAAAAGATATTACCACGATCTCCATCCTAAAGAACAACGCACGCAATGCTAACACACAGGAGCTATAGCACTCCAGTGCGCATACGTATTACAAAGTCGTTTCAGCTGAATGCCGACCAATTATAAAATTCGAGATATTTTCGGGGTGTTATCGGTAAGTCTTTATTACCGCTTTGTTTGCTTTCCTGTTAATTTCGTTATCCCAGAGCAAAGGAGGAAAACTTTTAAAGTAACAACAACACCGCAGCCATAACTTTAATCTTGTACCCCAGTCGGCTGTCAGGAGACGTAGCACTTGGTGAAATTAGCATTATTTTGCATAACCTCTGCGCTTTGCCTGAAGCGCCGAATTTGAGTCGCTTCTTAAGCACCGCTCTCTAAGACAGTTCACCCCCTGCGGGCCGAATAAATGGCATATGATGGCTGCATTTACCACTAGACTCTCTAGTTAGAAACTGTTATTTTTTTTTAAGCCCAAGGCTCTGCTTAAGAGAGAATTCTGCTAAGCTGGATTATCATTCCGAGTACAAATAAGCAGCTTATAGCGCGTGATGCCTGCACGAAATGGTTTTGTAATAAATAAAGCATAACTGGAGCACACTTCTACGCTCACAGTAGCAACATCACGAGGAGTATTCCACTCTAATGCTGCTATTGACTGTGACAGACGAGACTGTCTAGTCCTAAAAAGTGTTTAAGGATTAGTGAACGCTTTGCACGAAATCCTTTATGCCAGAGCCAAGCTGGAGCGTCGGAAGCTGTACTAAATCAGGCTGCATTCAAAACCGGATTTTGTCGGGTCTTAGGCTTATATTCGTGCTATCCGTTGGTTGCTCTTGATGTCAACCTCCGGCCTGTCAAAAATGCGCATTGCCTTAGTGATGAGAACTCAACTTTGAATAGAATCGGGGGCTGGTAAGCACAGATATTCTGGCCTTTTACTAGTTCCTCGGTAACGTGTCTGCCAGCTGAATACATCGAAACCTTTGCGTCGTGAGTTGATTAGCGCCGCGTGGTTATGCTCCGTGTCACACACACACGCCCGTACGAACTCACATATATAGCACTCCTCCTAAAGGACGGGGTTCTGGAGCCATGGTCCCATCCGACCAGTAGCACATCACAACGAAGGGTTAAAACACCGGTTTCTTTAGGCCTAACAAAAATGGTGGCCCACGACCCAATCCCATGGAACAGTGAACAAAATTCTGCGCTACCGTTAGCGCGGCAACGCGCTAACCCGAAAAGCTCATCTTTACAGTAACGTCCTATAATGCAGATGTGGTCATGGCGGCTCCAGCAAGTCAACACTAAGCTAAGTATAGCGCAGCGTGGCACAATGACGGCGCTACGGGTGATACAGCCACTCACGCCAGGTGCTATCGTTAGCAAAAATAAGAGGCCCCCCCGCCCGCCAGCACGTGCCGAACCGTGTCGCACTAGTTTTTCGAGAGCGGGAGCGTGTACGTTTTCTGTACAGCCAGGAAGACACCGCTTCACTAGTCATGGTCCAAAAACGTCTCGGCCGCTCGCCTGGTCGCCGAAACAACGGTTTTCACGGTCGGCGTGACCTCGCCACAGCAGGGCGCCGCCGAACTGCTCTGTGAGACGCGTGCTGGCGCCCCGCATAGGGCACCGCGAGCTATGGTCTCACCCGACGAGCAACATACCACAAGCAAGGGCTAAATCATCGATTTATTTCGGGCTGAAAAAATGCACATGTCCGTGTCCAGCAACGGTACGTGGAGCCACGTGGGCCATGAGCTCCACTATACATATGCACCCTACGAATGCGGACACAAAGTTCCGGCAGAAGGTACATGATGCATATTCCCTACATGTCTTAATCCTGGACCTTACTCCACCCTCGTGTCACCACTACAGCTGAAGCACGGTTGCTTCAGCCAGAGCTAGTAATTTTGCATGCTGAACGGGAGTTTCGAAAAATGGCGAACACAGTGATTTATCCTTGTCTTGATTAAAGGTCCCACATTTTTTTTCCGGCAACAGCTGTGTAATGCAGTTTTTCCCTGCGTATTGGGCATCGTAGTGTGTTGGTGCAGATCTGCGTCTATATACTGACCAACGACAATGTGTTCAGCTGGGTTTTGGGTTGTGCGAGCTGTTAGCATTGAATCTGGATTAGTAAAACTTCTGTGTTATGACTCTAAATGTTCACGCTGTGCAAGGTAGCCAGAGAGAACACAATGTCTAACACCGTCTTTAGGAAGCTAAAAAGTTTTTTGTTCCTTTCCGTTAGACTGCATAGTCTCGGGCCGGGAACTTCTGAAAGCTCACGGTGAGAAGTTATTGAGTGCTCGTGTTGGGTAGTGAAACTTTTTGATGCCAGCCTCACTGCCGCCAGTCTCATTAGCATGTGGCGCTACTCAGTTCTAGTGGTTAATGGACATCGACCCCTTTCTATCAAGAAATTATTCCCATACAGTTATTGCAGGTTTCCATAGCATGAAACATTCGTATTGTGACTAACTTCTCTGTCGCATCACTTCAAATACGTTACACTTGTCAGAGCAACGATTTTTTTTTTGGTTGATTCTCCAGACATCTGTTCAGTGCAGCCGGCTGCCGACCGCCACAGAAACCACGCTTTACATATAGTAATCCTTTTTTTTATTCTAATAGGTCTAGACCTTCTATGAAACTGTGTCACGTTTTTATAGTCTCAAAATCTGGGGCAGTCAAATATAACGGTTCCCTTCTGAATTCATTATTTTGTCCCTCTGCCATTCTGAAAACCTGTCTTCGGTACCGGAGACGACCAATGACATTGCGTCTTAGTTTCATGTGAGCACTATCATCAAAGTCGTCAGTTACCAAAGATAAAAGGGCAGAAAATGATCCGGGAAAGAAACGGTACAAAATGCGATGTCGACGCTAATTCTCTATCTAGCGTAGCCGTTCCTGATCCCTTGGAATAAACGGTACACAGCCCCCCCCCCCCCCCCCCCCTCTGATGAGTAGTTAGCCCGTGGAACTCTCGTCTACAGCATGGGTTTGAAACCAAACAAGCATAACAAGATCCAGCAATCAGTCGTTAGCGCAGACGCTGTTTAGAGAGACGATAGAACCATGAGGTGTATACTTATTTCAAGGCGGTATCATTAGAATTCACGTCAAGAGCAAAATCTGCCCTCCGATGTCATGAAATTCGCTCATTGACCGAGAGACGTCATGTGACCTTGCGACGTCATCACAACCTATCCTGATGGCCACCCCGATAGGTCGAAGAGGTCACGTGACCGGGTTGTGGGCAGCCAAGTTTAGTCTAGATAGCAACCTATAGATAGCATTAGAGTTCACGTCAGGAGCAACCCGAGCTGTCCGGTGTCACGAAAATCACTGATTGGTCGAGATAGGTATAATCTAAATTAAAAATCAGAAAAAAATGTGATATATTTAAATGTCTGCACCGTCACAGCATAGCGCATAATTGCTACTGCAGCTAGCAGTTCGAATAGGCTGTTGATGGACCGGCAATTGCAAAGAAACTTACGTAAGCAAATACAGAAGCTGCAACAGAAGCTGCGAGAAGTGTGAAATCTAGTGCTATGGCATTCCACTCTTAAGGTAACTGAAGTGTCCCCGTGGTTCTGAATTGATAGAACGAGGTACAGGAGCAAGCAGCATGGTCAACAATGCGTAGGGGATGAATAAATGACACTAAACTCATCATTACGCTCAAAGAGTAAGTCGTTCCTAACCAATTTTTGCCTGAAACTGCTTTTCCTTCCGCCTTCCTTTCTCACTTCCGTATGCTCCCTCGAGAGAGGATACAGATGGCCGTCTACTTCCACTAGCGTGCGTCCGGAAGAGAGAGCAGTCCCGTTTCATTTACCATGCCGTTGACTCGGTAATTGCGTTCCCCAGCCCGGAACTGGACAGCGGAAGCGTTTAGGCCCAGGGCTAATTCATCTGCCTTTCAACCCACCGCCCTCCTCCTGGGACCCCGCGCAATGTGCCATCCCGCTGCCTTCGTTTCGCTCTCGCCTCTGAAGGGCAGTGTTAATATTCATCGCGTTTGCGATACCGTGCATTTTTGCTGCATTCATTCGCTTAAGTTCGCTAACCCTCTCTTGGCGGGCGAGAAACCGGGTGGTAGTAATTGGAAGGGACGTGGTTCACCGGACGAGCCGCCATTTTTTTCCTTTGATCCACGTTGTTTATCTCGTCCATCTAAGTTTTTATGGAGGGCAGTATTTTGTGAGTATTGTTTTTGAGTATCATCTTTCTGCACTTCTACGATTAGCAGTCGCCCTCTCAGACGTCAGCGCTCAGAACTAGCAACCCTTGTCGGTCACGTGCCAGTTCTGCTATCAAAGCTAAGGCTGACCAGTGCCATCAAGGCAGAAGAATGAATCGTGTTAAGAATTGTTTAAAAAAATTCACAAGGACACCTAATTATCCCAATGCGATAGCATAAAATTTGTTGCTGCCTTTGCCGGAAGTGACGTCGCTTGATCCCTTATTTAACGGAAGTGACGTCACTTCCTACCTCCTTTTCCGGAAGTGAGGTCATTTCCTTCCAGCAAATAGGCGAATTTTATGATCAACGACACATTTTTTTATTTTCCCTGGTGAGGCTTTTAGCACTATCGCATTAAAAAATGTGGCCCCCTATTCCTTTTGGCCTCATGGTGAATGCACGAGCAAACTTTCTTTTTTTTTACTTTGATAATTGTATATGTGAATCTGGCCGGATAATCACCGTACTTCGTAACGCAAATTCCCCATTTTCGCCTGGTTGCCAAAAAAGAATGTCATAATGGTGGACCACAGAGTAGCGCCCTCATGAGGAAGGGAAAAAAGGGAGAGGGGAGGTTGCTGATCACCTATCACTATCACTCTTCTTCACCTGATTGCGGAAAAACTTCAACGAGTTGCAGATCAGAGAGTGAGTAACTGTACACTTATTCATTTGACAGGGCTCAGTGCTGAAAGCGGTTGCGCACTACTGATGATTTGTACCGGTGACGCTGAGAATTTGTACACCTGGGCACGACAGCCAGCGTCCCATAGCTCGAACGCATTTCTTCACACTGCCGTGACATAGCACTGTTGGCACTGAGTAGGTTCGACAATGGGCTCCTTGCAAAAGAAGGCACAAAGATGTCGGTGCGATGCCTACATTGGGCTTCGTGCTGACATGCTCGTGTCCTGTGTTGTAGATCTCTTTTGGTGTGTGAACTGGCTCAAGTCCAGAACCTGGCAACGCGTTCTTTCTTGCGTATATAAAAAATGGTTAATATCAGAAACACAGCTGGTCTACTCGGATGATGCTTCGTTTTGATGACAGTGACCACGACGGATTTCCATATCAATAAATAGCTGGGAGATCCAACTGGGTGGCGGCACGCCGACGTTTTTAGTTTAATATTGATATAAAATATCTCCATCTCAAGCTGAATGGCATGTAAATTCCATGTAGGTAGTGGACGGTGTTCAAAAGCATATTTTTTTACACAGTTTAGTGCAACGACGATGATTTACGTTAGCACTGCAATTCAGATTTCTCAAAGTTACTATATCATGAAAAAGCTAACCTACTAGACCATAATAAATTATGAACTTATACCATCACTATCTTGAATGAGAGTTCACTTCCAAAGAAAATTTCACGACGTTCATTCTCGTGCGAATAACAAAAATCTTCGCTCACTTTCAAGTCATGTTCAGTCAACCTGGTGCATAGCACCTGAGGAGGAGGTTCTTTTCTATGCAAACGAATATGGAATTGCTGTCGCTTCCATCGGAATGAGTGAAATTCTCGCAGGCGTAAGACCTTCATCATTGTACCACTATACTCCATCCGCATCCGACAGCACCAGATGGCGTGAAAGGTCATTTCAAGCAATAGCGTCGAGGTCCGCTGCATTCTAAAGCGCCCTCTTCTCATCTTGTGCTTGGTGGCGTCTCTCGTATTGTTTGCATCCAGGAATGTTGATGGCGCCATTTGCATTTCTTTTCACAGGCCATGTTCACTAGCCTTGATCTCTTTCTTTCTTTTTTGAGGTTTAGCGTCTCGCATATTGTCGTGCGCTCTTCTGTTTATCCGTAAAACACGAAACTAAGTCGGTGCCTTACTGCTGTGGCTTACAACCTCTGCCACACAGCACAACGTGCCATACCCCCTATATCCTCTTAGACTCCAGAAGCACCAGGCTGCTTTTGACATAGATGGAGTTAAAGCTTAGCCTATCGTCTCGCACCATCTACACAAGGCAACCTTGATTTTATGTGCGACTAAAAGGTGTTTTCTTTCTCACTTTCTACCTAGCAGCCTTCGCCGTAATAGATAAGTCTTCTGTACACGCTGCGGTACTTATTCATAAACACATGCACCACCATTCTAATCCATTTATGGATGCTGTTTTACTAAACCTGAGTATTGTGAAACGAAATAGAGAGAATTACCTGCGATATGCATCAGTGACATTTCGACGCAACACACCTCCTAATTCGCTTTTCTAGTGCCGCTTTCATTTATCACCAGAATCATTATTTCTGATGCACTGAACCTGACACTCACTATCGACAAAGCTGGGCTTTTTCCTTCCTTTTTCCTAGGTTCATTCAGAGTTTAAGCAGCCTTGCACGCCTTGTACATGGTTTTGCCACGGATCTAAATTCACTTTGCTTCGACAACAAAAGAAAAACAATCAGGTGTGTCGCGGCATTTTCCATGAAGGAATCTGTTTCGAAGTTGCATATGCGTTAATTCCTGCAGCGTCTGACGCGTCGAGCTGTGGTTGATGCATTTCCAAGCTCGCCAGACTTTTCTGCCTTTATTCATCACGGCACATTGGTCTACACGCTTTCTTCGCTATTGCTGTCACTGTATTTTTTTTATTTACATGAACAAGAAAGGAGAGGTTGGTGGCGCATAGCGGCTCCGGCTACTCCTTTTCACCAAATTCATAGAAACCACTGTTTTTTCTATTAAATTTTGTCCGAAGATCAATCTTAAATGGCCTAACAGAAGGGTGTAAAAACTATAATAACCATTTCATTGATTGATTGATTGATTGATTGATTGATTGATTGATTGATTGATTGATTGATTGATTGATTGATTGATTGATACCAGGAGATGCAACGCGCAGCTTTTGCACGGTGGCGCGATAGAATAGAATAAGTTTTGTTCATATTGTACTGCGCCTGTAACTCGCCATCAACAAATCTGGTTCCTTCTGGTATCACATGCGGCCTTTTGAATGCAGAAATGCGTTTAATTTTTCGGGAATGGCAATCGTGATACACCTTCGCGGCGGTTGAAACGCGGCAAAAAAAAAAAAGATCTGGGGGCTCAAATACACATTGCGTCTTTCTTTTGCCTCACTAAGGCCCCGTATTCACTACAGAAGCGATAACATGCACCATTCATTCAGGGACGACCCTTCATAACAATTTTCTATCCAAATCCTTCTTTTTCCGCACTGTCAATGGGTACTAAGCACCCTGTAATGCGGGCAAGCAACGTGTTTCTGCAACTTTAGTATCAAAGATATGATGCTGACCATCAACATTTGAATCAGAAAAATGAAACTGAAAAGGAATACCTAGAAAGACATAACAGCAAGGAAGGTATGCTTGTCGCTGTCCGAATGCCTAAATTGATGTCCGGCCGAGGCTGCGACCAATCACAGTACCATTCTTGCCTGTGGTCACATCTTGGAAAATTCGTCCCATTATTGGCGGACGGCAGTTCTCACATCGACAACCGTACCCGAAGTTTTTATTTAAGCCCATCATAAGGTCGCTTTTCATACTCAGTTAGGAATGAAGACGTAAAACATTACGATGCATTATAGCAATCGCACAAGAAAGGATTGTAAAATATGCGAAGGAAACATATTAAACAAGACACGTCTTGTCCGGTCGGCCTGGTTCACGTCTTTTCCTAAGCTTTCTTGTGTAGTTTCTAAAGTGTGAACCGTATATACTTGCCAATCAGTCAGCTTGATACTATGTGGCCATCGCTGCCCCGCGTGATGTTCTTTGTCTGTTCAGTGTCGATTTCGTTCTTTTATTTCCATGGGTTTCGGCCCAGTAACTCTTTTTTCCCAAAAACGATTTTCACCCTTTGAGGTAGAAGGATAAATGTTTGAGAGCCCATTACTTTGAATGGACCTCGTAAACTGCAGTCGGCCCGCTCTCGCGTTGTCTGCTTCTTTGGTTCTCATCCTTTCTTTTCACTCTGGGACAAAACGCAACTAGAACACGAGAAGACCCAAACAAAACTAAGCAACGAGAACAGCGGCAAGAAGCGGGAAAAACAGAGCTAGCAAAATAAATAGCTGTCGCACGGCTTGTAGCTATCTTGAAACACGGAGAGCGCCGGTTCGGGATGGGTCCTACCTTGACCACCTGCCTTTAGCTCAGCCAGCCCCGAGCGAAGTTTCTTTGTTCTTTTGCGTTCCCGCCCTTGCGAAAGAAACAATTTGCGGTTGGGAAGAGCGCCGTGGGAAGAAAACGGCGTATTTCGGGACCCCGGTGTTGGCGTTGCCTGGAGTGGGTTGGCGGTTTGCGGCTCTAACCTTCTCTCTTTCTGTTCGTGACCGAGGCAAGGGTAGCGACTTGGCCAGTTTGGGAGGAGCTCGAGCTGTTCGCTATCTCCGTATATACTTATTTGCTTCGTAGCTGGCTTGAGCGAGCCAGCAGAACACTGTGCAGTGGAGTGTAGATTAAATTGAGGCACCGCTCAGACGCTTTCGTTAAGTCCCTGACTTCAGATGAAATTGAGTTTTGCTAGGAAAGAGCTGACAAAAGGGTAGAAGCAAAATGTGAGATGAACAAGCAAAGCGAAACAACTTGATCGCGAGTGCTCCCTATGGGGCAAGACCTCAATTACGAGGTGGCAGATTTGTGCGCAACGCGAAGTCTGAAGGATCCTTGAGGCTTTTATAAAGGAACAAGGTGCCGTGTCAAATCCTAAATTTGCTTTTGAATCCAAAACGACGTTCTGGAGCATGTCTGGTTCGCCTCAGTCCCCTACACCACCCCCTCCCATACAGACCCTCTCCCCCCCCCCCCTTTCCCCCTTTTTTCCTCTTTGCCTTCTTTCAAATTTCAGACTTTTAAATCTGCACACTGTGCTATTCGTTGTCAAATCCCCTAAGGAGTCCAGTTGGCTATGAAACGTTGAGCTTGAATGAAGAAAATTTCGATTGGAGGTGGCGTCTTTCCTTTTACAAGTTCAACCAAACGTGACAAGGGTTTGTGTCGAAATGTTCAGCTTTCTTCTAACTGACAAACGTGTCCCTCCCAATTAATTTATTGTTTGAAACAACCGACCCTTGATGTGTCCGCAACGATCTCTACACATCGATGGCTCGGCCCTCTCGTAATTTTGGAACTGCTTTTTAACTACTGAAACTTTGTATGAATACTGAAGACCGACAAGTTTCCATAAGCAGACTTGGCCGGCGCTGCATTTCATCGGCATCTCCTTCCGGCCTTTGGGATATGCGCACAGCTCCGCACATAAATTTTGAAGCGAACACTCCCTGTGCTATCTAACCGATCAGGAACATTATGCTTCCTTGCTTCAGCTGCGATTCTGCCCATTTTTTTTTTCCTCCATTGTGATACGTTATGTGTTTTTACATGCTCTTTTACATCTACATGGTCTCCATCTTCTTCTTCTTCCAGGAGCTCCGGCTACGCCAGTCGAGATGAGTTCCTGAAGGTTCAGGCCGACTCACAGCGAAATTGCCAACACCCTCTGCCCTCCTTCCAACCCTGACCCAAGCGCGTGGTTCGGCCCTGCGAAACTCCTTCAACGGCTCTGCTGGCGGTAAGCGGCACACTACCTGAAGATGCATTCCTAGGATAATATGATGCGCAAGCAAAAACAAAGATAAAGATAGATGTACAGCTCGGCGTATAGCACGAGAGCACCGTAAAGAAGCACACGAGACGAGATGAGATTGAGCGGGAAAAACTTTCCGCCCCGTATGTTTTCTGCCCACCTTTCTTTTTTCTTATCCGCGTGTGCGTTTCCATCTCTCAGAGAAGGATGGCATGCCAGAACAGCTCCCGAGGAGACTGTACGTATCCCACTAGCTTGCACACGTATTACCCTGAAAGGATGACACAAATAAAATAGTCAAGCTTTCGCATCTCGAAACGCGGTTAACTATACGCCTCTGACCTAACAGCGAATGGTCTCACTTCCTGCCCGAAACGGGAGGTCACATGTACGTCGGGAAGCAATGCGGATTTCTGTTCTTTGTGCCATTAAACTCGCTGCCGGTGCATTATGAAATGAGAACGATATTCAGTGTTGGATGACAACCTGCCAGATGAAAAAAGTAGCGGGCAAAAAAAAAAAAAGCGACTGAAACTTCAATCACAGCAATGTTTTGTAAACTTCTCGCATGAGGCCGCATATGACGGATAGCTGAGTGAGAAAATCGCTTTGATGGCCGCGAACGGGACTAATGTGAGTACCCATAACGTATACGATAAGAACGTAGCGGCGCGCTGCAGTGTTTTCAGAACGAAACTTTTCTAACGAAGTGTAGGGATGGATTTCTGTGAACCTTTGAAATGTAAAATGTAAAGAGGTAGAAACTGCGCAGAAATTAACAATAACACGCAATAATTGTTTTCTGTTTATATATAACAAAAGCGATTTCTCGGCACCTGATTGATCAATATCGGATAAAGTCACCAGAAATCAAAAAACATAAGAGGATTTAATTCAATTAAAGTAAACGTATAAACTGCTGTTGTTTTTCAATTACTGATGACTTATATATATATATATATATACGAGGTCTGTTAGAAAAGTATCCGACTTTATTTTTTTTTTATGAACACCTGATGGATTTCAAAACAAGCACGCTTGCACCAGCCTACCTTGAACCTTCGTGCGCATGCACAAATTTTTTCTCGCCTGCCAATAGCATCAGTCACTGGTACGCAGCGTTTGAGTGAGGCAGTGCGCAGTGCTCTCGTCGGTTTTTTATTGCAAGGAAAATGGCGGGGCGACAGGAGTAGCGCTACTGCATCAAATTTTGCCAGGAACTAGGTGACAGCCAAGTGGAAACCATTCGGAATATTCAGACGACTTTCGGTGAGAATGCTATGAGCAGCACACAGATTAAGCAGTGGTGCAATTGGTTTAAAGACAGCCGCACATCGGTGCAGAGAGAGCCACGCTCCGGTCGGCCTTCAACATGCCGAAATGACCAGGTCATTGCCGAAGTGAACGCTGTGGTGACGCGGGACCATCGTGTGGCTATCCGAGAAATCATGGAAGAGGTGGACATCACGAATTTTTCTGAATATTCCATTATCACCGAAAATTTTGCCATGGAGAAAGATGCGGCGAAATTCGCGCCGAAGCTGCTCACGGTGGAGTAAAAGCAGCTTCGTGTTGAAGTCTCACAGGATATGCTGGATTCCACAAACAGTGACCCCGATTTCATCAACACCATAATCGCTGGTGACGAGTCTTGGGTGTACAGGTACGACCCGGAAACCAAATCCCAGTCGTCACAATGGCAGCATTCCACGTCATCAAGAATAAAAAGGCCCGCCAAGTGCGCAGCAATGTCAGAGTGATGCTGACTGCTTTCTTTGACTCCCTCTGTGCGGCACACCATGCGTACACACCCCACAAAGTAAACATTGACCAAAAGAATACTACAGGGATGTCCTCCGTCGCCTGCGTGGTGTTGTGCGGTGCAAGAGGCCGTAGTTGAGGTCAACAGGAAATTGGCGCACCCATCATGACAATGCTCCTGCACATTCCTCGCACTAAATTCACACTTTTTTCGCGAAAAACCAGACTGCTGTAGTCCAACAGACTTCTTACTCTCCTGATATGGCCTCCTGCGACTTCTGGCTGTTTCTCAAAATCAAGAGGCCAATTAAAGGAGCGCAATTTCAGACAAGAGAGGACATTATGGCTGCAACGACAGCTGAGCTAAACTCCATTCCGAAAGGGGCCTTTTCGGAATACTTCCGACAATGACAGCACCACTGGGAGAAGTATGTGGAGTCCCAAGGAGACTACTTTGAAGGTGATGAGGTTTCCAACGCTCCAGTTATGCCAGTTTTTTTTCTTTGGCAAAAGGTCGGATACTTTTCTAACAGACCTCGTATATATAGGAAATTTCCGGCATTCCGGGTTGGGAACCGTTCACAAGATGCATGGTTGCAAAAGTTTGCGTTTGGAGTTGAAACTCAGCGACGGTAAAACATTTAAAAATAATGTATTTTCAGGAGAATTAAAAAATTGCGGCAATCGATACTTCACAACTCCATCATGTCAAATTACAGAGGGTATCAGCGTTCTTCAGTAACTGCTTCCAGGCTAAAGGAAAGATAAAATACTTTTCCCAGACGCGACTACTATAACTTAGTAGTTCTCGACACGTTTTCAGATGGATTTACGCCTATCAGTCTACGTTAAAGCTCGGTTTCATCCTCCTTGAGCCGTTCGCAAGATCCCTTCTTGTCCGCTACTTTAGTTTCCAGCCCATTTACTTATCTTTCTAATACTTTTTCTTGCTGAGTGAAAACGTTACATCCGCTCTCAAGCGATTACAGGCTTGCATGTCCAACTGGTTGTACTCTTACGGTGCAGTACTTTATTAAAAGGTTTCTCTCTCGTTTCCACAGCTCTTCGCATAGAGAACTTGTTCCCGGTCACTTCTTCCTGTGCTATACTTCACGTTCCCTCTCCCATCCCATCGTATATAGCCAGGCATTGCGCAACCTGACCCAAATAACACCTCACGAGCGCTGACCGGCGAGATTAGCTGGGCGCGGCTTAAAACAATGTTTGCATTTCAATGAGAAAGCGGCCTTCCGAGAGGCGTTTGTGTTTCGCTCAGTGGCGTCTCATTTCTTACTGTCACTACGTGTTTCAGGGTACGCCTTATCCGTGAGATTAAGGTAATTTGCATTTCTATACCCCTCGCGACAACAGTTCTTCACAATGCAGCCGGTTTCAACAAAGACTTAAGCATGGCGTCATGTCTCTACAATGTCATGCGCAGCTCACCGTGATGCTTGAGTCTATGCACAAACAGGCGTGACTGTCGGCTGCGATGGCTCAATGATTATGGCGTTCAGGTCCTGAATACGAGATTGTAGGATTGAATCCTGGCCGCGCCGGTTGCGTTTCGATGGAGGCGGAATTCAAAAGCGCTCTTGTGTTGTGCGATGTCAGTAAAGGTTAAAAAATCCTGTACTCTAAGCACGAGTACACCTATATGGGAGTAAAAAATGTGTAAAGTTGTCCTCAGGTGCACTCCTTTTAATAAAAGGGTGTGCGCTAAAAGACAACTTTACTCCCTTTTTTTACTCCTTTCCGTTCAGAGTGTGGATGACCGCAGTGAATCCTGAGCTCTCTACAACAGCGTTGCTCATCAGCCACCTGTAGCTTCGGGGCGTCAGCCACCACATACCGCACCAGACTAAATATCATAATGGCTGACGAAATTCATTATTTCGTCATTGTTATACACTGGCTCTAGCGCTGGACTTGAGGAAGATTAAGGGAACCAATTTTTGAGTACAGTTGAACATATATAAGCAACAAAGTCCGTTTCGGACCTGTACACTATTAGTCCTTCCGTGACCCTCCAGGATCAGAACTACGGTCCTCACTCCGACGCAGCTCATGGGCTTCCAGTGGCCGTACGTATCCAGCTGGGAAATATGGCAGCCTGTGAAGGTTTTCGCAAAATGTGTTTCTTTTTTTAGTTGTGTTGCTCTCCTCGCAGCGTTTGTCAACATCAAATTTATGGAAACAAAGATGGCCTGCACTCTAGGCGACAGGACGTGTACTCTCGTCAGGTCTTCATTTCTCTCCTTTTTACGTAGAAGCGCGGGAAATAGTCAAAGACACGGCCGCGAGACTAACATTGCAGCTTAAACCTGAGACAAGATCCAGCAAACCGGGGCTATCTCCGCGGCGTCACAGAGTCGTGGTGATTTCGCTGTTTAAAAGCTGCCGTTCCGTTGCCCACACAAACGGTAAACAGAGCGATGAGTCTGCTTGTAGGCTGCATTTTCTTTAAAAAAGAAAAAGTGTGCACTATGAAATGTAATTTCGTGTCGCCAAAGGCAAAACCAAAAAATGAGAACGAAACCAATTCTTTCCGGCTCATTCTCTCTCCGCCCCCGCGGTGGCACAGTGGTTATGGTGCTCGGCTGCTGACCCGAAAGACGCGGGTTCGATCCCGGCCGCGGCGGTTGAATTTCTTTGGAGGAGAAATTCTAGAGGCCCGTTTACTGTGCGATGTCAGTGCACGTTAAAGAACCCCAGGTGATCGAAATTTCCGGAGCCCTCCACTACGGCATCTCTCATAGCCTCAGTCTCTTTGGGACGTTAAACCCCATAAACCAACCAACCAATCATTCTTTCTCTCTTGCCATTCCTACCGGAGGCAGCGAATGATTACTCACCAACTTTTTAGAAGGAAACCATCAATAGCGTAGAGGGGAAAGATTGTAAGGGTAGAAAAAGTCAGAGATTACGACCTTCTTCTCTTTTCTCTCTCTCTCTCTCTCTCTCTCTCTCTCGTTGTTCAGCTTAGCGTTCAATCATGCATCGCAGCCAGCGCCCCTCAAGTGAATCCCCCTCGGCAGCTTCCGTTGACTTGATTCCTGCTCATGACCGTTGAAAAAAGCCTTATATAATAGAAGCTCAGATACGAGCTCTTCCTGTCTCCCCGACGAGTATGCAAAGAAAGCCCATATCAGTGTTGTAACTCTTTCGGCCGCGCCGAAACGTTACAGTCCACCGCAAGTAAACGTATCTGGTGCATATAGCTCAAGGGTAACGCTTCTTCTTTATCTTACCCGGGTCCCAACGATCGTAAAGTGTTTGGATCGGACGTTCGCCGGCGCCGTGCTCGGCACGATGCGTGGTGCATTCGTTTTATCGCCATCGCGGAAACAGCCCTTTATCGACCACGTACATCTCTCTCAGTGGTGCCACTCTAGCCCGTAATACGCGCCTCTGTAACTGGACCCGAGAATTAGTCGATTCGGGTTGCGCCAGCGGGACATGGTACGACCCTTTCTTTCCACGTGCGTCACTTTGTGTGAACGACAATGGTGGTGAAAGAGGCCGTGTTATGCAGCTGCAGGGAGAATTGGAATGGAAATCGCAGAGCTACGGGCGACTCAATCGGGTAGACGGCTCGACGCGCCTAGATTTCTAATGCGGTCCGTGTGGTATACCGCAGATATTGCGTGCACCTCGTGAAACTTGAGACACGGTGGGGGATGAAAGAAAGAGAGCTCGCCATCGAAAGGTGAGAAGAAAGCGTGCGATCAATTTGTCTCTACTGTCTCCGTTTTTCTCTCAGAGATGGGGCTACAATGCGAACCTCGTTTCAGCGATTTGGATTGTACTTCTGTATGCGAAATGCGCTCACCAGTCTTGACTACAGGCTTTTTGTGGCCAAGACCGAAATATCACAAAGCCAGTACTTATTCAACCACATGGCTCCTTCTTTCTGAAGGGATTACTGACAACGATGCACACACGCATGTATACATGCGCGAACAATCAAGTACGCTTTTTGCCCAATATTTTATTTTCATGTGTCCTCTCTTCACTAGTAACTACGCTTAAAGCTGAAGTCCGAACGCAACTTACGAGTCTTATTTTTTATATATTTCATTTTTCAAGTACCGCCAGCAGCATTTTTGGTATTCATTAGTGGTTTACAGAATTCGAATCGTAGGCGTGTTTGGGCAGGAAACAAGAAAACAACGAAAATGTCAATTAACAACGGGAATACAACATAAGAGAGCAATGTAACTCGTAAATGACAGCGAGCTAAACGCGCTGCACCAAAGGAAACACAACAAAAAGCACATAGCTGACAAATAAATGCGCAAACAAAAACAAACCCGCTATTCTCGCTGGCAAGTACTGCCAGTAGGTGAGAAGGCTTAAAGTATCAGTAACTTGGCCACGTGGCTATCGTTGTGGAAATGACAGCCAATGTGCCTTGTTCTGCAATGTGATCACAATTGCCTTACGCTTCTGATGAAGTTCGGTTGTACTGCCTTTTTCTGCATAGCGAATTTATTACGAACAACATATTCTAACTATATTTGCTGTATATAACTATATGAAGCCCTTTAGAGAAAAGGGCGTACGAGTTGCGTGATTGCCAACTTTTTCACGATAATCGCTGCCTGTAAAGACGAATCAGTGCTAATCGAGTGCTCGGACTGGGTGGTTACAGGTGTTGGCAAGAGCTCTGTCAGGCATTTATTTTTCACCTCGAAGTTACTTATTCATCTCAAGTTAAGCGCATTGCAATCTCATTGCAAGTGCTCCCATACAAATCCATTTATAAATGGATCTGTATGGGAGCCCTTGCAATGCACTATCCCTGTAGCAATATATCTTGCCTGCTTCGTCTACTGTCTGCTCTGTCTCTCTTTTTCTACCTCCAAGCTCGCCTGGATAATATAGCATTCTATTTTTTTCTTGTTCATCCAGTGTCCTGAGATGTGAACCCGCGGACTTGTATTACAGCGCCTTTCCTCAGGTTTTCTTCTTACGGGAGCCCACGTACCTTACCGAGCCTATCTCCATCTTCACTGTCTACCACTTCTTCCTTTCTCCCAAGCTCACCTGGATGGTATTGATAACCTATACCTCTTACCTGCATGTCCCCGCATACAGTGCACGCTAAAAACACATGGGTGTTTGTTGATGTCCAGGCAAGCCTTGGCGTAAATTTTCAGCCGTGTGTTACAAAGGACTGAAATGTCCACCGATGGACGAACGAAAAGAAATTCGCGCGAGCAGGAAATTGAAGATATAGACGTTTTTGCATTAAAATAAGCAAAGTGATATCATACGAGGAACATGACTGCAAATTAACCGTAAGGTAACCTCTGGAAACTTGCCAATGCTGTTCGCATAACTGTCTGCGCTTCGAATGAAGAACGGAAATGTTTTGCTTGGCTGACACCTTTTGCCCTTGGGAAAATCAGAATTATTCTGCGATAGTACATGAAAATCCTCATTCGTTCCGTGCAGTTCGCAAGGATGAAGAAAAAGGAAGTTACGACAAGGTTTCAATCACCACTGAAATTTACGTGGCTGTCACTCATACTTAAACGGCGTGAATGCGTGAACCGTATGCCGTTCGATCGATATCAAAATAAATGGGTTGCTAAACCGATGGAGGAGTCAGGTCTCTAACGACCTGCCCATCTGTGCAACGTGAATCATCTTTACTTTATTTTTACTTTATTCCTGTCCTGTTCAGCGACTTGCGCGAGTTTCATGCACCTACCGTCTATTATCTCATTCATTCTGCGTGCCAGAAAACACGCTGCACTTCCCAGGTCCTTCGTCACGGGCCACTAGAAAGACATCGGCTTTCTGCGGTTTCTCAATCACTATAGAACTGCAGCGCGACGACTCGGAAGTGGCTGCGACAGAAGGGGGGGGGGGGGGGGAGGAAAGAGAGAATAGAGGAGGAGATGTATAGAGCGCCGCATAGTACCAGTCTCGCAGCACTTCGCGCCAGCACTCAGGTCGAACAGAGTTCATGAGGCTACTTAATGACGACCCGTACACGCGCCTCAATGAGCTAGCGCTTGGAGTGTGCCGCCGACCTTGTTCTCACCTTCTGCCGAGTGGCTCTTTTTGAGACTCTAGAGGAAAAAAAATACAAATAATTGAGAAAGTACCAGATCCCTCTTTTCTTCAAGGACTTCGTTGGCTTGAAAGGGAACGGAGGGGAGGAGGCCGGCAGAAGAGGAGGCCTGTTTTTGATAAGAACGCCGAAAATACGTAAAAAGAGAAAAATCCAAGAGTCGAGTGAGAGAAAATGAAAGCGCCAGGAAGAGGAATTAAAAGAGCGCCGAAGAAAAAGTCGCGGCGAGTACCCTATGGACACGTGAGCCGTGTCACGCACCGCTCTGAGGACGCCGACTTTGGTAGGCTGCTCACAACCGCTAGAGGGCATATAGTGCAACGATACGCAACTACTGGAGAGCGAGCAAAACAGGTCGCTAGAGGGAAGTGCTTCACAAGCAGCAGTCAGCACCTTCCTTGCCTGCAGCGGTCCGACGCTGCTGTAGCGTCAGTGAAGACGCCCCCTCGCCGACATTCAAACACACTCACACTCTCTCTCTCTTTCTCCCCCTCGCACGCATGCACTCGCTCGCGATGCTGGTTTGATGAGAGCCGGAGAAAGAGTGAGCTTTGGAGGATGGGAAGGGAACAAGAGAAAGGATAGCAGTGAGGAGGTTATGGCAAGGAAGGGAAGACCGGCGTCGGAGGCGCGCCTTCGCCAGACTGGCCCGCTACGGCGCAGGCCACCACGACGACGGTCGATCTCCGAACGTGCCCTGATTCAAATTGGCTACGTTTCGGCTCAGGTCACGTCGCCTTGAAAGCGCGAAGAACCCAGCGGGACTTCAGCGATCGTTCCGCCAGCCCCACTACCAGCACCTTCGCGCTGCTTGTCCTTCTTGATGCGACTTCTGCTGCTGCTGCTGCTGCTGCGGCGTCTCCTGTTTGTCTTTGTGCTGACTTTTTCTCCCACAGCGCGCTCTAGTGCTCGCCTCGCTGCGGGTTGCTCTCACCGCCACGCGGACTCTTTACAAGTGTCGCAGCACGCGCGCGACATGTCGCCTCCTCTACTTTTACTTTCTACATTTCCCTCCCTCTTTCAGTCTCTTCTTGCTTTCTTTACTTTTCCTTTTTCTTCCTCTGAGCTTGGAAGTACTAGAGGAGAGGCTCCGAAGCGCTGCACAGTCGTCGTCACGCGTACATCCTTCGTTAACTTGCTGCAGCGTACACCACATGTCCCGCACACATTTCCGAATGTCGTCAACAAGCGTGTAATACGCCTCGCTGCGCGCTCTTTCCCGCAGTTCTCCGTGCGCGTGCTAACTTTCTCCCCCCACGCTTTACGGGACGTTTCTCGATTTGTCTCTCACGGTTGACGCCCCCCGTACGAGTGGGGAACAGATTAGGAGAAGCGACGACTCCACGCGTCCCAATTGCCCCGACACGCGTACGGTCGCTGTCACAAGCAGCACCGTTTGCTCACGCCGGCTGCCCGCAACCGCCGTTCTGTCTCCTTCCGGTGAAACGCCTTCGTGCCGGATGCGTCGTCTTCGTCAATCTTTCTACACTCCCTGTGTGTTGTGTTATCTCTCTTTAAACCTTACATACCTCGCGAACCATTTCTCAAAGTGGCCCCAAAACGCTTTCCCTCGTCGCTGTCATTTTTTTTTTTTGCTTCTGATACTTCTTTCCCTGTTGCTTGCTACCGTCCTGGAAAGCTCCAAGGTCAAGCACAGTGCAGTATGTGCAGAAGCCAGAATGTTCGGCCACGACTGATGCTTCATACTAATGCGACTCGTCAAATGCCTCATTCGTGAAAGTAATCCTCCTAGATTGCATTTAAATTACTTTATCTCTCTCTCTCTCTCTCTCGCTGAAGCCACACAAACGGCCCTGGTTCAGCGGGAGCCATAAGAGGGATGGCGAGGGATTTAAGGGAACAGCTGGAAGGAGCAGACAACGGCGTTTCAGGGCCCCATGCAACCAGTGAGTCTGGTTGGCTCATGGGTGTGCTTGCTTTGCTGGGTCGTCGGCACGTCTAGCGACGATATTGGACTCAGTTTAAGCTCTGATCGAGGTTAAGCTGATCTGATCGGTTGGCGCCGCAGATGGAGCTTGATGAAGACGACGATGTGCAGTGCACAGCTCTCTAGTGTGTTGCAGTTTATCACGAGGCGTGATCGGCTGCAGCGGTATAGCATATTTCTCTCGTGTAGTGGCCAGGGAAGCTGATCCGTTCGCACCGCCGCTGGTTGTAAACCCAGTCGTGGCGGTATTTGTTTTATTTCTTCACTGACCGTTGCTATGCAAGGTTTGGATAAGATCACCCTCCCACTGGCTACAGCTGGCCCGACGCTCCTCCGAACCTACCCGGGCTTACGCGAGTTACTCCGAGGCTTCACACAAGATCCCTGGTTGGGACCGCGTTAAGTAGTTCTTTCACACTAAAAGGGCCACCTGTGTGTGGTCAGTTTTTATGTACTATCAGCAAGAAATGAAACGCGAACAAGACTACTGAACCGCGGTCTGAAAAATACGCAGCTCTTAGCCAGGTGAAGCTGAATACTAGCTCATACTATTCTAATTTCGAAGGCGCGAAGACTCTTCTTGGAAGTGTTATTCAACCTCGCTTGTATTTCCAATGCAGGAGCTAATACGTTGGTGTTTTTGTGTTGCCACCTCAGTTTACTTGTTCGCGTTTCATTCTTTGCTTGTAGTACTGTCAGAAGCTGTTAATCTAACAAACATCAGTTATACATACAGACGCATGTGACACAATTTCATCGTCCCAGCAGCTCTCGTACCACATCCGAGCAACACCGCCGCCGCGGTGGATTAGTTGTTACGGCGCGCGGCTGCTGACCCGAAAGACGCGGGTTCGATCCCGGCCGCGGCGGTCGAATTTCGATGGAGGCGAAATTCTAGAGGCCCGTGTACTGCGCGATGTCAGTGCATGCTAGAGAACCCCAGGTGGTCGAAATTTCCGGAGCCCTTCACAACGGCGTCCCTCATAGCCTGAGTCGCTTTGGGACCTTAAACCCCCATTAACCATAAACCAAACCCGAGCAACACCTTTCGACCGATTCCACATCTTCTGAAAGATCACCGACGCGTGCCTCGTTTAGTCCCACGTGTGCAAGACATGCAGAAGCTGTCGGTGTCGTCAGTTTATGAGCACACCTAACCTTTTGACACACAAAGTAAAACACAGCCCGTAAATAGCAGACTTACCCGTATCCCGAGGTAGGTGCTATCTTTTCTATATTCCGCCGACAGAAGAAAATAAAACGACCGAAAAGAAACCCGGTCACTCATCAACCGTGCATACTTCAGCTCGGTTGTGAAATTTTGCCTGTTTTAAAACTCGTTTAGCCTGCAAGTGAATTCTTGAACGACGTTCCAGAACCTTATCTTCTTCTCGCACGCAGTCGAGATGCCTCTACATCGTCGCCGTCTTCGAGTTCGTGCAAAAATAAGCACCGCGTTTCGAGCCCCGCAGAACGCTGTGCCCCTGCGCCCGTGTGTGCGTGTTGGTGCGTAGTGAACTCCTCTGCGTGCCGCCAGATCGCGCAGCGATTAACCGCGTTATCATGTTTTATTACGCTCAGCTCGAAAAGAAGTGCCGAGATGATATATGACCGCTCGGGCGGTTCTTCTTGAAGAACACACTGGACGACAGGCGTGTAACTGCTTTAACGGTGTTGCGTTAGCTCTTCGGACAGCGGCGCGCGTGCTTTGCGGGGACGTCGGGGGGATTGCGCTGACACTGTATGATAAATGTACTTTCGCAAAGTTCCTGAGACGGTGTATGTGTTTATAGTATATACTACAAGTGTCCCTCTTCAAGTCTTGCGTCTTTAATACTTGGTTCGTTTTTTTTTTTCCTTCTGGATTAAGCGTCCATGCTCACTTGTAACGCTCTTAAGCCTCACGCTGAGCTCGGCGCTCTTAACGCTCTTGACGTACCCACCGGATCTGGTTAAACTTAACTCGAGCGTAAAATTTCGTGTAAACTAGCAGATGTCGCTAGTTAATATGCATGATTATTTAACGAAACTTTTCTAGCTCTTAAAAAAAGTTGGAACTTAGCCTTGTTGAGTGATTATACCTTCCCCGCCATGCAGTAATGAATAACAATAAAATGAAAATGAATATACAAATATGCTCATTAAAAAGACCAGCACCATGGGACCAGTGTTCTGTAGAGAGCATCTGTGTAGAAAGAACTTAAATAACCCTAGCTATTGTGCAGCCACGTTTTCCAGCACACTGGAGGAAGTTTCCCTGGAAACTATGCAGAGTAACTTGTTTTTAAGTAAACAGTGTTGCGGCTTCCTGCAAATTAATGTTTTTTAGTTTATTCTTTCATTAACGATTTCGTTCATTTTTTCTTCCCTTAACGCTATATTTCGAGTATTCCATGATGTCATAATACTCTGACAGCAAAGTGTAGGGCATCCCCGTTTTGCTTTCTGCCAAAGTGCTACTTGTTGCCACTCGTTTAGTGGCAGCATTTTTTCGGAGACAATGAAGAGACCATGTTCATTCGCGCTTCGCTCTCTCTCCAGAATGCATGCTGCCGCACGAGTTCTCTTTGAGTAAGTCTTAAAGCGAGAAATATGCAATTTTCTGCAGGCTCGCACTGCCTCCAAAGTACCCTGTTTCGATCACAATTACGTTTATCTCAGCGGTGTAACCTAACACTAACTAGCTACCCTCCTCTTAGATACCTTCCACCTCCCCACTCCCAGCCCGTGCCTTTCACGACCGAGTTACATTTCACTGTGGAACTCGAAACAATATTCAATCATACTAATAATGTAGCCTGACTGCGTTCTTAAGGGGAATTGTGACCGGCGAATAGGTGAAATGACAGACGCCCTGGAAGTTCAAGGATTGCGCTGCAGAGCTGTGCTCATTCCCGGGTCTGCCTATAGTGTTGTGGCCCACTGTACCTTTAAGAGTGATGGCGTAAACGAGGGCCCGTCCCTTTTGAAGCCGTCAGTTAGACAAAATTTCGACCTTTCACTCGCGCATATACTGTGCGCTGAGCGCAGCCGCTTCACATGAGTCGCGCAGAAATTTTTCCTCTTCTACATTGCTATTCTAATCCCAATAATACCAGAAGGAGTTGCATGCACCTCATAGTTTTTACTCGTATATAAACAGAAATCGTTATGGGGGGGGGGGGGGGGGGGAATCAGTTTATTGCCTGTCGCTTTCTTAGGGGGAAACTGAACAAAGGCGTTATATATCATTGTTTCAATGTTCGTCAATGACATTGGACTAAGCGACACAGTTGTGACGTCACATGGTATGCGCCGCCATTAACCAATCACGCCACTCCAAACAGGCGAGCTGAAGGGAACATCTAATCAGTTACCAAAGCACCGTGCAGCGTGCACCGAGATCAGTAGGGGAGTCTATTTTAGGAAGGTAACCACGTTAACAAAAAAAGAAAGTAGAACCGAGGTCAGGGCGTGTGCGAGGACGTGAGTGGAGCTATCACGAGTTGCGCAGCTCTCTTCCTTGCGTAGCCTCTGAAGCGCCGTTATTGCTCTCGCTGCGATGGTGTCAGCCATTTACGATAACCCACGTCTCGCCCTGAGTTTCCCGCAATGCCAACCAGCAGCTTGGCCTTCAGGATCCAACCATTAATTTCGTCGTTGCCGTTTACTGCTATCTTTCTTTTTGTTTGGACTGGTCCGTCCTTTAGGCTTGTCTCTAGTACCTATCTGACTACAGACCTGCGATCTGAAGACCCTCAGATGTCATCTTGAGAGTTTCCTCGTTCAATCGCAAAAGCTGTTCGGAGTTGTGACGTAAAGATTTGCTCCCCAGTCCTGCGTTGTATAACGCCTCTGCGGTGTACCTGGAAGCTGTGTTCGCGCTAAATAACGAAAAAAAGAAATCAGTAGCTGAAAACGAAATTCAGAACGCTTCGGATATCATGGCCCTCTGCCCGCCTTCGCAGCCCTTCATCTCATCTTAAATCTTGTTTGTTTCTATGGATGCCATGCGAGCCGTATATTATCAAGCCATTGTTCACGTCAAGGAATTAAAGCAATCAACTTGTTATTGAATTCATGCCAGCATGTTCTTCTTAGAACCATTAATCCTCGAATTAACCTGAAGCGATGGCAATGAGCGGAAAACACTGCTTCAGATCGAAAGGAGAAATAATTCGCTTTACCAAACAATTGCGTTCGGTCGAAACACTGTTCTTCTAATCAGGCGTTAGGCTTCTGTAAGAAAGGCATCGGCTAGATCTTAAATTCAGATGTTCCTAAACTTATCGCGCAATATCGAATGCCAAGTCAACGCTGCTTGAAAAGAAGTGGGCAGAAAAGACAAACTGCCTGAAGAAAGTATAAAACGAAAGCATTTACTGTAAATGTCGCGACTCTAGACAAACGAGCAGTAGGTAATTGTCCTATGTGCAGCTTCATGTTCAGCTTAAAAGGACTTGACAACTAATTCCTAGTTTAGCGCGTGTAAAAGTGAATTTATGGCTTCCTATCGCTACGTTAGTGTTTGTTGTGCAGCTAAAGACGCGTTTATCGCTGCGGAAATAGAATTTAAAAACTTTCACGCCTCTTGATTCAAAGTCGTGACATCAAGGTCGAAAGCGATTCTATGATCAGCGCCTGATTCCGGATGGAGGTGCAGCCTAGCCTCAGAGATCCGAAAAATATTCTCTCGGTGTCTACGGAATTCGCTTGCGAAGCACCTCAATTTCATTTCTTGCCCTTTTCTATACCTTTTAAAGGTCTGTCTTCAGTAAGCGGTCTCTTTTTATTGCAACGCATTAATCTATTGCTACAGGTCAACTTTAATTCGTGTATAGTCCCTTTAAAAACAGTATGAGACGAACGCCATAGGGGCAGGTGTTCTGTGTTCAGTTTACGTCCGCTGAACTGCATTATCTCACTCCAGATGAGGTGGTTTTCAGCTCGCACAAAACGCGCTACATTGTATTTGTGCATTCAGAGTGCGCCGACACTGCTACATGAGCTCGAAAGCCCAGTCCTTCTCGGTCCCGTACGCTGCCGCTGCCGCGTTATATCGCTTGCTGAGAAGTTCTGTATGCGCTCTACAGATTTCATAACGCTTTCTGAACGTAGTGAGCCGCCCTCGGATCGTGGTGTGACTTCTCATTTGTTGGTCACGTCGAAGTTATACCTAGTCAAGTGAACCGTACTTCAATCTTTTTCGACAAAAGCAAAAAAAGGTACATCAAATCCATCAAACAAGATAAATCAAGAGTCTCGAGGCCGGCGGAAAATGCGCGCTGTGCCGACCTCTGGACTTAGCACACGCAACACTACTACTGAATAGTTATGAGCTTATCATCAGCGTGTACTGAAATTGTTGACAAGCAATACTTTTAGCTTAAGATGAGGTATAAAGGGCAGCACAATCTTTATCCTGTCTTCCTGCATTAATGGGTAATCAGTCTTTTCCGATGACACAAGGCAGCGAATTTGATTAGTGATTCGACTGCAAAACCACTAATCGTTAATTACACGACCACAGAAGAAAGCTGCCTTGCTCCATCTGTCTTCCTTGGAATAGGAGTCTTGCGTTAGCAGCGTTAGCCTATTACCTGCCTCGTGCAATACCAATTAACCCAGTTTCAGCGTTGTTGGAAGTGCAGCACAGCACGTGACATGTCGTGACGCTCGCTGCCGGCAGCGCACTCTGGTGGAACGGCCTTACCTAATATAAGCACCCTTACGCTGTACTGTATGGGCGGCGCGCCGTCGAGCCAGGATGGTTTAATTAAGGACCCGTCTCGTTTTGTTCCACGACTTGGGCGACGCACCGGCTTTCACGAAGGCGAAGCCGCTGCACAGGGAGTGATGCCGCATCTTGGCGCCCAACGTGGGGTCGGGAACCCTAAGTTCGGCACCGCTGAGATTAACGGGTCTCGGGACGGGCACGAGGTGAAAATATACAAACAGATATCAAGTCCTTGAACACGGCGGCACGCTCCCTATTGGCAGGGTGAATTGTGCCCGCCTTAGCAACAAACGGGCTTAGTATAATGAGCAAGGCTGTGCCTCCCCAGCCCCCCCCCCCCCCCCCCCCCTTTCCTGCACCGTTCCCTCCAGAGCTACGCACCTCGGCGTCTCATCTGCCTATCGCAACGGCGCCTTTGTACCGAGGCCTATTATTCAGTCGTACCAATAACTCTTCCAAATATCACTGTTTCTTTGAGTAAACAATCCAGCCCTTTCACAAAGGGAGTTGGCTCTGTTCGAGCTTTAATTGAATCAAGCTCGCTTTAACCTATTCTTCAGCGGGCGGACACATCGGCCTGTTGACTCGTTCTGGTTGGCCCCGCATGTATTGTAACAATCACGGCGTGATTTAGAGTAACACCGCGCGCGCGTCGCCCACCTGTCCTGTCTTGCTATCGTCCATGCGTGAGAATGCTAGCAGTCATCAATTTTCCTGTTTTATTTTCCTTTTTCTTTAGTTGCTTGTCCATGCTCTGCACATTCCTCACTTAATAAGTTTCGACAGCTTAACCTTGTTTTCCCGTCAACAACTTTGTCAACAAGGGGCGTCATGCTGTTCCTACTGAAACATGTGGCTTCCGAGAGAAAGTCGCTTCGCCATCACGGTCAACCTTCTGTTTACTGGCCTCGTTGTTTAAGGTTTTATTTTTTGCTTTTTTACTACAGCTTTTTCTAAACGTGCAGTTTAGTGGCCGCCTGCAAAAAATAATGAAATTAATAAAAAAGATCACGCTCTATATGACCGCGTCTCTTCGCAGATACCTTGGAATGGCGGAATGGTGTACATAACCTCGCATACGCAAAGTTTTACTGCTTAAGACGCTGACACACACGACAAGTAGTCGGCCTATTCGGTATGCCAACACCGTGTCGTCATGGTGTCATAAGACGGCTGTTAACCGATGATCCACCAATTGGTTGTCATACAAGCCTGACAACGTCCGAAAATTTTTACTGACTAGGCATTACACTCTCACATTGCGTCTTTTGCCGCACCTTGCTTATCGTTATTACGGGCCCAGGTCGGGTGTGTCTCAGTACCGGGTGGCACTGCTCGCTGGAGAAAGAAGGAAGAGCTCGAAGAATAAGAGCAAAGCCGCTGCCAAATAACAGGAGGAAGACATTTTTCAGGAAGCTGAAAAATATGTTAAAAATTTTTCCTCCATGCACACTGAAACCAGCGACATCCTGCTTTTGCGCCAACGGTGACAGCCACTGCACCACGGAAGACCGGGCTCTTATTCAGCATGAGAAATGAGTATACGATTCTGCGCTAAGTACGTTATTTTCGTGAAGTGTGCTTCTTTCAGGATACGTAAAGGGATGTTAATAGTAATGAAATATTCACAAAAACTGAGCAAATTTCCACATTTTTTTAGACGCCGCTGAATTTTCCGATTGAACCTTTTCTGTTCATTCGAGCAGTTGACTAGCTAATGAATATACAGGGTCTGTTCTGAAAGTAGTAGGACTCATTTTTTATGCGAAGCATATTGCTAGAGCTACCACTCACGCCGTCGCCGTGGGACCCCCACGTGACACCGTGACGTCACACCACGCGACACCGTGACGTCACACCACGTGACATCGGATGAGAGAGCCGGCCTCCACCTCGCGCCGTCGCCGTGGGACCCCTAGCCGTCACGCCACGTGACACCGTGACGTCACACCACGTGACATCGGATGAGAGAGCCGGCCTCCACCTCGCGCCGTCGCCGTGGGACCCCTAGCCGTCACACCCGCGCATTTCGAACGCGCGTTCACACTCGGTGTAGGTGAAACGCTCGCTCCACCGGGCAGGCAGACGCGGCTTCCGTGGCAATCCAGGCGCTCACCCAACGCGCGTCTCGGGGTTAGTCGGCGTTCCGCTGTAGCCATGCCGTTGTCTTCCCCCACGACGAAGGCTTCTAGTGGTTGTATTAAAATGACCAAGTATTCAACCAAGGAAAGCCATGTATTACCAAGCCTACCCACTAATATGCTTCGCATTCCCCAGGCTTAGCCAAGCTGAGCCTCAGCAATTTTTTTTATAAAATTTGTTCAAGAGAATAGTACAAACGATTAGAATTTTTCAAAGTAGCACCATTCCGCACCTACACGCTGCTGCCAATGAGTTTTCCAGTTTTCGTACGCCTTCAGAAACGCCTTGAACGGAATACTGTTTGGCTCCATCGTCACGGCCTGTTGAACTGCCTCTACCGATCCGTGATGGTCGATTTTATTGTCGGGAATAGAAAAAAGTCTGGCGGTGCCACGTCGGGGCTGTAGGGGGCCTGAGGCAGCGTTGCCGCCTTGTGCTGGGCAAAAAATTGGAGTCCTCATTCACATGATGAAGAAGATCCTGGCAGACCGCTTTCCGGTTGGCCTTTTGCTCCTCTGACAACACTCCCGGCACCAACTTCGCGCACACTTTCCTCATGGCGACGTTTTCTGTCACGATCTCCAAAACTTGGGTTTGAAGAATGCTCAAGTCATCAGCAATCATTCTGATACTCATCCTCCAATGATTGTTCATTAAATGTTTCACTCGCTACACATTTTCTTTGGTCTTGCTGGTTGAAAGGCGTCCGGAGCGGTCGTCGACTTCCATTCTTTCCTGACCTTCTCGGAAACGCTTGTGAAACTCAAAAAACACCTGATCGAGCCATGGCAGCGTCACCGTAGGCCTCCTTAATCATGTCGTGAGTCTCTTTGCCCGTTTTACTAAGATTTACACAAAATTTGATCACGTATCGCTGATCCAGAAAACGCTCTATGATTCTGCGTGACGAGACGTTTCGACAGGGGTTCACAGTACAAGCGACCTGCTCTCTTCAACGGCCGAGAGCCGACTGCCGATTTTCCCCAGCATTCCCAATATCCCCCTTCAACGATCCTACACGCGCAGATCGCCTCTCGTCCGCCCATTTGCCCAGGAAAAAACCAGTCCTACTACTCTCAGAACAGGCCCTCTAGACATAAGTAAATGAAAAATATTAAGCAAAATTGCGCTTCATTAATCGAGGCTACCGCCGACAAGGCTGGTTTTCTCCGTCAAGTAAGGATTTCATTCCCGCCGAGTGCAATGTCTGTCTTTTTTTCGGACACTGCTCAAGTTAGCTGTGACGCCCTGTATATACCTATAAAACAAACCATCAGGGTCACTGAACTCCAGTAATTGGAGCATCTCGCTGCCCCGCGCAATTCCCTACGTGTAGACAGGTGGGATTCACGCGGCAATAACCGGAGTAGCTATCTTCTGCTTCATCCGCGTTGACCCGTCCATTCTTTCCTCTTTGATAGAAAGGCGTGCGTATGAGGCGAACAAAAAAGAAGCAGGGTTAGGAAAGAGGCGGCCATAAAAAGTGGCACTATGAAGTGTTCGCCAACATCAGGCGCACCAAGACGTGAAAACGGCCGCTGGTGCAACGCCTTTCGCGTGGGATGGCGGTGTTGCTCCTAGCCGCAGTCGTCCACGTAGGCCGGCAGAGGGCACCTACTACCCTGTGGCGGTACCTCTATGGGCGAAGATGTCTAGCCTCTGATTTACGGGAACGAGATCTCTGCTCTTGCTAGGATTAACGGTGGGTGGCCAAGCAAGGAAAGCGCCCGCTAGGGCCGGCCTGCACTCTAGGAAACAAGGAGGGGTCCCCTGTACGCTGTTGCACTGTTTCATTACACCTTTTTCTTTCCCTTTTTCTTCTTGCATCCGACCTTGCTGCAGCGGTGTGCAGCCTGGCACGTATGTAGCCTCCGCAGCGGAAACTGCACAGTTGGATTTCGAAGCTTCGTATATGTCTCTGAAGTGTTTATAATGGCCGACAAAGGGGCGTTTCGTTACAATTACACGTGTCTTTCCAGGAAAGCGATTTGCCTCTTTTTTTTTTTTTGCTTTCTCTCTCACTCTTCAGTGAGGTCAGAAATAGCGATGATGTAGAAAGAGAGAGAGAAAAGGCTTTAATGAGTGGAAAGGGGAAGAGATCGGCCGGAGGTACGTGCCTCCGAACTCCAACTTCGCACTAGGGACTAATGTTAGCGCAAAATACAAGACATTCACAAGCAAGGTGGGCAAGTTGGGAAAAGGGAAGCAAAGAAAAGGAAGCGGTAGAGATTGTAGGTGAAATAGACTACATGCAGTGCCAACCCTTGCAAAAATGATTAACTTTCTTTAGGATTCGTATTAGCCTTCTATTGACTGTATCAAATTTATTAGCTTTCTATTGACTCTATCAAATTGCATTAAGTTTTACATGCTATGAACATTTGTTAACAGAAACAAAATTAGTACAAAGATAATACAAAGTATGTACTTCTGTTAATAGAAAGCTGCTAGGAAACCTTGAAACATTTGGCATATCACGCAGATGAAAGCCCAAAGTCCATGGTGTTTAATATGATTAACACCACCTAGAAAGTGACATAACAAAGACAGTTTCTTACCTCAGCGCATTGTGAAACCCGTTGCAGGTATGAAGAACACGCGCATGTTCGCACAGAGCCTAACACACGTAAAGTTTGGACGCTACACACATGCTAAAAGAAGCATGTTACATTTAAAAAAAAAACTAAACTGGATGGTGTAGGAACAGGGAGTGCACAAGTAATGTGAAGAATCTTTGGAAGGACACTTAGATAAGGAAGGAATGAAGGAAGCTTGCGGTCGTACGCAAAGCCGCACCGGTAAGCTGCATCTTGCAATCGCTGGCCATTTCTCCACACTGCTCTTCCATGTCCCGTAAGAATCCTCCCGAAACAGGTTTCGAACGTCTCTCTGGCGTATTCTTTGCTTTTTTTTTATTCGGGTACTGGGAAGCTTCGTAGCAGCGCAGATGCAATTTTCGCAACGGACACACACACGGTTGCATGCAGGGAAAGTAAGAATAACACGATCCAAGCTCGTGCTACGACAAAATTGTCGCCAAGAGCGCTCTTAGTGCGCCGGATTCAAGTCGCCGGTCTGTCATCACTGACTGTCCAACGCAGCGATAGCGGCTCCTTCTAGTGAAGTGCACGCATCTTGGGGCACGGAGACCGCGTGCGAATACGTCGCCCGCATTATCGCGCTTGCCGGCGTGCCACTCTGTTTCTGTTTGTCTCGCGCTCTTCGTCACCTACTACTCATCCTTAGTGACTTCTCTGTCTAGCGAGGAGTGTGCACTCCGCGTTTCCTGTCGTCGGTCATTCACGGCTATTCTCCCCCCCTCCCGGCCCACCTGTTGCTGCTTGAATTCGTACACAGCCTTATCTCGGTGCGAAAGTGGTCTTCGCTGTTTCGCGGGGCTTTTATTCCTGAAAAAAAAAAAAAGAAAGAGCGGAGATTAACTCCTCACAGAGTGCCGCCGCCACAGCCGCTGCATCGTTCACGGCACCTCCGCCTGAGGGCCAACTGAAAACGCGCGCCCAATACGCCTCTCTCAGAAAAAGCAAGGTTGAGATTCAGTGCCCTTGTACGCGCATGTATGCACATGGAGGGACGCAACCGCTGGATCTCGTAAGCGCTTTTTTATCCTTTTTTTAGATTTTCTCGAAGCATTTGCGCTTGAATGCAAACACTACAGTAAGGGCGTGTCCTCGAAACTGCTGCGCGGAACGGAATCGACTTAGCAGCCTAGAATCTGGCATTGCAACGTGCCGTACTTAGCAGCTTATGTAACCGGAGCAGTACATGGTTGTGTTCTGCGAACACACCACAAGAGCCCTGCCAAGTAATCTTTGCGTGGAATAGCTTTCATACTTCCTTATTATTGCTTTGGTCACTGTTTCTGAGGGGAAAAGCAAAAAAAAGACTGTAAGCCTGGCGCTTATAAAAATCACATCAGTTGAACACGATAGGTCATCATCATCATCAGCCTAACTGCGCCCACTGCAGAGCAAAGTCCTTTCCCGAGTCTCTCTATTTAACCCTGTCCTTTGCCAGCTGCGTCCACCGTGTCCCCGCAAACTTCTTAAGTTGACAAAAAGAAAAAGGCTGCTGCCGGCAGTCGTCATGGTTAGCAGCATTCGACTTGAACGAAGTTGTATGGTGTAAACAGCGAGTCAATACAAGAGGGCACTAAGATACAATAAACTGCAATCAGCGCATTTCGAATCGACAACTCAGACCTGCTAAGCGCAATATTCATCGCATATTCAAAAGAGAGAGAGGGAGAAGGAAGGAACGAAAACTCAATCTGAGCAGCGCTCTTGATCGATCAGCGTGCTGGGAAATCGAGAACAGTGCTATTCCTACGAGGAGGCGAAGGCGCCTGTTCCTTTCTCCTGCATACTGTCTGCCTGCGTGCGACTCCCTGTGCGTCGTTTGCGTGGAATTCACGTTTCTTGGTCGTCAATAAGGTTAGATTCCGAACAAGTTACGCTTTTCCTCGCATCGCACCGCCCATGTCATCTCACTTGCTTATTCTCCTCGCATATATACCGCACTCATAACGACTATGCGGGAAAACTTTCATAGCCCCGATGAAGGACCCTTTTCCGGTTCCTCGCTTTAGAAGGAAAACAGATGAACGAGCGGATATTGAAAGTAAACAAATAAAGAAGGAGACGCGAGGCCAATCGAAAAGAGCTTCTTCCCTCTTCCCGTCATCTTCTCTCCGCACACGCAAAAAAAGTTTCCCCGAAATTTATTTTTTTGCGTGTGCGTCTTTAAAGACGTAGGCGAGAAGGAGATAACCGGAAGAAGCCTACTTTCTGCGTTTTTGTTTCTTCTTTTCTTTTTGTCTGTACGTGCAAATGAGGTGCGGTATTTGAAAAATAAAGGTGCTCGAAGGGGACGAAGAAAGTAAAGAGGACGCAGAAAAGGTGCGCTGAGATGAACAGATCCGACGCAGCCCTCGAGAGACCTTATTACCGTTGACGACGCACGTCCGAAGGAAGCGGAGACTCGTCGAGGCGACATTGAAGCAGAGTCGCGAAGGGCGTCCCAAATGCGACGACCCCAATGACAGACGTCACATTCATAACTCAAGAGTATAATCCGCTTCGCCAGCGAGGCAGGCGCAGAGAATGGGGGACAGAGAAAGGGGCTAGCAGGCAGTGTAGGCCATCACACATATAGTATACGCGCATGAAGAAAAGAAGGCAGGATCCGAAAACGCCGGATGCTGTTCGAAGGAGATTTCGCCCTCAAATTTTCTTTATTTGCTTTCTCGCCCGTTATCCTTATCAGCGGAAGTTGTGAGTGCCTCCTTGAGAGTTCGCGTTGTGCCCACGACCGTCGACGTCACATACATGCAAGATTTGAGGTGCGAAGATTGTCGGGTGCGCGACTGATAGTCACATATATTAGTGTGGGCAGAGAAAAAGAAATAAAAATAATGTTGCCCAGTCACAGCGGGACGGAACTTGGGCCTTTCTGCGCTTTTCATTTCCTGGACAGGTTTTTTTTATATTTTCTTGTCTGTATGAACCTTTTCCACCTCCATCCCTCCCCACTGTTTCGTGCTTTCGTGGTTAATTTTATACCGGGCTGGTACCAGTTGTACAAAATGGAAGCGACGCTCTTGACGATGCCCCATTCCATGTATGTGATGACGAAAAAATTCTCAAATTTCATTATGTGTTGGCTATGATATAGAATTAGCAGCTGTTGATGCCTTGACCTGAAGAACGTCACTTCCGGTCTGGTTACGTCACTCTCCTCCAGCCAACGAAAATGATCCGGTCTGGTGCTGTCACTTGCCTCCAGCCAATCGACAAATTTTATGACCGACTTCGTGTTTTTTCCCCAAGAGGCTTCTAACTCGATCGCATAAAAACACAGGAGAGAAACAACGGGCTCATCTTTCATAAGTGCAAAAAAATGGGCTGTATTAAGTCTAAGTTAACCCGCTCTATTGTATTACGTTTACAGTGTGGAAGAGAGCACCTATAGTAAGATCTACACACGTAATAACTTATGAGCTCGTCCGTGCAGTACGGAGTCGCTAGAGATGAACATAGGTTGCCCTATATTGTGTCGCCTTCTCATTTTGTCCAGTGTCTCTTGCTGGCTTCAGGTCGCGTAGTAGAATATGCACCAACTACCCTAACGGCACAGTTAGAAAACAGGGTACGAGTTATGAAAGATGGTACAAGCCAATGGCAAAAAGATTGGCTCGTATCGAGGAAAATAACTGAAAGCCAATCTTTGTTGCCATAGGTTCATGGTCCCAACGGAAGAGCTACAAAATGAGGAGAGACGAAAAGTACACGAAGATGAGTGCTGTCTCTTGACTTAACATTTATTTCATGCCAAGACATTGTTTTATGTGCCTTGCACGTACATGCAAACGGACAGCCAACGTGAACGGAAGATCCTCAGGCTGTAACGCCTGACGCGTGTGTTCGCGGAAAACGCCGCGCGTATTTGGCAGTTCCAGAATTTTATAACTCTGTTTATAACTCTGTTTTATAACTCTATTTTATTTTATATTATACTCCCTTTTATAAAAGGTAGTTCGCTTACTTCCTTTTTTACTTCCATACAGGCGTATTCATGTTTAGATTGTGCTATCCAGACAGCACCCTCACAGGTCTTCGTGTCCTAACTAGGTCTTCTGAAACTTCATGTCCAATGAAGTCTCATTCATTCATTCATTCATTCATTCATTCATTCATTCATTCATTCATTCATTCATTCATTCATTCATTCATTCATTCATTCATTCATTCATTCATTCATTCATTCATTCATTCATTCATTCATTCATTCATTCATTCATTCACACCCATGTGAAGTAGAATGCCTCCCTAAACTAGACTTAGGGCCTCTGAGAGTAGCCCCATCCAAGTTCTGTCGTTATAGTACAAACACGTTCTATGGCTCTTTATGGCTATGTTGATGTTTGTCTGGCTCCAAAAGGCGTAGTTATTGCTGAAAAAACTTTCACTTAAAAATTTACTGCCAATCGATTCAAACTGGTGACGTCTGCACCGAAAAGAACTCCGTGATCGCCATTTCATTTTTAAGTGAATGGCGGTTTAGCCTAGCCTTTGGGATCCATGTAAAAAAGACAACTCCTTCGGAGCACTGCAGTTTCCTCGCGTAATCGGCCCCTGGTAGCGACACCTTTGTTTCCTATTTTTAACCTTTTCTAGCTTATGAAGAGCTCAGTTTTCAGTAATGATAGCGTTTGTGTCGTTAGAGTGCGGTAATCTATCGATTCAGGCCAACTTTAACTTTCCTCAGCGACCTTCTATTATTATTGTTTCTTTTTTTAATTAATTCCTGTTCTTCTATCCTTACATCTGGAGCAGCGAAGCATTTGCTTAGTCTCATAATTGCTCAACACTATATAGAAACAGACGAAACGCAGCGCTGGGTCTACCCGGAATACGAAGGTCCACAAGGTTCAAGTCACGGTTCAAGCTAACCTGAAGCTATCTTGACGTGAGTGCCCATAAAAATTTAAGGTAATAGAAATCAATCCGTAGCCTTCCCCAATGGCGATTCTTTATCTCTATCCTTTTGTTTTCAGCCCTTTCTTCATCGCTTAGCTGAAGGCACCATTGCGACGTTCGTCCACACGGAATACGCATGCACGCACGATAACTCACGAGAACGCGCGAGCACGCACTCACGCACGCAAGCACGAACGCACACGCACGCACACACGCACGCACGCACGCACGCAAACACACACACACACACATTGCCTACTGATCGTCTCTTCCCCACTGTGTTCGGTCTCTCCACAAAAGAAGAATGCGCATTTATAGTGGTTGAATAAAGAAAGATGGGGAAATGGGGAAAACAGAGTATTGGCTCAGTCCCGCTGACGCGCTTTTGATTGGCACAGGGGCAGGTGCACAGAGGCGTTACACCAACACGTTTCGCAAGAGGTGTCGAAACGGCGGCTTGAGTGTGGTGACGAAACGACGCGAGGAATTTATATATGCGAAGGCGAAGCAAAGGGAGACGAGAAATGCAATGCGAAGCTCACTGTATCCCTCCGCCCCACCTTCCTTCTTTCCCCTGCGCGAGGGAGAGATTAATGCTTATGCGCACTGCGCTTATGAGGCCCGCCCATGTACAGGCAACGTCGTACCTCGAAATGCTTGTAAAGCAAGGCAGTGGTCGAAGGGTTCGATGCCAGGGTGTCGCAAACAGGTCTACATTTCGTGACCAGCGTTTATCACAAAAACTAAGTCCATTATATCTCTTCTTACTTTTTTTTCGCACGCACTTCTCTTTTACATCAATGCACAGGCGACACACACGGCCTCTCTATGGTTGGTGCTCGTTCACTTTAGCTCTCTGCTCAACAATACAGCTATGCTCTCTCTTTCTCGTTCTTTCGATGCATTTTCTTTACGCTCTCAGTGACATACAGGAGAGGAAGAAAACTAGAATTTCGCGTCGATGCGTCGCTTTCGGCAACGCGAAATGCGTTTTCGCCCGGGGCTGCACTATATGCTTTCACACTAGCAGCGCGGCGCTCCTTGGATATGGCGCTATTGTGACTACGGTACAGGTGTAGGCTCGCATATCGTTGCTTCTGCGTGCCCCAAGGGGTCCACGCACTGCATGCGTCCGGGATTTGCGCCACGCTTTTGTCGCGGACTTTTCCACACTTCGGAATCTGACCCTCGGCGTCCTCGTGCACATCCGAGCTTGATTTATGCTCTCAGTGATTTTATCTCCTCGTCTTTCCTTCCGTCCTTCGTTATCTGCCTGTGGCTTCCTTGGGATGTTAATGATGCCATCAATCAGCCCCTCGCCGACGACTCTCAGCACCTGTGCCGAGGATGTCCTCGTATCGAACGTGTATCACTATTCCTCTAGACTACCTGACCCTCGACCTCTCGCTTATTCCTCGAGCTGCGGCTCCCGTGTAAGGTTAAAAGAGCTATTAAGGGACGCCCTGTTTGGTCCCCGAGCGTCCTCCACTTTCGACTGACCATGTCGTGTCGTTGAACTAAGCCCAACCTAGCCACGTTGCCTGTGCCGCTTTTGCCGGCTTGGCGCTGTCCTCCCTAACTTAGCATGGTCGTCGTCGGCGGCTCTAATTGATAGCCACGGACGGTACACGCGGGAGGCGACCGCCTAACGAAATGCAGCGCACCCTTTTAATCAGGCCGGGCACCGCGAGTGGGATGGTCGGGCGCTGACGCCAGCACCAGCGCTGGCCTACGTGCTCGCGTCTCTGCGAGGGGGAGAGTAGATAGCGAGGGGAAGGACGTTCGATGACGACACCAGCACCGGCTTTGCTCACAGGCCTTAACCTTTCCCTTGCCTCTTCCTCCTCTGTCTCCCTTTCTTTTTCCTCTCTGAAATCGAAGTCTCTGTGGAACTGTACGAGCTGTAGCCGCTGTAGCTTACTCGTTTGCCGGCGGGCAGCGCAGCGCGCCAGTCGTCTTCAGCGACCAGAGGTCGACGGAAGCCCCAGGCATTCATTCATTCGTTCCACAGCGATAGCGGCGGTGTCGGTTCCCGATAGCAGTACCTGCGTCTACCGGGGAAGAACTGACGGCTGCATCTTCTTGCCCGGTCTCGGGATATTCGGAATCGCGAGCGCACCTCGGCGAACCTCCGTGCGATCTCGGACGTTGGTATCTTCACTACAGAGACATCCGTGCCCTGACGAGAGCGTGCCGTGCCGGCCGATGTCATAAAGGAACAGTATATGATCCAGAACAACGCCATGAATAAGGCATGCGTCTCTCGTCGTGCACAGTGTTTTCCAGTCACCTCCTGCACTCAACCCGCACACAACGCTAGGTCAATCCTGGCCCCGTCAGACGCGTTTTAAAGCGAAATGTGACCAAACTGGCCTGCTACAATTTTTGTTGTCGGCCGTGCTTTCCCTGTATGTTAAGCGTACCATAACATTGGCGTTTTCTTTTTAATTTTCAAGGACACGTCTCTATGCAGTGTAAGTCAAATTGACCAAAACAGTGACCACGTGACCGCATTATATCACATAGTAACAGCGGGCGCGTAGCGCCTCACTTGGTACTTATACTTTCGGTTTGGTTGGTGTACTTTGCATCCGTTATATATATGTGCCAGTATAGCGGCCATCGAAGTGGGACCCTCCCGGGACCACCATTTTAATAAAATTTAGGGGCAACCATTTTCACAAAAGATGTTCCAAGTGTTGTCAAATGGCTTGGCATGTTCCTGAGGATAAAATTACTAATTGAGATGAAACCAAAGATATGTGTGGGATTCTCACCGACGACCTTTCCTCCCCCAAACCGTGCATTCCGAGGACCTTCAGACGGCCATTACAGCCAAACCATTTGTCGCATGGGGTTCTGGGTGGTGTCAAACGATTCGTCGTGTTGTGATGCACACGTTTGTAAATTTATTAACTGACATAACGAGGAAATATACCAGATACAGCGAAGGTGGCTGTAAATCGCAATAGTAGCGCAAAATCCACTAGGTTCAAAATCCATGGCGCTGCTTGTGTCCTAGAAGGGATGTTTCCGGAAAGGAAACATCCGCGGATATTTGGATTTGGCCTTCCCCACGTTTGCTGAGCACACCGATGTAAACGCTTGAAGGTCGCGTAGCTAACGCTCGTGAGTCGGACACTGGGGCAGCGTTCGCGGAGAATATTTGTCCCCTCGTGGTCTGTCTACAACAGTTCTCGCCAGCAACGGTACGAAAAGCTTACTGCTGTCTCCGACAAATCATTCCCTCACTGCTTGGTGCCGCAGTGTTCTGGCATTACTCAGCTGCAGCGGAGGCTGCAGAGTTTGTTTGTTGCTACGGACACAACACTGCATAGCTGTGATGGTATGATGCAGTTTGTCTCGTGAAGCACATTTAGGGTAGCGCGTGCGATGATTTTAGAGCTGGTTTTCCGCTTATTGTCGCACACAGATCGCCTTGTCACAAGGCGTTTCACGCATTCGCAACGCATTAAAGCACATCTCGTTAGTGTGAGCAGTGCATGACAGGCTTTATAATTTCGTCCGAAACAACTTTATTGACTGCGGTTTATATCCCCACAGGGTCAATGGTTCTCTTTATACGCGTGATTGTACTAGGAGCGAGCTTATACATTTTCATCTGCGTCATTGCCAACATCCCCTCTTTATTTAACAGAAGGGCGTTTGTGCTATGCGGACTGGTCATGTGACACTTGAGCATGCCACCATTATAGCAATGAGTTTTCGTTCTTTGGTGTAGTACATACGTTTGTACATAAACAACAGATTTCTAATTTAGCTTTTTCAATTTTTACGCAGCGACTAAAGACCATGTGTCACTAGTGAATTTCTGTAAGTGTTCGCCTGTGGCCTCAGCTACTTCTATGTTCCATGGCTGCTATATTTACCTCAATCTTAAAGAAGTAGTCGACATCTTTGTAAGGCGCCAACACTTTCTCACATTTGTGCAAGCAAAAACAGTCTTATTTTCGGTGGCGAGATATACAGGCCATTTTTTGAATCAACATGGAAGGGATCAATACTCGATCCCCGCTTCGAAAGAAGAGACAGAGTGAGGAAGGTCAATGACAAGCTGCAATTGAATCTTGCGGTCAATAAAACATGAACTCCATAGATTCTGTCTGCTTGTGGATATGGGCACGTTCGTTTTTCGATTCTTTACACTCCTGCTCGCTTCTGCGGTCGCTACAAACACACAAAAGAGCATGTCTGCAGGTTTTGCCTTGGGGTGCCGTCAGAAATCATTGGCCATGGGTTGTTGTTTTTTTTTTCTCAGTGACACTGTTGAGCAACTACCTCTGCGCTTTTAACTGTTTTTTTTTTAAGGTTACGTAAAATCGAAAGCAAAGGGAACATGAACCGCATCTGTGGTCGTGTCATTGACTCGACGGCGAGAGATAAGGTCTCGAGACCGCAGCTTGTATCGCGTCTCCGCTATGACTTCGCATATCTGTGTTGCAAAATTTTTCGTACTACGTGCCATTTCATGATGCACATCAATCGTTGCTGCTGAGAGTACAGAAAAGTGAGTTACAAAAGACAAAATAAACGGCGTAGGATAGCAGTGTCATAGTTTTTGTTCGCTTCTAAAACCTAGGCAGAGGTCATCTGTATTCCTGAGATATAAAGTCGTGGTGAAATGCCCCAAGTAATATTTATAATGGGACGGATCAAAGTGAGGCGATGGACGTCAGTCGGTATGTGTCGGCTGAGTTTTAGTATGCCAGCAATGCATTTATAACTCGTTAATGGATGACTGAGTAAGCGAGAAGGAGTGAATGAAGAAATTAGTGAGAGAGTGACTGCTTCATTGGGCGAGTGAGATTGAGTCAGTGATTGATGGAGGAAGAGTGGGTGAGGGTAGGTGAGTGAATGATTGAGTGATCGAGTTAGCGAGAGAGTGAGAGATTGATTGAATGAGAGAGCGAGTGTGAGTGAATGACAGTGAATTCACTACAAATTCACCATCATTATCCCCAGTGGCGCCCACTGCAGCAAAAAGGCCTCTCCTCATGATCTACTCCATTATGCAATTAGGTGCCATAATTATTGTAGAAAATCTGTATTAATGTAGTAGAGGTTATTGCTGCAGCCTGACGGCGCCTATAGGAGCCTAAATGAGGCTTTGGCGTGTTCGCTTCCTATATTTTATATGTGAATTGAACAAATATGTCATTAATATTGTTATTACTACTACAATAAGCCTTTTTGCTGGGGCCAGCTGTGTGACATCGGTGAAATTATCGCAGTCACAGAGTGGAACCAATAAATAAAATAAACACGAAGAGCTGACACCCAACGCATTAAAAAGGTCAGGTCTTTTCTGCTTCATTTTTTTTTTCCACCTTCCGAGCCCATAACTGACCCCGAAGCATTTGTCTAAGGATGGACATGAGCAAGAACACTGATAGCAGAGAAATCACATGAGACTAGTTTAACCCGGTGCCAGTCTGTGAAAGTGACTTTCGGGCCTCCTGCTGTGTATATAACCTATAAACATCTACTGTACCGCAAATCTGAAATAAAAAAATCAGAAAAAAAAACCCACCGCACTTGTCTTGGTGCAAGAAGAAAGACGCCGCTCCATTTGAAAGCTTCGATCTAAGCTACCTTGCGGGGGACGTAAACAAGGTTAGCTCGTGTTTTTACGCCCTCACCAGGTCGTTCCGGCTTCAAAAGAATTGCGCAAAAATTGATCACTGCTTTTTGTGTAGCAGTTCTTCAGCATATTAGTTTACCATACGCAACTGAGATAATCATGCCGAAGTATAATTATTCGATTTGATACGCCTGAACGCTGCTGTGGTATTGCTAGGGTCCCTAGAAATACTTGCAAGTCTTTCTAGGGACCCTAGTATTGCCTCTCTATCTCGTGCAATCCTTGGAGGTTTCTATTCAGTTTATTGTAGGTTGAACCTATTTACTTCGTGCAAATGCTGCCTTCCAGGTTACTGGACTGAACACAGTGACATTGGCAATCTCGCACTAGAGAGTGCTTTCACTGTGCTTCGACCGCCGCGCTATTCGTCTCTCAACGCACTTGCTGGTTATCCGCCCAACTTCGTCTGAACCGTGAAGTGAAACCGAAGCTATAGCTGCTTCAATCCCACATGCAAAGACGCAGTCGACCATCATCTCGTTTCCATCGACGCGCACCCGGCTTTTCCATCAGTCCATCAAACTTTCCCTTTGTGCTCTCCCATTTCGCTCGTCTAATTTAGCGCCCTTTGGGACAGCACACAGATGAGGGATAATCTGTTACATAGTAGAATCTTATCGCACTTCACAGCCGGAGTGCGTCCTCACATTCTCAGCATCCGCACTGCCAAACAGTTAATCCCCAAAGTGAATGCCCTCATAGCACACATCTCCCTTCTCCAATCCTGTTCCTCTATTCCGGATTTCTATTGAGCCACCGACGAGCGCCAACACTGAGCTCATCACCATCGCAGTCGCTCATCCGCGAAACTCCAGAGCGGCCTCCGCTTAACTTCTCTTTCTATGAAGAGCTGCGTTCTCCCTTTCGCGCCTCAATGAGAGCGAGAGAATGAGAGCGGGCGCGACTTTTCCATTCATCAGGGAGTAGGAACAACGCGGCCGGCTTGGGGCGCTTGCTCCTACTCCGCGCACACAAACACAAGCACACACGCGCCGCGCGCTGCGCGAAAGGGATGTCCTGCTCCGGCGCAAAGCGCTCCCGCGACTCCCACCGAGGGCGAGCACTCTCTAGCGGCGAGCGGCGTTCTTTCTTCCACCTGGCGGCGGCCGCACGCTCTTTCGCGCTGCGGAGCGGCACACACGCACACTACTCGCGAGCCAGCCCGCGTGGCGCCGATGAGCAACCGGTCTTACGTGCGGGCCGCCGCTCCTCGCCACCGAAGGCGCGTACCTCCTCTGCTCTTATTCTTCTTCCTCGGCCGTCCTCTCCTCCCTCGCCACCGGAGCGACCAACTTCGTCCGCCGTCCGCGCGGCTGATGAGACGACGCCGTGGCACTCAGCGCGCTGACCACGCCAGAAGCGGCCGCGCCGCTCACCCGCTCTGCTCCTCATCGGTGTCGACGAGTCGAGGCGGCTCTGACGTGACCGTCGCCTTCGCCGCATCGCATTGTCTTCTTCTCTAAGGCGGGACTTGGCCGCCTGTCGGAACCGGAGCGACCAACTCACTCTTCGGGACTGCAGGTGTCCCGGAGAAGAGGATTTCTACCTCAGTCGGCTGCACCGGCTCGACCGAGTGTCGTGTAATCAGTATTATTCTCGGCCATCAGAAGTGTCCCGCTGTCGGCAGCCCCGAAAACTTACCCGCTGGTGCGAACTGCAAGTCAGCCCTGCAGCTTCTCGTTCTGCCCTATTAGCAATGGCTCCGAGGATGGCAAGGATTTCATAGGCACTGAGTGTCTGCAACTGACCGCGAGCTCGTGGGTGTTTATTATTCCTGCTTTGTCGGTGACTTGACTCGTAAACGTGCGAAGTGTTTTGCCTAAACATCGGAGTGCAGTAAAGCCGACTCACCACTGTGGTACAGGATACTTGGTTCTTTGAGGATGCTTTTGAAACAACGGTGACAGATCACCTACTAGAAGAGCCAGACCGACAGTCATCGTCTTTCTTTGAATGGATTAACATCCCAGCGCTTTTCAGCGGTGTGCATTGGCTCCTCGATTTAGTTCTTTGCGCTTTCTTCAGGCTGCTTACCAGGATCATCAGCGACGAGAGGAGACAAGTAGAGACGGCACACTTGTGTGCCTTCTTCCACCATCCGACTTCCTAGGAAAAGCAAGTAAGTTTGGATATCTTTGATCTTGGAGTTAGGAAAAAAAAAATAACACGACGGTTCCTCGAAAGTACTCCCTCGGGTACCGTTACCTCGCGCACCGTTAAAGCTTTCGATATCGCGACCCGTTCGACGCCGCAGGGGAAATGACTCGATAACACGTGTGTTTCTGTTTTCGCTGATTGCTCCTCATTAATCGACTGATGTTCGAGCAAACTTAAACCTTCGGGCTGCGTGATTTTGTTTACGGGACGATATTTGTCCAATCTAAGGGCTTCTTCGTTTTTTACCGAGTTAAACGCGAGTTGCACGGCTTGTGTTTTTTTTTTTTTTCGGTCCTTTTGTTCTCGTAAATATCATGCGGCTTCCTGATGCTTCAGCGCCTTCTTCCTACGCCTAATTTCGGTGGGACGTTATTTTGGCCTGTGAGCACCCGTTAAAGGGAGTACGCGGCCAGTTTTTTTCTGGAAATGAAGGCAATTGCTATGATCTTCATAAATGGCCAGGTCAACGCCAGCTACACCGGTACATACCCGACATTTCTGGACAAAACGATGTTTGAGCAGGAAACGGTTTATGAGCGCAGTTTTTTCATATAATGTGAGATTTCACAATAACAATGAATATATGCGCAGATCACCCGACGGCAGTCTTGCTTTTTTTTTTTTTTTGTAGTAACGCGTTTGCTATCGTGAACAGCGTTCCCCATTGGTTTTTATGGTAGTCTTAACTGTTCGATCAGATTGATGGACACAGTTTAAAAGAAAGATTTTGTTACATATCAGAAGAATGGACCATCACCTTGAATATTCAGATAACATTGTCTGACCATTTTCAAAATTTTTCTCCGAGAATGTTGGACATGAGAGTGCAGCAGGTTACACTGGCACTGCCGCTACAGAAGAACCGCTTCTTTGAGCCTAACGTCGTCCTCGGCAGAGCTCATGCCGTGCTCCAGTTCAAATGTCTCGAAGTCAGCACAGGTATCATACTAGACAATGCGCAGTCGCGCTTGTTACTCTGATGCCTTCTTCGGTCTGGAATCGACGTTCACAGAGATTACCTTGTGCATGGTGTGTTTAATTGTCGATTAGTTGATCATGTAAGCTCGCGCAACCGAGGCTATTTTCAGTACTTTTTTTTGGAAATAGCTAAGAAAGACAGGGTCAGAGAGATGATTTTTGGTCTCCCTGAGGTGGCACCAAGATCGGCTGATTTATTGACACCCCCCCCCCCCCCCCTACTCCCACCTTCTTCTCATTCAAACCTTTTGTTTTTATGCACGTCCCCCGTGTATGATGGATGAGTGTCTCGAACAAACAGAACGGTACTGGCTACGCACTTCAGGTTCATGTTTCGTCGGACTCGACAAGTTTTCTTTTCCCGTCTATCCATCCTTCTTTCTTCGTCTCACGTGCCAAAATGAAAGCCGCTACGATGATACGAGGAGAAAAGTTTGAAAAGCCGCAGCTCTGCTAGCGCTGCAGGCACATTTTAAATTCAGTTCTAGTATACGAATCGCACGCTTGCGCCTTTTTTTCTTCTTCTTTTCTTCATTGACTTGTCCCCCCTCGTTTAACTCTCAGTATTTCTTGGCTGGGAGCACTGCGGCGTTGTTGATTCTTCTTTGGCGGCCTGCTTCTTTCCTTCAGTGTTCACGGCCGTGCGTTTACTTGGACGCGTTCGCCCATGAACCGACGCCGTCGGGGCTTGGAGTTATCTTTCTGCCCCAGCGCTGCAACCGTTCGCGGTACGCACTAGCACCGATTCACCGCGGACTCACCTCTAGCTTTATTTTTTTCCCCATCGCACACCACTCAACTTCGTTTCGCCTATCCGTGAACTTTTATGTAAACCTCAGTGCATTGTAAAAAGAAGAAGACTGCGCAGAGTGACACTTTATCGCACCGTGGTATAACGGTAATGCGGTGGCCAAGCTGGTCAGCGCTCCAGCTTGAATGAATATCTCTGTATCTTCTTTCCATGGTGCCTGCAGTAGTGTGAGCTTCGTCTTTTCGTCGTTATTGTTGTTATTCTCCGTGTGCTTAGGTGATGATGATGATGATGTCCTCAGGCTTAAAGCCTTTCACAGAACCGTTGATGGGCATACTTCTACTTCATCCACAGCTTGCGTTACTGCGCGCAATGGGCGTCATACTTATTTAGTTCATCCGTTTGACTCAAACCCCTGTTTTTTTTTTATTAGTTAGTTCTGTTAGTTAGTTCTGGCGGAAAGACGTTCACAACGACATTACTAGCCTGTAGTGAAGGGGAAAAAACGTCATGATCATCATCAGCCTATCTGCGTCCTCTCCAGGACTATGGCCTCTTCCATGTCGTTCCACTTAAACCAACAACCACTGCCTCAGTCCCCAGCGGCTGCGGAGCACATGACCAAAGCGGCGGTCAGACCTGCGAAGCAGCGGAGAGGGCTAAGAATCTCCGGAGAAAACAATGACTACTCACTTAATGGCGTCCGCTTGAGTGTATGTGTTCAGCTGCCAACATTAAAACGACGCTCGTGCGATTCAAGGTACCGCTGCTGTATCCTAAACACGTGCGCGGACTGCACATTTGTATGAGCCTTTTAAATATCCAACAAACACGCACAGCGAGCCATCAGCTACCGGGGCCGCTAATGCTGCCAAGCAGTGCCCTTTTGACCTCTTGGAGTAGTGCTTGTTGTGTTACTTGTTTGCAAGTGATACCTTAGCGCGAGCTTTGAGCATTGTCAAGGACGAGGATAGAAAAAAAAGAAGACACACTGTAGCGCTGGCTTTTATCACGACGTATTTAGACGCAGATTATCATTTCCTCCTTTTTATTGGCTTTTGAGCTGTCGTTGTACACACCGTCCCGCTAACTTTAGTCCTACGATTTCGTTGCGCTGTTTTCAACATAATGGAATCGCTCACTGTAACGCCAGGTGAAATTTCGTGGGATTGAAAGTGTCTTAATTACGAATCAGAAGGGGCGGCTAAATATCCCTGATGTCGAGATTATTTCGGAACCCTCCACTACGGCGCCTACATCTCTCTTTCTTCTTTCACTGCCTACTTCCGCCCTCCCCTCACGGCGTGGTTCGGGCACTGAGATATGTGTGACAGTTACTGCGCCATTTCCTTTCCTCAACAAAAAAATAGAAAAAGGCATTTCTTTTAAGATGTTTTCCAGGGTTTTCTTACTCCTCACTCTTTTAACGAGTTGCGATCACGTCGGATTTTACGGAAGCTACGTGAACTGGGCTTAACTGAAAGGGACTGAGTCTGCCGTTCAGCATTTACAGCACCTTGAAGGTACGATGAAAAAACAAAAAATAAAGATAATCCACAGGCTGTCTGTTTCCGGTACTGTGGGCTATCCAAGTTAGCCCCAGCATAGCTGAGCGTCGCGAACTCGTAAGAGTGGTGCACAGCAGGAGTCCATGCTTTTTGCGCACCTACGCGCTCAAAATGACTGTCAGCCAGGCCGGCCGTAGGAAGGCGATGCTACTGGATCTCTTGAGTTATCGGTGACCCACCTTGCATGCGTTATGAGGGGCTCCCGTTAGGCGTCTCGGTTGACCTTGAGTTTCTAATAACGCCCAGGGACTGCTCGCGCCCCTCTCCTTGCTCTTAGCATTTTTACTTTAACTTTTCTCATTATTTTTGTTTCTGAAACTCGCCTCTCTTTTAGGCGCCTTCTCCGCAAAAACGAACACTCAAGAGCAACAGGTATTAGGCGTCATTTTTATTATTTCTTTTTATTCCATTTAACTGATTCGTCGCGGTAGCCATCCTTTCTTTTTGCGGTTTTCGATTTCGCTTCAAGGGGGCGTGAAGTAGCGTTAAGTGCTCCAAGGTCTCGTGTGCCCTGTCCCCCCTCCCCGCGGCTATAATTGATAAGTTCTCCTCGGCTGAGCACAAATGCGTCAGTGAAGCCTCCGAACGTAGTATATTCTTCCTGAGGTGCCCAGCTATAAGGAAATTAATTGTTTCAGGTCAAGTCAGACCTGACTCGCTGGTTCGACAATGAAGCGTTCTCGCAGGCTGTGAATGAAACGGTACGTATTTGAGTAAATCGAACGTCTCGGTATTTAGCTGTTTCGTTCACTCGACTATCTCTCACCTTTCGCGTTCAGGAGCGCAAGCTGACCCGATGCAAGTTCAACCCTCAGCATTGTGCCGTGTCGTATAAATGCATCTCTGTTTGCCAGATTTAAGTCGCACTTACTGCAGCCGAGTATTTAAAATGGTGCGAGAGGCCAGCTGTCGCAGGCGGACGTACCTAAGCCGGGAGACTGGGGTCCAGGAAGCGGACATAACTTTAGCATTGCACTAGTAAAAAGACGTTATGGATGCAGCTCTTTCGTTGGAGGTAATACTACCGTTTATCGTAATATAACGACAAAGGACAACGTGAAAAAAACGTGAAGATCTCCCAATTGGTCGCCCCATTGCCGCCGCGGTGAAGCATTCTCACGTGATCCTGCATAACACGTCATAAACGACTGCAGCGCCATTCCTGCCCCTATGGGCGGCATTTGCGCCCAGAACCCCGCACTGAGGTTGGTGAAGACGTTTGCAGAGAGTTTAAGATGTCTCGGATTAGGTAAGGTGACTACTCAGGGCTCGAATATGCATCAAAAACGCACAGGAAGAGGAAGTGAAGTGGTAGAACGTATAGGAGGTATACTCACTCAAGCCATAGTGGCCGCCATTTTGGCATCGATGCAAAACGGCGAAAGGCTACAGTGCGTGTCTAACCGGGCTTATCACCGCCCCTTCCCCCCACCCCCCCTCCACCTCCGGCTTATACAGCTGAAGCTGGGCGTTGAACGCCAAAATGGCGTGCGTGATGTCACGTGAATACCTCCTATAACGATGAGTGCGGAACGCAGGAGTCATATACGGGATTAGTAGCGTTTAATTGGCAAACTTCAACCCCGGTTTCCTTGCTTTATTGGCGTGTTGCCAAACAGCGCAGTACGGCTTGGCTCTGAGCTACGATCTATGCCGGCCGTGTACGTGGTCCGGGCGACGCAGGGCTTCACCGGACGTCAGCGACGTCGCGACAGTCGTCGCCGTCCATTCTTCTCTTTTCGTTTCAACGGGGACCGAAGCGCGTAAACAAACCCCGTCGTTCGCGAGCGAGGGAAAGGGAATGGGGAGGGAGGGAGGGAGGGAGGGAGGGAGGGAGAGGCGCACCGAGGCCTTGCAAAGGCGCCTCTGCGCTCGCACTACGCACACGGCATCGAGGATTCCGTGCAGTGACGCCGAACCTGCACTCTAAAGACAGAGGAGTAGTAAGGGAGTATGTCCTCTAGCGCACTTTAATTTATAGAAGGGGTGTGCGCTAGATGACACTAGTCTCGTTTTACTCCCTTATAGGCGTACGTATATCCGTGCTTAGAGTGTAACGCCCTGCTGATAACCGCCGTGCTACTTTCACCATTAACTATATTGTCCAGTTGTGACAAGCAGTGTTGTCTACCATTCTTTGCGCGAAACAAAAACCGCGGCAAAAGCGAGGCGTCTCCACCAAGCTTCTCCGCTACCATACACGTTCATGGAGACAAGGCAGAGAGTCAGGAAGGGGACACGGTAGTCGAGTTCTTGTTCGTTCCCTTGATTGAACGAAGACGCAAGATCCTGATTGGATGAGGAGGCATTCTCGCAACAAGAAGTGGCTCATAAATTTTGGCCAACGTCCTTTGTTTAGGCGGCCCTGCGATCCCCGGCTTATTAATGTCGGGCAGCAGGCTAGCCTTTCATTAATCAGTCTCAGCTTTTCCTCCCTAAATTCTCCGGCTGTCTCTCCCTCCCGGCGGGTTAGTGTCAGCTGGTTAGTCTCGTGGCGTCATGGGCGCTGGTTCTGCTGTTGGTGCGCACGTGAGGGAAATGCTGATTAGGCGAGCTACACACGCGCGCCACTAATAATAGGAACACCCAAGACTCCTTGACGCTAACCTGATGAAACTAAGCTGCGATAGACGAAAAGGCCGTGCCTTGATAATAATACGTTTGCTTTTGAAGCACTTTCGCATATCTCAGCCTTGTTTCGCATGGTTTCTAGCGGATCTAATTTGTTTGTCGTAGATTATTGCGTGTTTGCGCTGTTCTAGAAAAGACAGTCTTGTCTCAACAGTAGTCATCGTCCTGCGTCATCTCGTTCACTCGCGTCTTGTCTGTCTTTAATAGAATAGCTCAACCGCACATGAATCTGTGACGCTCTAAACACTCTAAATGCTCTAAACTCTCTAAACGCTCTAAACTCTCAACGCTCTAAACACGAATACGCCTATTTGTAAGTAAAAATTGTGTAAGCTGTCCTCTGTCGTAATCCCTTCTATAGAAGGGAGGGCTCTAGGGTATACAGCTTACTCCCTCCTCACTCATTTCTGTTCAGTGTGTAGCCTACAGCTTTTCTGCTTTAGCATACGTTCATACTGGACGGGGAACATGCCCTACAGCGCTCGAGGAGGCTCTGCACGCAACTTACGCAGCCGATGAGGCCGACAGATGCGCGGTGCGGGCTGTCAGCAGACCTCGGGACAAAGAAGCGAAGCGTTTGCTCTCAACAACTCCGTCTCTCCCCACCCCCCACTACTACACCCCCTTTCCCGCACCCTCAACAGCCGACGCCGCTTTGAGGAACAGCAGCAGTGAGCGCGTACATGAGGGCCGCGTGCCTGGCTTCTTCGACGAGCACGATGCGAAGGCCCCGGCTCCGAACGCGGCGCGGTCTTCGAGTGCATCTCAAACTCGCGAGCTCCGCGAAATTGACGTCGCCCTCTTAAGCAGGTCGGGGGACGAACGTTAAGACCGCCGCTGCATAGGCGCCTGCGCTCGTTCAAGTGCACCGTCCTGATCTTTACAGCCTACGGTTCCCTCCGTGCCGGCATCAAAATACATTCTCAAAAACTAGTGTTTGCGAGGTTCGTGCGCCTTTAAGGAACTCGGTCCCTGGAACTTGACGGTGATGGGTGGTCTGCGGCGCACGAGGTTGACTAATATAGTAACGTGCAGGGTGCTGAGCAAGAAAATAAAAAAAAACAAATCGGTAACATCATGACGCCCGTGGCGGGGGCGGGCGGGGCCGTCTCTGCCTTTGAAGGCACTCAAGCCGGGCAAAATTTTCCATCACAGAGCCTTGGCCTTCTCAGATGTGTGTGTGCTTCTTTTATAGTTTGATAACGAGAAGCGCCATTACCTCGGCTTGCATAATGAGTAGCTTTAAAAGCCTCCGGCCGACCTCTTCACCTTTGGACGCAATACCGCTCCTCTCTCCCGTACTCTCTTCCGCAATACCTCGGAAGAAAGGTGGGAAGAGATGGACGTCAGATAGCTGGGTACTTCGATGTTTGCCAATGCATGTCAATATAGTTCGCATGGCGTCATTTGGAAGAGAACGTAGCTTCAAGCGTATATGTGTTTTATTTACTACGCGGCAGACTGAGTGGAAAACAAAACATCCGACATCATAGATGGCGGAGGGGTCACGTGACAAGGTTTACGACGTTCGTTCACGCGTTCTGTGAAAAGCCCGACACACATCTGAGTGAGCAAGATGGAGGTGGATATGAAATAGGCGCTCAGTTCGGCGAGAGAATAACTGCACACCTGGCCCGCGACCACAGGCATTAAAAGACACATTGTTTGACCAGCAAGAGAGGAGCAGTGCATCGCCCCTGTGTTACGTTAACAGCAAAACGAGAAATGCACAGGAGATCGTACGATGAGATCAACAAATCTCCGTTAGCAGTACTGGTTGTACATTGATCGCCTTCCCGTCAGGTCTTTGAACAGAATTTCGCTGTCGCTCTTGCGTTCTGCAGCTGCGTAGGCTTCTGGTGCAATGTAATGAATGAATCAATCAAATAATCAACTTTATTAGAAATTATCCAGAAACACGAACAAAAATACACGATGTTTCGCCTAAGACTTTACGCAATTTTTAAAAAAATAGGCTTCTTGATTTAGAAGAGCGCATTTTTCGGCATAGTATTGCCAGCAGTGTAATACACGATAATACAGCTAAGACGTGCTAAATAGCAGACTGGTGAACTAATATTGAATAGTTAACCTGTTCAGTATTACTGTTAGGCTCCCTAATTACTGAGTAATGCCCATACCAGTTTCTAGAATTTCGAAAACGCGATTACCCTCGGCGCTGTGGCCCAACAAATTTTGCCTGCAACGTGCCCAAATAGATGCGCTGTCAATAAGCTTGCAGGCAAAGCAACCTCTCCAGTGCACGTAACTCGTCGAAATAGCCGAAATTTGTTGGGCCACAGCGCCGAGGGTAACAGCGTTCTCGAAATTCAAAAAACCGGTAGCAATACTACTTATCGTGGGCTAGACGCCTCTCATTTATTGGGGAGCCAAAAATTAACTATTCACAATTAGTTAACCAGCCTGCTAGTTAGCACCTTTTAGCTGTATTCGTATGTACTACACCGCTGACAATGCTATGCCGAAGAAAGCGCTCTTCTGTCTCAAAAAGCCTATTTTTTAAAAATTGCGTAAAATCTCAGGTGAAACGCCCTGTATATTCGATCCATACTTTGTACGCCCTCGAGCTCAGGTGGCGCGTGAGCCACGTAGTGTTGTATACTGGTGGGCGTTGCTGTGAGCACTGCAAAAGCGCGTGGTTTTCGAAAGGGGCGCCAGATAGCCACAGTGCCGAGGGAGTGCGTGTTTTCGAAATTCTAGAAACTAATATGGCTGTTGTCAATGGCCCACTACAAAGTTTGTAATGGCTACCAGGCGTCCAAATGTGACAGTTAAAAGTTGACTATTAGAAATTAGTTACCAAGCCTACTAGGAAACATGACTGACCTGTCTTTCGAGGTCCTTCAACACCGGTAGTACTAGGCCGCGAAAGACATCCTTATACAAGAGAAGGCCAGTTTTTAAGGGCTTGTTGTTGTAGGTGGCTATTTATTGACAAAAATAAAGATGGAACGAAAAGACATCGCTTGCGGCTAGCGTGAATAAAAGGACAGGAAGACGGAAAGAAAGGGGGAGCGATAGTAAGAAAGGATAGGGGAGGGTGACAATATACGCTATGTACAAATACAGGACGTGGAAATAACCTGTCCGGGTTTCTTTGGCGAGCCTTGAAGGAACTCCGTGTATAACCGCCCTTGATATCGAGAAGCCTATAGTCGAAGGATTTGAAAAACTGCACAGAACAAGCGCCTTTTTCAAGTATCTTCAGCCGCAGGTCTTTATAACAAGTTCATATCCACGTGGGTCAGGTAACGTACTTGTTAGTGAATTCTGATCATCCGTAAAATGTGCGATGCCCACTTCACGCGAACTTCGCTCAGAGGGCTATGACTTTTTTTTTCTATGACTATGGCTATGACTATTTTTTTTCTTTCCCCATGAAGTAAAATGTGGGGTAACATTAATAAAGACGCCAAAATCAACTTATACGACTCTCGTTGTAAAGACGTTTTCCGTGCGTTCTATCAAATTCACTATGCCGTGACGACTTCTGGTGGATGTGACTTCACATTGGTTCCGTGGCTATGTGGACATCCGCACTATTTCGACGCAATTTCGACATTTTTGCCTATAATTAATTAACTAATTAATCTATAGTCATCAATCTTGGCTTCTAGGTTCATTTTTTCCTCCTCTATCTGAAGCGATCACTGGTTTTCTTCTATCTTTTTTAGTTCCCCAGTTAAACGCATGTGGCACGCTTTGTTATCGGACGACAGTATGAGCCATTAAAGGCTTTCGCATTAATACTTGCTGCGAGTCACTGGGCTTTGAATTCGGTTGCAAAGATTTAAAAACTACTGCGCGGAGCCGTGTTAGCGAAGTGATGCTATACGAACGATAAGAAATAAAATTAGTATGCGCAGTCACGTAGTAAAGCTAAAGCAAAAAAAAAAAACAGCTGCCGTTTGCCCGGAGGCACTAAGCGTAACACTAGTGTGGAATCTGAATTAGCTGTCGCGCGGCGATGCATGCTCATACGCCATTGCGCCTAGTGTGCCGCACTTAGCCAGTATCTCCGCCTTAACCTCTAGCTTTTCGGTCTTATCGCCCTCAGATGCTTACATGATAGCGTATACTGATGCTGAGGTACAAATTCTTTAACCGTGCAAACTTAACCTCGTAATTACGGAGAACGTCTTGCGAGAGCGTCTAACTCCCGTTTAAAGGTGTTGGGGTCTCCCTCTATATTTCAATGGCATCTAAACGAAGAAAATCGCTACATGTTGTCGCTGGCATAAAAACACACAGAAAAAGCAGCTTCAACAGATTACCTTCATTAAGCCACTTCATTAAGCATTCTGGCTGAAATGCGCGAACGGTTAGTTTGTTGTGATTTTCGTTCTCAAGTAAACTAATATCGAGTGAGAGCCAGCAGCGAAACAATCGCGCTCCATGCTGTAAACAAAAATTCCCCCCGTTATTCCAAACAGTTTCTATTTCAGGCACCTTATCAACTGCAGAAGGTTGCCCTGGTAATTTCGAAGAATGAGGAAATTTCCTTCTTAAGATTTCATAAAACTCGGTAAATATTTCTTTTTTTGCGAAATCTTGCTCCTGAAATAGCATGAAAAAGGAAAAATTCCCCGAATTGGACATCACTTGAGTAAAAGCGAGGAAACGACACGTGACGTGCAATGCTTGAGTCAGTGGCAAATGAACTTATTCATTCTATTGATGTCAACAGTAATTACTATACTTACTCGAATGTAGCGTCTTTTTTTTTTTTGTACTAGTCATAAAATTGAAAAGTCAGCCTTCGCATTAGAATCCAATCGGTATTATCGAATAATTGAATAACTTTTTTTCCTGTTTCGCGCCGGTGTAAGCGACCGTGGAATTTCATTCTTTGTTGCGTTACGTTCGGGTACATACAGTAATAAGGTGAATCTAAAATCCTAAGGCTCACTAAACTTAACAACGTTCGAACTGTTTCATTCTTGGTTGCATTACGTTCAGGTAAATACAGTCTAGCCCGTTTATAACGAAGCCACTTATAGCGAAATAGCGGTTATAACGAAGGGATTTCAATTTCCCAATCCCATTTTTGCATTTTCAATACATTTTGGGTCCGGTTTTAACGAAGTAAATAAGAGCGCGTAAGCAGATATAACGAAGAGATTTAATACCAACCGAAAAATAATCTGCCAATCAACACATTTTTGCGTCCTTGAGGCGATTTTTTCCGCGAAAATAAGAGCAAAATTCGGCTGACGGCGTCCTTTCGTGGCGTCGTCTGCTCTCCTGCGGAGCGAAAGGTTGCTTCACTGCATCGCATGGCACGCCGGTCTCGTGTTGCGCCGTCCTTGAACGGCGTCACGGCGTAAAGCGGTAGAGCACGCCGCGCAGGGGAAAAATGTAAAAAAGAACAGAGACGATTTTTTTTTTTTTCGATGACGTCGCAGAGAGCGGCCGTCTTGGCCAATCTCGGTTCTCTATTTCAGGCAGTCGGCGCCACGGCTGGACTGCAGTCTACAGGAGGTGTGGCAGCGCGCGCATTGTTTTATGTCGGTGCCGCGGTGCGCAAGGCAGGGAGAAAGCGCGGCAGCATTGTGCATGTTGGAAGCGTGGCTCATTTTTATCGTTATCGCGTTATCGCGGAGTTCGACCAGATCTTTGGTTCGCAGTTGGATGGTATGGAAGCCGCAATCCTGAGGTCCGCACTCGCGAAACGTGTTCAGGGGACGCTGGACGACTTCTTTCAGCGGCAATACATCGGTATGCCGATGTTTGTATTTTTTTCGTAGTCCACATATAACGAAATAGCGGATATAGCGAAGTGATTTCCGATTCCCGCCGACTTCGTTATAACCGGGCTAGATTGTACATTATTAAGGCGCATCTAAAAGCACAAGACTCGTTAAACTTAACGCTCTGTTTTTTTTATCCCGAAATAGCGTTCGTTAAGCTTTAATATCAGAAATTTCGCTCCGATTTTCTCGGACGTTACGTCAAGACGCAAAGTTTTTTTGCAAATGCGGTTCTCCGCCGCGTAACGTAGCGAAACGGTGGGGCGGAAGTGGAACCACTACGAGCGCACACCTCATCAGCTGACGCGCGTCTGACTCCGTTCGGAAATTTCGACCGGATGCGGGGAAAAGGGTTGACATTGTGAGAATGTCTGCTGTCAAAAGTCAGAATGGGCACTTCGCGCGCACTCATGCATTGAACTTTGGCTCAGGCGAAAAAGAAATTCAAAAAAAATAAACACGAAATAACCAGAGCGACGTGTAAAGACAAAATGGCGTAGGCTTCCGGCGTCTACATTTGTGTTTATTTCACTCATTGTACAGGACGGCTGCCTTTTTACCGCACTGTCTTTTCATTTTTTTTTCCCTGGCCGTGCAGTGTCTCTGCTCATTGTCTGCGGTGCAAGACTTGGGCTCTTCGGTTGCTTATACTGTGCGTTACCGAACGTGACAGCCGCACAACGACTCGGCTTTACCCTACGAGCAACCGCATACAGCTCTCAGGCAGGACAGCTGGGGCGTTACTCGGCTGACACGTGCTCGCTGCTCAAAAAACTATGCACACGGTGAGCTGAAAAAAAAATGAAGAAAATGACCGCTCGGCTGAAGTCGGCAGCAATGCGAACCGCAGAGGGAACGCTGTTAATTAACTGTGTGCGCCTCACTCCCTATGTTGGCGTGCAGTAATGCACGGAGATGTACTACTTAAAAGGCACAGTGCCGACAGATCTCAGCCTTGCGGACTTCGGATGATGTCTAAGTGGCTTCAAAGCATGAAGGTCGCAAATTCTGATCTCCGAAGAGACTTCTACCCCCTGTCAAAACCTCCAGGCCTATCCGTGTAGACTGCCCTCTTAACACTTATGCGACACAAATATGTGGAATGGTTATGTCTGAGTAGCTTTAAAGCACGAAGGTCGTGAACTGTACCCTGCAAAGAGACTTCTACCCCCTGTCAAAACCGCCAGGCCTATCCGTGTAGATTGCCCTCTTAACACTTATGCGACGCAAATATGTGGAATGGTTATGGTCACGAGCTATAGACATAGAGGCAGACATGAGGACTTTCTTATAACTGCACCTGTTATGTCTTCGTTCACTTTAAACGCCCTTGAGAGAGAGGTGGAAAGAGAGAGAGAGAATAAAGTAAAGCCTAGAGGTCGGCTGATCAACCGAGGTCGGGCCTTGTCACCACATTAGAAGTCGGGAAAAGGGAAATATAATTACGAGGTCTTAGAGGATGAGATTGCACTCAAAGATGACATATAGGACGATTAAGCACAAGTGTGAGGACACCCGACAAAGACTCGACTCTAGACAACTGCTGACTTCTATGAAGTTCTCAGCAGACGTCGCACGGGCGGCCCGTTTAGAAAGCCTTTATTTTCGTCTGCAACGCTAAACGAGACGCCGGGAAGACCAATAGCTTGACGACAGGGCCTACCACGCGTCGCGTTCGGCGTCAGGTGACTTGAGCGTGTGAGCTTGCCCTTCTGTAGTCTGCCAGCAGGGGGGGAGGGGGGCTCATTGTTTCTCCGTCTCGACAGCGGACTCCTCTTACTTTGCGCGTCCAAAGTGGCTTCTTTTCTATCTCTTGCATTCACTGCGACAAAGGCAGCGCTGCTTGCTTTCCTCCTCCCCTTCCTTCTCTCCTTTTCGCTGGAAAACGAACCTTTGGCAGCCAAAAGCGCGCATTTCGGCCAAGTCTTCTTTTTTTCTTTTTATTTTCGCGCTCGTGTATTCACCGGCTCCTTTTCTTTCTTTTTTTAACTTTCAGCACGTGCGTATCACGTGCCCAGTGACCCTGACACTTTCGTTACACTTTTGTGTGCAGTTGCTTCGCGAATGTTCTCAAGCAGCTTAAGCCTCTCTAGCATCTGCCATGGGTTGTTTTTTCTTCACTGGTAAGATTCCACAGTTTTTTGCAGTTTTAATAGTTTATTAGGGTTTAACGTTCCAAATCGACTCAGGCTATCGAATCCCACTCCCCAACAGCGGCTGAGAGCCATCGTTCCCTTGTTTTAAAAGTTTCATTCATTCTTCACGAGTTAGTGCCCTTGGGATTTTTGTGAATCAGCGTATTTTCTTCTTTATTTGTTCTCGCTGCAAGCTTAATGAAGCCAGCTTGACATGAATTTCTTTCATTTTTTTAGTGTGTTCCTAGTTTGACGCACATATTTCCCTTTTAATGACAAGGGTGCATTAAATCCAGAACTCCTCAACACCCCCTTTCCTCCCTGTATATACTCTTGGTTAGGCAAAATAACAAAATAACGCTCTTTTAAATCATTTACTGCTTTCTGTCATTAGTTCTTCTAGCAACGACGCAATTTCTTTTCATCCGGCAGTAAAATAAAGGGGAAGAATCACTTACCACGCATTGTCTAGCTACTAACCACAGTGCGCTAGAAGAATTTAAATTTAAGGTGCTTTGAAAGTTTAAACTTGAGGTTTTAAGGCGCTCGGGCTGCTCAGTAAGAGGGGACTTCTCATGCCTTTTTTTATTAGCGAGAGATTGCGTCCTGCGCGCGGTGCTGTTTGCGTTAGTACAGAGCAGTGCAGGCTTTAAGTCGTAAACTGCTATGTAACCCAACGAAACAACTGTGCATGTATACATTAGATGGCAGGCTTACTTAAACGATTACGCTGCTGTAACAACCGTTAAACGAATCCTTTAGGGCGAACGTTTTCGGTCTAGGTCTTCACAAGCTTTATCGCAGACGAGAAATAAAATTTGAAGAATGCCCTTTTTGTCTGAGTTCTCGGGTAGTTTCCTGCCTTGAGAAAGCCGCTATTCGACAAAAGAAACCCATCAAATCCAGCATTAGCTAAAAGCAACGCGATCTGTGCTTTTTATGACCCGCGCTATATGTTGAACGAAGAGTTTTCAGCTACTGCAGCCGTCGTCGCGTTGTAAAACACCCGGCGCTCTTCGACACGTTGTAAAATTTACCCGTTGACGCGTCGTAAACTTTAGAGCTCACTTGCATTCAGACCTTCTAGAGGCAGTCCTCGCTTGAAAGTTGCACTCATTATAGAAACAGTGCAGACAGCTGAGGGGAAGGGAGGGTCGCGGGAAAGAGGGGAAGTGCGGGGGCGTAGGCAAGGGAAGGGTTTCAAGCACAGGGTCATAAATAAGGTCCGCAAACCAACGACTCTTGTAAAACAAGAGACAGAAACTGTGCTCCGCTTGTTCATTAGCGGCAAAGTTTCCGCAAGCTGCATTTGTCACATCAGAAGTCTATATTTATAAATTGTTATCCTGCTGCACAAAGCTGTTACCGAGGCTCCTGTTGTTTTGTCACGATGTGCACCATTTTCGATCACCATATTCATTGAAGATGGTGACTTACCGTATAGCTTGGCATGGTACGTTTCTTTGTTTTTTTTTTTTTTTCAATGCTTCTTGAGCGCTTTTCTGGTTCGCGTTAGTGTCTTTACCTGTAGATCAAACGGTAGCCAATATACCTGCATGATTCACCCCATATAAGTGGCGATTTCTTCCTCACCTGGCAATATCCCTAAAGAGTCAGGTACACCTTCATATTCCTCAACTCCGGAATAAACCCGGTTTGTCGGAAATCAGATCATAGTGGTAGTCAGTAAGAGTGCAAAAAGGGAGGGCCATGGAACCCCATGCCTTTCGGAATGGCAAAGAGTACCCTGACCCCCCCTTCCCCCCGTGCCTATGTGGTGGCATTCCACAAAGATGATGAGCTCCATCGTCGGTTGGAGCTAAGCCTACGGCAATATACATGAAAAGTTATTCCTATTGCATTAAACCCGGTATCACACCGGGTCTGTCCGAGCGCATGCGCAAGGCGGCGTAAAGTGCGATATCGCGAGCGAGATGCTCAATTTGTGTTTCCACGATCAAATTTTAGGCTTCTCTTCAAAGCACCCGAGAAGTGCGGGCAAGTTCGGTGTGACGTCACGGAAGCTAAGATTTCAGATTACCGCTGCCCTCCATCAAACCCTGCCGTGCCTCGTATGATGCTGCCAAATAACACTTGGCAGGGTTTGCCTTCAGTGGCATTGTTTTTTTTTTCCTTCAAAGCGAGAATTTATGCGTTGGAAATGTACAGGTACTGTAGATGACGTCATCATGTTCCCTCCGCCCTCCACTTGGCTCAGTGTGCTGCGGGAAGCTTGAACGCCATCGCGATTTTAATCGACGTCACCATTACGCCACCGTTTCGAATGTTAACCCAAAAGGACTTCGCATGCTTTACCTGCAAGTTTCACATATTCGACCCCTTAAACTCGTCGATTTCTAAAACCTATGAAGTTGCCCTTTAAATAACCCCAGGTGGTCTAAATTAATCCTCAGCCTTCCACTAAGACGGCCACTGCAGCACATGTGTCACTTCGGAACATTGACCTCCGCATTGGCCTCCGCCGTTTAAATTTTAAATCTGTGGTCAGCCGATTACGGTCGTACTGGTTTTAGTCACTCCTACTGACAAAACAATGGTTGCAAAACGACGCACAGGAGGTGATTAACGTGCGGTTATAATTTGACTTGAGAAGTAGTCCACAACCGAACACAATTGTTAGATTTTAAGTGTCACAGCCCAGGGTATGGCTGTGAAGCACGCCGCACCCGAGGGCTTCAGATTAACCTGAGGTGATTTGACATCCATCAAAACCTTGCCACTTTGATCTCCTTGCATCGCGGCCGAGATCCAACCCATCCCCTGGTGGTCAGCAGCACAAGCCAGTAGCCCAGGAGCCACTGGATTCTCGGAAGCGGAGGATTCTTTTCCAGTTCTTTTCTAGAAACTTGTCATTTTAGCTGCGCAACATTTGAGTGCATGCGCCAAGTTGGCGCTAAGAGCTGGTGGGTGTCACAGTTTTTAAGGCGCCGACATTCGCGGAGCCGAAGTCCTCGTGTACCTATAAAAACACGTGAGAAACAGAATACCTGCAAGTGTAGTCATTTCAGTAAGCAAACGTGCAAGAGAGTACCCAGCAGAGCATTTGATTTGACAGCTGCAACTCTTGGCGCAGTCATTAATTTTTCTTCCCCACCACGATGGGGATAGCCGTGTTGCTTATGCTGCTCCTAGATGACGGTGGGATATTTAATTCCTCGTCTTTGAAGGACAATACCTATTATTGAATCAGGTTTGCTCCCCCTCCAATGGCTGTGAAGACCTGAACTTTGAGAGACGCAACTCCGTGGCCCTCCAGTCGGAGTTTCGATAGCCAGTGCAAAGCTCCTAGATACTTCCGTGTTTTCGACCTATGCTCACTTATGTTGCGCAGCTTTGTTGGGCTCCTCATAGAAGGTAGCGGGAAAGCCTTGGTATCCATCGTGCCACGCAACCCATGGCATTGCATATCGCGTCGCATGTCGTGCAACGTGCCACTTTGGAATCAGTATTTCATTTCGCAATGGATTTTTTTCCTGTCTTCTACAATCCCGCTTCCTATTGCTTTAGAAGGAGAGCCGAATCGATGCAATTGCGTCTGCGGCCTCTCCTTGGGAGGAAGCTTCCGTCACGCAACATTCGCGTCGAGGCTGAGACTTTCGCGATTCCCGTCCGAACTTTCCAGCTGAGAAATAATCACGCCACTTGGTCCGCGTTTGCGTTTCCAGCATATGTCCTCTTGTAAATAATGTAATAATGTTTTTTTTTTCAAGCTTTCTCGAAAACTGTTGCGCTGGCTTGATTGATTAATTGAGTGAGTGAGTGAGTGAGTGAGTGAGTGAGTGAGTGAGTGAGTGAGTGGGTGGGTGGGTGGACGAGTGAGTGAGTGAGTGGGTGGGTGGGTGGACGAGTGAGTGAGTGAGTGAGTGGGTGGGTGGACGAGTGAGTGAGTGAGTCAGTGTGTGAGTGAGTGAGTGAGTGGGTGGGTGGACTAGTGAGTGAGTGAGTGAGTGAGTGGGTGGACGAGTGAGTGAGTGAGTGAGTGGGTGGGTGGACGAGTGAGTGAGTGAGTGGGTGGGTGGACGAGTGAGTGAGTGAGTGAGTGAGTGAGTGAGTGGGTGGGTGGACGAGTGAGTGAGTGGGTGGGTGGACGAGTGAGTGAGTGAGTGAGTGTGTGAGTGAGTGGACGAGTGAGTGAGTGAGTGGGTGGACGAGTGAGTGAGTGAGTGAATGAGTGAGTGAGTGAGTGAGTGAGTGAGTGAGTGAGTGAGTGAGTGAGTGAGTGAGTGAGTGAGTGAGTGAGTGAACGTCTATTGAAGAGGATGGTCGCTAAAGCTCTAGAGTGGGCCCTCAGTCCAGGGCTCCAGAGGCTTGCAGTGGCTTCTTTTTAAACATTTAGTCCAGTCTGTATACCCATTGTTTCCGTTTTGCTCGAGAACACCTCTTCTACACTTGCCCATCATTAAACGCAAGCAGTTGAATTTAGCTCAGAATCTGCACCAAATTTCTTTCTGCCTGGCCTCCTTATTCATTTACCTTCCACAGTTTCTCCCCTAGAAAAAATATGATCGGACAACACCCGACACAATTGCAGGATAACACGAAAGAGCCGCTGTTCGTAGTCACTTTACTAAAATATCCCTAGCTAAAGTATTCCCACTATAAATTTGGCTTTTCAACGTCCTCAGAGCGTGTTACTGCTACTTAAGTGCTCAGTGACGCTCAGAGAAACGAAGCCAAGCATGTTGTCTAACTTCACGACATTTCATTGATATTTTAACGTAACATAGCGGCAAGCCGCACAGCTTTCGCTACTGCCAGCACAAGTCACTCTCTGATAATCTTATTTTTCCCTGCCATGACACAATCTTCTTTCGATTCTCCACCCAGCCTCCCTAATGACAAGTCGAGTATCCCGTAACCGGAGCAGCAGCAGTCGGACGATGTTTTAATAGCAGGCCGAAAACAAAGTGCACCCTCGTTCCGGATAATCGAGACAGTGTGCCCTGGCAGCGTGTCATTTGCACCAGTCCAGATCGTAGTTGCTCCGCCAGCCATTCTTCACCCTCGTCTCCTGTGTACAAACACTCTTGACGCCGGATAGGCTATACCAGCCTCTCGCCTAGTAAACGTGGGTGTAATTGCTGCTTGCGAGCAACGTGTGGACGGCGTTTACGTCTTGTCGCGTCGATACGTCTGTATTGTTTTCTCGTCTAGCGTTCGTTATTTACGTCCGGGCACTAATTGGATCTACTTCTCGCGTCTCCATCATTCCTGACAGCGCCCCGACAAAGCGACCAGCTCCGCCCGTGCCTTCCTGGGCGACGGGCGGGCGGGCGTTGTCGCTCTAATTGCGCCCGGCTGCAGTGAGCAACGGCGGGCTTCGCTGCTTTCGCGGGAAGCCTTGCAGCGAAGATAGCTAAACCCGGCAACCGACGCGGCGTCGAAGCGGCGACGAACACGAAGCCGGCCCCGCCGGCTTTTTTAATCCTTTTTTCTTTCTTGATTGGTTTAAAGGCGCGTTCCTTAGCTTCTGTTTGTGCGATTTGCCGCATTTCCTGGGTTTCTGCTTCGCGCTGAAAGGAATGCTACATTTACCCTACCTTTTCAGCTCTCGCAGTTTCTCAGGCTTTGCTGTCTGTCGCCTTGTACTAGGCTAGTTCTTGCGGAAATAAGGTTTAATACGTGACCATCGTCCCAAGCGGTACGATAGGTGTGCAGTAGTATACTTTCAGAACCGAGCATCTAAGGCGTTTTTCTGCGGTGAGGGGTATTTTGCTCGCTTTGAGATATGAACGGTCGTCCTTGCTCCTAGAAGCCATCGCTAATATGAAGAGCGCGCAACCGTTGGGAGAAATTGGTAGGACCACTGGCTCATTTTTCATTCCCGGTACCGCACTCTCTATCTTAGTGTGGCTTCGAGGAGTACGGAGAAATTTGTTATATATTGCGGTTTCAGCAATTTTTCGAAAATGTAGTGAAATTATTGGGTATTTCGAGCAATTTATTTTAATGTGTGCAAATACTTTTTCATAACGTAACTGTCCAAATGTTTAAAAGTCCTTGTTTCCCTAAAGAAAAATTTTCTCTCTACATTTCTTTCGTCAAGACAAAAAGTTCCGCTAGAATAACGAAGCAATGGAGCATGAAACAGATCTCTTTTCGTCTTGTTTTCTTTTTGCTTATATGACATTTCCGCCAGCACCAGATCTAGATGCACTCACTTTATTTTATAGTAGACGATTATTCGGAGCGATTTCTCGGATTATTATCCCTGATAACAACACTAGGGGGACATAGGTCTCAGAAAACTTATATCTCATTGAATACAGAAGGATATATTTTTTTAATTACGACGAAAAAAACACACTAACGGAGTTCATGCTAGCGAATACTGGAAAATGTAAGACGGAAAAAATAAAAGGAAATGAAATACACGAAAACAGTAAAACGAAATTAAACCTCCGAAATGCGAAGAATACACAAGGTCCTGCTGGCTGGTCCAGAATCCGCTCAAGATTATGATGAACGTGAAAGCAGCATTAACTACAGGAGGACTTCAGCCACATCATTTCGCGTAGCGTTTATTGTTTTTTACCTCCCGGATTAAACGTCCCCCATTGCTGCCGTGTCCCGATTTCACAGCCATGGCTTCCTTAAACTTCTTTCTTTTTCTTAAAACGAAGAAGGCCAGACGGCCGAGCTCCTCGATTGGAAAAAAAATGTCGGGAGAAGCCACGATGGTGTCGCAGCTGCTTCAAAGTTTAAAAAGAGAGGGAGATATATTTTGTCAACATTTAGAGTATCCAGAGAGAACAAGTTTAAATTCTCCCGGACGAGCTGTGAGACTGTCCTGACAAGACTTGTATTTGAAACATTGCACTTCCTTCCCCTCGCCCCCCCCCCCCCCCCCCTCCTTTTTTTTTTTCAGCGTTCTTTCGCTATGTCAGCTCAACTTAAGTCTTCCTGTCGAAGCGCACCACTTTAGTAAGCTCCTGGGACGTCGCGTAAGGCGAAAAAGAAATTTCGCACACCTTTGCGTCTGGAGCTACGTTGCTTCTTTTTAATTCGTGCTTTCGTTCCTACTTTCTGCCTTGCTGCGGTCACATTTTTTTTTTTTTGCCCTGCTTGGCATCAACTGGTCCTTCGCCTCGTCCGTAGCTGGGAGCTAGCACAGTTTTAACGCAGCTTGGGCAGGGAAGGAATTGAAGCGTCCCCTGGTGCAATTTTACGCTTGGTGAATGCATCCTTGCTCGTAGTTATTCCGGGAGAGGTGTAGACGCGTTCACGTTTCCATCGAGTGTCGCCTCAAGTGAAAGAAAACATTGTACTCCGATAGTGACATTTTTCCTGCTAACGCCCGAAGTGATGCAGTGCTCTTTGTAGTTTATTTAGTTCCCTCTCGGAGGGCAGACAGCAGTCCACAACGTAATTTGCAAGTTTTGCGCCGTGCTTGAAGTTAAGGCTTCCAAGTCATCGACGGCGTGGACATGATAAGACGATCGGCTTAGACGCTGAGGAGCTTGTGTTAGTGAGTTAGAAGGCTGGTTGGTGAATTAACATGGGAACACAATTAGTGATATATTCAGTGAGTGAGTGAGTGAGTGAGTGAGTGAGTGAGTGAGTGAGTGAGTGAGTGAGTGAGTGAGTGAGTGAGTGAGTGAGTGAGTGAGTGAGTGAGTGAGTGAGTGAGTGAGTGAGTGAGTGAGTGAGTGAGTGAGTGAGTGAGTGAGTGAGTGAGTGAGTGAGTGAGTGAGTGAGTGAGTGAGTGAGTGAGTGAGTGAGTGAGTGAGTGAGTGAGTGAGTGAGTGAGTGAGTGAGTGAGTGAGTGAGTGAGTGAGTGAGTGAGTGAGTGAGTGAGTGAGTGAGTGAGTGAGTGAGTGAGTGAGTGAGTGAGTGAGTGAGTGAGTGAGTGAGTGAGTGAGTGAGTGAGTGAGTGAGTGAGTGAGTGAAACTTTTTGAATTTCCTATCTGTATCTTTTTCTGGTCAGTTGTGATAGATCGCAGCCAATTTCATTTTGTCACTGTATGTCATGGATGAATTTAAAACAATGGTTCCGACCGCGTCGAGCGTACGTAGTGGAAACAACCGAAATTGGAGACAAAGTACGATTTATGAAACAATTTCGGAAAGTTCTGCCAATCCGTGCGCGAGGCGCAATTCACGAGCCGTACACAGTGCTCAGTTCAGAGGCTGTGATTTCGCGCTAGCGCAATCGAGAGACGACTCGAACCCAAAATGACAAAGGGGCAGCCAACACTTCGTGTTCCCGCCTGAACGAAGTTAGTTTTTTCTTTTCATAGTTTTACTGTAAATAACGACGAATGCTTCCTTCCCTGCGGTCTTCTTGAATATCGAATGAGTGCTTGTGCGGCGTGGCCGGTCGTTCCCGCGCCACTTTCTTGCACTTTCACCCACTGCCCTCATGTATTACAGGCGGAGCAGCGTAGCTTATCAGTCTTTCTATTTTCGTTTTCATTTTACTGCTTTCGCAGTAGAGTCGCCTTTCGGTGAAAACACCGTGGTGTGTGCGTGCGTGTGTGTGTGTGCGTGCGTGCGTGCGTGCGTGCGTGCGTGCGTGCGTGCGTGCGTGTGTGCGTGCGTGCGTGCGTGCGTGCGAGGCCTTCACCCCCCAGCGCCCCTAACGGATCGAAGAGGATCGGGGCACCTTCCAGGCGCCCTCCGTGCCTGGAAGCTTGTTCCTTCCGAGCATCCTCCGGTGGTTGCACCGGCAGAAATGCGTGTCTCACCTACGAGGTTGCACCCATCACACCCACCAATCCACCCGTCTTGGCTCTCCACCCTCCAGAAGGCCACGGGGAAATCAAATTCAGAGCCTCAATGGGACGGCGATCTAAGTGGGCGAAAGTAACAGACCATCTCCAAGTTCGTAATCGCGCCACTGTGCGTGGGGGAGCCACCTGACAACGCACTTCTGGTGTCGAGACGGGCCCACTGCGCCAGTCTCGACACCAGAAGTGCGTTGTCAGATTACGCCCCCACGCACAGTGGCGCGATTACGAACTTGAAGGGAGGGTCTCCTACTTTTGCCCACGATTGTACATCCAATCCTGCTAACCCAGATTTCTCGCAACACATCATATCGTCGCGTATGCCTTTGTTTATTTCATTCTTGCTCGCCCTCTGCTCGCTGTCATGTCAACTGTCTCCAACGGCCCCGCTTGCATTGTTGTGGCTTGTCCGGCGTCTGTTTGCGTTTTGCCCCCTGATTTTCGTTCGTCACCTAATGAACGCTCTGCAAACGAGGCAACGTGTGAGAAAACAAGCCGTCGCAGCAGCAACAGCAGCCCTTTCACATCTTGAAAACACAACGGTATTACGCTCTTGCGATGAAATTCTAGTCTGCCCGAAAGAAATCATTACACAGACCCGTAGTCCCCGGGCTGTTGTGCTCCCGGTTGCCGATGCCTCCGTCCGCAAACGTACCATGCATAAAAGCCCCGACAGCTGCCTGACTTATGCTCCAGCAGCTTTTGTTGCAAAAGGGCAGCGGAACCATAGGCTGGCCTAACAAGCCGATGTCCTCTATACGCCAGCCGGCCCAACTCGGTTGTCTCACAGTCGGGTTAACTCAGCGCACCCACCTATACCCTCTATTTGACACATGGCGCGGACGTTTAAATAGCGGAGGCGTTCACACTGCGTAGCATGTAGCCGACAGAGACCAGCGGGGCCTTTGACTATTCACAACTTCCTGACCGAAAAGAACAGTAATAACTATTGTAATATCATGATTGATAATCACAATAAAATAATACCCTTTATTTCTCACTTTTCTACACTAGGCTTAACGAGCCAAAATGTAATGTACTCAGATGACTAAATGAAACTTTCCGTGATGCTCTGACGCCCACTTGGCCCCTTTTTCTTTGCAGGCTCATATCGTGTTACGACTACGACGAACCATTCAAACGGCATAACTGCTCGTCATTTAGGCTTTCCCTGTCGAATAAAACAAACATAGCAACAAGGGAAGGAGCTTCAATTTCAAAATTCCACGCTTCCGATGCAGCTGAGGGCGTCTCCTCCATCTGCGGAGATTGGCCTTTTCTCGAGCAACTGAACCCAAAATCGTAGACAGAGCGAATGGCGCTCCATTTACACGCGTGAATCTATAGCGTCTGTCGGGTCAGTTATCGGAAAAGGAGAGCAGGGGAGGGGAAAGTGAGCACCACTTTGCGCGTGGTCAGGCTGCTGCTGCCAGGGTACGGACGGGGCTAGAATTTTAACGCTCCCATTCCTCTCTCTGTCGCCTTCCCTTACCCCCAGTCTCGGTCGTCTGCTTAAACCGTCGTCTTCGTTCATGCCTTTGTCTTTATAACCACACACCCCCGTCTTCTCTCCCCTCCCCCTCCCCGTAGTTTCTCCCTCGCCCACAGTCGGCCGGTATAACCGCTGCCGCTGGAATACAAAGCAGAAGCGGCCGAAGCAGTGCGATGCGGTTGAGGCCTGGAAAGAGGTGATGAGCCGACCCTAGAGATTTGGCAAACGGCCGTTGCCGGTGCGATTAAGGAAACGGCCGCGGGCGGCGGGGTTTTGGCGAGATGTGAGCGCGCGTGTGTGCGCGTGCTTGCGATCGAAGAATAGTGCAGAAGAAAAGAAGGAAACGGGTGAACTCTGGAAGAATTATGGCGTGACTCGGAGCACTGTGTGTATTGCGAGTCTGAGGCTCAATGCTAGGGTGTATATATACCCGATTATCCTCGTGATTTCCATCTAATGTTACCGGCGGCCCATTTGGTTTCGCGCCATCGTCGTTCGTGTGTGTGTGCGGACTGCTTTGCCAAGATATCGCCGGGTGAGTGGCAATACTGAAATCTATACTTTTGCCGTTGATGGAGAGCGTTTATCACTTTACCGCCCAGCACGTCGCTTAAACTGGCGCAATAGCTATTCACCCCGCCAGCATTCCACTAACGCAGTCTCTTCCCTTAACCAGCTCCATTGGCAATAAAATTAAGTAACGGCTCTGTTTAGGCCCGTTCTGCGAATGGTAGAATAGCCCCAAAGATTTATCTCTCTGACTATGCCTGAAGGCCAGTAACAGAACAATTACTGTGCCATATTGACTCAAATGTGACTCGAACTGCCTCCTAAACTTTTTAGTAGACCGGGGTACAAGCAGGGGGGTTAACAACACCCACCTTTTGTTTGACCACCCTGTACTGTTTGATGAAAGGAAATCAAATATTAAAAGGATGGAGAGGAAAAAATATTATAAAGAAAACTCGAGCGTGTGCACGTTACAAAGTGCGCAACAGTCCTTAAGAGCAGCGCGAAAACCTGTTATCTCCAGAAGCAATGTTGCGAGTCCAAAACAGGTGCAGGCTCGACTTATTAACTACTTACTAACTATATTTTTCCTGTGTACGTCTTTTTAGCGCACACCCTTTCAAATATGATTATGTACCAACTAGCCCGTCAAAAAGCTTTACTAACTCGGTTACACATGCAATGACTGCCTCATATCTGCGTCATTTTTTTTTCTCCTCTCGTAGCTTTTTATTCAGGTATACAGGGTGTTTCACCTAAGGTTTTACACAATTTTTTAAAATATACTTTTTGAATTAGAAGAGCGCTTTTTTCAGCATAGCATTGTCAGCGGTGTAGTGCATCAGAATACAGCTAAGGCGTGCTAGCTAGCAGGATGGCTAACTAATATTGAATAGTTAGCTGTTTAACTATTACTTTCAGGCTCCTTAATTATTGAGAGGCGTGTAGCCCATCGTAAGTAATATTCATATCAGAGTTTAGTATATCGAAAATGCGGTTGCCCTCGACGCTGTGGCCGAACAAATTTTGCCTACAACGCGCCAAAATAGATGCGCTTTCGAGAAGCTTGCAAGCAAAAGCAACCTCTCCAGCATGCGCAACTCGTCGAAATAGCCAAAATTTATTGGGTCATAGCAACGAGGGTTACCGCGTTTTCGAAATTCTAAACAGTGATATGGATATTACTTACGGTGGGCAACTCGCTTCTCAATAATTATTGAGCATAACGGTAATAATTCAAAAGTTAACTATTTAAAATTCGTTAACCAGCCTGCTAGTTAGCACTTCTTAGCTGTATTCTGATGTGCTACACCGCTGACAATCCTATGCCGAGAACAGCGCTCTGCGAACTCGAAACGCTGCTTTGTGTCGTACGCGTGTGTTTGTACTGTGTTCTACCAGACCTTCACGCGCGTGCGACGTGTATATATTTATATTTATTATGTATATATGTAAATAGATTTATTGTCAGTATACCCTTCCCCCTGTCCTTTCTACTATCCCCTCTCCTCTTTCTTTTCCCTTCTACACACTGCCTGCTATCCGTTATTTCCGCAGCCCCAGCTCAGGTGCTTCCAGCAGCTATACCAGATGCCGGGGTAGCAAAAATTATTTCACCTTCCATTTTCAATACAGAATAAAAACCACTACTACTACTCGAAACGCCTACTTTTAAAAATTATGTAAAGGCTTAGGTGAAACACCCTGTTGAACAATTCATTCTCTTCGATTAGCGTCGCGCAAATTCCGCATAAATAACAGCCTGGTTCTTTAACAATGGTGAAGGTATACTATGTGTTCGGAATTCAGCAAAATCTGTCACAACCTGTTAATAGTAGTCTCGTGCGATGCAGGTCGACCACAGGTATCTCGCGCAATATCTAGTGGCACCAGCGTGTCTGTTCGACTAGACAGCATGGCGGGCTCATCTTCTGCGCGCTGTGTGTAGCCATCCTAATTGATTTCGACGAGAGCTGTCTGTCGCATAGCCGTTGCTCCCATGACGAATTCTTTATCGCGTGATCGTCTTTAGCCGTCGCTGATGCTTTGCAGTGGCAGAGGAGCCGACGTAAATGCCCGGCACGCCAATTCACTCGCGATGCCGCGTAAAATCAAGGCCTGAGAATATACGTGACTGGCATCGCGTTGCTTTAAATGAGTCTTCAAAGCGACAAACAGCGGTTCAATGTGTGCAGGCTTCGCGTCTTGGCTTGTGGTGTTCAAAGACCTGCTAGTTGCTTGTCACACCACAACAAATGCGTGTTAAAATGCCACTGTAACTTTACACGTTCCTTCTGAAAGGAATAGAATTGAGGGGTCATTACATACGTATATTGCACTTTTCACATTGCTTTGGTGAAAATGCTGAAACGAAAAAAAAATTAAAAAATTATCACATTCCCTTATGCATGAACACTTTATATGAACACGTTAAATACTGCCGCGCATTAAATGTGATATATTAGATCATCGTCCATTCTCTGATACCGCCAAATTACGTGAATAAGACTAGATTTCTCTTTATTCAGTAGTTTACTCATCGTCCAATTTAACGCGATATAATGCGTTGTTGGCGTTCTCAAAGGCGACGCTCCTTTGTTTTCGTTTATTTTTAATTGCGGATGGCATTCCTTTTCCTAATTGACCAGACGCGGTTCATACCCTCACCTGGACACGTGTCCTCAAGCGCTTATTCGCGTTAGTCCTGAGTACCTCAAATTCTAAACAATCGAATTGTGTAACCGCCTTCGTCATTGCGTCGCAGTTTTCGCGCAGTTCTGTATGTAGAGTGGCTGCTATCCCATCATGCTATCGGTTCCTGTGTATGTCTTCTCATGAATTCACGAGAAGACATTCACTTCTACCTCTGCTTTAATCTCCTTGCGTCAAAAATATAAAGCCAGATGCTGCGCTTTATTTATAGGCCACGCCGTTGCTCTTCATAGTTTTTTTTTTATTTTTGTTGCCCCCTTTTCTCTGTTTTTGGCTTACGACGCGACGTAAGGATGGCAAAGCTACAAAGTAATAAGGCAAAATATCACAATTAAGTTGCTTACTTGTTTTGAGCTTAATGATTGCGCCTCTCGGAAGTCCGCTTCAAGAGGTGTAATGCGAAAGTAATACCCCTGTCAAGCGCGCAAAATAAAGTGCACTTACGAAGAGTGTCACTTGCTAAAAGCACTCTAGCACAGCTAAACGGCGTCCATAAGTGCGCTCGCCAAAGTGCGCACTCATGTCGGAGTGCATTCACAGAACGCACTTTGAGGACTGAGTGCGTAGCCTCGCCACCAGCGACTACAAAGGCACAATATGTATAGTGCACAAAAAGTACTTACAACTTTATTTACATGCTATAACACTCTCTTTAGAAAAAACTCATTCGTTATAGCTACAAGCGAAGCAACAAAACAAAGGAACGATATCAGATACAACATGGCTGCCCGCCGCCATCTTGTTTGTTGTCGCAATTCTTGATAGTCTTGGCTGGTCTTGGCTTTTCTGCTATTTATGTTTTTTTTCATCGTTAAAAACATTTGAACCTCGTTTTATTTGCGCTATCGCGTAAGCAATCAATTATTATGAGTCCTTTTTTTCTTTTCCATCGACCTCTTCATAAATTCCGCTCATTTTCTGTCGTCATTTTTTTTTTTTTTTTACTACGAGTTATCTTTGCTTTCCCGTTTAGCACCGCGTAGCCCAAGGTGTCACTCGAGGTACCGAAGCACACTACTGGTAAGTGCGCTTAACTTGCTTGCTTGACAGGGGCATAATACGTACCCTGCGAGTTCGTTTACGTCTGGTTGTTTACCGCTGTCTGCATGAGCAGCAGTTTGTAAACTCATCAGTGCTGGTTCTTAAGCAGTACAGACTTTTTTAGGCCCGAGTGGGGGAATAGGGAAGTAGGGCGAGTAATACAAAAAGTTTTCCCTACTTCTGCGCCCGCCGTAGACTGATATACCAGGAACCGGTGTTAGTAGAAAGCCGGAGCTCATCTTGACGCTAATGATGGCGAGCGGGTAGTTAGCGTGTCGGGCCAAGAGAGCAGCTTTATTCAGATCAACTGCAGGATATCTCTGAAAGCTTTAATCCGACGGCACGTGGAGGGTAAATGGACGGGTCAGTCCGAGCTCGCTCAAAGCAAGAATTTTGAGGCTTAGCTTATTTCTTTTCCTTTTAATGGTGCCATCATCTGAGGGAACTTGAAAATGGAGTCTCTTCGCAAAAGGTGGCGTTGTAGTATGCCGTACAGAGTTCCAAGCGTGCACTAAAGGTTTCTGATCCCTTCTCCACTTTCAGACCGTTCGAAAGGCCCTAATTGATTTTCATATTAAAACGCGGTCTTCATAGCTTCACTGTTCGTCATCCGTCTTAAGGCCTGGAAAGATCAACTACAATGTATAAGAGAAGGCGCAATGTTGGGAACGCGTTCAAACACGTGTCGTCCCGAGCGCGTGCATTCTTATCCGTTCTGTATTTAGCAATACGAAATGAGATGAAGGCGATGGGTTAGAGCGAATCCCTTTTGCTTTCAAGACTTATGCACAGAAAAGATAGTCCTTACTCTGAAGGAACAAGCAACAGTCGCATATTTGTGTGTGTGTGTGTGTGTGTGTGTGTGTGTGTGTGTGTGTGTGTGTGTGTGCGTGCGTGCGTGCGTGCGTGTGTCTGTGTGTGCGCGTGCGTGCGTGCGTGCGTGCGCTATGAAATAACACGCAGCGATTGGAAGGACAACACGCGTAAGAAATAGAGCAAAAAAAATTTTCACTTTCTCGCACGTTATCCAAAACGGTAGGCGCAATTTCTTACTTCCTTCTTTTTTTAACTTACCTTATGGTGCGGCGCCTGCCGCTCGAACCTTTCCATCTTCGTTCTTTGTTTTTAATGATGTAGCATTAGAAGATCCGTGCGGCCATAATGCATCATCGGTCATAAAATTCACCTATTGGCTGGTGGGATGGGACGTCCTCAGATCGAAGCATTCCAATTGGCTCTAAAGTGACGTCACTAGACTGAAGCATTCCTATTGGCTGGAGGGAAGTGACGTAACGAGAGGGGAGCGTTTCCCATTGGCTGCAGGGAAGTGACGTCGATACCGGTAACAGCATCAACTGCTGGTAATATCTTTCGCCCTGCCTACACGAAATAAAATTGGGTGTCCCTGCGGTTTTTTTTATTATGTTCACTTTTGTCCGGCGATTCAAACGTGTCGCACTGACGGCTGGCTTACATTTCGACACAAAACAGGAGTGGCTGATGAAGTGCGCAGGCATCATTTCACTTAGGCTGTAGGCACAAAAGTTGCTTTAAAAAATTGCTGTGGCTTAACGTTCCGTCTGGACTGTTTAGCTCACTGATGAGCGATGATGGCGTGGGCAATTATGGCGGACGTCCTGAAGTTGCACTACCGTACTATAACAACGTTACTACCAACGCGTACCCAGCGCAAAGGCCTCACAGATTTGGTGCATTCGGATATGTCAAGCTGATTCCTGCTGAGTTGTATCAAGCAAATTATAAAAATAAAGTATACTTGGGCTTCCAATAGGTTTTTTTTCCATTGAACACGCCAAAGGAGAGGCAGGCAGCAGGCCTAATTTGCCGAAGGGCGGAAAGAATGAATTCTGAGAGTGCGTCTCCCTTATTCGGCGCATTTCGCCGCGTTGACCAGTCGGTCCCAATGGTTGCGGAAAAGCTCCGGGTACCTAATGGGAGCCCCTGTCACGGATTGCTTTTTCGGACCGCGAATCTGTCGCAGGCGAGATAACGATGACTTACTCCGCCCTGCTCCCAAAAGATGCCTGCAGGGTGATCGGTCTTCACCCTTGGGCGCCAGGGGGAGCGCCTTCTCCTAGTACTCCCAAACCACCGCTCTCTCTCTCCCGTCCCTTCCATTTCTCCCTGGTGCCCGCCCCTTTCTTGCATTTTATTTCCTCTCCTTCTTCTTTTCATCTCTCGCATCGGACGCATACGCAACAAGTAGACCGGACCAGGCGAAAGTTCTTTTGTCTGTCTCATGCCACGCGCCGGCCGAGTGATTTTGCTTCCTTTCTCGCTGGCCGCGGTGGGGACAGACGCCGAGACCGGCAAGGGAGCGGCCCTCGAGAAGCCACGTCACCAAGACGAGCTGTTCCCTGTAGGCTTGTCATTCGCTTTTCCTCGGAACGATGAGGATGAATTCGCCGCGTCCATTTCGCCAGCGTCCGCTCCTGGCGCGTCTCTGTTAGCGTCACGTCCCTTGTTGTGCGAGCACACGAGTGGACAGGGATTGAGTAAAAGCCTGCATCTCCTCCGCCCTTGCAGATGAAACACAGACGCGGAAGATGGGTGCCGCAGGGTCTTACAATTCTATTTTGCTTGTGTCGTTTCAATGATACAGAGAGAAGGACAGAGGTAGGGCTTGGAAAACGAGGGAATTGTGTTATATTATTTGACCACAAATGGTTAACGTTAGCTGCTGTGCGTTGGCTGGGTGGGAACAAGCATAACAGAGTGCACTTGCGTGCGGCATTTGTCTGACGATGAGAGACGTTCTCGACAGCAGTAATCTTCCTTCTAACAGGTACTGTGCGGACAGGTTCTGTTGAACAGGAATCAACTTAGTACGAGAAATGGTATAGTTATTATTTTAATAATAATCATTGTAATAATAACAATAGAGTTAGTGCTGCCAGTAGTGTAAGTAGTAGAAGTAGAGGAAAGAGGAAAATCTTGAAAAGTTCATGATGGAAGGCTCGCAAAACAATGACAACCCGCTATTTTAACAGGCACACGTCCAGCCTGCTCCAAGGAACCAGACGACGAAAATTAAATGGCGACAAAACAAAGAAAGAAAGCATATAAAAGTGCAGTGTTTCAACATAGAATTGAAGAACAATGGCGAAAGAAAAATAACACAAACGCGCGAAAGGCGCGTGCAGCATCAGTTATTGCATGAAACCGGAACATTACAAAATTGCCAGTGCTCAAAACAAACGTAAGAAGTCTGTACGTGTGTCAGTCCAAACGAACGAACGTGTTAGTGAGCCCAGCGGAAGGGAACACGCCGTTATAAAGCTTCTTTAGCGCACGCATATCTCGGGCGTGTAGTCTTCTGCCCTCTTCCTCGTTATCATCATCGGTCTAACAACGTCCACTGCACGACAAAGACCCCTCCCATATCCCCACAATTAACTGTGTCTTATGCCAGCTCCGGCCACTTTATTGCCGCAAACTTTCTAATCTCATCCCCCCACCTGACGCCCCCCGTTACGCTTGCCCTCTCTTCGCATTACATGCCCTACCCATGCCCATTTCTTGTTCTTTATTTCGGCTCGGTTATGATTAGGTCACGTTTGTTCCCTGGCCCGTTTTGCTATCTTCCTGTCTCTTAAAGTTACACCAATCTTGTCAATTCAATAGCTTTCTGCGCTGTTCTCAATTTAAGATCCACCCTTTTCGTTAACCTCCACGTTTCTGCAGCATGGGTTAGTACGAATAATATACAGCTATTATATACTTTCCCCTTGAAGGATATATTATGCGAAGCATACTACTTTAGCTACCACTTCAGCCCTTCACCGTGGTTATGCGCCTCCAAATCACGTGATACATGACGTCACATCACGTGACACGATCACGTCACGACAGTAGAGAAACGGGGGCCCACCTCGCGCCGTCGCTGTGGTTGTACGCCTCCAAATCACGTGATACATGACGTCACACCACGTGACACGATGACGTCACGACAGTGGAGAAACGGGGGCCCACCTCGCGCCGTCGCTGTGGTTGTGCGCCTCCAAATCACGTGATACATGACGTCACACCACGTGACACGATGACGTCCGACAGTGGAGAAACGGGGGCCCACCTCGCGCCGTCGCTGTGGTTGTGCGCCTCCAAATTACGCGACACGATGATGCTTCGCATTCTCCAGGCTTAATCAAGTTAAGCCTCAGCCATTTTTTCGTAAACCGCTCCTTATCATCTGACAGTGCGTGCCGAATGCACGGCAAAAATGCAATGAGTATTTCGTGCTACCAACATTTCAAACCACTTCTCTCGAATCGTACGATGAACACTCTGTTTCGCGTCTCTGAAAAGACGGAGGTAAAAAAAAAAGGTACGAAACTGACATCGAAGCAGTTCGCAGAAGTAGAAACAAATACGAAAAACTTAAAGACTGCCAAACAATAAGCGCTGAAAAAAAAATTTTCAAACATTCCGTGAAATATTAATGTTGTTTGCTTTCCGAGAAACATGCCACGTACATTTCTTATTGTTGCTGAACCTGGTCCAACCAAAGGCCTATCCTAAAACACTTACGGATTTAAGCGTTCTGAAACGTTGCACAGTTTTTAGCTGGCGAACCTCTGCTTCTTTTAAACAAATTCTTCTCATGTGTATCCGGTTTTTGTGAAATTTTTAAGCAATGAACCGCCAAGGTTTTCAAGATCTCAAACATTCATTATCCTTGAATAATTAAACCGTGTCAGTCTGCCACTTCCCTGTGCTTAGTGGGCTTTTCGCGTGCATTATAAATACACAATTCTGCTGCGACAGACGCAAGTTTCTTTATGAGCGTAACAACAGACTCCGTGATTAACTGCACTTAACAATTCACGTTGATAAATATTCGGTAGTATGCACAGCACGGGTGCGTATTCATATTCGTGTGAAGATGCGCACACGTGAAAATGTTTTTTTTTTCTGCATATGCGCAACTTATCCTGATCATCTATTTACCTTTACGTACTATAAATTAGTCGTAATTTCAGGTTTCGTTCTTCTTTCGATGCGGATTATGGAAGGTCGGAAAGATTAAGTACGACAGGAAGCTCGATAAACAATCTAGCCTCTAGAATCTCTCAAGTGCACTTCAGACGGCTTCGTTCTGTTGCTAATCTAACTCACAATATTAAAACCGCATTGCGCTTTTTAAAAGCCAGCTTAACCCGGCGCTGCATTCTGAGTTCAGTTGTGCAGTGTCCGTTGTGTTCGCTATCTTTCCTGCCTTCACTGCCTTGCAGAACTATCAGAAGTTGCACCAGTTATCATTCTTTCACTTTCGTCTGGCCCATTCCTAGTTTCTATCCCTCGCTTCTCTTCTCTTTAGGTTTTTTTTTGTTCATGGTGGTGATTTTTTTTACATTTCAACCCCGTATTTCACTGCGAATGGAGTAGCCGACATCCCCTAACGCTCTCGAAAGTATGTACACGACTTTCTGCTTGGGCTAGCCCACGTGGGTCCCCGCTGCACTGCCGCCTAAGCCCCCCTGGAGGTCCCCTCTGAGAAGCCCATTACTGCCCCTATGGGTCCCCCAAAGGACCGAGGAAAGCCCCCTTTATCGTTTTTATGCATGCAGACCATAGGGGTCCCCTGCTGGTCCTATGTAGCAAGCCCACTGGGCTGCCCCTGTGGGTCCCGCGCGATGCAGAGTTGCAAATCCCGCACATATCCCACATCGGGCCCCCATAGGCTTCTAGTGTCGGGCCCATGAGGGCCCGCAATTCCAAGCCCCGTTTGTGCTACTGGGGAAAGAAGAAAAGAGAGAGAGAGAGAGAAAAGAAGGAAGTAAGGAAGGATGAAAGAAAGGAAAAGAGGAAGAAGGAAAGAAAGAAAGAAAGAAAGAAAGAAAGAAAGAAAGAAAGAAAGAAAGAAAGAAAGAAAGAAAGAAAGAAAGAAAGAAAGAAAGAAAGAAAGAAAGAAAGAAAGAAAGAAAGAAAGAAAGAAAGAAAGAAAGAAAGAAAGAAAGAAAGAAAGACACTGAACTGAGTCCTACGCCCCACTCGTGTATTGTTTTTACACGTTGTTCGGTGTGAATGAAATGAAAACTCCAGAAATATTCAGTCTCTCATAAGATTTGTTTGCTTGGGCAAAACAAAAACGTTACGGCATTGTCCAGTCTCTTCATAGCAACGCGCGCATGCACTGTCTCTCGAGAAGGCTGTTCGAGGCTGCAGACTCCATCGTAAAACAAAGAAAGCGAGGCCCTCTCCTCCCCCAAAGATGGTGTTTCTTGTGTACACAGGCATGCGTGACAACGTTATTATTTACGACTGCTGTCAGGGAGACAGGATGAATACATGCGGCCTGTCGAGCAGTATCGTGCAGGTAGTCTATTTTTACATGTCATGAAAACCGCCAGGCTGACAGAAAAACAGTGCTCGCGCGATGAGGTATCGGTGGTGCCTCGCTCCCCTGCTACCTCGCGCGTATGAAACACATCTATACGCCCAGTCCGTTCGGGGTGATACCAGGTTACGTTCCTCAAAGATTTTCTTGTTTTACAGTGTCTGCTGTTAAGGGCTTACGGGGCGGAGATCGCGCTGCTATACGCACCAAATTCATTGCGTGACAGTCATCTCTTGCCGTTGTCGTCGGGCATGTGTCTGAGAGGTCACATGGCCAGTGTGACGTCACTTATGATTGCCCCCAAAAATGGATGACACGACTTACTATCAGTGATCATATTAATGGGACACATGACTCATCGATTGTTATGCGAACCATCAAATGTTCGTAGTGAGTACCATTGAACTCTTAGCGTATGACCATGATCGCCATAGCACCTATGCAACATGGCCGCCTACACACCTGTCGATAAAACTACTCTCACAGTACTTGAGCGCCTCCTTTATTTATTTTGTTTTTCGCTAAGGCAACCGATGAGCCAAAAATTTATAGAAACGTGCTATTTATAGAAACGTGAAAATTTATAGGAGCGGACGAAATAAACAACAGACAAACATTTCCAGTTCTGTCGGCCCTACTACGTTTATGTTGTTGCCTTTACGCTGTTAAAGTTAAGCAATTTTTTCCAGGCTTCACTTCTCAGCCGAAGACTTGCTATCAGAATTGGTGAGCGCGTGCGACAGGTGCGGCGCTCTGCCCGCGTCGTGGGCGGGTTTCAGAAAAACATACAGTAAAGTAATTTTACAGCCTTGTCTTAAGCACGAAGGTCGTCGCACTAGCTTGCGTTCTAAGAATCGTCCACTCACCCTACGCGACCGGGCGAATCTCGCCGAGTATATTCCACGGCCTTCATACAGGGAAGATACAAATTACATTCCCTCTTCGACTATGCAGCGTGGGCAGTGGTCGCGTCCCGTCGTTTCGATCTGCCTTGAAAAACTTGCGTCATAGAGTCGGGGACGTAGGCAATATTTGTCGCTAGGCCCGCGTCTGCGTGCTCCGTGGCAGTTCCTCTAGCATCGGAGGAACGGGGTGCGCCAACTCGTCGGGGCGTTCCTCCCATTCGCCACGGAGGTGTCGAAATATCCCACGCCGCTGCTGCCTGTCAATTTTTTCTCAGATCCGTCATACCGGCCTGGTGGGCGTTGGCGGCCGTCGAGATGAGTGATGCATTCGCCTTCGTCATCATCTTACGCCGTCCTGCCGAAAACAAAAACTCTGCAGTGCTTCTCGCCCTCATTTGAAGTCGCAATTGAGATGTGGCTCGCACGCGCCTACATTATCGATTCAGCTACGTGTCACCCTCTTCTGCATTCAATGTAAGTTATAGATCATTTTATCGAAAACAATTTAAAAGTATGATGCTACGCACATTAAAAAATTAAAAAGCTCGTTGTTGCTCTCTTTTGTGGCACAATCACGACCACGACCACTATTTTGGGCTAAAATAAAAAATTGAAAATGTCGTTTTGCGCGTAGAGTCAAGTTGGAAAGGGCGCAGGACATTTGTCGGGCTGATTGATTGATTGATTGATTGATTGATTGATTGATTGATTGATTGATTGATTGATTGATTGATTGATTGATTGTTTGATTGATTGATTGATTGATTGATTGATTGATTGATTGATTGATTGATTGATTGATTGATTGATTGATTGATTGATTGATTGATTGATTGATTGATTGATTGATTGATTGATAGCGGACCTTTCCCAGCTTTCCAAGTACCTCAATTTCCAAATGGGCCGATTACGTTTTAACTTTGCCTTCAAGGCCAGTCAACTCTTTCCGATAGCGTTGCTTTTATTCTATTTCTGGATGATTTGAGGGGAGGTGATGTGCTTTCTATTCGCTGAAGAATTCCAGACGGGAATTAGTCGCGTGATATGGGTTGTGATTCCGTCCGCACCCGCAGCATCCTAAACAGCTCTCTACTAAGGCCTCGTTAGTCTCACCGGGTCAAGAGGCGAGTAAATTGGAAACATAAACACGACAGAGGCGTGAAAACATAAAGGAGGAAGGGAACTAGTGTAAGAGTATACCTAACCTTCTCTAATACGAATACTTTTTTTTCCTTCATGCCATCACGGAAATAGGGAGTGAGAGGCACTAGGCAAAGTGACGTCAGCGGCTTCCATCACACGAGGCGCGAAGTACGGTAAACAGGGAAGTTGCACGCAAGTACATCGCTGCCCATATCATTCTCATGAGGAACAATGTTCACGTCGGAGGCATAGAGAGCTTTATTGGCACATAAAAGACAGCGAGGTCGGCCTGAGTGATGATTCTCTGAAATGCAACTCTGCGCTGAGGTGGACGACAGGAAAAGAAAGAAATGTTTCGTTTAACTGCGATCATACATGTACACAAAACATTAGTTCGGTCTGGTCGATTGCTCATGCTGATCGACAGTATAACTGTTTGCAAATACATGTCTCGTCCAGCACTGAATGTAAACCGGTTCGAATTTTAATACCTAAGGGTTTGCAACTTGTGGTTCCTGCAGTATGTGTGCAACACTAATCTTTCTCCTTTCACTCTGTGCATGCTTAACCTTGATTATTCATTGTGATTATACTAACTCGGAGTTGTCATTTACTGCTGCTAACCAAGGGTAACCTTTCATAGCCTTGATGAAGACGGCAGTAAAAGCGGGCAGTCTTGGGTAAACGTCCAAAGAAACTTAGCAGCGCAAACACAGACGGCGACAGTCAGTGCAACGCGGGGACACCGGTCTGGCGCTTAACTGCAGTCTAAACTTTCACACTCCCCGATTCAGCCTCCTTTTGTACACGCAGAGCGTCTACAAAAGAACGCCGACAAATGGCAAAACGGAAGTTCGGCTGTCGGAAGTTCAGCTGCAGTGCGAATGGCTTTGTGTGTTTTTCGTCCAACAGTGTCGCTGTTTCTGCACGAAACAACCAACAAAAACAAATATTTGGCTCGGGTACGTGCGCTCGGCGTGTGCCTCTCTTTTCCCCTTCTTTCCTTTTTGCAACCACTGAAGCACAGAGTTCCCAATCACGCTTTCATCAGCGATATGGCGCGCATCTACCTGGCGTCATTGTTTAGCCGCGTGCAATAGCGTGAGCTTGACCTAGTAATTTTTTTTCTGCCAACTCGACACTTCTGCCGAAAAAGAAATGCATTCAAAGGCAAAAAGTGCGTGCTCTATTGAAGAGGAGCAGACTGCGGGCGCATAGGACTCTTTCATTGTCCTTGCCATCAACGGTGCTTTCTCGGGGACCACTAGTTGATGTGGATAATTATTCAGGAAAAAATGTAAGCGAAAAAATTGCTGGCGGTTTAGCATTCCTAACCACCAAATACTGTGCGAAGGCAGGTTTTTTGCAGCAGCTGGACAAGTAAACCTCGTGTCTGAAAGTGCTATTGAACGCGCGTTTCCTTTCCTTTCGTGACTTGCGCACAGATGAAAGTTGATAAGATGACGACATGCAACGCACATCCCGAGAGTATGTTGCAGTTTAACACGAGGTGTGATCGGTTGCGGCGACAGCATAGTGCTTTCGTGCAGTGGCCAGCGAAGCTGATTTGTTCGCGCCCCTGCAGGTATGAAACCCAGTTGCAGCAACATTTATTTTATTTCTCTAGGTTGGCCGAGGTCACCTTCATTCAAAGTATCGTTTATTTCCCATCATTTCCCTCGCATCACGTGACTGACGCATTTTCCAGGTTATGAGGCCAATAGTGCTTTCGCACTTGCAAAAAAAAAAAAAAAAAGCAGCACCCCGCTAAGAATTTCCTTCGCCGAGCGATTACGAGGAGCGGGTATATATGAATACCGCACAGAGTCAGTGTTATCTCCAAGCAGCGGCCATTTGGCTCGCGCGATGGCGACAACCAGGCGACTCTGAATAGCGAGAGCCGCTCCTGGCTCTATTTCGCTGCCTGCTTTGCTTTGCCAGGGTTGAGCTGGCGCCCAACGCGGCCTTATCGCAATGAGCTCTTTCCTCGTGTTCGCAGGCTGGCGTTAACCTTTCTTCAGCTATTCGGTTCTTCCCGACCCTTCTATGAATTAAATGGTGCTTCAGAGTCCATCGCAGCTCGTTAGATTGAGCAGCTGGCACAAGGATTGGATGCTTGGCGATAAGGTCGCTCGGCCGACCTCTGGGAACGCAGAGGGGGTTGGGTCATCCAGCTCTCGTCAGATTATGCGTCTTTGTGGCGGCGGACGCTGGCCGGGCGGCTGCCATCTGCGCGCAAGCACTTTCACGCATGCATTCTCGCATATGTAGTACGAGCGCTTGTGCGTGCGTATATACTTGCAAGTGTACGGACGTGTCGGCAACCGGCGAGGTATATTCGCTCATCTCATCGCAATGAAGAGAAGACCCTTTCTAAGAGCTCATCTCGCAAGACTACCTCTGCGCAGTTTCGCCTATGCAGCGAAAGAAAAGCCGTTGGATCACTGGCTCCATCGTGGTTCATGCTATATATAAGACTACGCGGGATCCTTACATACGTAGTATACATACGCCTAGTAATCCCCTTCTCTCTGCCAGCTCATTTTTCGCTTTGTCGTTTCCGTCTCAGCCATCCCGATATGGTGTTTTCTCGGCTCAAACTCTTTTTTTTTTCCCCTCTTCCTCTGCCAGAGTTTCCTATCCCGAGGGAAAGATCAGAGTCGACTTTCCTTGGATTGTCCTTTCCGGGATTCCTTGGATTTGGATTGAATTTCTTCCTTCGATTTTTCTTTTTCTGTTCACGGTGCACGTCTCAGTGTGCAAATCAATATCGGAGAAACTCGCAGCCGATACAAATCTGGCATAAATTATTTTCTCCCTCGAAGTCGCCGGCGGTAACGGTGCACCAGTTTACCGGGGTGATACTGGGGCGAAAAACAGGGGACGCCGGCGTCAGAGAGTTGCACGTCTGACGTCGTGCTCGCGCAATCGCAAGACCTACTGAATGAAATGTAGGCTTTGCATCGGAAGCACGACGCAGTTTCGAAGGCTTTTTTGCCCAGCCGTCCGTCCTCCCCCCGCTAGCGATAGCATCGCCTTTCGTCCGTAATTCTGGCAGCCCCGGCGATGGCAGCCTTTTGGAAGGTGTTGCCCTAAGAATTTAGATAAATCGGCGATAGCGCGAAGCTGGAAACAGTGACGATACGGAAGTGCAAAAGAGGCCGTTAAAGACGTGGATAAGCGTGGTGCGAAGGACGATGCAGAAAGAATGCTCGTTCCGCAAGGTCAGATGCTTGGATTGGCATGCGAGCGGCAAGAAAGGATTAAGCCGAAAAAAAGAACTGAAGCTGTCGATAGCACGGCCTTGCGCCAGTCGGATTGTATGGGGAAATAGATGACCCGTTGAAAGCGGAGGTCTTCGGCTTGCTCAAAGGGACGACACCAAGGCTGTGGCCTTGGCCCGAGCCGATGACGTTACGGCGCCACCACCGCATTAAGCAGAGCGTTGAAATTGTGAGACAGTGAGTGTTGCTACCAGAGTGTGTTAGTAACCTTGCTTACGTGTAAACAGCAACAGGACGTCCATCAGGTGACGCATGCGTTAGAAACTACAGCTGAGCATCCGCTGTCCTTTTTCGGTCGTCCTCGAAACAGGAGAACGGTACACGCCTTTAATTAGGCCTGGATACGCAGAAAAGAGGACTCGTTTTGAAAACGGCGGCACCTTTTCCTTCAGACTGCACTTAGATGTTTGCACCTTGACGGGTCGAGAGGGGAAAACGTCCTTGTAGTGAGATTTTGGTGCACTTTAAAGGACCGCAAATGATTGAAATTACCCCGTACTCTTCATTCATTCATTCATTCATTCATTCATTCATTCATTCATTCATTCATTCATTCATTCATTCATTCATTCATTCATTCATTCATTCATTCAATTAATGAATCAGTTAATCAATCGATCAGTCAATCAATCTGTCCGTAAGTCAATCAATCAATTAGTCAGTTAGTAAGTCACTGAATCAATCAACCAGTCAGTCAGTCAGTAAATCAAGCAAGAAAGCAAGCAATCAACCAATCACTCAACAAACCAATCGTTTAAGAAGTGGAAGCCTTACAGAACTGCGAATGCCAGCACTAATTTATATATACGACACAACATAAACTTCTGCATCGTCCGTCGAAGGAAGCCATGCAGACTAGCGGAACATAGCGATAGGCAAAACATACCAATCTAAGAAGGAGTGAAATATCGCATCGCCAAACTATACGTGCCCAGCGTCAGTCTACTGAGGAGCGGCATCTCGCAAATGCGCTTCTTCTCACTCAGCCCGCGGCCTAACTTGAGACTGCACCTGACTAAACCAGATTAAGCCCTGGCCGACGTCGAGTGAAAGCCGCTGGTGCGAGACCGGACGTAATAAGCAAAATATTGAGAGCGTTATTCCCACGCGAGGAGATACCATTTACAACTCTACAGGCCCGGCTCTCAGGCACGCCGCCGATGAAAAGCGAGAGCTAACTTTCCACTCAGACAGCGGCCCCGCTGTGTTTTTTTTTTTTTACACAACGCTTTATAGGCGGCGCGTCTGACCCGAAATGGACGTCCTCTTTGTGCCCGCGAGGCGCGTGCTTTTTATTCAGGAGTGGAAAACTCTGCAACTCGATTTTAGGGCGATGTTCAGACGGCACGTAAATAGGGAGGGGTGATAGAGACGATGCTGGCGAGCGCCACCTGCCTTCTTTTTTTTTTTTTTAAATATGAGTTTCTTCAGCCATTACTAGTCATTTTTATACCCGTCATTGCTGTTCGCGCGAATATTCCCCCTCTCACTACTTTTTTATGCGGGACCATTCGCGCCGCAAGCTTTTAGTGAAATGAGAATGGAGCGCTCGTATCGCAAGCCTAGCGCCGACAAAAATGCGTCGCGTCTCTGTGGCGCTAGACGAGACTGTGACGCTCCTGAGTCGAGATAACGCTCGCAGCGACATCGGTGTTGAAAATAAGCGGCGGTCCAAAGAATAGCGAGAGAACGGAGACAGATGACAGGGTAAAGTACCAGTATGCCTCTGGGCCCTCAACCACAATGCACGTGCTTCAAGGGAAAAGATGCGCAAGCACTACGGCGGTTCGCACTAACATATAGTTTCGGTTTCGATTCGAAACCGCGTAGTTTCGCCTTGAAACCGCGCTGTCTTCTGGAGCCTTTTTCCACCGCTGGCAGTCTTCAGCGCCTCCGCTTTGCCAGCAAATATCAAAGGCCACGCTTAAGAACGTTAGCGCTGTCTTGTGTGTTTTAACATCGGAGGTCGTACTAAAGACCTTTTTATATCTCGTTCTCTTCTTTGCCATGTTTGAGCGTCCAGCAGGAGTTTGATGTGAGGTAAATGGGTAATAATGCTACCTTTCGACTGCAAAATGTTTATTACAGGCTCACAGCACGTTCGTTCCGGGACGGGTTCCAATTCACATTTTCAGATCGCATCTAGACTGTTGAATGTCAAAGATTTAATAATGGATTTAATGTTGATTGATAGTAAATGGCGTATTTCTCTGGTCGCACACACGAACGCGCAAGTGATCGCTTCTTAAGTTGTTGAGCCGTCTCTATTGGTAAGCAAGATGTGAAGTGGCTGCAGTAACTGAACATCGCGGACGTTTTGCTTGTCGTGGATCGGCGAATGTGTGAAGCTGCTACAGAACTGACTTAGCCAATGATGTCTTCATTTGCAATTCCGTAAGTTTATGCTGAGTGTTTATTTGTAAATGCTTTTCTACGCAGTCTCGCTCATTGTTTTGTTTTTGTTTTGTTTTTTCAGAACTTCGAAAGACTGGTTAACTCGGCATGGTAAGAAAGCCTCCTACTTTTCCTTCATTACATATTTAAATACTGCCAATACTTCATGTTTTCCAGCAGCCGCTGTATAACCACGCTTCGAATTTCTGAGGCGTTTCATGGCCACGCAAATCGTCCATCGATCGCCCAGATAGCCAGACAAAAAAAAAATAATTCATATATGTAGGTGCAAAAGTCGAGTCTCACTTCGAGCTCAGTTTTCTTCGCACAACGAAAAGAGGACCTATAACGTGCACAGGAAGGACGATGACTCTTATCCTGCCCACGTCTCGAAAGCATCTCTATTCTGATACTCTAGGAAGCTTGATGCGCACAACGTGTAACACTTAATATAGGTATTCAGCTTCTTAACCATGACAGCGCCAAAAAAAAATTGCCTGTAACTGTGCGGCACTGAGCAGAAAAGTTAAAAAGAAAAAAAGGAAAAAATGGGTGAGATGAACGCTGCTCAGGTATTCATGAAAGGTCCGTGTGCGCTTTTAAGCGGCAACAGCGTTGCGGGCGCATCTTGCAGCTTTCGCCACTGCATAGAAAACGCACACTCGGAGACAAACCAAAGGCGCGAATGTTTGCAGACAGGGCGTTCACCCACTTGCGCAGCCTCGTCGTCTGGGGCGAATCGGGACTACGCAATTCCTGCGCGCGTCCTCCCATTCTGTTTCTTGAGCCCTGGACCGCCTCCAGCCAAGTGTGAAGCGCCTCCTGTTGTTTACCTGGGGGGCGTCAACCGACACGCTCCGCCGGAAAAGGCTTACAATCGAACGAGCCGCGCTGCTCTTTAAAAAAATCTTTCTGGACGACGGTTTCTGCGGCCGTGCGCTTTTCGAGCTCAGGTGTGCCGA